>NC_089506.1:185825188-186425188 GCF_036850995.1 Saccopteryx leptura | reverse complement strand
TTACTTACTTCATTTGTATTTCCTTTTGGGTAATAAGAAAATGGGTCAGTCTTTTCTAAATATAGAATAAATGAAGGCTGGGAGAAGCAAACTGTATCCTGGCTACCAAGTTAAAAGTAAGCCTGGACCAAGTAGATCAGCAATCTTTAATCAGAAATGTGGTTAACAAAATGTGGTTTAAAACCTTGTCTTTTTTCCTTTCTTTTCTTTGGCTTTCCTTTCCTTTCTTGCTTTTCTTCCTTTTTTTTTCATCTTCCTCCTTCTCTCCCTCCATCCCTCCCCTCTCTTTTCCCCTCCTTCCCTCCCTCCCTCCCTCCCTCCCTTCTTTCTTTCCTTCCTTCCTACCTTCTCTGTCAAGAACAGTAACATAACATTTTTTCTCAATTTGGGGAACCAGTCGGTGATGTTCTGAAGATAGCTCATACTGGCTCACTGGAGCTAATTATGAACATCCTTCCCCAACTCTGACTTTGGTAATAATACATTAGTAATTTTAGATAGGGCATGTGGTGAAAGGGCTGTAACTGATAAAGGCTACAAGGACTATCAAAGATAGTTAGACCAATACTCAATGGATCTATGGCTTAGATCCAGCAGAAGACCAGCTTGACCCAACATGGTGACTCATTTCACCTTGTGGTAACCCCTAGCTATATTATATGTTCATTGTTAATACATTAGCATACTAAAGGACATAGGCCATGCTGCCATGATAAAAAAAAATGCTGGGCCCTGGCATGTTGGCTCAGTGGTAGAGCATCAGCCTGGTGTATGGAAGTCCTGGATTCAGTTCCCAGCCAGAGCACACAGGAGAAACACCCATCTGCTTCTCCACCCTTCCCCCTCTCCTTTCTCTCTTGCTCTCTCTTCCCTTCCCTCAGCCAAGGCTCCACTGGAGCAAAGTTGGGCTGGGCGCTGAGGATGGCTCCATGGCCTCTGCCTCAGGCGCTAGAATGGCTCTGATTGCAGCAGAGCAATGTCCCAGATGGGTAGAGCATCGCCCCCTGGTGGGCATGCCAGGTGGATCCCAGTTGGGTGCATGCTGGTGTCTGTCTGTCTGCCTCTCCCCCACTTCTCACTTCAGAAAAATACAAAATAATAATAATAATGGTAAACCCATATAAAGATACAACATGGTCAATGGGGCTCTTCTGAGAAGTCTCCATCCTTTCCCTGGAAAAATCCTGAATATTCCTCCCTCTTTTTGAATGCACTACCCTTGATTAAATGAGCTTTGATAAAAATAAGTAAATCCTACTAGAGAGGTGTTTCTTTGCCTGTGGAGTAGTCACACTCTGTCTCACTGCTTCACTAATAAACTCTCTTTCAGCCTGACTGGTTAGCTCAGTCAGTTAGGTGTGATGTCCAAAACAAGGTTGTAGGTTTGATCCCTGGTCAGGGCATGCGCAGGAAGCTACCAATGGGTGCATGACTGAGAACAACAAATGAATGCTTCCCTTTCCCCTCTCCTCTCTCTCCTTTCCTCTCTCTGTCTCTCTAAAAATCAATAAATAAAAAAAAATAAATAAAAACAAGCTCTGGGCAGATAACTCAGTGGGTTGGAGCATTGTCCCAGAGCACCGAGGTTGCCAGTTTGATTTCTCTGTCAGGGCACATACAGGAGTAGCTTAATTTTCCTGTTTCTCTCAAAAACAAAACAAGGCCCTGGCCGGTTGGCTCAGTGGTAGAGCGTCGGCCTGGAGTGCAGAAGTCCCGGGTTCGATTCCCGGCCAGGGCACACAGGAGAGGCGCCCATCTGCTTCTCCACCTCTCCCCCTCTCCTTCCTCTCTGTCTCTCTCTTCCCCTCCCGCAGCCGAGGCTCCATTGGAGCAAAGATGGCCTGGGCGCTGGGGATGGCTCCTTGGCCTCTGCCCCAGGCGCTAGAGTGGCTCTGGTCGCAGCGGAGCAATGCCCCGGAGGGGCAGAGCATCGCCCCTGGTGGGCGTGCCGGGTGGATCCCGGTCAGGCGCATGCAGGAGTCTGTCTGACTATCTCTCCCTGTTTCCAGCTTCAGAAAAATACAAAAAAGAAAAAAAGAAAAACAAAACAAAACAAAACCTCTTTTTCACTCTATGCTGGCTTGCATTTGAATTCTTTCCTGTGTGATGCCAAGGATCCACGGTGGGTCACAGACCCTTGGGTCCCCTGTAACACCTGCATTTTGATTGGCTATAACGGGAAAACTTACACAACATAATTTGGCAAACATTCCGCCCAGCCCCCACTCTCTTCCAGGGAGAGCCAGTCGACCAGCACACTACTAGAGACAGCATATCACGATAACTAACAGCAAGGATCATAGAGTTATACTATGTCACTTCAAATACTGTCTTTTCCATTTAATCTCTCTGACCATCTATTTTCTCATCTGTAAAATAGGGATAATAATGTATATTTCATAAAGTAATAATATAATGGGTCAATGTATTTTTACAAATGTTATTATTTGTGGTAAAGATGGCCACAGATTCTTTGTATTGAAATGTGGGTGCTGCGTCCCCTCCCCTAGAATCTACATGTCCTTTATAACTGTAAGGTTGGTGGATGGAGGGATGGTCACGTAGGAACTCAGACCCGCCCACTTTGGCTAGGACCGCCCACAATCAAACCCGCCAAAGGAAGCTTCCCAGGAACCATTTGGAAAGAAGCGATTGTCTGCCAGCCAGTGAAATTTCACCACGTCATAGTAGCTCCACTTCCCTAGAGGGACCCTTTAAATATCTCCCACGCGGTTTAATCTTTGCAACTTCTCTGGCCTCCATCTTTCCTCGGGGCCAGGGAACCTTGCCGGGCGGGATGTGCGCTCTGTACTCAATAAAGCCGTTTGCTTATTCCACACTTTGCGGCTCCGAGCCCCATTCCTTCCTTCTCGGTGAGGAAAAATACCTTACAATGACTACTTGTCTAATAGCATCTGATAACAGCATGACATGTCAGTGTCCAGGCCCAGGTCTTCAAGAAAATGACAGTTTCCCCTTCTTTTCCCTTAGAATGATCTTTATGGGTGTTCCAGAGTGCTCAGAGAAACAAACAATAGGAGAAGATGAGTGGGTGGCTGGCTGGCTGGATGGAGAGATAGATGGAGAGATGATAGATGATAGATAGATAGATAGATAGATAGATAATAGATAGATTTATTTTAAGGAACTGGTTTATGTGGCTATGAGGTCTGGCAAGTCCAAAACCTTTAGGGTAGACTGGCAGGCTAGCAGGCTGATACTCAAAGAAGAATATAGATGCTTCAGTCTTAAGTGCAAAGGCAATCTGAGGGTGAATTCATTCCTCCTCTGGGGACCTCAGCCTTTTTCTCTTAGGGTCTTCAACTGAATGAATGAAACTCACCCATATTATGGTGGACAATCTGCTTTACTCAAAGCCTACCTCTTTAAATGTCAATCAAATCTACAAATACCTTCACAGAAACATGTAGAATAGTGGTTGACCAAACATCAAGGTTTCACAGCCTAGCCAAATTGACACATAAAATTAACCATCCCACAGGGATAGCCAATCCCAGGTAAGAAGTCCAACAACGTGTTACAGAGGACAAATAAAGAGATGCTGAGACTACATGGATAGAAGAACAGCTGAGAGTAGCCTTCCAGTACCCTGCCAAGGCCCTGGGCCTGTGAGTGAAGTCATCTTGGATCCTCCAGTCCAACCCAGTTATCAGCTGAATACCACAGAGTGAATCCAGTCAACACGATAGAGAAAAGAATTGGGTGGCTGAGCTCTGTCTGAATTTCTAACACACAAAATCAATACAGTAAAAAGGCTGTTTAATTCACTATGTTTTAGGGTAGTTCTTTATGCAGGAAGATAACTGAACACTATTTTTATTTTAGGCTAAGCTTTATTCAGGAGATAGTCATATTATAATTATGCTTTTTATTTTAGAGAGAGAGAGAGAGATGAGAAACATCAACTTGTAGTTGTGGCACTTTAGTTGTTCACTGATTGCTTTCTCATATGTGCCTTGACTGGGGGGCTCCAGCTGAGCCAGTAACTCCTAACTCAAGCCAGTGACCTTTGGCTCATGTCTATGATACCATGCTTAAGCTTGTGACCCTGTGCTTAAGCTGGTGACATCAGGATTTCAAACCTGGGTCCTCAGCATCCCAGGTCATTGCTCTATCCACTGAGCCACCACCTGGTCAGGTTTAATTATGCTTATTTTTAGTTTACCAAGCCTCATCACAAGCTTTAGGTGTGTTCCATTCTGGTTGCAGGCAAGCCTGAATCTAAGTATATTTGCATGAAAAACAGGAAATTCCTGGAAAATAATGCTAAAGAAAAACTAGAGGCTTGAGATAATCCTGACTCACATTAGTCACTAGAATGCAGACTTCTGTAAAAGTGCTTGGTACCTACCTTGTTACCCAGCCGCACTTGAAGTAGTGTCCTAATTCTTGTGTATATAGAGATGGGTTTGCCATGGGCTGGGGTAAGTTGTGGAGAGGAAGAGTACTATAATCAAAGCCTGAAGAAGTTATTTCAGGTAAATTTTCACAAGCATCTCAATGTCCACTTTGCTACAGAACACAGCTTCGATACCCTGAAGTCCCAGCACATGAGAAGAACAGTGTCCAATAGGTCCCAATGTCTTCAGGAGGCGCAGTGATACTATCAGGAATGCAGAACTTGACAGAAGCATATCATTGTCCACCGATTTAATGGTGTCTGGCTTGGTAGAATCAGGTAGAAATGGTAAGGGAAACAGAAATCAAACAGAAGACCCATGTGGTCATCACAGAAAGCAGGTGTAATAACTTCTAAGGCATGCTCTGAATATTGGAGGGAAAGATCCTGGGAGCTAAGACCCTGCAGATGGAGGGAAAGATCCAGGGAGCTAAGACCCTGTAGATGGAGTAAACACCATCAAGATGTGAGTGTCCATTGTCATATAACCCAGATACTCTTAGCCAACTCTGGATTCACTAATGTCCAGTAGTCTTCTGTAAGACAATATGAATAAAGCCCATGAACAGTCACTGCTAAGAAGCCAATCTCTGCCATGGCCACACAATTTGGCTGCTACCACATGGGTGTTTACCAAGAATCAATCATTCTGCTACAAAGCCTATTATATCTGTGACCATGAAAACAAATTTTTGTTAAATATACAAATCAATGAAAAGGGAATGCAAAAAAAAATCAGTTTCTCTGAAAACAAGTTATGTGATTGTTCAATAATGACAAGCTACTATGAAAGATACTGTCAATTTAAGTGTGATAAAATTGTATAAGATTGGAACAAAAAATACAGGAAGATTCTGCACTCAGATTTGTTCACAACTTTCTTAAAGTTTTTGCCTCTCTTTATAGAAACCAATCCTGAAACTGATATTCTAGGTGGGGAAATGTCTTGATATCTTTAAGGAACACCAGACACCTTCATCTTTCTTGCTTTGCTCCAATTACCTCTGAGAATCAAATGGTTTTCTACTAAAGTGCTGTTGTGGTTTTTTTTTTTGGTTTTATTTATTTATTTATTTATTTATTTATTTATTTATTTATATTTTTTTCTGAAGCTGGAAACGGGGAGAGACAGTCAGACAGACTCCCGCATGCGCCCGACCGGGATCCACCCGGCACGCCCACCAGGGGCGACGCTCTGCCCACCAGGGGGCGATGCTCTGCCCCTCTGGGGCGTCGCTCTGCCGCAACCAGAGCCGCTCTAGAGCCTGGGGCAGAGGCCAAGGAGCCATCCCCAGCGCCCGGGCCATCTTTGCTCCAATGGAGCCTTGGCTGCGGGAGGGGAAGAGAGAGACAGAGAGGAAGGGGGGGGGCGGGGTGGAGAAGCAAATGGGCGCTTCTCCTATGTGCCCTGGTCGTGAATCGAACCCGGGTCCCCCGCACGCCAGGCCGACGCTCTACCGCTGAGTCAACCGGCCAGGGCCTAAAGTGCTGTTTTAACTCCCATGAATATTAGGCTAGTCTTTCTCTGCACACAATTTACTATAAAATAAGATTGTTTTTTTTATCACTATTGATTTAATTTATTTTGCTGGGTGTCACCTTTTCTTAATTTTATTTTTGTGAGAGAGAAAAGAAGGAGGGTAGGGGGGAGAGAGAAGCATCAACTCATTGTTCCATGTAGTTGTGCCACTGATGCTTCTCATATGTGCCCTAACCAGGGCTAAACTGGTGATTTCAGGATCAAACCAGTGACCTTGGAGCTGTCAGCCAACATTCTATGTATTGTGTCACCAGTCAGGGCTTAAATAATTCTTGATTTTGATTGAGATCTAGTATGTGTTTTCCACATTTTAAATTTTTCACTATTATGAGGCAAGACTTTTTTTATTTGTCTAAATTTACCAGATTTCACTAGTCTCATTTGGAAATTGAAGACGGAATTGTCCATAGTTGTGTAGAATCGTGGCTTCTGTAATTTTCAAGATCTCAGAGCATCATATCAGAGATTACAACTCTTGGTTCTCAGTTGTTTTAGCTGAGATAGGTAAATTAACTTATCATAGTAACAAATCCTCAAATCTCAATGGTGTACACATGTAAGTTCATTTCTCACTCATAGAAAGTCTAAATCAGAGTACCTGGTCAGCATCACTCAAGAACCATGGCTTTCCCCATTACATGGCCCAATCAATCCATAATGCTTAGGAATCTCCTGCAGAGCTTCTGCCTACTCCCAGGAAACTGATGTAAAGAAGAAGCATGGAAATAACGCAAGAGTTTTTAAATAACCAGGTGTGAAAGAGGTACACATCAATTCCATCCATGTTGCATTAGACAAAATTCAGTTGCCAGGCAGCGTTAAACTACAAAGGACAATGAGATGTGTAGTCTAGCTGTGTAACCTGGGGAAGGGAGCAAGTGTGACTGAATGCATCGCAGCCTCTGCCACCAAAGTCCTCCACTGCATGTCATGTTTTCAGCATATAAAGACAAATTTATCTTGTAGCCTAAAATGGTATTCAGAAGTAATCATGAGATAAGAGGAAGTTTTTTCCCCTCTAAATTGTACTGCCCTCCTTAACATAAAGAAATAAGCTAAAGATTTCCTAAGGTATATAATACATTCTGAATTATTGCTATCAATGAACAAGCTATTTCATTGCTATAATGTGCACTGAAACTTGCCATCCACATTATTACACATGTAGTTATAGAATGTAGACATTACTTCTATAGGAACTAAAAAAAATGCCCAGAAAATACTTCTCTTTTAGGGAAATGAGCCCTGAGTAATGATGACTTTTAAAGAAAATTTTATTGTTACTACTGATTTTCAACTGAAGAAATGTAGTTGGTTGACTTGTATGACTTTTTAAAACTAATCTATATAAATAAAAATGTAAATGTTCGTTTGTTCAAAATCTTAAATCTCCAAAAGTTCTTCACCGATTGCTTTGAAATTTTGACACAACACTGCATTCAAATATACACTCTTTTTTATATACCTACTATTATATAGCTATAGATGTCACACCTGTGACAGGTAAAGACATGCTTTTTTTGAAAAACAGCACCATCTGTTGGACATAAAAGCAACACACGCTATATTAAATATTTTATACATATATATATACTAAATATTTTATGATTCCATTTCAATGTTTCTAATTTACGATCAATTTACATACTGCCAGACTTGAGGATGCATGATTGCCAGCACGGCGATCGTGTTCTGCAGCTTCAGATCTGCTTTGCTCTCAACAGAATGAACACGACAGGCTAAGAGTGGCTGAAAGACGCCAATGAGAAACAGTAGATTAATGTCAAACATGACTCCGTGCTCAGCAATCACGCGATTACAATTGCCTTGTATTCCGGTACAACCTAGCTGATGATTATAGTTTGAGCTGGCATGTTCTCATCGGCACTATGACTGAAGTGCCTTATTGCAAAGCTCTGAAATTCAATGGAGAAACGAAAGGAATGTGTTACACCACCAGAAAAACTAAACTGCCTCAACTTGGAGAACCACCAGAGCCATTAAAAACTTTGCTTGCCGGATATACCGCCAAATCAAAGCATTTCCTATCTAACATCAGAGAATAGAACTCATGCTTCCAAATGACGTTGTTTGGCGCAGAAATCGTAACAGCTCAATTCATGCCAACTTTCAAAGTGAAAGGACAAATTTATCATAAAGCCGGTTCCCTGCTTCCATTCCCAGATGGTAAACATAAATTCCTACAAATGTATTTCATCGGTGATGGCAATGATGAATTGAATGCATGCTGTGGAATTTCTACCGGCATAAAAAGGACCATCGTTTCGCAACTGCAGGAGCTTCTTCATGAAAAAAACAATTTAGTGCGTTTGTTTAAAACAGCAATTGACATGATGCCATCCAATACACACAAGATTGTTATTCATGCTGACAAAACAGCTGCTGGAGAACATGTGCAAAGATTCAATGCTCCAACTATAGACGAAGTGGCAATTGTTATGTTTGGAGATCAATTCCAACCTAGAGATATTGTTCTTCATCAGAGAAACAATCAATTGACAAAAGTTGCAGAAACTCATCAATGCTACGATGCCCTGCAATATCCAATCAATTTTTGGAATGGTGCCGATAAATATCACTTCAACATTAAGATGATAAATCTAGTCAGTGGCGAAGAAACAAATATGAAATGCAGCACAATGAACTATTATTCATACCGATTAATGATTCGAGAGAATGAAGACAATCACATTTTGAAATGTCGTCAATTGTTTTACCAATACATCGTAGGTATGTATGCAAAAATCGAAACAGAACGTTTGATATTCATCCATTTGAATCAGACCAAGCTTTGCTCTGAAGAATACGTTCATTTGCGAGATGCAGTTGTAAATGATGGTAATACAACTAACGTTGGAAGACTAACAATTTTGCCATCTTCATATACAGGCAGTCCACGTCATATGCATGAGTATGCTCAAAATGTAATTGCGTATGTTCATCACTATGGGCATCCAGACCTATTCATTACATTCACATGCAATCCAGCTTGGGACGATATACAACAGCTCTTAACTTCCTGGGCAATCGCTGGTGAATAGGCATGACATCACAGCACATGTTTTCAGACAGAAGCTGAAATCGCTGATGGATTTCATGGTAAAACATGAAATGTTTGGGTCTGTGCGCTGTAAAAAATTAATGAGCAACATCGTAGAAGCAACAATCTTGACAGGACCTTTCAAAGGTGAGGATGTCTTCATTCCTCGCATTCCTATGATTCCAACGGATATGCCATTTCAATTTAAGAGATTGCAATTCCCAATTTGATTGGCGTTTGCAATCACCATCAACAAAGCTCAGGGCCAATCTTTAGATGTGTGCGCTTTAGATCTACATACAGATTGCTTCTCACATGGACAATTATATGTTGTGTGTTCTAGACTCGGCAAACCAGACAATCTCCATATCTGCACAGACAATGGAACAATAAAAAATACTGTATACCCACAAGCATTGTGAAACTAAACATATTAGAAACGTGCACTTTCTCTTTTCTTTCTTTTCCATTTAACCAGACTGAGCCACAGCAACGCGTGGCCGGGTACAGCTAGTGATAAATAAAAAGGTTTTTATTACACAAAGGTAATTACAGATTACAAAAACACAATCTATGTTCATTTTTGACTTTAGAAGACTAAATGAAAACCAAATGTGATATGAAAATAATAGAATAATTAAAAATTTGGAGAATATACTTCATGGAGATTTATCTCCCTCAAAAAACAAGCTAGAATTACATAAATTAGAGCTCTACAAACATTCTTCTTAATTTGTAGTTCAGAAATGTAATAACCAAATCCAATTTAGAGGAAATATTTTAAATGATTAATTTAAGATGTTTCACCAAAATTCTTTAAATATCCAAAGGAAATAAAAAGCTTTAAACTATAATTCAGAAAAGCTTTAAACTATTTTTAAAATCTCAATTGTATATTTCTAATATAGCTTTTAAATTTTATTCTATAAAAAATCGGAACACTTCACAAATTTGCGTTTCAACCTTGCTCTGGGGCCATGCTAATCTTCTCTGTGTCATTCCAAGTTTAGTTTATGTGCTGCCGAAAAGAGCACAATTTTTAATATTTTTTTAAAAATATCCAGAATAAGGGTGCTACAGATCAAGTCGCTATACTGGCCTGTCCTTTTAAAACGTTCTTGTAATAATCCTTTTAGGAGAAAGATAATCTGCTTGTCTGTCTGTCTTCTTTGAATGACCTCCTGAGGGGGAAAAAAATGATGCCTCCTTGGCTGCATTTAAAAAAAAAAGTCATTTTCCAGTCAGCAGTGCTTAATTCTCTTCATTCATTTATTCACTCTAGCCCAGGCCAAGAATATTCTGGCATAGTTCAGAACTAGAGGGTTGGATGGGTGGTATCTTATAGTTTGTTCTTTGGAACAGTTATCACTGGTGGAATAATGATTCATTTGACCAGAAAAGCCGAAGAACAAATTGGAGAGGCCTGGGAAGCAGAACTACGTTTCAACAAAATAGTGTAGAAGATGAAATTTATTTTCAGCCTTCTTGATCTCTTCCCTTTCATTAATTTCCCCTCTTTAATTTCCTCACTATGAGGCTCGGCTTGGAAGTAACCTCAGACAGGGCACAACAATCTGGACCTTCTATTTTTCTTTCATCTTGGGTTCCATTTCCTCCAGCTCACTTTATCATGCTAGATGGCATTTATTGACATAACCAATTCATCCTCACTAATATGTTGGTGAGCATAAGTGCCTCAGTGTGTTCCTCTGTCCACAACCATTAGTATTTTAACATAGGCCTACAGGACATGAAAACTTTAATTTCTCTTTTGGCAGCTGATAGAGAACTCTGAAGGTGTAGAGATAGGGGGACCACTCCACAGCCTTCAAATGTGAACCATATCTGTACATATGCGTGGCCTTCCCTTTTGATAATGGGTTATTATTTTTATTTCCTCCCCAATGTATAATAGAATAGTGAGTTTGTATGAAGGGAACAATCTCCTACTAGATATTTATATAAATTATTTATAACAAGACTGATTATTTTCTTATTTTAGATTATAATTATCTCCTTAACCTTAAGTCACAATCTGAAATGCCCATAGGAGCTAGTTAGGTGAAATAAATGTATAAATCTGACAATACACCCTTCTTCCTAGAAGTATTTAAATTCAACTGTCTTAAACATTATGCTGAATAAATTAAACACACTTGCATTCTCTGCTTTAAGACCCATAACAACAAAGCCACACCTCTGGGGTAAGAGACAGGGTACTTAAAGGGTAGATGAGCAATGTTTTGGACTCCTGATTTTAGTATAGAAAAACTGACATCACAAAGGAGGCAGAAGTTACTCTATCTCTCCTTGCCTTTTTTCTTTAAATTTATTCATTGATTTTAGAGAGAGGAAGGGAAAAAGAAAGAGAGATACATTATTTTGTTGCTCCACTTATATATGCATTCATTGGTTGATTCTTGTACGTGTCCTGACCAGGAATTGAGCCACAACCTTTGGCATATTAAGACGATGCACTAAGTGAGCTACCTGGCCGGGACATGTCGCCTGGTTTTGATGATGGAAGACAGGCCAAGCTATCTAATCTGTTATTAAGAGAAGAGAGCTAATTACTGAACAATAAACAACCCACATTAAAAAAAATATGTTCCTGTGTAAAGTAAATTAGATGGTAAGATTATAGGTTTTTAAAATTTTCAGCCTTACAATTTAATCTACTTTCAAGTGTTATACAATAAACAAATAATGCTTTTATAATCTCAAAGAGAATAATAAAGTCTTTGTTCATTAAGATTAATATGTTTATATTAATGTTTATACTCATTTAGACAATGTTTATACTAATATGTTTATCGGGCCATGCTCAAGTGGCAGGCAATGAGATAGTGGCAACCATGGGGCTCTGGGCCAGGATGTGAGGACATTTCCTGAGGACTCCAGCTGCCTGCACTAGACTCCAGGCAGAGTGCAGCGCTCTGTAGTGATCGACAAAGTGGAGCACTCTGTAGAGATCGACTCAGATTCAGGCGCTCTGCATGCAAGAATGTCTATAATGCTTATACCCTCTGTGCACTCTTCGTTTGTTCCGCCTGTCTAAACTGTGCTAATGGAAACAAACAAACAAAGCTGTCATCCGTATTTGAGCAGAGGGGTCGGAAAGAACAAACTCCTGGAGTGGCAGCAGCTGTAACTGTGGACGACAGGGAGGGAAAGCAAAGGCTCAAAAGGCAGCTGACCCCGGTTTTCCTTCCAAAGTCATGCCAGAGGGTCAGGATTTCATTCTTCAAAGAGAGCAAGACAGTATTCCCAAAACCTGGAATAAAATGAGTCATTCAATGCCCATTCAATTTTTAATTTTTTTAAATTTTTTTTTTGACAGAGTGAGAGAGAGAAGGACAGACAGACACAGGAAGGGAGAGAGATGAGAAGCATCAATTCTTCGTTGCGACACCTTAGTTGTTCATTGATTGCTTTTTCATATGTGCCTTGACCGGGGGGGGGGGGCAGAGTGATTGATCCCTTAATCAACCCAACGGGCTCAAGCTGATGAGCTTTGCTCAAACCAGATGAGCCCGCGCTCAAGCCGGCGACCTTGGGGTTTTGAACCTGGGTCCTCCGCGTCCCAGTCTGATGCTCCATCCACTGCGCTACCGCCTGGTCAGGCTCAATTTTCAATTTTTTACATTGCACTTGGGCAGTCTTTCACAAGAGAAATATGATTTGGGGTTCAGCTTCAGCTGGCATTCAGAGATAAAGTATCTTCATCTCAAAGAGGGGTAAACACTACAGAATTTGTTTATGGGAGAAAGAGACTTTCTTCTGTGCTTTGTCACTACCGTTTTTGTCTATCGCCACTACTAAGCAAGAGAGGAGGAGAAAGAAACATGGTTTCTTTGGTTGGTAGGTTGTACTAATCCGTACCTTGGCCAGAGTTGGAGAACTAAGGCTGCGGGATCCTGATGACATTTTCCCTAACTGCTCACCAATGAAAATATGTCCATCTTAATCTGTTCATTTAAAGCCATCCACAGTGTGCTCTTTTATTAGTTTTATATTGATACATAATCACAAACAACAGATTAAAACAACACATTTATCATCTCACAGTTCAGTAGGTCAGAAATCCAGGAAAGCTCAGATGGGGACCTTGCTCCAGGTCTCACAAGATCAAAATCAAAGTTATCAGCCAGCCTGTCTGTTAGAGGCTCTGGGGGGGAACCCACTTCCAGGAGCATTCGGGTTGTTGGCAGAATACAGTTTCACGCAGTCATAGAACTGAGGCCACTTTCTTGCTATTGACCAGAGATGGTGCTCAGTGTGTGGAGGCTGCCCATATTTTGTGGCTGGCAGCCTCTCTTTCTTCAAAGCCAGCAATGGTGCATTGAACTCTTGTGCTCTGAATCTCTCTGACTTCTCCTGCCTTCCTTCTCTGCCACCAGTCTGAGAAGGATCTCGGCGTTTAAGGACTCATTTCCTTACATTGGGCCCAACTGGATAATCCAGGGTAATGTTTCAATTTTAAAATCAACCGATTAGTAACTTTGATTTTATTACCAAAGTTTCTTTTTCCCTGAGAAATAACATATTCATAATTATGATATCTCATTATATTCACAGGTTCCAAGGATTAGGAGAATGGTATCTTGGAGAAAGGGAATTTTTAAAATTCTGCCTTTCCGAGACTAAGCAATACTCCCAGCTAAAGCAAAACAACTCACTGTCTCAAACCACCCCCACAGTGTCCTGACTATGTACCTCCTCTTACCCAGTTTCTTCTGCCGAGAACACATCTTTCCTTTACACTCCACACCCAGCCTCTTTCCCTTACACTCCACTACCCAATCTCGTCTGCCTAAGTCCTGCTGATGCTTCAGGGTCACCTTGAGAGAGCTCTTTCCACAAGAATCCTTCCCAGAGTTATGTGGCCCCCTCTTACTTTCCACACAGCTTAATGTAGACTTCTCTTTTGATCTTAATATATTTTGCATTTCATTTATTTACCTTTATACTTAGTCCTTGATAATATAAATCGATGCAAATGCCTGGAAGGCTGTGACTGTCATCATCACCTCTGAGTACCTCCACCATCCAGGCCCTGTTACTAGTGGAGTTCTCATACGCTCAATACAGTATTTACTGAAAAGGAAAATGGCATTCTTTTCTCCAAGGCACCAATGGCTTGAACCTGTATGTAGGAACCTCCTGACCTGCTCCGCATGTGCTATCCTGTGTCCTCTTCCCAGCTCTTACCACACTGCAGTGAGACTACTCTCTACACTGCAGCTTCTGAAACAAAATGCCTCAAGAACAGGATCTGTACTTCACCCATTCATTCATTCATTAATTCATTCGTTCGTTCATTCATCTGGCACAGGTTACTGAGTGCCTCCTAGTAGTGCTAGGCCTTATGCCACATGTAGGTTACCACAGAGGGCAAAACAGACTTCATGGAACATCCTGTCTGATAGGAAAGGCAGGCATTAGAAAAATAATCACAGAAATAAATGTACGCTTACAAAGTGCTGTAAGGAATCTGAAAGAGAAAGATGCTACTCAAGAGAACACCTGGGAACCTTACTGAAGAGGGACGGCAAGCAATGGCTTCCCTGAAGAAGTGACACTTAATACAAAACCTGAAAGGACAGGAACTTTTCAGGAAAACACATCGGTGAGAAAGATCTAGGCAATGGTAATGTTAGTGGAGGAGAAAAGACATGAAGTTAGAGAGGTAGCCCGATCATTCAGAGCATTATAGGAGCATTCTGAGGATTTGGATTTTAGTCAGTGTTGTTATAGTTATTGAATTAAAGTTGTAAGTAAAGAAGCAATGTGGCCAGACTGAATTTTTCAAAATAACACAGGCAATAGTGTAGAGACAGAGGGAAAGAACCACCTGAGAAAGCAGGGGGTTGGGATGCCACTACAGTCACCAGGGCACTCGTTGTCCACAAGGGCTGCATGACCCATAAACCTTTCTATTGAACATTAACTGGACTCTTGAGCTTCCGCAGGGTAGAAAGCATCTATCTCAAACATTTACTTTATACTTTGGTTATAAAGGCCTTTAAAATTCTATCTAATCATATTTTTCTGAAAACTTAAAATATGTTTTTGTCAGTACAAATGATCTGGCTTGTAATGTTTATGTGACTCAATTAAATGCCATGTGCAAAATACCTCACACATCACCTGGCCTTTCCAAAACATGGTATATTGATGCCACTTCATTTAAACTACTATTTCCTCATCAGAAAACAAACATAGTGCAACATTCAAATATTCTACATTTTAGGAATCCCATTACCGAATAAATTTTCTAAAGTACATCAAAGTTATATATTATTTGTTTATACTACCAAGTGTATTATATGTATCAATTAAAGTCGCCATACAATCATAACCAACATGATTCCTGAAAACGGTAAAACCGTAGTGAACATTCTGATCGGGCTACATACTCCACTGCATTAAGTTCAGAGTCAGTAAAACAGAAGTGATAAATGAGTTTGCATGACCCAATATCAACAAGTACTCTGCCCACATGGGTTTTATTCAAGGCAGTTTAAAAATTCTGAGGAAGAAAAAATAGACCAGTGGCAGAGATCCTGGAAAACTAGAATATTTTGGAAAAGTTGTGAAAGACCTATAATCAGAATAATACCAAAAGAGAATAAAGTAGGTGGAATTAGGAAGACTAAACTACAAAATGTGAAGAAAATCAGTATGACTGGCACACTGAATAAATTCTTGTTGAAATAAGAGTACAGAAATGCTGATGATTATTCATGTGAAGAATTAGAGATTTCAGCTGATTTACAAATTGATGCAGCTATTGACTAATCTTGGATTAGAGGTCAGCTCTTCTGATATGCCAGAAAACCTTCACTTAATTCTTCCTCCAAAGAGACTCTCCATCCCTCTCCACCTTGCTCATTATTTGGGGAAGCGGACTTGCATGGATTACATCAACGGGCTCCTAAATCCTCTGGGTCCCTTGCTCATTATTTGGGGAAGCGGACTTGCATGGATTACATCAACGGGCTCCTAAATCCTCTGGGTCCCAGTTTGGTTTGGCCAAAAGGAACTGAAAGTAGGAGGACATTGAGGACAGAGCATTCAGTTTCCCAGTTTCTATGCTGTATTTCACCTTGGGCAGCCTGTGTCCCTTGACAGGTCACTTCCATTCTACATATCAGCTCTATGAGATACTCTCTCCTTCTGGGTTCTGGTGATATCTGCTTCCTATTGTCCACTTAGCTCCGGGGATGGTGAAAGCTTGCTTCCACTAGAGCCAGGTTTCTGTACTATCTCGTGTTTCCCCTCCATCACCACCACACACATACCTTTGTAATTAGTCCCTTTTACAATAAGCTCTTCTCAAGTTATGCTCATTTAAATGTGATATTTTTTTTCCTTTTGAGACCCCGCCTGATGTGCATAATTCCTGATGAACTCTGTTTCTACTAGACCTATGTATCCACAACTTCAGGTATTCATATAAGGCCAGAGAAGTCTGAGCAACTGACCTTCGTTCTCAAGCCACAGCACTGAGTTCAGAAACGTACTTGAACCAGATCTGGCCAGACTGGGGTGGGGAGAAGATAAACAGGGACTGTGTTCCTGGCTTGAGTGTTCTATACTAAAATGTGTTCTATAGTTGCATTGTATGTTGTACAACCCTAAAACTGATGACGTGCCCCTGGCACCTCATGATGAGGTATCTAGCACACTGTCAAACTAACCCACCTACAAATGACTCCAGCCTTCTGTATCAATACTTAAGGTGGACCAGGAGGGGACAGCTGAGCTTCCAGAAGTTCTGATGGAACCTTCAAGAACTTGTGTCATCACCTGAAACAATGTGGACCCTGATGAAGATTCTAATTGTGTTCTTAATTGTGGCTGCTCTGGTTTCATTCATTATCCTTTGACGATGTTAGTTTTTTCTAATACATGCCCAGCGTCTCTGACTCTGCTTAATATAATATAATCTTGACATTTGTCAATACAATAGTAATGTGGCTTACTGTCTCCATAATTTATGCCTGATCTACATATGCTTTTCAATCAATTTTAAACATACTCCTTATTTTAACAAATATTTATTCTGTAAAATATCAGTAAAACCACAGATTTGATGTGCTAAATATATGCTTATATTTATATAATTAGCGCATTTATCTTATAAATACTAAGATAAATATATAAATGTTCAGTTTCTGCTAATATAGTAATCTAAGTGCCTGGATCACTCTTTCATTGAAATCAACTGAAAGTCTTAGATAAAAAGAATTTTTTTAAATCTTCATAAAAGCACATTTGAGTTAGTTGGCAGAAAAGTAAATAATTCCCAGACCTGCCCAAACGGCAGTTTTCACAGCCTATGTGATAGACAATAAGAGTTAAGCTTCAACGCCTAGTCAAAGGGGGGAAATCCAGAAGAGTTCCTCTGCTAATAAAACATGGACGCTCAAATTCTGAACTGCTTGCTCAGTGATAAGTAGA
The DNA here is from genome assembly GCF_036850995.1 of Saccopteryx leptura. NCBI lineage: Eukaryota > Metazoa > Chordata > Mammalia > Chiroptera > Emballonuridae > Saccopteryx > Saccopteryx leptura. Next base: position 186,407,701 of record NC_089506.1, on the reverse strand, counting down.
AATAGACTCTCCTTTACTTACACAACTGAACAAGGGGGAAAATTATTGTTGAAAACTAGGGACTAGAAAGTAGCCCTCCTTTGCCTGAACCTATACGACCTAGGCCCGTGATGGCGAACCTTTTTATAAAAACCGCCCACTTTTGCAGTGCTGATCAACCTGGTCCCTCCCGCCCACTAGTGGGGTTCCAGCTTTCATCATGGGTGGTAGCGGAGCAACCAAATGGCATTGCGATTGGCCCACCATGAAAGCTGGACCGCCCACTAGTGGGAGGGAGGGACTAGGTTGACCAGCACTGCAAAAGTGCGTGGTTTTTATAAAAAGGTTTGCCATCACGGACCTAGGCAGACCAAAACTACCCAATTCATATATCTAATTCAGAATGACTCAAGAAGTATGATAGTCCCATATTCTTAGTGGAAACAAACACAATTCTATCTGGAGGAGTTGCCTTGATCCTAGGCCTCAAAGAATTGCTGGAAATAAACTGATAATAAAAATGGCAATCATTGGCCAAAAAAAACCTAGCCAAATAAATAAATAAAGCTCCATGAGGAAGAATAAGCAAAACAACAAAGAGATGGGACAAAAATACAGGAATTTCAGAAACTAAAAATATTGGGAAACAGATCCTAAAAATATACTTCTCATGTTTAAATAAATAAAAGACACTAGTGAAAATATATGCAGATATCAATAAACTATAAGAAATGACCAAGCAGATTTTAAGAATCAATAAAAACTTCTAGAAATAAAAAATTTAATGGTGTAAATTATAAATATATGAGTTTAATAGCAATTTAGGCATATCTCAAAAGATAATTAGTTAACTAACTAGAAGATAAATATCTTAGTTATCCAGAATATATTACAAAAAAGGAAAGAGAAAATATAAACAGGAAGAATAGAGTAATAAGTCTAACTTATTAATATATCAAGACATAGTTCTATATAGAAAAAAGGGAATGGACCAGAATTAATTATTTTAAAACAACAATATTTGAGAATATTCCAGAACTGATGAAAAACATCAACCTTCTGATTCAAAATACCTAACAAAAGCCAAGCAGGGCAAATACGAAGAAATTTGTATCTAGACTTAATCATAATGAAAGTTTAAACGTCAAAAAAAGGAGAAACTCTTAAGAATGAGCTGCATTTTTTTAAAAAAGTAGAAATAAAAAAAACACATTACTTTCCAATGAACAACTGTTAGATCGGGGGTCTCAAACTCGCGGCCCGCCGAACAATTTTGTGCGGCCCGCAGACTAATCCACGAAGTTCAAAATATTTTGGATAATATTAAGTAAGCCTAGGGGCCTACTTGTATTTTTCATTTCTCTAGCATCCTAGCTAGATATTAGCTTAGTTAACAGCAGTCGTGATGCGAACTACAGTTTCTGGTCGTTTTGTGACACTGAGTAAACTGCATGTACGATTGTGCTTGTTGTACTGATTTTTTTTTGTTTTCAACTGCAGTGAGAAAAGTGTTGCATAACAGTTGCCTTTTGTAGACCTAGTGCGGCCGCCGAACAGCTGTGATCTTGCTCTGCGGCCCACATGCTGAGTTGAGTTTGAGACCCCTGTGTTAGATGAACAGATGATACACAGAGAGAAAATAAGTGTCAACCTACAATTATAAAGCCTGTCAATATTCTTTTAAGAATAAAATTTGGTTTTGGGTCAAGATGGCAAAGTAGGAGACACTGTGCTCACCTCCTCCCATGACCACAACAAAATTACAACTAAACTTCAGAACTACTACCATTGAGAACCACCTGAAGTCTAGCTGAACAAAAGTCCTATAACTAAGAATACACAGAAGAAAGCACATTGAGAATGGTAGGAGGGGTAGAGAGACAAACGGGCTCATCTCACATCACCTGTGGCAGGTGAGTATTGGAAGGGGTATCTCAGCTATGGAGATCTCCTTGGGAGTGAGGAGTCCCAGCCTACACCAGGCTCCCCAGCCCAGGGTTCTAGTATTGGGAGAAGTTCCCATAAGTTCTAGCTGTGAAGATCAGTGGCGATTATGGCTGAGTGAAAGAGAGAGCTGCTGGAGTTCCAGGTGTTTCTCTTAAAGCGCCTGTGCATGGATTTACTGGCTGATGGACTCAATCTGAACTCCTGTGCTGAGGCAGCAGCTCAAAAGGCACAAGGGACAGATAGGGAGGGACTCAATATGGTTTGGCTTCAAGGTGAACACTAGAGGTGCAGACAAAAGTGTTGGCAGAAACCATTATTTTTTGTTGAGTCCTCCCCACTCCCAACACCCAGCCTTTAGACTAAGGCAGATGCCAAGTCTGAGTCTCCATCAACCTGGTGAACACCATCTTCCCGATCCTGGAGATTCCCTGAGATCCCACCCCATCCAACCTGCCGGACTAAACAAGCCACATCCACTGGCTTTTTCATACAAATGGCCTATCTTGGTTCATGCTGCATACTTTCCTAAAATCTCTCAAAGGTTCATAAACTGCAAACAAGTATCATTTGACCTTGGTGTTCCCAGTACCTCTTGCTAAGCAGCCCCAAGCTCCACATGAGCAGCAGCCAGCCTTAGATTATAATTTAGCCTCTCCCAGGTACCTCCAAGCCCTGCACAAGGGACAACCATATGATATGCAGATCCCTTTAAGCTCATTAACAGTGGCCCTGGGCAGGGCACAGACATAGAATGACTTTGGCCTATATCAGAGCCCTTGTCAAGAGGTCCCACAACCAAAATACCTAGTGTTCAGCTTTTGATTATACAAGAGCACCACCAAACCACCTCCAGAAACAACATACCCAAAGGGCAGACTTGTCAGGCACCAGAGCCTGGCTAAAGTGAATCCTGCTCCATAGGATCAGCCCCTCTACAACAGCTCCTCCACTGCAGTCACAGCCAGTCCTCTCAACCAATCAACCCGAGAGCAGTGGTGGGATTCAGATAATTTAACAACCTGTTCTCTGCCCTAATAACCATTTTAAGTTTAAAAAAACAAAGTACCAAAAGGTTGTTTATTATTTCATGCATTTAATACTTAAATAAGAACAATAAAAGAGATATACAAAACTAGATTGTAAGAGCTTTAAAATATTAATAAAATCTTAAATAATACCTGACCCCCCCCCAAAAAAAACCCAACAAAGAATAAAACTGTTATTTAAGATATTTCCATATCGCTTCTTGATTGATGCCCTCACTTGCAATTTTTTTCACTTATGGACAGAATGAACATTACTACAGGTGCTTAGAATATGTTGTTATGCAGATGAACATTAAAAAAGAGTAAGAAAAAAAAGAGTAAGGAATGTAAATTTGTGATTTCTATATTGGGGCTGCTCAAGAGCCCACCTTAGAGAGAAGCCTGATTACAAGTGCCATTTTAACAACCAGTTCACTAAACTCAACAAAAATTTAAGCATCGGTTCCAATGAACCCATATGAACCAGCTGAATCTCACCACTTCCTGAGAGTCAATTCCTTACACTGGTGTGCCAACAGCAATCAAAGCTCAATTACAACAGGAGGGCACACACAACCCACACAATAGCACATCTGGAGCACTCAACTCAGATGACCAAGGAGACTGCACCATTCAGCCCACAGGACACCTACTATATAAGGTCATTCTATCAAGACCAGGAGATGTGGTGACTCTACTTAATACATAGAAACAAACAGCCAAAATGAGGAGCCAAAATGAACAGTCAAGGAAACATATCCCAAATGAAAACAGAACAGAACCCTAGAAAAGGGACTAAACAAATTGAAGACAAACAATCTACCAAGAGTTCAAAACACTGATTATAAGGATGTTCAATGATCTCGGTAATAAAGAGATAGGAAACATAAAAATGGAGAAATAAAACTTTAAAAAAAGGACCAGTTAGAAATAAAACATTAGAGAATATCAACAGCAGATTAGAAGATGCAGAGGCTCAAGTCAGCAATTTGGAAGATAAGGTAGCAGTAAACACCCAAACAGAATGGGAAAGGAAGAAAGTAAGGAAGGGAGGAGGGAGAGAGGGAGGGAGGGAGGGAGAGAATAGGGGAGGGAGGGAGGAAAATAAAAAAATTAGGATAGTTTTTGGGTCCTCTGGGACAACATCAAGCATAGCAACATTCACATCATAGGGATATCAGAAGGAGGAACAATAAAGAGAGAGAGGGAGAGAGAGAGAGAGAAAGAGAGAACAAGAAATGGAAAACCTATTTGAAGTTTACCATAACAATGGTAAACATCTCAAACCTGGCAAAGAAAACAGACATACAAACTCAGGAAGTGCAGAGTCCCAAACAAGATCAATCCAAAGAAACCACACCAAGACACATGATAATTAAAATGCCAAAGGTTAAAGACAAAGAGAGAATCTTAAAACAATTACTTATCTACAAGGAAGCTCCCATAAGACTGTCAGCTGATTTATCAACAGAAACTTTGCAAGCCAGAAGGGAATGAGAAGAAATATTCAAAGTGATGAAAAGAAAGGACCTACAAGCAAGATTTCTCTACTTAGCAAAGCTATAATTTAAAATCAAAGGACAGAAAAAGAGCTTCTCAGCAAAGAAAAACTAAAGGAGTTCATCACCACCAAACCAGTATTATAAGAAATGTTAAAGATGAAATAAAAAATAAAAATACTAATAATAAAATGGCAATAACCATACATCCATTAACAATTAGTTTAAATGCAACTGGACTAAACACTGCAATCGAAAGATAGGGTGACTGAATGGATTAGAAAACAAGACCCTTTAAGACCTTATGAAAAAGAAATGAATAGACACTTCTTCAAAGAGGACATACAGATGGCCAATAGGCATATGAAAAAATGCTCAATATCAATAATCATTAGAGAAATGCAAATTAAAACCACAATGAGATATCATCTCACACCAGTCAGAATGGCGCTCATCAACAAAACAACACAGAATAAGTGCTGGTGAGGATGTGGAGAAAAGGGAACCCTCCTGCACTGCTGGTGGGAATGCAGACTGGTGCAACCATTGTGGAAAACAGTATGGAGATTCCTCAAAAAATTGAAAATCGAACTGCCTTTTGACCCAGCTATCCCACTTTTAGGAATATACCCTAAGAACACCATAGAACTGTTCCAAAAGGAGAAATGCACCCCCATGTTTGTGGCAGCATTGTTCACAATAGCGAAGATCTGGAAACAGCCCAAGTGTCCATCAGAGGATGAGTGGATTAAAAGCTTTGGTACAGCCCTGGCCGGTTGGCTCAGCGGTAGAGCGTCGGCCTAGCGTGCGGAGGACCCGGGTTCGATTCCCGGCCAGGGCACACAGGAGAAGCGCCCATTTGCTTCTCCACCCCTCCGCCGCGCTTTCCTCTCTGTCTCTCTCTTCCCCTCCCGCAGCCAAGGCTCCATTGGAGCAAAGATGGCCCGGGCGCTGGGGATGGCTCCTCGGCCTCTGCCCCAGGCGCTAGAGTGGCTCTGGTCGCAATATGGCGACGCCCAGGATGGGCAGAGCATCGCCCCCTGGTGGGCAGAGCGCCGCCCCATGGTGGGCGTGCCGGGTGGATCCCGGTCGGGCGCATGCGGGAGTCTGTCTGACTGTCTCTCCCTGTTTCCAGCTTCAGAAAAAAAATGAAAAAAAAAAAAAAAAAAAAATAAAAGCTTTGGTACATATATACTATGGAATACTACTCAGCTATATGAAATGATGACATTGGATCATTTACAACAACATGGATGGACCTTGATAACATTATACGGAGTGAAATAAGTAAATCAGAAAAAACTAAGAACTATATGAATCCATACATAGATGGGACATAAAAATGAGACTCAGAGACATGGACAAGAATGTGATGGTAACGGGGGGGGTGGGGGGAAAGAGGGGGCGAGGAAGGAGAGAGGGGGTGGGGGAGGGGAGGGGCACAAAGAAAACCAGATAGAAGGTGACGGAAGACAATTTGACTTTGGGTGAGGGGTATACAGCATAATCAAATGTCAAAATAATCTGGAGATGTTTCCTCTCAACATATGTACCCTGATTTATCAATATCACTGCATTAAATTTAATTAAAAAAAGCAAAAACAAAAACAAAAAAAGAAAACAAGACCCTTACATATGCTGTCTACAACAGACTCACTTCAGATTGAAAAAATACATACAGTTAAAAGTAAATTGATGGAGTGACGTCACGGAAATGGCGCCGTGAGCAGCGCGTCCGACAGATCTCCCCAAAATCACAACAAATTTATCAACTAGAAACAGGAAAATTTATCTTCGGAGCAAACTGAAAGCAATAGGACTGTTATCACTCGAATCTGAGAGACGAGGGTGTGGAGGAAGCTACCCCAGGGACGTTCACTCAAGCCGCGAGAAAGTGCGCCTGTGGTAAGTCATCCCGCACTCGGAAGCCGCCGCTGGCCGCCGCCAGCCCGGGTCGGTTGCAGAACGAGCGGCGAGCAGCTGCTGGCGCGCTCCCGGTCTGGTTGCAGACCGAGCATTGCAGACCGAGCACCGCTAACGTTCCCAGCGGCCCGCGCACGGGGAGCGGGAGAGGCCCCAGGGCGGTATTCCCTACTTGGGAGATTCTCTCCGCGGGCGGGGCACCTCACCCAGCCATTCAAGCTAACAATCAAGCGTTGGGGGAGGGGCGCGCGCAGGCAGCCTGAAATACCTTCGGGAGCACAGCTGCGACCCAATTACTAAAATTAACTTAACCCGTGAAATCTGTGCACCCTCGGTTCTAATTGATAAGATCTCTCTCAGTTCACCGACCCAAGACAAGAGGCTTGATATTTTTTGGTGCCTCTCGCTAAAGGGGCGGGGGCAACTTCTGATTGATAGAGCCTCCATATTCAGGGATAAACGCTAACAAGAAGGACTTGGCAGATAATAAGATCTATAGCACACTAGTCGCAAGCAGAGACTAGTGCCTCTTCTTACCGGCCAAAACAGGCTACAAAGTGTGGAAAGCCTGGGTTGAGAGGTCCAACGGAATGCTAGGCGCTGAACAATCACCTTGACAACAATTGACTCCCACCCCCGCCTGATTACACTGGAGGCCCTGACTGTCAGAGCCCTTCCCAGAGCCTTGCACTGAGTGGGGATAGAGTGGGGATCTCCCAGCTCTTTGAGCTTCTTACTCCCCAGACAGAAGCAGTGGCAGCCTTGTGGCTGGATCGCCAGGCTGCTGGTTCGGGAAGGGGGGACTGGGAGAGAGAATCCACGAAGGCGAACTCTCTCATCGGTAGACCCTGCAGACGCCGGCAGGCCTTGACTACCAGCAAGACTAAAGCCAATTGTGTGACATTGCCGTAGAACCCCATCAATTGCAAGTCCCTGCCTGGGTGTGGCGCAGGGGCAGGGCCTGGGGTGCAGAGTCGCCGACCGGGAAGAGGGAGAGAGGAGAAGGAGGAAGAGGTTGACATCTCAAAATCAGGAAAAATCCACAGACTTTGCAGCTTGTTCCACTGTTTGTTTTTTTTGGGGTTTTTTTTGTGTTTTTTTTTTGTTTTTTTTTGTTGTTGTTGTTGTTTGTTCCTTCTATCTTATTGCCTTTATTTCCTCCACCTCAGTCCTTCTATTCTCTGCCCATCTTATGCTTCCCTTTTCTTGAACTACACTACCCATAAGTGTTACATTTTATTTCTCTTCTTCATCCTCACCCTCCTTTGGGGTTATACTCCAGGACACTTAATTCTCACTCTCTCCTCTTTTGTTTTTTTTTTTGCCTTATTTTGTTTTTTTCTCTTCCTTTTTTATTTCTTCCTTCGTTTTTCTCTTTTTCTTATTTTTTCCTTTCTATTCGTTTTTTCTTTTCTCGTTTTACTTTCCTCCCATTTAATCCTCAATCACGAACAAATTAGTTAATTTGGGACTCAAGGTTTTTTTTGGCTTTGTTTTTCTTTTTCGGTTTTGTTTTTGTTTTTTTCTTGTTGGTTTGTTTTTGTGGCATTTTGGGTCCTCCCAACCCAAGGTCTCCATTGTATTTGGTCTTTGCTCCACTTAATACAACGTATTTTTACTTATTATTTTTATTTTTTCTTCTTGATTATTCCTTTTTTTGTCCTTTTTTCTGGTTCCCTCTTGTCCCTCTCATTATTTCTCTTGGTTGACCATCACCCGCAGGCAGATCAACTTATGCTTGTCTAAGATTTTCTTCCTTTTTTTTTTTTTTTTTTTTTTTAATTTATTTTTTTATTTTTTGCCCCCTTGAACTCTACACCGCAAACCAGGCCCTCCATTATAGGCACGATATTTCCCTGAGGAGGGGAGAGGAGGGAAGGAGAACAAAGAAAAAAAAAAGGGGGAAATAATAAATTATTACTGCTTTTTTTTGTGGGGTGTTTTACCCTTTGTTTTTTGGGGGTTTTTTTGTTTTTTTTTTGTTTTTGTTTTTGTTTTTTTTGTTTTTTTGTTTTTTTGTTTTTTTGTTTTTTACTTTTTACTCTTTATTAATTCTAATTAGTGCTATCAACAAGACCACCCTCAGATGCCAATAAGAAAGAGGAAATCGAATATTATGGATACAAAAGAAAGAGAGGTAACACAAATAGATGTGGAAAAATCTATGGAGAAAAGACTTAACATATTGGAAGCCTTGGAGCTAAATGACAGAGAATTTAAAATAGAAATCTTAAAAATACTCAGAGATATACAAGAAAACACGGAAAGGCAATATAGGGAGATCAGAAAACAACTCAATGAACACAAAGAATATATTACCAAGGAAATTGAAACTATAAAAACAAATCAAACAGAAATGAAAAACTCAATTCACGAGCTGAAAAACGAGGTAACAAGCTTAGCTAGCAGAACAACCCAGATTGAAGATAGGATTAGTGAAATAGAAGACAAACAACTTGAGGCACAACAGAGAGAAGAAGAAAGAGACTCAAAAATAATAAAAAACGAGAAAGCCCTACAGGAATTATCTGACTCCATCAGAAAGAATAACATAAGAATAATAGGTATATCAGAGGGAGAAGAGAAAGAAAATGGAATGGAGAATATACTCAAACAAATAATAGACGAGAACTTCCCAAGCCTGTGGAAAGAACTAAAGCCTCAAATTCAAGAAGCAAACAGAACACCGAGTTTTCTTAACCCCAACAAACCCACTCCAAGGCACATCATAATAAAGATGACACAAACCAATGACAAAGAAAAAATTCTCAAGGCAGCCAGGGAAAAGAAGAGTACAACATATAAAGGAAGGCCTATTAGATTATCATCAGATTTCTCAGCAGAAACTCTACAAGCTAGAAGAGAGTGGACCCCAATATTTAAAGCCCTGAAAGAGAGGAACTTTCAGCCAAGAATACTATACCCATCAAAGCTATCCTTCAAGTATGAAGGAGATATAAAAACATTCACAAATACAGAAAAGATGAGAGAATTTATCACCAGAAAGCCCCCACTCCAGGAAATACTAAAGGGGGTTTTCCAACCAGATTCAAAGAACAAAAGAAAACAACACCACAAGTAACAGCTCCACCAAGAACACAATAAAACCAAACTTAAACTGTGACAACAAAGGAAAAAAAAAGGGGGGGAGAGAATGGAGATTAACAGTAGCAAAGGACGATGAAGTGCAGAAATACTTATAAGATAGGGTACTACAATGAATATGGTAGGTACCCTTTTCATTACTTAATGGTAACCACCCTAGAAAAAACCACCACAAAAACACATGACTTAAAAAAGGTAGCAACAGAGGAAAGAAGTATGGAACACAAACAAACAGAAACAAATGATAGAAAAACAAAAGAGAAGAATCAAACTAGATACAAAACTAACAGAAAGCAATTTATAAAATGGCAGTAGGGAACCCACAAGTGTCAATAATTACACTAAATGTAAATGGATTAAACTTACCAATAAAAAGACACAGAGTAGCAGAATGGATTAAAAAAGAAAATCCAACTATATGCTGCCTACAAGAAACACATCTAAGCAACAAGGATAAAAACAAATTCAAAGTGAAAGGCTGGAAAACAATACTCCAAGCAAACAACACCCAAAAAAAAGCAGGTGTAGCAATACTCATATCTGATAATGCTGACTACAAGACAGAAAAAGTACTCAAAGACAAAAATGGTCACTTCATAATGATTAAGGGGACACTGAATCAAGAAGACATAACAATCCTTAATATATATGCACCAAACCAAGGAGCACCAAAATATATAAGACAGCTACTTATTGACCTTAAAACAAAAACTAACAAAAATACAATCATACTTGGAGACCTCAATACTCCGCTGACGGCTCTAGATCGGTCATCCAAACAGAGAATCAATAAAGATATAGTGGCCTTGAACGAAATACTAGAACACCTGGATATGATAGACATCTACAGGACACTTCATCCCAAAGCGACAGAGTATACATTTTTCTCTAGTGTACATGGAACATTCTCAAGAATTGACCATATGTTGGGCCACAAAGACAATATCAGCAAATTTAGAAAAATTGAAATTGTACCAAGCATATTTTCTGATCATAAAGCCTTGAAACTAGAATTTAACTGTAAAAAAGAGGGGGAAAAACCCACAAAAATGTGGAAACTAAACAACATACTTCTAAAAAATGAATGGGTCAAAGAAGAAATAAGCGCAGAGATCAAAAGATACATACAGACAAATGAAAATGAAAATACGACATATCAGAATCTCTGGGATGCAGCAAAAGCAGTAATAAGAGGAAAGTTCATATCACTTCAGGCCTATATGAACAAACAAGAGAGAGCCGAAATAAACCACTTAACTTCACACCTTAAGGAACTAGAAAAAGAAGAACAAAGACAACCCAAAACCAGCCGAAGAAAGGAGATAATAAAAATCAGAGCAGAAATAAATGAAATAGAGAACAGAAAAACTATAGAAAAAATCAATAAAACAAGGAGCTGGTTCTTTGAAAAGATCAACAAAATTGACAAACCCTTAGCAAGACTCACCAAGGAAAAAAGGCACAGGACTCAAATAAATAAAATCCAAAATGAAAGAGGAGAGATCACCACAGACATCATAGATATACAAAGAATTATTGTAGAATACTATGAAAAATTATATGCCACCAAATACAACAATCTAGAAGAAATGGATAAATTCCTAGAACGATACAACCTTCCTAGACTGAGTCATGAAGAAGCAGAAAGCCTAAACAGACCAATCAGCAGGGAGGAAATAGAAAAAACTATTAAAAACCTCCCCAAAAATAAAAGTCCAGGCCCAGACGGTTATACTAGTGAATTCTATCAAACATTCAAAGAAGACTTGGTTCCTATTCTACTCAAAGTCTTCCAAAAAATTGAAGAAGAAGCAATACTTCCAAACACATTTTATGAGGCCAACATAACCCTCATACCAAAACCTGGCAAGGATGGCACAAAGAAAGAAAACTACAGACCAATATCTCTAATGAATACAGATGCTAAAATTCTAAACAAAATACTGGCAAACCGAATACAACAACATATTAAAAAAATAATACATCATGATCAAGTGGGATTCATCCCAGAATCTCAAGGATGGTTCAACATACGCAAAACGGTTAACGTAATACACCATATCAACAAAACAAAGAACAAAAACCACATGATCTTATCAATAGATGCAGAAAAGGCTTTTGATAAAATACAACACAATTTTATGTTTAAGACTCTCAACAAAATGGGTATAGAAGGAAAATATCTCAACATGATAAAGGCCATATATGATAAACCATCAGCCAACATCATTTTAAACGGCAAAATGCTGATGATATGATCCTATACATCGAAAACCCGAAGGACTCCACAAAAAGATTATTAGAAACAATAAACCAATACAGTAAGGTCGCAGGATACAAAATTAACATACAGAAGTCCATAGCCTTTCTCTATGCCAACAATGAAATATTAGAAAACGAACTCAAAAAAATAATCCCCTTCACGATTGCAACAAAAAAAATAAAATACCTAGGAATAAACATAACAAAGAATGTAAAGGACCTATATAATGAAAATTACAAAGCATTGTTAAGGGAAATCGAAAAAGATACAATGAGATGGAAAAATATTCCTTGTTCTTGGATAGGAAGAATAAATATAATCAAAATGGCCATATTACCCAAAGCAATATACAAATTTAATGCAATTCCCATCAAAATCCCTATGAGATTTTTTAAAGAAATGGAACAAAAAATCATCAGATTTATATGGAACTATAAAAAACCCCGAATAGCCAAAACAATCCTAAGGAAAAAGAATGAAGCTGGGGGCATTACAATACCTGACTTTAAACTATATTATAGGGCCACAATAATCAAAACAGCATGGTATTGGCAGAAAAATAGACACTCAGACCAATGGAACAGAATAGAAAGCCCAGAAATAAAACCACATATATATGGTCAAATAATCTTTGATAAAGGGGCCAACAACACACAATGGAGAAAAGAAAGCCTCTTCAACAAATGGTGTTGGGAAAACTGGAAAGCCACATGCAAAAGAATGAAACTCGACTACAGCCTGTCCCCGTGTACTAAAATTAATTCAAAATGGATCAAAGACCTAAATATAAGACCTGAAACAATAAAGTACATAGAAGAAGACATAGGTACTAAACTCATGGACCTGGGTTTTAAAGAACATTTTATGAACTTGACTCCAATGGCAAGAGAAGTGAAGGCAAAGATAAATGAATGGGACTACATCAGAATAAAAAGTTTTTGCTCAGCAAGAGAAACTGATATAAAAATAAACAGACAGCCAACTAAATGGGAAATGATATTTTCAAACAACAGCTCAGATAAGGGCCTAATTTCCAAAATTTACAAAGAACTCATAAAACTCAACAACAAACAAACAAACAATCCAATAAAAAAATGGGAAGAAGACATGAATAGACACTTCTCCCAGGAAGAGATACAAATGGCCAACAGATATATGAAAAGATGCTCAGCTTCAATAGTTATTAGGGAAATGCAAATCAAAACTACAATGAGATACCACCTCACCCCTGTTAGATTAGCTATGATCAACAAGACGGGTAATAGCAAATGTTGGAGAGGCTGTGGAGAAAAAGGAACCCTCATTCACTGTTGGTGGGACTGTAAAGTAGTACAACCATTATGGAGGAAAGTATGGTGGTTCCTCAAAAAACTGCAAATAGAACTACCTTATGACCCAGCAATCCCTCTACTGGGTATATACCCCAAAACCTCAGAAACATTGATACGTGAAGACACATGTAGCCCCATGTTCATTGCAGCACTGTTCACAGTGGCCAAGACATGGAAACAACCAAAAAGCCCTTCAATAGAAGACTGGATAAAGAAGATGTGGCACATATACACTATGGAATACTACTCAGCCATAAGAAACGATGACATCAGATCATTTACAGCAAAATGGTGGGATCTTGATAACATTATAAGAAGTGAAATAAGTAAATCAGAAAAAAACAAGAACTACATGATTCCATACATTGGTGGAACATAAAAATGAGACTAAGAGACATGGACAAGAGTGTGGTGGTTACCAGGGGTGGGGGGAGGGAGGACAGGGGGAGAGTTAGGGGGGAGGGGGAGGGGCACAGAGAACTAGATAGAGGGTGGCGAAGGACAATCTGACTTTGGGCGAGGGGTATGCAACATAATTTAATGACAAAATAACCTAGACATGTTTTCTTTGAATATATGTACCCTGATTTATTAATGTCATCCCATTACCATTAATAAAAATTTATTTAAAAAAAAAAAAAAAAGTAAATTGATGGAAAAAGATATAGTGAAAATGGAAATGAAAAAAAAAAAATCTAGGGTTGTAATACTTATTCCAAACAAAATAGACTTTAAAACAAAGGGTGTAACAAAAGACAAACAAGGACCCATCAATTTTATTTCCTGGTATTTATCTGAAGAGAACCAAACCACTAATTCAAAAAGACATATGCAAACATATGTTCATTGCAGCATTATTCACAATAGCCAAGATATAGAAGCAGCCTAAGTGTCCAACAATAAATTAATGAATAAAGAATTAATACATATACACAATGGACTATTATTCAGCCATAAAAAGAAAGTCTTGCCACCTGAACAACACGGATGGACCTGGAGGGTATTATGCTAAGTGAAATACATCAGACAAATACCATATTATTTCATTTATACATGAAATCTAAAAGTCAAAATAAACAAACAATCAAAACAGAAATAAAGTCATAGATACAGAGAACATTTTGATGGTTGCCAGATGGGGGAGGGGGGAAGGTTGGGAGAATAGGTGATACAGGGTTTGGGATTAAGAAGTATAAATTGGGCCCTGGCCAGTTGGCTCAGTGATAGAGCGTCAGCCCAGAGTGTGGAAGTCCCGAGTTCAATTCCCAGCCAGGGCACACAGGAGAAGTGCCCATCTGCTTCTCCACCCCTCCCCCTCTTCTTTCTCTCTATCTCTCTCTTCCCCTCCCACAGCCAAGGCTCCACTGGAGCAAAGTTGGCCCAGGCGCTGAGGATGGCTCCATGCCCTCCGCCTCGGGCACTAGAATGTCTCTGGCCACAGTGGAGCAATGCCCCAGATGGGCAGAGCATCACCCCCTGGTGGGCATGGTGGGTGGATACCAGTTGGGTGCATGCGGGAATCTGTCTGGCTGCCTCCCCGCTTCTAACTTTGGGGGGAAAAAAAAAGAGGAAGAAGTATAAATTTGTTGTTACAGAATAGTCACAGGGATGTGAAGTATGGCATAGGTAATGTAGTCAATAGTATTGTAATAACTATGTATGGTGTCTGATGGGTACTAGATTTATTGGGAGTGATCAACCAATAAGTTATTAAATGTCTAATCACTATGTTGTACACATGAAACTAATATAACATTGTATGTCAACTGTAATTAAAAAAATTTTTAATTAAAGTAAAAAGTCTAGTTTGGATTACACTAAAAAAAAAGAGTATAAATGAACTAAAGATGTTTTCAGGCAAATCAACACTGAGAAAGTTTCGTACCTAAAGGAACTGACTAAAAGAAAATTTTAAAGTATGTTTGATAGGTAGAAAAAGAATGATAAATTTAAAAAATTAGAAAACAACAAGTTTAAAAGCAATTCTTTTGTAATAATTTATAAAATAAATAAACACCTCACAGGATTGATCAAGTAAAACAGGATGAAATCCCTAAAAGAATGCATAGAGAAGGATAAATGCAAATAAAAAAGACACTAATAAAATAAACCACAAGACCATGAATCGCACTAAACCAATACATATTAAAACTTGAATGAAATGATCAATTTTTCCCAAAAATTGTACCATAAGAAAATTAACTCAAAATTTTTTAAAGACCTGAATTAGAATTTTAATGTTTAAAGACACAGTATCAAGAATACAAATCGTTCAACAATAGGAAAAGAAATTCTTATCATGATCAATTAGACTGGTACATTCTAACTAGTAATCCTTTTCTTACACTTACTGCTTCAGAGAATTAAAACATTGGAAAGATGCTAAAATCGTTCTATGAGATGAATATAACCTCAAACACCAAATCTGACAAGGACAGTTCAAGAACAGAAAATTATAGACCAATCTTACTTAGAAACAAAGACATAAGGAACCCTTATAAAATATTAGCAAATTGCTTCCAACAATGTACACCATGCATTATTACTGTAAACATTATCATAGTAATGTAAGCCTAAATTAATATTATAAAATCAATTACTATAGTTCACCACTATAAATAGATAAAAGGAGAAAAATCATGACTATCCTACCAAATACAGAAATAACATTTGATAAAATACAACTCCATTTAAAAACAAAACCCTTGACCAAGTAGAAATAAAAGAGAAATTCCTTAACTTAATGCTTATATAACAAAAAATATGCAGTGATAACTAAGAGCAAAAAACAACAAAAGGAATTCCATGGCCACTCTGCCTAAATTCTTCCATTGGTCACCGTTTCTCAGTCCAAGAAACCACTCTTGCCTCTACATCCCAACCAAATGCCTAAGGCAAACTTCAAATGGGTGTGTGTGGTATGTTGTGTGGTGGTAATATGGCTCATCTTTAGAAATGACCCTCAGTTTTCAATAATTTATCATTACCCTCAGAAGCAAAACAGCCTCCCTATTTCCTGGTCCAGTATATTAGCCCAATCCCCCATCAGCACATCTAGTGTGTTTTTATAACCCCAATACTCAGAGCAACAGCAGCCACTGGGTACCCCTAGATTTCCAAGAAAAGTTTTTTGTTTTTGTGGAAATTCGAGTGGAGCTCTTAGAGTTCACCTTCTGTTGTACATTTCTTCTGTACAGTAGTGCCCCTTATCCACAGGGAGTACATCTAAGAGCCCCAGTGGATGCCCTGAACCCTATATATATTGTATTTTTCCTATACATACCTATGATGAAATTAACTTATAAATTAGTAACAGTAAGAGATTAAAAACAACAATAAAAAATAGGACAATTACAATATGCTATCATAAAATTTATGTGAATTTAGTTTCTCTCTCATTCTCTCAAAAATTTTTTTTTTTTTTGTGATTTAAATTTACTTGTTCTTTATTTTAAATATTGTATTTGTTCCCATTTTGTTTTTTTACTTTAAAATAAGATATGTGCAGTGTGCATAGGGATTTGTTCATAGTTTTGTTTTTTTGTTTTTTTTGTTTTTATAATTTTATTTTTTTAATGGGGTGACATCAATAAATCAGGATACATATATTCAAAGATAACAAGTCCAGGTTATCTTGTCGTTCAATTATGTTGCATACCCACCACCCAAAGTCAGATTGTCCTCTGTCACCTTCTACCTTGTTTTCTTTGTGCCCCTCCCCACCCCCTATCCCTCTCCCATTCCCCCCTCCCCCCCGTAACCACCACACTCTTATCAATGTCTCTTAGTTTCACTATTATGTCCCACCTACGTATGGAATAATACAGTTCCTGTTTTTTTCTGATTTACTTATTTCGCTTCGTATCATGTTATCAAGATCCCACCATTTTGCTGTAAATGTTCCGATGTCATCATTTCTTATGGCTGAGTAGTATTCCATAGTGTATATGTGCCACATCTTCTTTATCCAGTCATCTATTGATGGGCTTTTTGGTTGTTTCCATGTCCTGGCCACTGTGAACAATGCTGCAATAAACATGGGGCTGCATGTGTCTTTACGTATCAATGTTTCTGAGTTTTTGGGATATATACCCAGTAGAGGGATTGCTGGGTCATAAGGTAGTTCTATTTTCAGTTTTTTGAGGAACCACCATACTTTCTTCCATAATGGTTGTACTACTTTACATTCCCACCAACAGTGTATGAGGGTTCCTTTTTCTCCACAGCCTCTCCAACATTTGCTGTTACCTGACTTGCTAATAACAGCTAATCGAACAGGTGTGAGGTGGTATCTCATTGCCGTTTTGATTTGCATTTCTCTAATAGCTAAAGAAGATGAGCATCTTTTCATATATCTGTTGGCCATTTGTATTTCTTCCTGGGAGAAGTGTCTATTCATATCCTCTTCCCATTTTTTTATTGGATTGTTTGTTTGTTTGTTGTTGAGTTTTATGAGTTCTTTGTAAATTTTGGAAATTAGGCCCTTATCTGAGCTGTCGTTTGAAAAAATCATTTCCCATTTAGTTGGCTTTCTGTTTATTTTGTTATCAGTTTCTCTTGCTGAGCAAAAACTTCTTAGTCTGATGTAGTCCCATTCATTAATTTTTGCCTTCACTTCTCTTGCCATTGGAGTCAAATTCATAAAATGCTCTTTAAAACCCAGGTCCCTGAGTTGAGTACCTATGTCTTCTTCTATGTATTTAATTGTTTCAGGTCTTATGTTTAGATCTTTGATCCATTTTGAGTTAATTTTTGTACAGGGGGAGAGACTGTAGTCCAGTTTCATTCTTTTGCATGTGGCTTTCCACTTTTCCCAGCACCATTTATTGAAGAGGCTTTCTTTTCTCCATTGTGTGTTGTTGGCCCCTTTATCAAAAATTATTTGACTATATATATGTGGTTTTATTTCTGGACTTTCTATTCTGTTCCATTGGTCTGAGTGTCTATTTTTCTGCCAATACCATGCTGTTTTGATTGTCGTGGCCCTATAATAGAGTTTGAAGTCAGGTATTGAAATGCCCCCAGCTTCATTCTTTTTCTTTAGGATTGCTTTGGCTATTCGGGGTTTTTTATAGTTCCATATAAATCTGATGATTTTTTGCTCTATTTCTTTAAAAAATGTCATTGGAAGTTTGATGGGAATTGCATTAAATTTGTATACTGCTTTGGGTAATATAGCCATCTTGATTATATTTATTCTTCCTAGCCAAGAACAAGGTATATTCTTCCATCTCATTATATCTTTTTCGATTTCCCTTAACAATGGTTTATAGTTTTCATTATATAAGTCCTTTACATTCTTTGTTATGTTTATTCCTAAGTATTTTATTTTTTTTGTTGCAATCGTGAAGGGGATTATTCTTTTGAGTTCCTTCTCAGTTGTTTCATTGTTGGCATATAGAAAGGCTATTGACTTCTGTATGTTAATTTTGTATCCTGCGACCTTACTGTATTGGCTTATTGTTTCTAGTAGTCTTTTTGTGGATTCTTTGGGGTTTTCGATGTATAGGATCATATCATCTGCAAAAAGTGATACCTTTACTTCTTCTTTTCCGATATGGATGCCTTTTATTTCTTTGTCTTGTCTGATTGCTCTGGCTAGAACCTCTAGTACCACATTAAATAAGAGTGGAGAGAGTGGACAACCCTGTCTTGTTCCTGATTTAAGGGGGAAAGCCTTCAGTTTAGTGCCATTTAATATGATGTTAGCTGATGGTTTATCATATATGGCCTTTATCATGTTGAGATATTTTCCTTCTATACCCATTTTGTTGAGAGTCTTCAACATAAAATTGTGTTGTATTTTATCGAAAGCCTTTTCTGCGTCTATTGATAAGATCATGTGGGTTTTGTTCTTTGTTTTGTTGATATGGTGTATTACATTAACCGTTTTACGTATGTTGAACCATCCTTGAGATTCTGGGATGAATCCCACTTGATCATGATGTATTATTTTTTTAATATGTTGTTGTATTCGATTTGCTAGTATTTTGTTTAGTATTTTAGCATCTGTATTCATTAGAGATATTGGTCTGTAGTTTTCTTTTTTTGTGCCATCCTTGCCTGGTTTTGGTATGAGGGTTATGTTGGCCTCGTAAAATGTGTTTGGAAGTATTGCTTCTTCTTCAATCTTTTGGAAGACTTTGAGTAGAATAGGAACCAAGTCTTCTTTGAATGTTTGATAAAATTCGCTGGTATAGCCGTCAGGGCCTGGACTTTTATTTTTGGGGAGGTTTTTAATGGTTTTTTCTATTTCTTCTCTACTGATAGGTCTGTTTAGGCTTTCTGCTTCTTCTTGACTCAGTCTAGGAAGGTTGTATTTTTCTAGGAATTTATCCATTTCTTCTAGGTTGTTGAATTTAGTGGCATAAAGTTTTTCATAGTATTCTACAATAATTCTTTGTATATCTACGGTGTCCGTGGTGATTTCTCCTCTTTCATTTTGGATTTTGTTTATATGAGTTCTTTCTCTTTTTTCCTTGGTAAGTCTTGCCAAGGGTTTGTCAATTTTGTTGATCTTTTCAAAGAACCAGCTCCTTGTTCTATTAATTTTTTCTATAGTTTTTCTGTTCTCTAATTCATTTATTTCTGCTCTGATTTTTATTATCTCCTTTCTTCGGCTGGTTTTGGGTTGTCTTTGTTCTTCTTTTTCTAGTTCCTTAAGGTGGGTAGTTAAGTGGTTCACTTGGGCTCTCTCTTGTTTGTTCATATATGCCTGAAGTGATATGAACTTCCCTCTTATCACTGCTTTTGCTGCATCCCATAGATTCTGATATGTCGTATTGTCATTTTCATTAGTCTGTATATATCTTTTGATCTCTGCACTTATTTCTTCTTTGACCCATTCATTTTTTAAAAGTATGTTGTTTAGTTTCCACATTTTTGTGGGATTTTTTTCCTCTTTTTTGCAGTTGAATTCTAGTTTCAAGGCTTTATGATCAGAAAATATACTTGGTACAACTTCAATTTTTCTGAATTTGCTGATGTTGTTTTTGTGGCCCAACATATGGTCAATTCTTGAGAATGATCCATGTACACTGGAGAAAAATGTATACTCAGTCACTTTGGGATGAAATGTCCTGTAGATGTCTATCATATCCAGGTGCTCTAGTGTTTTGTTTAAGGCCACTATGTCTTTGTTGATTCTCTGTTTGGATGACCGATCTAGAGCCGTCAGCGGTGTATTGAGGTCTCCAAGTATGATTGTATTTTTGTCAGTTTTTGTTTTAAGGTCAATAAGTAGCTGTCTTATATATTTTGGTGCTCCTTGGTTTGGTACATATATATTAAGAATTGTTATGTCTTCTTGATTCAGTGTCCCCTTAGCCATTATGAAATGGCCATTTTTGTCTCTGAGTACTTTTCCTGTCTTGTAGTCAGCATTATCCGATATGAGTATTGCTACACCTGCTTTTTTTTGGATGTTATTTGCTTGGAGTATTGTTTTCCAGCCTTTCACTTTGAGTTTTTTTTTATCCTTGTTACTTAGATGAGTTTCCTGTAGGCAGCATACAGTTGGATTTTCTTTTTTAATCCATTCTGCTACTCTGTGCCTTTTTATTGGTGAGTTTAATCCGTTTACATTTAGTGTAATTATTGATACTTGTGAGTTCCCTATTGCCATTTTATATCTTGCTTTCTGTTAGTTTTATGTCTTGTTTGATCCTTCTCTTTTGTTTTTCTATCTTTGGTTTTTATTTGGTTGTATTCCATACATCTTTCCACTGTTGCTATCTTTTTTATCTCATGTGCTTCTGTGGTGGTTTTTTCAATGGTGGTTACCTTTGAATAATGAAAAGGGTCCCTACCCTGTTCATTGTAGCAAACTATTTTGTGAGTACTTTTGCACTCCATCGTCCTTTGCTACTGTTAATCTCCATCTTCTCCCCCTCTTTCTTTTTGTTGTTGTCACAGTTTAAATTTGGTTTTATTGTGTTCTTCTTGGAGCTTTTACTTGTGGCTCTGTTTTTTTTTTTGTTCTTTTTATCTGATTGGAGAACCCCCTTTAGTAATTCCTGGAGTGGGGGTTTTCTGATGATAAATTCCCTCATCTTTTCTGTATCTGTGAATGTTTTTATTTCTCCTTCATATTTGAAGGATAGCTTTGATGGGTATAGTATTCGTGGCTGAAAGTTCCTCTCTTTCAGGACTTTAAATATTGGGGTCCACTCTCTTCTAGCTTGTAGAGTTTCTGCTGAGAAATCTGATGATAATCTAATGGTCCTTCCTTTATATGTTGTATTCTTCTTTTCCCTGGCTGCCTTGAGAATTTTTTCTTTGCTGTTGGTTTTTTTTTTTTTTTTTTTTTTTTTTTTAATAAATTTTTATTGATGTTAATGGGATGACATTAATAATTCAGGGTACATATATTCAAAGAAAACATGTCTAGGTTATTTTGTCATTAAATTATGTTGCATACCCCTCACCCAGAGTCAGATTGTCCTCCGTCATCCTCTGTCTAGTTTTCTCTGTGCCCCTCCCCCTCCCCCTAACTCTCCCTCCCTCCCTCCTGCGTCCTCCCTCCCCCCACCCCTGGTAACCACCACTCTCTTGTCCATGTCTCTTAGTCTCGTTTTTATGTTCCACCAATGTATGGAATCATGTAGTTCTTGTTTTTTTTCTGATTTACTTATTTCACTCCGTATAATGTTATCAAGATCCCACCATTTTGCTGTAAATGATCTGATGTCATCATTTCTTATGGCTGAGTAGTATTCCATAGTGTATATGTGCCACATCTTCTTTATCCAGTCTTCTATTGAAGGGCTTTTTGGTTGTTTCCATGTCTTGGCCACTGTGAACAGTGCTGCAATGAACATGGGGCTACATGTGTCTTTACGTATCAATGATTCTGAGGTTTTGGGGTATATACCCAGTAGAGGGATTGCTGGGTCATAAGGTAGTTCTATTTGCAGTTTTTTGAGGAACCACCATACTTTCCTCCATAATGGTTGTACTACTTTACAGTCCCACCAACAGTGTATGAGGGTTCCTTTTTCTCCACAGCCTCTCCAACATTTGCTATTGTCCGTCTTGTTGATAATAGCTAATCTAACAGGGGTGAGGTGGTATCTCATTGTAGTTTTGATTTGCATTTCTCTAATAACTAATGAAGCTGAGCATCTTTTCATATATCTGTTGGCCATTTGTATTTCTTCCTGGGAGAAGTGTCTGTTCATGTCTTCTTCCCATTTTTTTATTGGATTGTTTGTTTGTTTGTTGTTGAGTTTTATGAGTTCTTTGTAAATTTTGGATATTAGGCCCTTATCTGAGCTATTGTTTGAAAATATCAGTTCCCATTTAGTTGGCTTTCTGTTTATTTTGATATCAGTTTCTCTTGCTGAGCAAAAACTTTTTATTCTGATGTAGTCCCATTCATTTATCTTTGCCTTCACTTCTCTTGCCATTGGAGTCAAGTTCATAAAATGTTCTTTAAAACCCAGGTCCATGAGTTGAGTACCTATGTCTTCTTCTATGTACTTTATTGTTTCAGATCTTATATTTAGGTCTTTGATCCATTTTGAATTAATTTTAGTACACGGGGACAGGCTGTAGTCGAGTTTCATTCTTTTGCATGTGGCTTTCCAGTTTTCCCAACACCATTTGTTGAAGAGGCTTTCTTTTCTCCATTTTGTGTTGTTGGCCCCCTTATCAAAGATTATTTGACCATATATATGTGGTTTTATTTCTGGGCTTTCTATTCTGTTCCATTGGTCTGAGTGTCTATTTTTCTGCCAATACCATACAGTTTTGATTATTGTGGCTCTATAATATAGTTTAAAGTCAGGTATTGTAATGCCCCCAGCTTCATTCTTTTTCCTTAGGATTGCTTTAGCTATTCGGGGTTTTTTATAGTTCCATATAAATCTTATGATTTTTTGTTCCATTTCTTTAAAAAATGTCATAGGAATTTTGATGGGAATTGCATTAAATTTATATATTACTTTGGGTAATATGGCCATTTTAATTATATTTATTCTTCCTATCCAAGAACAAGGAATATTTTTCCATCTCATTGTGTCTTTTTCTATTTCTCTTAGCAATGCCTTGTAGTTTTCATTATATAGGTCCTTTACATTCTTTGTTATGTTTATTCCTAGGTATTTTATTTTTTTTGTTGCAATCGTGAAGGGGATTATTTTTTTGAGTTCGTTTTCTAATATTTCATTGTTGGCATATAGAAAGGCTATGGACTTTTGTATGTTGATTTTGTATCCTGCGACCTTACTGTATTGGTTTATTGTTTCGAGTAATCTTTTTGTGGAGTCCTTTGGGTTTTCGATGTATAGGATCATATCATCAGCAAAAAGTGATACCTTTACTTCTTCTTTTCCGATGTGGATGCCTTTTATTTCTTTGTCTTGTCTGATTGCTCTGGCCAGAACTTCTAGCACCACGTTAAATAAGAGTGGAGAGAGTGGACAACCCTGTCTTGTTCCTGATTTAAGGTGGAAAGTCCTCAGTTTTACGCCATTTAATATGATGTTGGCTGATGGTTTATCATATATGGCCTTTATCATGTTGAGATATTTTCCTTCTATACCCATTTTGTTGAGAGTCTTAAACATAAAATTGTGTTGTATTTTATCGAAAGCCTTTTCTGCGTCTATTGATAAGATCATGTGGTTTTTGTTCTTTGTTTTGTTGATATGGTGTATTACGTTAACCGTTTTACGTATGTTGAACCATCCTTGAGATTCTGGGATGAATCCCACTTGATCATGATGTATTATTTTTTTTATATGTTGTTGTATTCGATTTGCCAGTATTTTGTTTAGTATTTTAGCATCTGTATTCATTAGAGATATTGGTCTGTAGTTTTCTTTCTTTGTGCCATCCTTGCCTGGTTTTGGTATGAGGGTTATGTTGGCCTCATAAAATGTGTTTGGAAGTATTGCTTCTTCTTCAATTTTTTGGAAGACTTTGAGTAGAATAGGAACCAAGTCTTCTTTGAATGTTTGATAGAATTCACTAGTATAACCGTCTGGGCCTGGACTTTTATTTTTGGGGAGGTTTTTAATAGTTTTTTCTATTTCCTCCCTGCTGATTGGTCTGTTTAGGCTTTCTGCTTCTTCATGACTCAGTTTAGGAAGGTTGTATTGTTCTAGGAATTTATCCATTTCTTCTAGATTGTTGTATTTGGTGGCATATAGTTTTTCATAGTATTCTACAATAATTCTTTGTATATCTATGATGTCTGTGGTGATTTCTCCTCTTTCATTTTGGATTTTATTTATTTGAGTCCTGCGTCTTTTTTCCTTAGTGAGTCTTGCCAAGGGTTTGTCAATTTTGTTGATCTTTTCAAAGAACCAGCTCCTTGTTTTATTGATTTTTTCTATAGTTTTTCTGTTCTCTATTTCATTTATTTCTGCTCTGATTTTTATTATCTCCTTTCTTCGGCTGGTTTTGGGTTGTCTTTGTTCTTCTTTTTCTAGTTCCTTAAGGTGTGAAGTTAAGTGGCTTACTTCGGCTCTCTCTTGTTTGTTCATATAGGCCTGAAGTGATATGAACTTTCCTCTTATTACTGCTTTTGCTGCATCCCAGAGATTCTGATATGTCGTATTTTCATTTTCATTTGTCTGTATATATCTTTTGATCTCTGCACTTATTTCTTCTTTGACCCATTCATTTTTTAGAAGTATGTTGTTTAGTTTCCATAATTTTGTGGGTTTTTCCCCCTCTTTTTTACAGTTGAATTCTAGTTTCAAGGCTTTATGATCAGAGAATATGCTTGGTACAATTTCAATTTTTCTAAATTTGCTGATATTGTCTTTATGGCCCAACATATGGTCAATTCTTGAGAATGTTCCATGTACACTAGAGAAAAATGTATACTCTGTCGCTTTGGGATGAAGTGTCCTGTAGATGTCTATCATATCCAGGTGTTGTAATATTTCGTTTAAGGCCACTATATCTTTATTGATTCTCTGTTTGGATGACCGATCTAGAGCCGTCAGCGGTGTATTGAGGTCTCCAAGTATGATTGTATTTTTGTCAGTTTTTGTTTTAAGGTCAATAAGTAGCTGTCTTATATATTTTGGTGCTCCTTGGTTTGGTGCATATATATTAAGGATTGTTATGTCTTCTTGATTCAGTGTCCCCTTAATCATTATGAAATGACCATTTTTGTCTCTGAGTACTTTTTCTGTCTTGTAGTCAGCATTATCAGATATGAGTATTGCTACACCTGCTTTTTTTTGGGTGTTGTTTGCTTGGAGTATTGTTTTCCAGCCTTTCACTTTGAATTTGTTTTTATCCTTGTTGCTTAGATGAGTTTCTTGTAGGCAGCATACAGTTGGATTTTCTTTTTTAATCCATTCTGCTACTCTGTGTCTTTTTATTGGTAAGTTTAATCCATTTACATTTAGTGTAATTATTGACACTTGTGGGTTCCCTATTGCCATTTTATAAATTGCTTTCTGTTAGTTTTGTATCTTGTTTGATTCTTCTCTTTTGTTTTTCTATCATTTGTTTTTGTTTGTTTGTATTCCATACTTCTTTCCTCTGTTGCTACCTTTTTTAAGTCAAGTGTTTTTGTGGTGGTTTTTTCAAGGGTGGTTACCATTAAGTAATGAAAAGGGTACCTACCATATTCATTGTAGTACCCTTTCTTATGAGTATTTCTGCGCTTCATCGTCCTTTGCTACTGTTAATCTTCATCCTTTCTCCCCTTTTTTTTCTTTTGTTGTCACAGTTTAAGTTTGGTTTTATTGTTTTCTTGGTGGAGCTGTTACTTGGGGTTCTGTTTTCTTTTGTTCTTTGAATCTGGTTGGAAAACCCCCTTTAGTATTTCCTGGAGTGGGGGCTTTCTGCTGATAAATTCTCTCATCTTTTCTGTATTTGTGAATGTTTTTATATCTCCTTCGTACTTGAAGGATAGCTTTGATGGGTATAGTATTCTTGGCTGAAAGTTCCTCTCTTTCAGGGCTTTGAATATTGGGGTCCACTCTCTTCTAGCTTGTAGAGTTTCTGCTGAGAAGTCTGATGATAATCTAATAGGTCTTCCTTTATATGTTGTATTCTTCTTTTCCCTGGCTGCCTTGAGAATTTTTTCTTTGTCATTGGTTTGTGTCATCTTCATTATGATGTGCCTTGGAGTGGGTTTGTTGGGGTTAAGAAAACTCGGTGTTCTGTTTGCTTCTTGAATTTGAGGCTTTAGTTCTTTCCACAGGCTTGGGAAGTTCTCATCTATTATTTGTTTAAGTATATTCTCCATTCCATTTTCTCTCTCTTCTCCCTCTGATATACCTATTATTCTTATGTTATTCTTTCTGATGGAGTCAGACAATTCCTGTAGGGTTTTCTCGTTTTTTATTATTTTTGAGTCTCTTTCTTCTTCTCTCTGTTGTGCCTCAAGTTGCTTGTCTTCTATTTCACTAATCCTATCTTCTATCTGGGCTGTTCTATTAGCTAAGCTTGTTATCTAGTTTTTCAGTTCGTGAATTGAGTTTTTCATTTCTGTTTGATTTGTTTTTATAGTTTCAATTTCCTTGGTAATATATTCTTTGTGATCGCTGAGTTGTTTTCTGATTTCCCTAAATTGCCTTTCTGTGTTTTCTTGTATATCTCTGAGTATTTTTAAGATTTCTATTTTAAATTCTCTGTCATTTGGCTCCAAGGCTTCCAGTAAGCTAAATCTTTTCTCCATAGATTTTTCCACATCTATTTGTGTTACCTCTCTATCTTTTGTATCCATAATATTCGATTTCCTTTTTCTTATTGGCATCTGAAGGTGGTCTTGTTGATATTCTTAATTAAAATTAATAAAGAATAAAAAGGGAAAAAAAAGAAAAAAAAATAATAAAAAAATAAAAAACAAAAAAACAAAAAACACTCCACACACACAAAAAGTAATGATGTATTATTTCCCCCTTTTTTCTTTCTTCTCCTTCCCTCCTCTCACCTCTTTAGGTAAATATCGTGATGACCTGTGAATTATATTATGCTAAATGGAACAAAAATTGCCTATAATGGAGGGCCTGATTTGGGGTGAAGAGTTCAAGGTGCAAAAAAGGGAGTAGGGACCTACTAAATGCAAAAAAAAAAAAAAAAAAAAAAAAGGAGGATATCTTAGACAAGCATCAAATGATTTGCTTGTAAGTGATGGTCGACTAAAAGATATAATGAGAGGGATAAGAGGGAAACAGAAAAAAGGAGAGAAAAAATAATATTTAAAGAAGAAAAAAAATAAAAATAAGTAAAAATTTGTTGTATTAAGTGGAGTGAAGACTAAATACAATGGAGACTTTGGGTTGGGAGGAATGCTAGTGAGTTAAAAAGCAATGTAAAAAGTACCCAAAATGCCACAAAAACAAACAAATAAAGGAAAACCAAGAACAAAAGCAGAAAAAAAAAAAAAAAAAAAGAACAAACAACAAAAACAAAAAAAACTTTAGTCCCAAATTAAATAATTTGTTCGTAATTGAGGATTAAATGAGAGGAAAAGTAAAAGGAGAAAAGAAGGAACGAATAGAAAGGAAAAAATAAGAAAAAGAGAGAAACAAAGGAAGAAAAAAAGGAAAGGGAGAAAAAACAAAAAGAAAACAAAAGGGGAGAGAGTGAGAGTTAAGGGTTTTGGAGTGTAACCCTAAGGGAGAGTAAGGATGAAG
This sequence comes from Saccopteryx leptura, assembly GCF_036850995.1. NCBI lineage: Eukaryota > Metazoa > Chordata > Mammalia > Chiroptera > Emballonuridae > Saccopteryx > Saccopteryx leptura. Next base: position 186,380,020 of record NC_089506.1, on the reverse strand, counting down.
AAAAGAAATAAAATGTAACACTTATGGGTAGTGTAGTTCAAGAAAAGGGTAGCATAAGATGGGCAGAGAATAAATGGACCGAGGTGGAGGAAATACAAATAAAGACAATAAGAAAGAAGAGAGAAACACAACAACAAAGAATTAGTGGAACAAGTTATAAAGTCTGTGGATTTTTCTTGATTTTGAGAGGTTAACTTCTTCCTTTTTCTTTTCTCTCCCTCTTCCTGGTCGGTTACTCTGTACCCCAGGTTCTGCCCCTGTGTCACGCTTAGGTAGGGATTTGCAGTTGATGGGATTCTATGGCAATGTCATATAATTGGCTTTAGTCTCACTGGTAGTCAAGGCTTGTTGGCGTTTGTAGAAGAAGATGCACTATTCGCTGCTTGCTATATAGATCTTAATATCTGCCAAGTCCCTCTTGTTAGGTATATCCCTGAATATAGAGGCTCTGTCAATCAGAAGTTGCCCCCGCCCCTTTAGCGAAAGGCAGTGAAAAATATTATGCCTCTTGTCTTGGATCGCTGAACTGGGAGAGATCTTATCAATTAGAGCCCTGTGGGTGCGTAGATTTTGTGGGTTTAGCTAATTTCAGTGATTGGATCCGCAGCTGTGCTCCAGAGAGTATTTCAGGCTGCCTGCGCGCCCCTATCCCAACGCTTGATTGTTAGCTCGAATGGCTGGGTGAGGTGCCCCGTCCACGGAGAGAATCTCCTGACTAGGAAAGACAGGTTTGGCGCCCCTCCTGGACTGCGTCACGGGGCGCGCGCGTGCACGGCTTCTCAGAACACGCCAGTGGTGGCCGGCACTCCCGGGGACGCGGGGCTCGCGCACGCGGCTTCTCAGAGCACGCCGGTGGTGGCCGCTACTCCCCGGGACGGGACGGGGCTCGGGGAGCGGGCGCGCGGCTTCCCAGAGCACGCCGGTGGTGGCCTGCACTCCCCGGGATGCGGCTTGGGGCGCGAGCACGCGGCTTCTCCGAGCACGCCGGTGGTTGCTGGCACTCCCCGGGGCGCGCGGGCGCGCGGCTTCCCAGAGCACGCCGGTGGTGGCCGGCACTCCCCGGGATGCGGCTCGGGGCGCGAGCACGCGGCTTCTCCGAGCACGCCGGTGGTTGCTGGCACTCCCCGGGGCGCGCGGGCGCGCGGCTTCTCAGAGCACGCCGTTGGTTGCTGGCACTCCCTGGGACGTGGGTCGGGGCGCGCTCGCGGTTTCTCAGAGCACGCCGGTGGTTGCGGGCACTCCCCGGGACGCGGGGCGCGGGCGCGCGGCTTCTCAGAGCACAGAGCACGCCGGTGGTTGCCGGCACTCCCTGGGACGTGGATGGGGCGCGCCTGTGGCTCCTCAGAGCACAGAGCACGCCGGTGGTTGCCGGCACTCCCTGGGACGTGGCTCGGGGCGCTGGGACGCGGCTCGGGGCGCTGGGACGCGGCTCGGGGCGCGCAGCTGCGGCGCCGGGCTTTTCAGAGCACGCCGGTGGTTGCCGGCACTCCCCGGGACGCGGTGGGGGCAGCTGCACGTGTGGGTTTACTCACCCCAGGCGTATTCCCTCCTGGGCAACAGTCCCTCTGCTTTCAGTGTGGATGCTCCGAGGATAAATTTTTCTGCTTCTAGTTGACAAATTTGTTGAGATTTTGGGGAGGTCTGTTGGACGTGCTGCTCACGGCGCCATTTCCGTGACGTCACCTTTGCTGTTGGTTTGTGTCAATTTCATTATGATATGCCTTGGAGTAGGTTTGTTGGGGTTAAGAAAACTTGGAGTTCTGTTTGCTTCTTGAACTTGAGGCTTTAGTTCTTTCCACAGGCTTGGGAAGTTCTCATCTATTATTTGTTTGAGTATGTTCTCCATTCCATTTTCTCTCTCTTCTCCCTCTGATATACCTATTATTCTTATGTTATTCTTTTTGATGGAGTCAGATAATTCTTGTAGGGCTATCTCATTTTTTTTAATTTTTGAGTCTCTTTCTTCTTCTCTCTGTTGTGCCTCAAGTTGCTTGTCTTCTATTTCACTAATCCTCTCTTCTATCTGACCTGTTCTATTAGCTAAGCTTGTTACTTCGTTTTTCAGCTCGTGAATTGAGTTTTTCATCTCTGTTTGATTTGTTTTTATAGTTTCAATTTCCTTGTACATATATTCTTTGTGTTCATTGAGTTGTTTTCTGAGCTCCCTAAATTGCCTTTCTGTGTTTTCTTGTATATCTCGGAGGATTTTTAGGATTTCTATCTTGAATTCTCTGTCATTTAGCTCCAAGGTTTCCAATATATTAAATTTTTTCTCCATAGATTTTTCCTCATCTAGCTGTGTTACTTCTCTTTCTTTTGTATCCATGATATTCGATTTTCTCTTCCTTAATGGCATCTGAGGGTGGTTTTGTTGATAGTATTAATGAGATTTAATAAAGAATAAAAAGTTTAAAAAAATAATAAAAAAAAAATCGAAAAGAGTTGTTTTTTTTTTAAAAAAAATTAATAATGAAATAAAGAAAAATAAAATAAAATAAAAATTAAAAAAAAAAAAAGGAAATTATTCCCCCCCTCCTTTTTTCCTCTCCTCTCCTCTCCCCTCTTTCTTGATAAAATCTTGTGGTGGACTGTGAATTATAACAAACAATGCCTGTGATGGAGGGCCTGAATTGGGGAAAAGTAATAAAGGGGCAAAAAAAAAAAAAAAAAAAAAAAAAAAAGAAAGAAAAAAGAAATAAAAGAGCGTATGGACCCACAAAAAGCAAATAAGGAAAAAATTTGGGTCAAGAATAAAATGATTTGCTTTTAGGTGTTGGTTGTCTAAGAGTTATGATGAGAGGATTAAGAGGAAAACGGAAAAATGGGGGGACAAATTAAAAAATTACTATTGTATTTTGTGGAACAAGAACTAGATAATATGGAGAGCCAGGGATGGGAGCACTGCTAGTGAGTTAAAAAGGTGAAGTAAAAACCCCCCAAAATGCCACAAACATAAGTTTGAGTCCCAGATAAGATAATTTGTTTGTTATTGAGGTTTGAATGAGAGGAGATGTAAAGGAAAAAGGAAGAAACTAATATAGAGGGAGAAAAGAAAGAGAGAGAGAGAGAGAAAAAAAAGAGGGAACCACTAAAAGAAGAAAAAAGAAAGGAGAGAGAGAGAGAGAGTTAAGGGTTTTGGAGTGCAACCCTCATAGAGAGAAAGGAAGAGAAGAGAAAAGATAATGGGAGATGTAACACTTATGGGTAGTGTAGTTCAAGGAGAGGAGAGAGTAAGACCGGTAGAGAGTTAATCGGCCAAATTGGAGGAGGAAAAAAAAAAAGTATCAAGAATGAAGATAAGAGAAACAAACGAACAAATATAATAAAATGGGATAGGTTATAAAGTCTGCAGATTATTCTTGATTTTGAGAGGTTATCTTCTTGCTTTTTCTTTTCTCTCCCTCTTCCTGGTCGGTGACTCTGTACCCCGGGTTTTGCCCCTTTGCCACGCTCAGGTGGAGGTTTGCAGTTGATAAGTCTCTATGGCAATGTCATGTATTGTGCTTTAGTCTCAGTGGCAGTCGAGGCTCATTAGCATTTATAGGCTCGGACAGTGAGAGAGTCCGTGTTCCTGGAGCCTTTCTCCTAGTCTTTCCTTCCTCAATTAGTAGCCTGATAATCCAGCTATGGGGTTGCTGCTGCCTCTGCCTGGATAGTAAGAGGCTCAAAGAGCTGGCAACTCCCCACTCTATTTCCACTCAGCACAGGGCTCTGGGTAAGGCTCAGTCAGTCAGAGCTGCTAGCATAATCAGGCGGGCTTTCCACCCACTCACAGACCTCTGGCTCTGCCACTCTGTCCGGTAACACAAGCGGGTGCCCACTTCCGGGGCGCTTGGAGAAAACTCTCACTCACTGGCTGCGCGCGCAGACCAGGATATCCGGCCAGCAGTCTCACGCTCTGAGTGAAACCCCCGACTGCAGGGAAAAGTTGCAGCGTTGGAATTGAGTCTCGCTCCGTCCCCGTGCGCGGCTTTTGCAAGGCGCTGGGGCGGCCCGAGATTCCGCTTTGGCCCACACAAAGGCCCCTGACTCTGCTCCTCTATGCGATGACACGGGCGCGCACTGCCGAGGCACTCGGAGGAATCGCTCACTCCTTATCTGCGCGCGCAAACCAGGATATGAGGCCGGCCGCTTTCCCTCTGAGTGAAACACCCTCGGCACGGAAAATCTCCACCGTTGGAATTAGTTCTCACTCCCTCCCGTGCGTGGCTTTCCCACGGCGCTGGGGCTGCCCAGAGACTCTGCCCTCGGCCCACAGAAAGGCCTCTGACCCTGCCTCTCCGTGGGGCAACACGGGCACCCACTCCCGGGGCCTAGGAAGAAATCTCTCGCCCACTAACTGCGCACCGACCAGGAGACCGGGTAAAATGGCCACGCCGCTTGTCTTTCTTTCTTTGGGTTTGGCGCGAGTGTTAGCTTGTATTGCCCGGGTTGCCACAGGATCAGATTTTCCTCGGCTTGGATCTCCGTGCCACAGCCTGGTTCGGCCGTTTGTATTCACCCCCTTTGCCCGCCTCAGTTTCTATATTCACAGTTACCAGAGAAAGCCGCCCTGTTTAGGTTAGTGAGGAAGGCGGAGCATTTCTTACTCCCTATTTCCTTCGGGGTTTGGTTATATATTTAGCCAATTTTTCACTCAATCATACCTTTGGGTGTATTGCGAAGCATCTGGAAGCTCCAAGTATAGGTTTTTCTGTTTCTGGTTGAAGATCTTGTTGAGTTTTGGGGGAGATTTATCGGTATCGCTTCCTACCCCGCCATTACTCTGACGTCATCTCTCAAAATTTTTACTGTACTTATTCTCCCTCTTCTTGTGATGATGTGAATGATTAAATGCCCCAAGTTGAGAATGTCTACTCTTTCTCTTAAAGGAAGCAGTTTGTGGCTTCTCTTTGGCACATTCAAATTGCGAACATCAATACTCTGGCACTTTGGGGGCATTATTAAGTTAAATAAGAGTAAGTTGAACACAAGCACTGCAATACTGAGAGAGTCAATGTGGTAACTAAGACGGCTACTAAACGACCCATGGAAGGGAGCATATGCAGTGTAGATACACTGGATGAAGGGATGATATGCATGGGGGTTGGGGAGAACAGAGCAGGATGGCACAATGGTAAAAGAGTTACCATGCTACTCAGAATAACGGGCAATTTAAAACTTATAAACATTTTTTCCTGGAATTTTCCATTTAATATTTTCAGATTGTAGTAGCCAACTGGAAAGTGAAATCGAGGATAAGGGGGCAGAAGAGGTGGGCACTGCAACCTAAGAATACCGGAGACAATCATCTCATAAGCAAATACTAAAAGGTTGCATTTGCTTTCCCTGGTTTCCTTTATCCTCAGTTGATTACCCTGTAGCCCCTGAGGGGTTTGTAAGTATTCCTTAAAACCCTCTCTAATCCAATCTCACTACAGTCACTAATGAACTCAGAAGCCACAATGCCTTCTGAGAGTCTGCTTCATCTCAGCCCAACATCTTCCCAACAAGGACAAAAATACGAATTCAAATAAACCTCCTTTCAGGGTTATAATAAGTGTTTGGAGCAGACGTGTGCTGCAGAACACGCTCAGCAGTCCTGGATGTGGACCAATAGTGGGAACAAGTCCAGGCAATCACAAACATTAACACCAACAGTAAATGTTTACTGGGCACTTACTATGTGCCCGACATTGCTCTAACTATTCTAACTCACTTATTCCTCCTAACAACTCTATAATATGGGTACTAACATTGATCTCATCTTATAAATAAAACAACCAAGTAACAGGAAGGCTCAGACACTTGTCCAGTGTCACATGGATAGTAACTGCAGAGACATGACTTGAACCTAGGCAGCAATTAAGAGTTTACATTCTGGACCTTGATAACATTATACTGAGTGAAATAAGTAAATCAGAAAAAACTAAGAACTATATGATTCTATACATAGGTGGCACATAAAAATGAGACTCAGAGACATGGACTGTGGCGGTTACTGGGGGGGAGGGGGAAGGAGGAGGGAGTAGGAGGAGGGGAGGGGCACAAAGAAAACCAGATAGAAGGTGATGGAAGACAATCTGACTTTGGGTGATGGGTATGCAGCATAATCAAATGTCAAAATGACCTGGAGATGTTTTCTCTGAACATATGTACCCTGATTAATCAATGTCACCCCATTAAAATAAAAAAAATCAATGAATAAATGAATAAGAGGAACAACAACAAGAAAGAGTTTACATTCTGAACCACTGTACTAGATTTCAAGAAATAACACGTTTAATTTATTTAAATAAACTTAAATTGCTCCCTGAGTCCTTGGATAAAAGGAAATTTTAGCTTGGTCATTATTAGGGCACCATATCAAGATTTGCAGTTTTGCTGTTTATGAGTCATCTTGTGTGTAATTCCAGGTAGACTCATGTTCAGTGACTCAGAACTTTACAATGTCACATTACTATGTGTCTCTAAAACATTATTTCCTCCAAATGCCCACCTACTCGAATGGTGGGAGGTTTTATTTCAGTCAAGTTTGTAGGGACTTCTTCAAGCATCTTTAGGCTATGCACGAATCCCAGAGGCACAAGTAGGCCAGCACATTTGGCAAAGCTCTCCTTATCGCCAGTTCCCCTTGTTCCCCTTGGCCTCCATTCCAAACTGGTCACTGCAGGTATGTTTATCACCCAGTCCTGCCTGGTGCTTGAAGTCAATAGCTTTGCTGGTTAGATGCTCAGCACCAGCTCAGGGGTCAGTATCAGGATAGAGCATTGCAGTACTTGGTACCCAGCCTCACCTCAGAGGTACAGCACCTGTCCAGTCCTCCTAAAACCCTGACAGCTCCTGGGGTCACAGGAGACAGCAGGGTGCAGAAGGTCTCATACACCAATCCCCATGGCCGTTTCTGGAAGAAGCTTTCCAAACCTTCCTCCTCCCCAGCTTTGCCCAATTCCTGAAAGTCCCCCTCTCCTTACCAGGGGTCCCCAAACTTTTTACACAGGGGGCCAGTTCACTGTCCCTCAGACCGTCGGAGGGCCACCACATACAGTGCTCCTCTCTCTGACCACCAATGAAAGAGGTGTCCCTTCCGGAAGTGCGGCAGGGGCCTGATAAATGGCCTCAGGGGGCCATAGTTTGGGGACGCCTGCCTTAGACAGTCTTATTCCACTGCTCCATGAATTTACATCCTTTAACAAATCTCTCAGTGGGTATTGTTTTTTCTTTGTCTGGCAACTTTCACTTCTGGCCCTGCCACACAAAAACCATTATTAACTTCCCACAGTAAGGAAAAAAGACTTGGCTTCGATCTTGGAAAATGGAAGAGAAAATTACCTACAGCAAAAGAACAAAAGACAAATTATTATTTCAATAAGTTATTCTATCCATTATATATGTTTACTTAAAAATAGTCCTAATGGATATCCCAAAATAGTAATGGTGTACATCATGGCTTATAAATTATTTTCTTTCTTTAATCTTATTTTTTCAAGTTTTCCACAATGACTGTACATTTGTGAATTTTTTCAAATGTTGATTTTTCATTTAAAAGTGTTCACTCTGGGGTTTTTGTTAACCAACTCAAAAGTTAAATTTTTTCCCTAATTTAAGAATGCCAAGAAAACTTTGCAGTTGGAAATCAGACAAATATATCTCTGTAGTGTATATGGTATGTGATTTTAGTGAATAGTGATTGCATGTACCAGGTTCCATTTGAACTTAAAAAAAACTTTAGGGAAAATAAAAACCAAAAATACTTCGGTTCCTGAGAAAAAAGAGAAGGAAACGACCACCCACTCACTGAGAAGTGGTAAAAGGAAAGTCACATCCATTAGGTCCCCATTCACACACAAAAATTGGACTTAAAACCACTTGTTTGTCCTGTTTTACTATCTTAGAGGAAAATCTTTTTTCATTATTCAAAAAATTAGTATAATTCAGAAACAATGAACATTTTATTGTGGTGGACCTAGTATGCTTTCTATCACTTCCAATGACATCAATGACAAGCCACGATTTGACTATTAAGATTAAAATTTATCTCACAGCTATTTGTCTTCAGAGCATTTGAGGTTTTATAACCAATTTCCAAAAATAGATCATCCCTCCTGATGCTGAAGGTCAGACAGTTTTGAATGTGTGTGTATATATGTGTATTTTTACAGAAAAGGAAAACAGACCACCCCAGAAGTTAGGATATTTCTAATATATTTTTTGGGTATGAATAGTTTTTCCAGAAGTTGGGAAGTAAAAAGCATAATATTAAGTGCTGAAATTTTCCATCTTTTCTTCTTCTTTTTTTTTTTTTTATTAAGTGAGAAGCAGAGAGACAGACTCCTGCATGCCTCGGGACCAGGATCCACCCGGCTAGCCCCCTACTGGGTGATGCTGTGCCCATCTGGGGCCGCTGTTCTGTTGCTAGGCAACCGAGCTATTTTAGCACTTGAAGCAGGCCATGGAGCTATCATCCTCAGTGTCTGGGGCCAACTTGCTTGAACCATTTGAGTCATGGTTGCAGAAAGGAAAGAGAGAGAGAGAGAGAGAGAGAGAGAAGGGGGAGGGGTGGAGAAGTAGATGGTCACTTCTCCTGTGTACCCTGAACAGGAATTGAACCTGGGACTTTTACACACTGGGCCAATGCTCAACCACTGAGCCAACTGGCCAGGGCGTGAAATTTTCCATCTTCTAATGGTTTTTCTAGAAGAATAGAAAAATAAGGTTCTTGAGAATTATGCTGTATTTCCAAAGATAAGTGTTTAATCATCTGGCTTCCATACATAGCTCAGCAGTGAGTCACTAATTAGAATTCTTGCACATTTTTAAGAAAGATGGCTGATTAGCAGTGCATCCTTAACATTGACTTGAGTTTGTCAGAGTAATCAACTGCTTTTACCCTTGGTTTTAATTATAATTTACTTTTAATTTAAGTTCAATACTATGAATTTAGTTTGCTAAAGGCTGTAGTAACATATGTTTAAGTTAAGACTTTTTTTTTTTGGTGAGGGGAGGTTAGGATATCCAGTAAGTTTCATCTAAAATATATATGCTATAAATTTCAAATATGAATCATTCATACCCTGCTGCTAAACTGCATTACTCAGTATGCTCTGTCTTCATCACTTACCACTACTACCACAGAGTAGTTTGTGCTTATACTATTACTGAAGACCTCCACCATGGTATAGTGTGAGTAAAACTTTCAGAAGAATCTCTGATTGCCACCACTCTATAATTTCAAATGTAGGGAGAAGTTAATTTAAATAAAGAGTGAAGTACATCACCAACACTCCTAATTTAAAACTCTTTTCAAGCATCTTGAACATTTTGTTGGTAAAAAATAAAACACTAAAAAAAAAGAAAAATGTGGTGTTTTATCAAAGATATATATATCATTTTAATCTTGAATTAATTTTAGATGTTAACATAAATAAAAAGGAAAAAATCAGACTCTTATCTCTTATATTCACATCATTTTTAGCTTTTAAATTATATTTATTTAAAAATTTATTTGAATTTCTTTACCTTTTTAATAAACTTTATTCAAACATTTGATCAAACCAAAAACATAAAATAAAAAAGGAAACTTTTAGAAGACTATGAAATCAACATTACGGAAGAAACCACAAACAGACTCATTAAGGGAAAAAAAGACAACATAAGTTGAGAATGAGAACAAGAAATTCTTAAAGAAAATCTGGTAAACTCAATGGCCTTCAATAAAGCCCACCTCCCAGGAGTCTCACCCGTATGATTGTGGGTCTGACATGTGACTAGCCTTGGCCAATGGGACACTAGCACCTACAAAGTACACAGAGAATTGATAAATGCTTGCACATTAGAACTTGCCTTCTTGGAATGATTCTTCTTGGAACCCAATTCTAGGGATAGTCAAGAAGCCATGCAGGAAGTCCAGGTGGAGGATAACTAAGATCCCAGTTAGGTTTCCAGCCAGGGGCCAGTACCAGTTACTGTTTATGTAAATGCGACCTTGTGGACCTTTTAATCAACACTATATTAAACAAAAGAACCTCCAGTCATATCACAGATTTGAGAAATAATAAATTGTTATTGTGTTAAGTCACTGTGGTTTAGGATGGTTTGTTTCATAGCACTAGATAGAAAGAAAAGGAAAAGAAAGAAAGAAAAGAAATGAAGGAAAGAATGAAGAAAAGAAGGAGGGAAGGAGGGAGGGAGGGAGAGAAGGGAAGAAGGGAGGGAGAGAAGGCAAGAAAGAAGGGAAGGAGGGAGGGAGGGAGGGAGGGAGGGAAGGAGGGAGGAAGTTGGAAGGAAGGAAGGAAGTTGGAAGTTGGAAGGAAGGAAGGAAGGAAGGAAGGAAGGAAAGAGGGAAGGAAAAAAAGAACAATGCCCTGACCTGGTAGCTCAGTTGGTTAGTGTGTAATCCAATACGCCAAGGTTGTGGGTTCAATCCCCAGTCAGGGCACATATAAAAATCAACCAATGAATGCATAAATAAGCAGAACAATACATCAGTGTTTCTCTCTCTCTCTCTTCCCGCCCCTTCCTCACTCTCTAAAAAAAGAAAAGGAAAGGAAAGGAAAGAAAAGGAAAGAAAAGAAGGGAAGGAGGGAGAGAAGGAGGGAGGGAAGAAGGGAGAGAGAAAAAAAGAAATGACACTCAGAAAATTTAAGTAATTTTCCTAAAGTCACAAGTAGGTACATAATAAAACAAGATCTCTGTGACTTAAAACCCATGTTCTTAGTCCCATGTTGCCCACTGTTAATGTTTAAATAAAGGGGGAAATGAGGAAACTCTTGTTTTTTTCTCAATGCACAGACCATATCGTTTCCTTTTACTGTAAACAGCAATAGATATAAATTCCGTAACTTATGCCTGAGGCCAGAGGCCCCATCTGGATCCCACTGCAGAGCCCTGTAGACAAACCACTCCAGGGAGGACCTGACTTAGTCTTCAAAAAATCAGTATTCTCTGGGTGGCCAATATAATTCACACCTGCTACACTGGACAGATAGAAACTGAGACCCAACAGGTGTTTCACACATTTCTCAACTAAGAAAAAAAATGGTTATTTTTGAAAAATGAAAGCTAAGAAAGTCATTTCTTAGAGAAAGATTTAGAGCTCACATCATTAAACATTTTAATACAATGGACCAAAACTTCTCTGTCCACACTTAATTCTGTGATTTAGATTTTCAAGGAGAACTAGGGAGATGCATGTTGAGACAGTATAGTCCATGAACAATTCTGCTCAGTAAAGTAAAAATCAAATGGCCTTCTACAGAAAACAAATGTATGAATGATCAAAAAGCAAATGAAAAAGTGTTCATAAGACCTCTGGGAAATGCAAATTAGAATGAGGTACTACTACATATCCACCAGAATGACTAAAGTTAAAAATACTAAATGTTGATCAATATATGGAGCAACTATAATTCTCGTATGTTATTGGTTGGAGTGAAAAATTATACAACCACTGGCAACGTCTTAGAAAAGCAAACATATACCAAAGGCTATCAACCAGCAATTCCACCCTTTGGCATTTTCAGTAGTGAAATAAAAACATGCCTACAGAAAGAATTGCACAAGAATACTGACAGAAACTTTATTCACAACAGCCAAAACTCTGGAAACAGCCTAGGTTTCCATGTGTTCTATCCATACAATGTAATTAAACCTGTGGGGTGGTCATGAGTTGACATCACTCAGACCTTCTGCTGAGGTAACACAACTCACTTGAGGCCCAGGCTGCTGTCCTGCTAGACTCACCCTTATTCTTCGTAAGGTTGCTTGTAACAGATGACATGGTGGGTGTAATAATGGAGACTTTAAAACTCTTTAACAGGCAACTCTGGCTTGACTCGCCATCAACCTGCCTGATCCTTTCTCAGAGCTGCTTTGCAATGCAAGGCTCTTACAATGGTCCTTCCATCCCCCCTCCATCACAAGTGTCAGACCCACATGACAATCTAAAGTTTCTCCCTACATGCTGTCTCCCTTTCTTTTATCCATGACAAGTATTTCTCTCAACAAATCTTTTATAAGCTAATCCTGTCTTTCTGTCTGCTTCCCATAGAACCTATACTAACACAATTAGTGGCAAAGAGTAGGACCATGAATGAATCTCAAAGCATTACAGAGATATTTTAAAAATTAAGACTCAAAAAAATAAATATATTATTCCATTCAGATGAAGTTCTAGAGCAGATATAACTAATCTATGATGAGAAAAAAATCAGAACAATGGTTGCCACAAGGGATTAAGGATAGGCATTGATGGGGAAGAGATGTGACAATACTTTCTATGGTGTTGATAATGTTCTATATTTTGATAGTGGTTTGGATTGAACAAAACTCACCTAATGGTAGGTTTAATATTTGTGCATTTTTTTTTGTATATTTCTGAAATGAGAATCAGGGGAGGGGAGGAGACAGACAGACAGACTCCCGCATGTGCCCGACTGGGATCCACCCAGCGTGCCTACCAGGGGGCAATGCTCAGCCCCTTTGGGGCATTGCTCCACTGCAATTGGAGCTATTCTAGCACCTGAGGTGGAGTCCATAAAGCCATCCTCAGCGCCTGGGCCAACTTTACTCCAATGGAGCCTCAGCTTCGGTAGGGGAAGAGAGAGACAGAGAGGAAGGAGAGGGGGAGGGGTGGAGAAGCAGATGGACACTTCTCCTGTGTGCCCTGGCCAGGAATCAAACCCGGGACTTCCACATGCCAGGCAGATGCTCTACCACTGAGCCAACCAACCAGGGCCAATATTTGTGCATTTTATCACATGACAATTCTACCACAAAACAAGAACTGTGAACAAACATTGAACTTCAGTTAATGATGCATATTGTAATATACTAATTTTTGCAAATACTTAAATTGATAAAATAAAATCCCAACAAAGTAGTTTGATGGATGGATAGAGGATAAATATATGGACAGAGATGTGATAAACTAAGTAAAGTGTTAATAGTAGGCTTTAGGTTGAAATATATAGGTATTCACTGTAAAATTCTATCAACTTTTCCATACAGTTACAAATTTTCATAACAAATACCTGACATTGCAGATTATTAAAAAATCCTATAGACTTCCAGAGGTCAGGTACAAAAAAGATAAGAAAATATAACGTCCTCGGACGAGAAGCTGGACGACAATGTAAGAATAAAATAAAGGCATTTTCAGATTAAGGATCTCAAAAATTTGCCTATTAATAATCTTTTCTCAGTAGAGTGTGCTCCACTAATACAAAAGAGTAAATGAAGAAACAGAAAGATATAGCATTGAGGAGAGAGAGAGTCAATAAAGGAGCATTAAGTAAAGAGCATTTCCAGGTTTAATGTGACAAGAAGCCCAGAATGACAGCTGGGCAGCTAGTTGAGATAACAAATATTGCAGAACCCAATGCTCAAAAAATATTTTGAGGTGTTGCTTAGAAAAAAATGAGATTGATAAATTATGTTATGTTTGATATATTATATTACTGTGACAAATTCAAAGACCTGAAGAATTTGGTAATTATTAGTAATAAGTATATATAAAATAAGCAAAAATCTAAAAAGAATTCATTATTAATTCCAAGAAAAACAAGAAGCTTTGTAAGAAGTAGTATAGTACTATACTACAAACTCCGCTGATGACAATATTAATGTAGTCAAAGGAATGTAGAAACTCAATATTGACTTTAGCAAAAATTATGCCAAAACTATTTTGGAAGTGATGGGAAATGGACTTTGTGGACATAGATGCTGAATGTTCGTAAAAAAAAATAACCCACCAACAACTATGTATTTATTTTTCATGATTGGAAATCAATAGCAAATATTTATAACTAAAAATAAAGAGAGCCAAATTATTTAAATGAGCAGATTATTTAGAAATATAGCTGAGGAAAGAGCTGAGAGGTGATAATCCTCACCCCTGAAAGCAGAAAATGGGGGGGAGGGGACTGGAGTGTTGCTGTTATATATTGTCATAAGCCTTATTGTCTTACTTGGCTTTTAAACATACATAAATATATTTGTTTGATTTGATAAACATTATAATTTAATTCAAAGTTTTTTTCAATCTAGTGCAACTACAGATATAAGGATTTATTTTTTCATATCCTATTCACTGAAATGCCAAACATTCCTTGGTATTCCAAGTTTTCAGAAAATAAGAAGACTATAGTGAATTTACCCTGTGTGAATTGTCTACTCCATTCTCTGCAGTCTGTAGGAGGGCCCAGAACTCACCTCCCATATCAAGGTTTTTAATATACATTAGTGAGAATACACCAGCATCTTAGAAATATATTTTCATGATTGTTCTCTTGGGGATGCTAGTAGGAGGAATGCTCAGTGAATCAGCTTTCCTGGTTCAGTAAAATGTCCATAATGTGGCAAATCCTCAGAGGGAAAGGAGGCATAGTTACTATAGCAATCAGAATGTTCCAACCTAGATATTTTGGCCAATGGTTAAGCAACCATGGGATTTCTGGGGTTGAAATAGAAGGACAACCCATTGAAGACATGCTTGACTTATATTATTGAAAATTTGGGGGTCTGATAAACATACCACTGAAATAGAAATTAAATTCTTGATCTGTCATTCAATTCCTAGAACAAGGTCATTTCAGACTTATGTCTCCATTGATGAAGAATAGTTTAGTGACCTAGAAAGGTAATAAAATCATAAGTAACAAATTCAGAGAAGCAGAGCACTGTGTAGAGATAAGAACTTAGATTCAGGAGTCAGATTACCTGGACTCAAATTCTGGCTCCACCATTTACTAGGTGTGTGACTTTTGGCATTTACCAAGTTGTAGAGAAAGATAAATTTTCAAATATTTAAAGAAATATATGACACTAAGAGCCAACACTAATTTCTGAGTACTAAGAATTCTAGTGCTATTCACCACTATCCACAGAATGAAAGCTGGTGGGTTTTTTGTCTACCTCAAGGAAAGCCAGGTCTTGGCATCTCACATAACATTGCTTCTGACCAAGACATATACTCACATTAAACATGACCAGTGGATACATTGGTTTTTTCATGTGCCTATCATAAAGATTCAAAAAGAGCTAAATAGGTTAATGAATATTGATTTAAGTCATCATATGGGAGAAATACTTTGAAAACTCATGGTGCAGTTTTGTAGATGCTGTAACTGTTGTGAACCAGCAAGCAGTAAGTGATTGTTTTTCTCAAAGCCAACTTGTATTAGTCCAGAGACCAAGGGCTGGAAAGAAGGACCTAATTACTAATTATACCTTGCAAAAAATTTTTTTCTATCCCATCATCTCTAGGCTCAGTTGGTGTGGAGATTATAGAAGAGAGTTATGTTTTCAGCACTTAATGAAGCTATGACTTCCACTGGGCCATGTCATACTCCTTATGCCCCTGTGAAAACAGGAGAGAAAGAGAGAGAGAGAGAGTGTTTTAGTCTGGTTTGATTGATTCTAATAATCAAAGAAAAACAGGTTTGCTTTTATACAATGGGAGTAAGGAGGAGAATAAACAGAACACCTTCTCATGTTACCAAGTCCAGTGCTAAAAGTTAATCAAAAACTCTGGCAATCCATTCAGGCAGAACCACCAAAAGCTTAGATCCCTCAGAAATGAAGGTATGGGGGGCCCAACTGGGTAAAGAATCCCAGACAGCGGAGGTGCTAGCAGAGGGCAGAGAAAACAGAAGTGCTTGGTGGAAGAAGAAAGTCATAAATACCAGCTACTGCCAGTTCCAGAAACAAAGACTAGTGCCTCTACCTGTTTTTTTCTTCCTTGTTAAGTCATGGCTATATTTACACATTTTAATCATGCTCCCTTTTCTTAGGGAGGTTTGTTGGCAGTAATTAATGATGTAATGCATTAATTACATCATTCTGAAGCGGGATTGTGCAAAACCAGAGAAAATGGACAACATCCAGAGATTCTGGACTTGGAGCCTGACTCTGGGTTTTCTCCTATTGGGAGAAGCTCATTTTAAGAGGTATGTGGAAGTTAGATGATGTTGGGTGAAGGACTTTAAATGTAAACATGTACAGAAGGCCAAATACAGGTAGCCAAAGGATAAAGGAATAGCTGCCATTTGTTGGCTACACAAACCCCTTCTTATTGGGTGAGTCCTCATCATGTGAGCCTTGGGAAAATACAGAGAGAGAGAGAGAGAGAGAGAGAGAGAGAGAGAATAGAAGCCAAAAGAAGCCAAGTATACCCAACCCCTGCCCCGGTGCACGGTCTTGGCCGACAGGCTTTCTCCCAGCTTCTGTGCCTTCAAAGAGTGGTGCAGAGATGGAGTTTACGGTGCACTGTCCACGTGCAGGGGTGGGCAGTGAGAGTAGCTTTACTGTCGGGGCACTGTCAGCAGCGGAAGCAGGGCCCGCGGCAGTGCCCTAACCAGAGCATCTCAGAGGTCAGACTCTGCCTCTGCTCCCTCTTCCTGGCCTCCCCTTGTTTCTTACCGTTCTAGTAAATCCTTTTTCTTTCAATTAGGCAGAATTGTTTTCCATTGCTTGCAACCAAGAGCCAAGTGAGACAAAACTGTTTGACTACTTTAGAAAAAAGACAGTCGCTTCACAGGAACTAGCCTATCAGAAATCAGGAAGGGAAGAATATATGGCTTTGTTGAAAGAGGCCCTTTTTGCCTGCAGCCAGGAACCAAATACGTCAGAAAGTCAGATAATATTGAGTCAAAATCTCTGCCACAAGCTAACATAAGTGAGAGAAAAAGAGGGGGCACTGCAGGATTTATGACTGAGAGCTGGAAAAGCCTCACCCCATGCCTGCCCAAGCATCAACTCCAGTGCATTCTATTTGACGACGGTATCAAATAGAGACATTTTAACATATGCATTAGCTTTGTATGATATATAATTTCAGGGGTTCATGGATATCAATAGACCTTTCCTGCCTTCAGTGCCCCAAAACAAAGAGAGTCATTCAACAGACAATAAATAATTAAGTGCAGGGACACTGCCACTAATGGAATCCCCAAATTAGTTATGGCTAAGTAAACTATTGATTAATTCTTGAAAACAGCACAGAACTGAACATTACATTTAGCAAGACAATAAAGAGAAATAAAATCTACAAAGTACATTTTTGTGAGTCAAGGCACAAACTCAAGAACTGTATAAATTTTCCACATAAATATCTTTTCTTTACAATTTAATAACTATACATAAAATGAAGCTTTGCTACAGAGTGTAATACTTGTATTAACTCCTCTTTATTTGGTCAATTTTAAAATATCCTCTTTCCTTTTACAATATCCAAATGAAGTTTTTGTCTTTTCCTATTCCAGCTTTTTGTTGGTTCCAAATGGACTTGTGCCCAGCACTGCTGAAGGGAGAATTTCTCCTCTGGAGTCAGTGGCTTCCATAGAGGCCAATAATTCAAGTTTCCTCTGTTAATCTAAATCTAGCACCGGAAATAAAGCTTTGTTCCTGGCCAGCCATCCTCTCCCAGTCAGACTCAGCTGAATTCATTTGAAGGTGAGGCAAGGCAGGCTGGTACCAAATGGCAGTTCTCTGTTTGAGACATCCCTCGTGAGCCCCAGCCTTTCCTGCACTCCTGCTCTCAGTAAGAGGCAGTAGTACGTCAGCCAGGTCCCTCAAGGTAAACAGATGGAATTGACTTGAACTCCTAGCTCTCTCCACCTCCCCAGTCCTCTCTAAGCCATCCACTTCTCTCCAGTCCCTTGGGCAGACTGTCATCATATCACACATGGACTGTAAGTAGCGGCCACTCAAGCCCTCTGGAAGCTTGACTCACTCTGCCCCAGTATACCTGTTGACTCCATGTTACACCCAAATGACTCCCCCCACCAAAAAAAAAAAAAATCATTCCCGTTTAAAATTATTCAGTGGCGCCTGACTAGGCGGTGGCACAGGGGATAGAGTGTCGGACTGGGAAGCAGAGGACCCAGGTTCGAAACCTCAAGGTTACCGGCTTGAGCGTGGGCTCATCTGGTTTTAGTGAAGGCTCACCAGCTTGAGCCCAAGGTCTCTGGCTTGAGCAAGGGTCACTCTGTTTGCTGTAGCACCCTGGTCAAGGCACATATGAAAAAGCAATCAATGAACAACTAAGGTACTGCAATGAAGAATTGATGCTTCTCATCTCTCTCTTCCTGTCTGTCCCCATCTGTCCCTCTCTCTGTCTGTCTCTATCACAAAAAAATAAAAATTATTCAGTGCCTAGCCACTGCCTTAGGAAAAAGTCCAAACACCTTAGCATACCTGCAAGGCCATACAGAATTTAGTACTCTTACTGCCAACCCAGTGCAAGTTTTGATAATTCGTGCCTTGTGGTTCCACCTGCATTTATTTCCACCAAATGTTCCAGTTTTCTTGCGTCTGTCCTATTGCCTGGGGAGGGGAGGAGAGAGTGCTTTAAATGTCTTCCCCTCCCATGCACTTAGTACTCCCCTAGATAAATCTGCTCCTTCTAACTGTATTGCCTCTGCCAGAAGGCTCTCGATTCCTTAAACCTTAGGATTATGTACGTAGACAGCTCTGTAAAGTCTATCAAGGAGCTGTAACTGCTATTCAGCAGTCAACTGTGTGCTCTTCCATGTCAGAATATCTAGTACCCAGTAAGCAATAAATAGCCTCCAAATGAGCGAATGATTTCTCAACTTGGATATTTTCCTATTATTATTTTCCCTTCCATACGTAGGCACATTCTACAGGCAGTAAGATATTCTTCAGTTTTGTTTTTTAGACTCTCATTCCTGGTCCTATGACCAAGTTTTATTTCTATACAAAAGCAATGCCTTAAAATACCTTAATTTTTTTTTTTTAGACAAGTCAGAATAGTCAAGCAGACCAATGAGGAAAAAATATTGTTGAATTTAGAAGATAGGACTATTTATTCCATTTTGAAACTGTACTTTGTTATTTGATACTAAAGAAATAATAACCTACCACCGTTGAAAAGAATGGAACTTGCTTGGTCCAGTGAGAATTATGACATCCTGCCACAACCAGGGGTTATATGTAGTAAACTTTATACATAAACATTCAGTATAATTGTTTTGCCAAGAAAATCCATTGTTTTCCCTTGGTTTTTCGAAAACCTGAAATTCACATTTGTCAGCCTCTGGCTGACCATACATTTCAACTTTGCAATTTTTGTTTAAAATTGAGGCTTGAAACCATACCCTATTTCAAAAGAGAAATGCACATTTGAACTGAAAATGCAAAGATATTCAGACCTGTCTTTTCTGAGAATGCCTATGCAATGTAGGTAGAAAGTAAAAGTTGTTAGTGGCTGTTGTGTGTTTTTTCTGAGGTCTGAGTCAGAAGATTTTAGTCTAAGTACTGCTGAAGCAATCACTGAGTAGGAAAAATATTGTGCAACTGAAGAACATAAAACATTTGTAAAGATGTCACCAAATTTTTTTTACAAAATAGTTACTTTCACTGATAGTCCTGATACAAATTCTTACAGTTAAGTATATTCATCAATATATCTAATTTGGGAAAGTATTTTTAGAGTTGTCAATTTTTTAGTTTTAGCTTAAAATATGTAGAATAGAAAAGATATTAATGGTAATGAGTTAATCCACTTTTAAAATGTCGATGGTCAAGGTTATAAGATGAATTAAGATCGCTAACATTCTGGTTTCATTTCATTTAAGGAGATGAGATAAGAAGTGTTAGGCATTCCCTTTTAGAATTGTTATAGAAACACTATTGCAATGAAAATCCATAACGATGTAGTTTTAAAACAACTATTTTTCTCTCCTGTACATTTTATAAAATATGAGGAAATAAGAAAAAGAGCAGGAGGTCTGAAAGATTGTGTCTTCTAAGTCTTACATTCTCATTTTGTAAAATTTTTAATTAAGAAAGATGTGTTCTTAGGAAAAAAATAAGGTGTTATTTTTTCCATTTTAATATAAAATATTGATGAAAGTTAGAAAATTAGGAATAAAAGATTCAAATCACAATATTATGAAGGTTTTTTTTAAATGGTCATATCTCAAAGTTGGAACTTCGCATTTTTTTAAAAAAACGGTGTTTATAAGTTTCATTCATCTTTCAAAGTCCAGTAGTCACATAACTTACCATGAATGGTAATATAAGAACAGATTCTGAAAATAAATTTCCTAAAGTATTTTTATTATTTTTATTTTGTTTGAGACTAGAAGGAAAATAATATTCCCCATGATCTAATAAGCAATGGTTTAAGTGTTTAATGGTAAATGGGGAATCCATTAGTCATTAAATTGAGGAGTCCTAATTTCAGCCAATCTGTTTGGTATGATTCTATTATGCAAACCTGGGAAGGAAGGGTTTGATTGACAGAAGTCTTTATGAACTTATTGAGCAGTAGTAAGAAGGATGTCAGGATGTGCTATGATTTCCCTAGTGTCCAATATTATAATTCCTTTATTATAATACCAGATTAGTATTGAATGTAAGAGTGTAGTTGCATCTGATGTTTATGCATTTTGATACCATTAGTGCATTAAAAGACACTGTGGTTTGCTTTTTCTGATGCAAGTTAACAATTCACACAGAAGTTTCATATTACACATCTTAGGTTAATTACTCTTAAGGGACTCAGTGAGAGCTGGAGTTTTTATAAAAGATCTGAGCTGCCTGTAGTCAAACCTAAAGAGATTTTTTTCAGACTACTGCCGTATTTGGCCCTTTGAAGGATCCCTTTTTAAGAGAAAGGATGATGATAACCATCCCAATTTATTTGTTCTGTCCAGTTTCACTGGGCAGATTTTCTATTTCGGGTATTGTCTCAACAAAAGAGTAAGAATTGTTAATCTCATGTGAAGTAATATTGCACAACAGTTGCAAATTCCCACACAGAAGTGATGAAATAATCATGCCAACGATAAGATACATAGTCTTCACAGTATTTGCTCCCTAACATTGAAAAACAAGTGTTTTAACCATAGAAAAATTTTAATGCCAGGACAATGAATCCTTTTACCTTTCCTTTGAGTATCTAATGAAGTTATGCTGTGTCTTCCCCGCTTACGTAGGACCAGGGAAAAGCACACAGGATCTACAGTTTTTCATGGTGTATTGGTACATGTATTCACTCTGCGATCTAAGGAAGGTTTCTACTTCATTTTACCTTCAGTACGGCAATCACTGGGCTTCAGCTGCCACCTCACAATTTTCCCTGATTACTCAACACTGGAATATCAATGAAAAAGAATATTTATTCAAATTTTATCATTGTAGATCCATCTTAATAATTGAAGAAAACATTATTTTATTGACTAACTAGCTCTGCAGAGATGCAAACATCTGCAAAAGATATCCATTGGCAGGCAAAATGGTGCAGCAGGAACACTGTAAGTAGCCTGGCTTCAGTTCCAGTTAAAACCTTTTTACTGAACCTCCAATGGTTTCTATAACTATGCATCATAATAGATTCTATATGGACATGGAGGTGAGTGGCAGAGAACTGGCTTCATAGTTTCCTGGATGATTAAGTTTTTACTTAATTATTTGAAGATATGATTTGAATTACTGATTTTTTTTTTAACACGAGAGAAAGAGAGAGAGGGACAGACAGGAAGGGAGAGAGATGAGAAGCATCAATTCTTCATTGCAGCACCTTAGTTGTTCATTGATTGCTTTCTCATATGTGCCTTGACCAGGGGGCTCCAGCCAAGCCAGTGACGCCTTGCTCAAACCAGCAACCTTGGGCTTAAGCCAGTGACCTTTAGGCTCAAGCCAGTGACCATGGGGTCATGTCTATGATCCCACATTCAAGCCAGCGACCCCGTGCTCAAGCCAGAGACCTTGGGTTCAAGCCAGTGACTTTGGGCTCAATCCAGAGACCTTGGGCTTCAAGCCATAGACCTTTGGGCACAAGCTAGCGACCATGGAGTCACATCTATGATCCCACACTCAAGCTGACGACCCTGTGTTTACGTTGGTGAGCCCACGTTCAAGTTGGTGAGCCTGTGCTCAAGTTAGATGAGCCCGTGCTCAAGCTGATGACCTCAGGGTTTGGAACCTTGGTTCTCAGTGTTCCAGACTGACACTCTATCCACTGCACCACTGCCTGATCGGGCTAAATTATGGAACTTTTAAAAGCTGCTCAAACATGAGCACATAATATCAGCAAAGTGTGGCTTTTCCATGGTGGCCAATCTTATATTTTCTTCTAGGATCCTGAAGAGTAGAAAATTTTCATTATTAGTATTTAGCTGAATAATCCAGTTTAAAATATTTAATAAATTTGAAATTATTCTAGCACATATGAACTTCTCATATTTCAAAGCCATGAGTGAGAAAAATAAATTTATTTTTCTATAATATGTATTCTTTGAAATAAACATATAGTCTCATCTAGTCCTCAGCCATCAATAATTGGGCTTGCTGATATCAATAAAAATGGAAAGAACTCTGGGCTATCCAATCCAGACGTTGGCAAAAGTACAATGCACACCCTTATTATCAGTTATTATCAGATGATAAATTCAAAATAATTAATGACTAATAAAATACAGGCATCAAGAATCAAAATGGATACTGGTCACTACAAGGTGGAGTACTAGTGGAATATCATCCCTGGTTTTCCTTTCAAACAACAGACTCAGCACAATCATGCAAGTTCCAAGAATGCCATATATACAGAGACCTCTAGCTCAACTTTATTAATCATGGAACCACAGAAATATAAGTAATAGGTTGGAATACTATATCTATATAACCGAAAATGAGTCATTCAAACTACAGTCATTGCCTCTGGGTCACTTCCCTACACTTAAAGGCTCTTGAATAAAGTCAAAATCACACTTAAGGAAAGCTTTACTATAATACCATATGTAGGTTCTCTAATCCATCCTCCAAGTGCATCCTGAACAAACATAAAATAGTATGCACTGTGAAAAGCAATGAAGAGAATTACCAAAACCTTTTATCTATTTTTTTTAATTAACTGAATTTATTGGGATGACATTGGTTTGTAAAACTATGCCGGTTTCAAGTGTACAACTCAGTAAAACACCATCTGTACCCGGCATCATGCCCTCTACCCCAGGGAGTCTCTTTCTGCCCTCACATCCACTCCCTCCCTCCTTTGCCTAACTCCACCTAGCCCCCTACCCCTTTCCCTCTGGCTATCACTACACTGTTGTTTGTGTCTGTATGTTGTATATCTATGTTTTTTGGCTAATCCCTTCACCCTCTTTCATCCTGTCCCTTCATCCCCACCCCTCTGACAGCTGTCATTCTAATGAACAAAATAAACTGATGAACAAAAGAGAAACAGAGGCATGGACACACAGAACAGAGAGAAAGACCACCAAAACCTTTTAGATATGTAGTATTGGTTACCTAGTTCTAGCAAACTGAAGTTCCAGAAACCAATAAAATCACTGTGAGTAGACAGAGTGGGGCTTGTGGGATCAAGTGCCAAAATGGAGTACTTAGTCCCAAGGTCAATGGAACAACAAATCCATCCAATGATTGCTTTCCCAGCTGACTGGTGTATACTTGGATGGACATCTTTGGCCACGGGCATAATCCCTACATTGGCTCACTGACCCATTATGTAAAGACCATTAAAGTAAGAAGGGCCAATTGCAAGACATTAGTGTTTCTCAAGCCAAGGCCTAATACTAACTTCTCACAATACATACAAGTCCTAGGCATTTAACCCAATAGAAATGGATTTCTTGTTCATGTGACAGTCCAGTATGTGTATTTCTGGATGATGGCATTCACCTACACAGTGGTTCAAAGATTCAGGACCTTTGCCTCTTAAATCTTTGCCATTCCCTAGTTTGTCATCCTCTGCATCTACATGGTAGCAGGGAAAAGATCACCAAAAAAAAAAAAAAAGCATAAGACTTTTTAAATGCCTTGCTCTGAAAATTGTAGCCATCATTTCCATTTGCATTTTATTAGCTAGAACACAGTCACATGATCACACCTAACTACAAAGGAATATGTTAGATATATCCCAGAAATAATTCTAGAGAAAATAAAAGAATATAATTTTTATTAAATAACCAGTGTAGTCTGCCACATGGAAGAATTTGAGAGATTTGTTGTGTCAAACACTTAAAAGATGCACTGCTTCCTAAACCCATTGCAGCAGATTCACTGGCAATTCCTTTTGAATGAATGATTAAGGATGAAAAACTACTTCGGTTTTCAGATGATTCTCCAAGCTTTTCTCCAACAGCTAGTATAGACTGCTATTGAATTACTGTCCTCTTTATTTGTGGTCCTGAAGATAGTGAAGAGAGACAATTCTTCCAAAGGGTATTCTTTCAAATTGCACCTCTCTTATGTATTTCTTTAAAGAAAGATAACTGGAGAAGCGTTTCTATACTGTGCATAGGCATTGGCTTATGGTTTACCCAAATGGAGTTCTCAGAATAGACCAAGGCTAATATTTATGTCCCAGGTGAAAGTTCATGAAAAGGCCACCACTGTTAAAGAGATGTTTACAAAGACAACAACAACCCGTACAAAGGGTAATGAAGGGTAGATATGAATAGCTGGTAAGGCTTAATGACTAGCGGCAGAAACTAAGATAAAATATAACCCAGAAATTCCAGTATTGAAGTTGAATAAATGCTTGTCATTTGGTTAACTTCCTCTTCGGTGTTGGAAGCACTTTCTGTTTGAGATAGTATGTCAACTGAGGGCATTTAAAAATTTTTATATAGAGAGGAAAAGGTGTGTGTGTATGGATGTGTGTGTATATATTGAAAGGTTCTTGACAGAATCTGGTGGGCCACTGTTGTTGCCCTATATTGAATACATTTCATATTTTTATAGTTGATAAAAATATTTATTTGGGAAATTATCTGTCTCCCATTCAAAGTAGTCACTGAAGTATAGAAAAAACTCAGTCCGTGTCAATCAGATAGCTCTCCTTGGAATCTGAATCTGATGCAGATAGACAGGAATGAGGCAGACAAGAATGGCAGCACAAATAACAAGATGGTGCTGCATCTCTGGCTACTGGGATCCCCAACAGGCCTCACTCTTATCCTTCCAGACCAGATGTTTATCAGCTAAATAATAAAAACATGTTTATAAAAATTTCACATTGAATATGAACAAATACTGTCTGTACATATAAAGGAATATAATGAAGTTTTATTATATTCTCAAAGGAAGAAGATTTATGATGGCTGGAGGAGGGGATAGTGAAGTATGGTCCTTGGAATGGTGGTGGAAAGTCAGGTGTTGGAATAATGGGCAAGAATTCAATATCAGAATCATGCGTGCTAGACAATTTTTTTTTTTCCCTTGAGAATTTAACCCTAAAATAACTACCTGATATGGAAGGCTTTGACATAAAAAGAAAAGACTGGACTCTTTGGATAGAAAAATATGTGCTTCAACCTTGAGGAAATAGTATACATACATTCAGAATGAGAGTGGTAGGAGAGGAACCCTCTTTATTCCTCCTGCTTGGCATCCTAAGCAAAGCAAAGCATTTGGGCTCACCCAATATAGCATGCTTTCAAGTTTGTTCCATGTAATAGCTTTTTACTAGGAAGTATGTATAAAATAAATTTATATGTGTGCCTCTGCTCTAAACAGTAATGTTGAAATATAACTTTGCACAGTATGCTTGGTTAGTGGATTTTAGGAGGGAAAAGTCATTATGCTGGAAAAAAAGAGTCTTGTCTAAAAAGCGGTATACATTTTCAAGAACTGTCATGGTAAAAAAATCTTTAAGGAAAAAAGTGATATATAAATTTAGACTGTATGAAAAACCAATAAAAGCTGAATTCGGGAGGTGGTAGTGAGCTGTGAACCTTTCTTCCTCTCCTCACAGTTGCCACTCCAGGTAACCATTTCCAGAGCTTTGGCCAACTTACCTTCTCAGCCTTATATGTTGGCATTTCTTTTCCCAATTCCCCTAACCCGCCATCTGAACTGCCCTACTTGCTAATTCTTGAATATGCTATTCAATTGTTTATGTTCCTCCCTTTCACTACCTTCCATCTTTCCTCAATACTTAAGAAAATCATACGCATTTTTCAATTCCCAACATATATGTCACCATCCCCGAGCCCCACTTCAAGCAAAAATAAATACTGTCATGTATATTCTTGTAGCATGTGAGTATACTTCCACTCCAGTACTTACAATGTTTCATTATAATTAGCTGTTTATTTGGCTAATTCTTTTGTAAGTTCTTCAGAGAGAAAAAAAAAACTGCCTTATTTATTTTTGTATGCCCTGTATCGAGCACAGTATCTTGTTAATTGTAAGGATGACCTATAAATATTTGTTGAATCCTTGGAAGAGCTTTAAGAAATACTTGGTGATTATAATGGAAGATGTTAAAATGGAAGGTCCAGGTGGTGCTAAAGTTCTTGTTTTGAGAATGCTCTTTACTCAAATATATAACAATTAAGATTAAATATAAAAGGAAAATGTAAAGGATAGCACATTCAAGGAAGGGAACAAAAATAAAACAAGGCAAAACAAGCTATGTTGAGTGGACTAAAAGCACTAACCTGCTAGGCTTCAGGTGGTTAACAAGTACAGATGACCAGTTTACATCATGCACAACACTGTGACTATAGGCTCTGTGCAGGAGAAGAGAAATTGGAGCCTAAAATATTCATTTAGTGCTAGTGAGAATATTAGCTGGTACAGTGACTCTAAAAATAGTAAAATGCTTATACCTTGTAATCCAACAGTTTTAGGTCTGTGTATATATCCTAGAAAACCTTGTACATTTGCATAGAGACTTTTTTCAATGCAGCTAAGTATACGTGCTCTGAATCAAGACTTTTAGGCTAAAACTCTGGTTCTATGGCCTTCAATTATATGACCATAGACAACTAGTTAAACCCTATGTGCCTGGGTCTCCTTATGTCAAATATTAAAATAACAGTGAGGCCCTGGCCGGTTGGCTCAGCAGTAGAGCGTTGGCCTGGCATGTGAGAGTCCCGGGTTCGATTCTGGGCCAGGGCACATAGGAGAAGCGCCCATCTGCTTCTCCACCCCTCCCCCTCTCCTTCCTCTCTGTCTCTCTCTTCCCCTCCCGCAGCCAAGACTCCATTGGAGCAAAGATGGCCCAGGCGCTGGGGATGGCTCTGTGGCCTCTGCCTCAGGCGCTAGAATGGCTCTGGATGCAACAGAGCGATGCCCCAGAGGGGCACAGTATCGCCCCCTGGTGGGCATGCCGGGTGGATCCCGGTAGGGCACATGCGGGAGTCTGACTGACTGTCTCCCCGTTTCCAGCTTTGGGAAAATGGAGAAAAAAAAATAACAGTGATACCCATCTCTTGTGGTTTGTTGTAAGGATAAAAATGTGTTAAAAATTTATATGACAGTAGACTCAAATTTTAGCCATAATCATCATTGCAGCAACTTTGCTTCTGTTAAAGACAGCAGGACCCAAATCAAATTGCGTATGCTAAGCCTCTGTCACCAAACAGAGATGTATAGTTTCAGCTCTCCCAGACAGGAATTCTTAAACCAGCCAGGAATCACCTGATCAGCACTTATTGGCCTGGTGGTCCTCTGTTATCTATGCAATAACTACGCAATAACAAACCTGCCTTTCTGCCTCGTGCCAATTCCTTGTTCCTGCTCTCTTCTGCCTTTAAAAGTCCATCATTTTGTACATCTCCTACAAGCCCTTCACTATCTGCTAAATTGGATGCTGCCAGATTCAAGTTGAATTTTTTAAAAATAAAACTTAAAATTTTTATTTATTATTATTATTTACAGAGACAGAGAGAGAGAGTCAGAGAGAGGGATAGATAGGGCCAGACAGACCGGAACAAAGAGAGATGAGAAGCATCAACCATTAGTTTTTCATTGTGACACCTTAGTTGTTCATTGATTGCTTTCTCATATGTACCCTGACGGTGGGGCTACAGCAGACTGAGTAACCCCTTGCTCGAGCCAGTGACCTTGGGTCCATGCTGGTGAGCTTTTGCTCAAACCAGATGAGCCCACACTCAAGCTGGCGACCTGGGTCTCGAACCTGGGTCGTCCACATCCCAGTCCAACGCACTATCCACTGCGCCATCGCCTGGTCAGGCAAAAACTTAAAATTTTTAAATGTATCTTACTTTATCTTTCAACAGTCCTGGCATCAGGAGACTGGTACTGACAGGGACCCTCAATGGCTCCCAGGAGCAAGAAGCCGCCAGGTGCAGGTAGCTGTCGGGCCTCTTGAGCTCGCTCCTTTCTCGTGGCCTCTGCACGTTGTGGGCACGTCGCTTTCGGGTCGGAGCTCCAAGGCTTTTCCATTATGAGCACTTAGGCTTTGAGCACTTCCTTTATAGACTGTTTCCTGAAACCAACTGGAGTGGGACTGGGTCTGATTTGGATACCAGACTGGGTCCAGGAAAGTACTCAGTCCGACTTGGAAACAGAACTCGATCCCAGAAAGAACGCAGTCCGACTTGAATACTGGACTAGGTCCCCATGGCCAAACTGGGTCCGTGGCCAAACTGAGTCCGTGGTCAAACTGGGTCCGTGGCCAAACTGGGTCCGTGGCCAAACTGAGTCCGTGGTCAAACTGGGTTCGTGGTCAAACTGGGTCCGTGGCCAAACTGGGTCCGTGGCCAAACTGGGTTCGTGGTCAAACTGAGTCTGTGGTCAAGCTGGGCTTGTGGCCAAACTGGGTCCAACTTGGAAACAGAACTGGGTCTGGGGACAGACTGGTTTTCCTTAAGTTGAACTCGGTCCATTGATAGGCTTCAGATAAATAAAATTGTGATTTAAGACTGAACAAGTAGATTAAATCTACCAAAGATAATCTCGAACGGCCGTGGCCACAGTGGAGAACTTGAAACTTAGATAAGCGTATCTATTCACCTGGTGCCCTTGTAAGAGAAAATGGAGTCTCCGCCAAGCACTCACTGTGAAGGGTTGAGGGAAAATTATCTTTTTCTCCTCTACAGTTTCTGGGGACTAGGATGAGATCCACTGGGAAATACCCACTGGAAAACCCCACTCACTCCGGAGTCTGCAGGCAGATCCTGGGAAAAGCGGAAGAAACCGGCCAAGGGTAAGACTGATCCCAGTCAGCTCTCCCAGATCTCTGTCTGTGGAGCTTGGTATAGAGAGAGAAGTAAAATTTCATGCTGCCCATGCCTTTCCAATTGGCAGGGGGAAAACAAACAAACAAAAACATTCGTGAGAATCAGACAGTTTGAATTGTGACGTGTAAATTTGCTTTCAGGTACTCATTGGCTGTCGATCTTTTCTCTCCCAGGCACAGTTGTTGCCTTCTTATTTGTCTTGTTTTGTATCCTGAGAGCTTGAGTTTCTGCCGGGCTGGGACACGCGGGTTACTGTGTGTGTGGTAGGCAGCTCAACCCTAAGGTTGGGGGCTGGCCTGACGAGAAACGTGGGTTGCGCTGCATTGGCAGCCAGGGTCCTCCCAGCCGCTGCTAGCTCTCGGGAATTGTGGGAACTTAATACATCCTCAGAATTGTCCTGGTTATTTCAGGTCTTTTGCCTTTCTATATAAACTTTAGAATTAGTTTGTCAATATCCACAAAAATAGCCTGTTGGTATATATTTTTTTTTTTTCTGAAGCTGGAAACGGGGAGAGACAGTCAGACAGACTCCTGCGTGCGCCCGACCGGGATCCACCCGGCATGCCCACCAGGGTCCACGCTCTGCCCACCAGGGGGCGACGTTCTGCCCACCAGGGGGCGATGCTCTGCCCCTCCGGGGCGTCGCTTTGCCGCGACCAGAGCCACTCTAGCGCCTGGGGCAGAGGCCAAGGAGCCATCCCCAGCACCCGGGCCATCTCTGCTCTAATGGAGCCTTGGCTGCGGGAGGGGAAGAGAGAGACAGAGAGGAAGGGGGGGTGGGTGGAGAAGCAAATGGGCACTTCTCCTATGTGCCCTGGCCGGGAATCGAACCAGGGTCCCCCGGACGCCAGGCCGACGCTCTACCGCTGAGCCAACCCGCCAGGGCCGCCTGTTGGTATTTTGAGTGTCATATAATTGAATCTATAGATCAAGTTGGGAAAATGGGCATCTTAATACTGGGTCTTCCTATCTATAAACACATAATGTATCATTTATTTAGCTCCTCTTTGATTTCTTCTATCAGTGTTTTGTAGATTTATATATATATATAGGTTCTGTACATATTTTGTTAGGGTTATACCTAAAAGTCTTTCTTTTTTTCTTGGTACTAGTGAATCCGTTAGTATTGTGGATTTCACTTCAAATTCCAATTATTATGCATTGTTAGTATAAAGGAGAGCAATTGACTTTTCTGTACTGATCTTTTATCCTGCAAATTTGCTATTATTTTCTTAGTAGTTTGAAAACTTTTTTTGCTGATTCTATGGAATTTTCTAGACAATTATATCATTTGTGAACCAAGTTTTGTTTTTTCTTCCAAGTATGTTCAACTTTTATTTCCTTTTCTTGACTTATTTCAGTACAATGTAGAATAGGAGTGGTGAGAGGGACACCCTGCTTTATTCCTACTCAGGGGGAAAGCATCAAGTTTTTCACAATTTAATCATATTAGCTACAGATATATTTTTTTAGATGTTCTTTATCAAGTTGACAAAGTTCTGGTTTACTTCTAGTTTGTTGAGAGTTTTTATGATGAATGGGTGTTGGATTTTTCAAAGGCATTTTTTGAATCAGTTGATATAATCTTATGATATTCTTCTTTAGTCTATTAATGTGATGATTACATTATTTGATTTTTACATTACATTAATTGATGAAACAGCCTTACATACCTGGAATAAATCTCACTTGGTCATAGTGTATAATTCCTTTTATACATAGTTTGAGTCATTTTGCTAAATTTTGTTGAGCATTTTCTTGTATCTATGTTCATATCAATCTGTAATTTTTTGGCCCTGGCCGGTTGGCTCAGGTAGAGCGTCAGCCTGGCATGTGGACGTCCCATGTTCGATTCCCAGTCAGGGCACACAGGAGAAGCAACTATCTGCTTCTCCGCCCCTCCTCCTCCCCCTTCTTTCTCTCTCTCCCCCTCTCACAGCCATGACTTGATTGGTTCAAGCCCAGTGGCCCAAGTGCTGAGGGCTCCACTAAAAATAGCTCAGCTGCAAGCATGGCCCCAGATGGGCGGAGCATCTGCCCCAGATGGGGTTGCCAGTGGGTCCCTGTGAGGGCACATGCAGGAAGGAGTCTATCTCCCCTCCTCTCACTTGGAAAAAAAATTTAAAACATCTGTAATTTATTTTTTTGCAGTGTTTTTGTTTGATTTTGGTATTAGGGTAATGATGGCCTCTTAAATGAACTTGGAAGCATTCCTTCTGCTTCTACTTCTGGGAAGAGATTGTAAAGATTTAGTATTATTTATTATGTATTTGTTACAATTCACCAGTGAACCCATGAGGACCTGGTTCTTTCTATTTTTGAAGGTTATTAATTATTGTTTCAATTTCTTTAATAGAAATAAGCCTATTCAGATTATGTATTTCTCCATGTGTGAGTTCTGTTAGTGTCTTTCAAGGAATTGGTACCTTTTTTCTAAATTATTAAATTTGAAACATAGAATTATTCATAATATACTCTTATCATTCTTTTATTGTCTATAAGCTCAAAAGGGATGAACTCTTTTGATATTTATATTATTATTTTGATATTGATATTATTATTTTGTGTCTTCTCTCTCTAGGTGAACCTAGATAGAGGTTAATCACCCTTATTGATCTTTTCAAAGAAATAGTTTTTTGTTTCATTGGTTTTTCTTTATTGATTCCTGATTCTAATTGTACTTATTTCTGGTCTAATTTTCATTGTCTTTTCTTCTGCTTGCTTTATGTTTAAATTGTTCTTATTTCTCTAGTTTCCTTTGATAGAAGAATTAGTTACTGATTTTATACCTTTTTTCTTCTATCTATGGGCTTTTTCTATATATTATAAGTTCTGATAAATTGTGTTATCTTCTTCATTTATTTCAAAATCTTTTAATATTTCTTTTGAGATTTCTTCAACTCATGTCATTTAGAAATATGTTGTCTAATCTCAAAACACTTGGGGATTTTTCATTTAACTTTTGTTTTTGATTTCCAATATAATTCTATTGTGGTCTGAAAATAAACTCTGGATGATTTATATTATTTTGCATTTGTTCAAGTGTGTCTTATGGCCTAGGACATAGTCTGTATTGGTAAATGTTCCATGTATGTTTCTGGTTGCTGGAAAGAAAAGGGTGTTGAAATCACCAACTATCGTGTGGATTTCTCTACATCTCTTCCAGTACTGGTTTGATGCTCTGGAGTCTTGTTAATGTGACTGTAAGATAAAGGGAATGGAAGTGTTCTATGATCTTACCATTAAATCTCATTCTTTGGATGGACCTAAATCCTTATGCTGTGATCTTCAGAAACGTTTTGTAGGCCTTTGCTACAGAGAACATTCTGGGCATATTTCAGAGTTACTTTTTTTCTCCTCTACCCGCAGGAAACATGAGAGGATGTTTCTTGGGTCTTCGCTTTGACAACATGGTGGAGGTAAAAACCACGAAGTATGGATCTCGTGAGACTGAGCCCTCATGAGTTTCTCTCTCTCAAGCTATTTCATACTCAGCCTCCACCAATTCATCAGAATGTTCCCTGTAAGCCTGAGAAATGTGTATTGTGCTGTTGTTGGGTGATGTAGTCTAGAAACACCAATTAGATCAAGATGAATTACCACTGCAGTCAGTGTTCTTACCAGTTTGTGGCTCCTATGGCTTCTGCTCCAGGGAAACTGATCTCGACTATGATTTCCTGCATTCACCTCGTCTTTCTCGACTTCATACTGGCCATTTGCTCTGTGACCTCACTTCTCTGATGGGTCTAAGGAAAGTCATTGGCTTTCAATTTGTTCAGCATTTTTCCTCTGAGGATGGGAGTGCCTATTTCCAAGCTCTTTGGATGTCAGAGCTGAAATACCCTATTTCTAGGTGTTTTTTTTTTAAAGCCAAGTCAGCCACTTTGAGGTGAACTCACCTGTGACTCAATCACATTAGGAGGAGAATTTTATATTTTCTATGAATGCAGTAGAGTAGTTGTACAAATGACAGAGAAAACCTGAAGCCTTAAGTTTCTCAGTCAGGAAAGCCTGCTAGAGTTGTTGCTTTTTCTAGGCCAAGTGGGAAGAAAAATTGAAGATGAAAATATGGGATAGTGGTTTGGTAATGAGATTCCCCACAGGTGGGTAGAAACACATACTTCACAGAAGGTCTGTTGAGATGTGAATAAAATTAGTGCAAATATAAAGGCATAAAAATGGATTGTTATCCTCCAGATATTGTGCTCTCTCAAGAAATATATTTTTATTCCCCTGAGGATGAACAAGTGATCAAACATACACAGTCTTAGCCTCCTCCTGATGCTCTAAGGACCTTCCTGGGTGAAACCAACATCTTGGGAAATGGGTGAAGAGGCTTCCTAATCCCCATTAAACTCTCCATAATGTCATCCTCCTAGCCTATCTAGCTTCTCCTTGATCCTCATAATGAGAAAATGAACACAGTAAGAATATTTCCCTACAAACTTGCTGGGAAGGAACATGGACAACCTGGAAAGACATATAATAGGGAAGCCAGACTAAGTTAGGGAAACTACTCTGAATCCTACTCCATGCTTTAGATCAGCACCCAACCGTGCTGTCTATGACACTCCACCCCTCACAGTTTCTCCCCCAAATCTTGAGTTTATAGAAATCAAAGACTGTGGCTTCTTTTTTTAAGACTTTATTTATTGATATTTAGAGAGAGGAGAGAGATAGAGAAAGAAAGGGGGGGAGGAGCCAGAGGCAACTTGTAGTTGCTTCCTGTATGTGCCTTGACCAGGCAAACCCAGGGCCTCGAACCAGCGACCTCAGCATTCCAGGTGGACGCTTTATCCACTGCACCAATACAGGTCAGGTGAGAGACTGTGGCTTTTTAAAATTCACACTATTTCTCAGAAAGAAAGGCTAAATAAGGTGAGGTATCAGAAAGAAACACTCTTCTCGGGACTCAAGTGTCAGTCTCATCACAAAATAACAAATAGTACCATTCTCAGTCTAGTGAACCTCAAAATTTGTTGATTATACTGGTGGGAGGAAACAGAAGGGAAATAAAGTACAGCAAAATTTTACACAATCACTCAAAAATTAGAGTGCCCAGATATTTGATGTTTTATGTATGAAAAACAATTAAAGAATGATACATTTTCTTGATTCTAAAATGTAACTGACAATTTAAAAACAACTTTTCTTGATTCTAAAAGGTAACTGGCAATTAAAAAACAGGAAAAAATAGAACCCCTACCACATTAAACACACATACCAGTATTTATTATAGAAGGCTTCCAGGCATTAAAAAAAGTTACAATGTTAAAATATTTAAATTTAAACAACTTATGCTTGTGGAAACACAATATTTTATGGTCTTTACAGAGTTACATCATTCTGAAATAGAATAAAATATAGTAATGAGGGTCTCAACTTCTTTTGATGTAAGTGAAACAGTTTAATGAAACTGGAAAATATTTATACAAATGAAACTTTGACTTTTCCATTATCCGAACATTAATAATGGAGTTTAAAGTTTCTTGAGAATAAGTTACAACATTGCAATTAAAAGAGTTGAGACACTTCTAGAGATGAGCTTATTGAACACTAGCAATTATTAAGGTAGGAAGCCTAAGAGCTACCATAAAAAACAAAACTAGTAACATCATCTGGTAGATTATTCCCGGGAACAATACACTGAACATATTTGAAAAATTAGTACTTAGACAAAGATATATGAAATCTTTATGGTTCATGGGGAAAAGAGTAAGGATGTTTGTTGATTACACATTATGTTCGCTAGGTTGATTTATTGCTTCATAAAGCATTTGACAACAGGAGAATGAATTCTTAAGTGTTTAAATCAGTTCTTAACACACCATCAAATAAATTGGCAAAAATATAGAGACATCTGTATGGATGATGAAAAAGCAATGGCAGGGAGAAACATAGGAGTAAGGGAACAGCTGTAGTGAAAGAATGTTCAAAGATTCACTCTGGTTCATAGACAAGCACTGGGTGGTTAAGAAGATGAAACATCATTGGATCCAGTTCTAAGTAAAGATATAAACTGTCAGTATATTCAGATACAGCCTCTATGTTGCAGAATATTCAGAGTGTAGTGTAATGGCACATGAAGTAAAGCCAGACTCCATGACAAAGTCTTCATGAAGTGTCCCCCTTTGCTGTCCACCTCATGCAGTGAAATGGCTCTTTCCCTTAAAGGCAGATAGCAAGTTGGCAAGGGCGCTGTTTTTCCTGTAGGAGGGTGGTAGGAGGGCTATGTTCTTTGTGCAGCTAGGAAGGGAAAGCCAGACAGCCTTCCTAGTAACAAGACTCATTTCCTTGGACTTACACAGTTCCAGAAGGTCTACCCCTCTCCTGTCTGTTTCTGGCTGGAATAATGGTGGCCAAACACCATGGGCCTCCATGCCTGCTTAATTCTCTCTCTCCCTATGGTGAAACGGGAAAGATAAGGAGGGAGAAAATCAAAAGAAAGGAGGTGATTTGCTTTTGGAGAGGGGCTTATCCTGTCAGAGGCAGCCACTAGCTTGAATCAGTAACCTCTCAATCTATTTATTCGTTCATACATTTGTTTATTTCAGTCCAAAAAAATTCAGTACCTACTCTGTGCAATACACTATTTCAGGTGCTGGAGGCTGTCTGTGAACGCACTCTAGTCACAAGCCCAAGCACCTCTGCTGTTTGTAAGCCCCAATAATGCTTTGTCTTAATTTTACCAATGATAGAGAGTTCCAGAAGTTTTTATTATGATGATCCCCTCTTATTTCTTACAAAGAAACACTGCTGGCTAAATCTCTCTCAAAAAAGGGTAACAAAATTCAACTGAATTTTGTTGGCTAAACGTCCTGTGGCAACCTGTCTTACATTTAACTCAAATCCCTTCATCTCTCTCTCTCTCTCCACAACTCTAGGGAGCACTGATAAGTAAGGTTGATTTTTACTGACATTTTCATGGGGAGATAGAGTTATGGTTTAAATAGAAAACTTTGTAAACATCTGCCTTCAAGATTAGTGCTGACTGTCTTCCATTTCCCCACTTTTCTCTACCCTCTTCTGTGCCTTACAGGGTTGACCTGTGTGGACTATGTCAGTGAGCTTCCTTGTCCTGTTGTCAATGGAAGGTCCAGCAGAGGTAAGAGCAGAGGAGGGGATGGAGTCCCCCCCCACCCCGCCCTGCAGGCAGCTCTGTGTTGTCTTTAGCCCACATCCCTGGGAGAAGGCTGGGCCCCTTGTTAGGCAGCCCTTTTGTCATGGGTTCACTGCCCTCAGGTTCTGATAACCAGTCCTTTCCTTTAGATCTAGGAATGACAATGATGACAGTAATGCCCTAAAAAACAAACAAACAAAAAACACTAATGTAGGCCCTAGCCAGGTGCTCAATGGATAAAGCTTTGACCCAGTGCCTCAGAGGTCATGGGTTTGCC
Source organism: Saccopteryx leptura (assembly GCF_036850995.1). NCBI lineage: Eukaryota > Metazoa > Chordata > Mammalia > Chiroptera > Emballonuridae > Saccopteryx > Saccopteryx leptura. Next base: position 186,343,662 of record NC_089506.1, on the reverse strand, counting down.
CCGCAGTCAGGGCACGTATGGGAAGCAATCAATGAATACACAGCTAAATGGAACACCCAAGTGAAACAACAAGATTTTGCTTCTCTCTCTCCTCCTTTCAAATCAATGGAAAAATAATTTTTTTTAATAATTTTATTTTTTTAATGGGGCGACATCAATAACTCAGGATACATATATTCAAAGATAACATGTCCAGGTTATCTTGTCGTTCAATTATGTTGCATACCCATCACCCAAAGTCAGATTGCCCTCTGTCACCTTCTATCTAGTTTTCTTTGTGCCCCTCCCCCTCCCCCGGAAAAATAATTTTAAAAATCATAATATAGAGATTCTGGATTATCTCTTTAGGTTTCCCTACATACTGCATACATCTTGATTAATAATACCTTCATTAAACTCTCTTCCAATTACCCTACTTTGAACGTGCTGTTTTCTGCCAGGACCACTGACCAATACAATGTTCCCATTTCCCCTAAAGCTCTACTGTCTGAAGTACTTGTCGCATCTCTGAATCTCTCTCAGCCTCTTTCATTTCTCCCCCATAAATCTTCTTCCAGATGGTGTTCCATGTGCTGGTCCCAATCTGCACCAAGAAATACAAAATTAATTTAGAAGTTTAAGCGAAATAAATTCTGGTTATTAGCTTCAAGTCTACCCATTTGTCTCTCTTAAAACCTGCTGTGGGAAGATATGGTGCATTTTACCACTGTTCCCTGCTGGTTAAGAATACTGCAGTATTTTTTTTTTGTGGCCACTACCGTCACCCCACTCATGGTCCATCACCCAGCAAGCCCCCAGTTCTCTTACAGAGTGGAATATAAGACTATTTCTGAATCTGTCTTTACTCCATTGTCTGACCCTGCCTGGCTGTGTGCATCAGAGCATTTGGAAATGTGAAACTGGAGAAAGTACAGTATACCTGCCATGTATATACAGTCAGCAGTATCCAGGTCTGAGGAGGAGGAGGGCAGAATTTGGATCAGGTCTCCTGTCCCACTTCTCCGACCTGAAGCTTTTAGCACTCCCCAGTGCCTCTAGCTCACCTCTGTAAGCAGCACCAAGGGAACACCTTCCTCTGAGTTTCTTGACTCCTGTAAATACACAAGACCAGTTCACTCTGTCATAAAATGTCTTACACACTCACTCTAACTTCTTGCCAAAATTAGAACAAACAAGAGAACATCTCAAACTCCCAAAGTCCAGAGCAGGCTTCAGTTTGATTGCAAATATGTCCTACCCATAGGGGGCTGTTTTAGGTGTGTCTTCTGTATGAATAGCAAAGGCTCAAAAAATATCAAACCAGGCGTGGGGCCGTGGACTGGCTGTGAGAGGCCAGCATCTTAGCCAGCATCTTGCCCCTCAAGAGGTTCAGATGCAGTATGCTGAGTCACATTCCTTCTTCCTCTAGTTTCCAGCCAGGTTTTCCAGACAGGCAGCTGCTGACTGAGAATTCTGTTGGCTGGCAAGGTTTGTCTGGGGTATAAAAGCAGTGCTTAGCCACTACCCTAACCTGCTCTAGTTGATCCTAATTTTTGAAACTTGCCCAGCGCGTTGTTATAAGTCTTGCTGCCAGCGTCTCTGAAATGTAAACATATGTGCAGAACAAATCTCTGCTTCCTGTTGACAAACTCTCACAAAGAACAACAGTTTCTCTCTTAGCTCTTGCTGAATTATCTTTAGACATTTTGGTACAAGCACAGAGCCTTATGCAGGTTTTAAAGCAGGAGCCTGTAAACTCCCCTTCATTTCACCTCTTCCAACACTTGCCGTCACCGCGTCCCCAAACTGTTTTAACTCTGACCTCCCTGGACTACACTCCTTGAAAACTGTTGTAAGTTTCTGATAGCAAGAGGCTTCTATTTATGGTTTGGAGGCTGGCCCGATGGTCCCCTCCACACACACACACACTCAGCACAGTATTTAACAGAGAATGTCTGGCCTCAGTTGCCTTTAGGTATTAGTTGATTAATGAATATTCATAAGCACAGTTCCATATCTTTCTACTGGAGAATTTTTAGAATATAAGTACATATTGAGGACTAAATTCAGAGACTCAGATTCTCTTTTTGCCATGTTTTAGTCAGGTGATTTCGGACTGGTCTCTGAGGTTACTCTTTTTTTTATTTGTCTTTTCCAAAGTGAGAAGTGGGGGACGGCAAACAGATTGCTGCATGTACTCAACCAGGATCCACCCGGCATGCCCACCAGGGGGTGATGCTCTGCCCATCTGGGGCATTGCTCTGCTAGCACCTGAGGCGGAGGCCATGGAGCCGTCCTCAGCTCCCAGGCCAACTTTGCTCCCATGGAGCCTTGGCTGCAGGAGGGGAAAAGAGAGATAGAGAGAAAGGCAAGGGGGAAGGGTGGAGAAGCAGATGGGTGCTTCTCCTTTATGCTCTGGCTGGGAATCGAACATAGGATTTCCACACCCTGGGCCAACCCTCTACCACTGAGCCAATTGGCCAGGGCCTCAGTTTACTCTTTAGAAAATAAAAGTGCTGGACTAAATCACAGAAGATAAACAGTGTTCATCACATATGCCATTTCTGTTTGAATAGTAATGACTAGCTGTAGTGCTGGATTGAGAAATATATATTTGATAGTCAAGCTCAGACTCTGTGGGAAAGAAGATTGTGAGAAGGAATGGGTCAGCATCCATGCCATGTATATATATATGTCTCTCCTGGACTAGATGATTTCTAAATCCCCCTTTGTAGCAAAAACATGACAGTACTAAAGATGTTTTCGATATCTGACCAGGAACCACTGGTTCGCTGGTCCATCTGTTGATGGGCTCATTAACTAGAAAGCCAGTTTGTATGTATAAGTTGGGAGAATACAGAAATGTCAGTCAAGGATTCCAAGTAATGTAGCAAGTGGTATCTTAGTCATATATCTATGTGTGTGTATATACATATGTATGTATATATATATGTATATATAATTTGTCATATATCTGTATAATTAGTCAAATATATATATAATTCCTTCTGGTGAGGTTTATATTCTTGTTAATACCCACATAATATAATCATATCAATTCTCCAAAGATAAACATATCTACATGACAACTATATTATTTGGCCTGTTAGAAATGCATATGAACTTTCTCAATAAACTGTTTTCCCTTAATCACTGTTTAAAAATACAAATTATACTTTTATACTTTGAAATACAGGAATTTCAAAAAAAAATTGTGTGCAACTTTTAAATCAATTTTTCTTTTATATTTTATTAAAATACTAAGCCCAATATGGCCACTTCTTAATTTTTGCCTTTTTTTTCTGTTAGTAAAACATATGTACAATATGTGAAATATTTTACCCTAGGCTGTAAAGAGGAAGGGTGTAACTAACATTTCCTTTTCAGTCTGAAAATGTACAGGAATGCACTAGCACATCTGTATGGAATTAGCAGAGCTGATGCTATAGATTCCTGTGACCCTCCAGTTCTGGTTTCTGTGCTTCTGAGATCAGCTTTTTTTACTCCCCTTTTAATAAAAATATGACTTGTCTACATTATGGTAACATAATTAAACCAGGATAATGCAAACTTGTTTAAATATAAACTCTGAACCATCAAGTTGCTTCATATGTTTGCATTCACTTGTAAAATATGATCTCCTGAGATATCTTTCATTGGGCTAAACACCAAAACAAGCAAATGGATTCCGGAAAATAAAAAGACAGCATTCTGGGATTTCGAAGTTGACAAATTAAGCGTTCCTATGCAATAAAATGATTTCATCTTGGAATCTTCTTTTGCTATTTAACTTATGGACTCTACGTGGTCCAAGCTTACATTTCACAGAAGTGTAAATATCTTTAAAACAGATTGCATTTGCTTCATTAATCATGCTATCAGACAGTCAGTGCTAAACTATGTCTTTTTTATGTGGCTCCACTGGGAAATCACTCATGGTGTTAATATTTTTGACTCCTAAGGGCTTGTTTACTTCAGTTTTCACTTAAAAAAATAGATCTAACAGGTAATCTAAATCTATCACACCTGTTAGATTAGCTATTATCAATAAGACTGGTAATAACAAATGTTAGAGAGGCTGTGAAGAAAAAGGAACCCTCATCCACTGTTGATGGGAATGTAAAATAGTACAACCATTATGGAAGAAAGCATGGTGTTTCCTCAAAAAATTAAAAATAGAACTACCATATGACCTAGCAATCCCCCTACTGGGTATATACCCCCAACTCAAAAACATTAGTACATAAAGACACATGCAGCTCCATGTTCATTGCAGCACTGTTCACAGTGGCCAAGACATGGAAACAACCAAAAAGCCTTTCAACAGAAGACTGGATAAAGAAGATCTGGTACATATATACTATGGAATACTACTCAGCCATAAGAAATGATGACATCGGATCCTTTACAACAACATGGATGGACCTTGATAACATTATATGGAGTGAAATAAGTAAATCAGAAAAAACTAAGAACTATATGAATCCATGCATAGGTGGGACATAAAAATGAGAGAGACATGGACAAGAGTGTAGTGGTTACTGGGTTAGAGGGGAAGGAGAGGGAGGGAGTGGGGGGAGGGGAAGCACACAAAGAAAACCAGATAGAAGGTGACGGAAGACAATTTGACTTTGGGTGATGGGTATGCAACTTAATGAAACGTCAAAATAACCTGGAGATATTTTCTCTGAACATATGTATCCTGATTTGTCAATGTCACCCCATTTAAATTGATAAAAATAAATAAAAAAAATAATAGAGTCCCGATTTGTTAGGGCAGCTTGTATGTTTGTCCTTGTAAGCCATTGAAAAGACTCAGGCAACTTAGGAAACAGCATAGAATACGGTGCAGAAGATCAAAATCCATGAGAAAGAACACTGGGTTAAAACAATTAATAACAAGCCCTTGGTCCGAAATGACAGGTGAACTATTGTTGATAAATTTAAAAAAATATTATTATATACATACACATATTAGAAGCAACCTGCAAGCAAGTGCTAACTAACTAGTTCTCTCAAAGAGTTTTATTTCTAAATCTTTAAAGGTAGTTAGAAAATATGTACTAAATAATTTAGCCAGTAAAGATAGTGCAGAGTTGAATAAATTTTTAAGCGCATTTTGTTAGAGAAAAAAGAAAAGTCATCTTTTGTGTGAAGTGATACATGCAGGAGTTTGGAGATAATAGTGTGATTGCAAAGATCCGAGTTAGGCACCAATGATATGATAATGACTATGACTGGACAAGAATATGAAGGACCAGAGAGACATCTCTTTGTTTCACAGGAGTAGAAAATCCAGGCCAAGGAAATTACCAATTATGAGATCAGGTATTTGCCATTTTGGAACACACTCTTAGATGTTGGGATTTTATTTTAGAAACTAAGATTCTAAACTAAGGGTCTATATAAAAGTATATCTGTATAAAGAAACTTACTATGGTATGAGGGTTGCTGAGAAGGCCAATTTGAATATCTTGTTGGGGGAAGTGAGTATGAAATAAGGTCATAATTATAGAAAGTTAAAACAGTGGAAACTCGGCAAGGCAAAATTTAGGCCGGAGAAAGAAAACGTGGAGCAAAGTTAATGTTGTGGTTCTAGGGAAATAAATAATAGCCTGTTTTTACATCAATTCCAAGGTCATCCTAAAAGAAACATTATCCGAAAGAAGGTCAAAATATTTCAAGACCATGTTTCTAAGTGAAAAAATAAAAATAAATAAATACATATAGTGAGCGTAAGGTCTATGTTGTTCTTTTGAAACACTAGGAGAACCAAATCTTTAAAAATTATTTAGTAAAGCTTAAAAAAACATAAACTCAGTGATAAAGTCACTAAAAAAGAGTGTAAGGGTCCCTGGCCAGTTGGCTCAGCGGTAGAGCGTCGGGCTGGTGTGCGGGGGACCCGGATTCGATTCCCATCCAGGGCACATAGGAGAAGCGCCCATTTGCTTCTCCACCCCTCCGCCGCACCTTCCTCTCTGTCTCTCTCTTCCCCTCCCGCAGCCGAGGCTCCATTGGAGCAAAGATGGCCTGGGCGCTGGGGATGGCTCCTTGGCCTCTGCCCCAGGCGCTAGAGTGGCTCTGGTCGCGGCAGAGTGACACTCCAGAGGGGCAGAGCATCGCCCCCTGGTGGGCAGAGCGTCGCCCCTGGTGGGCGGGCCGGGTGGATCCTGGTCAGGAGCATGCAGGAGTCTGTCTGACTGTCTCTCCCGGTTTCCAGCTTCAGAAAAATACAAAAAAAAAAAAAAAAAAAAAAAAAAGAGTATAAGGAAAAGTCCTTGCTTGATATATTCAGAAAGGAATTTACAGTGGACTGTCAAGAACAAGGACCGAAAAGATGAACACCCTTTACATAGTAGCGTAAATTGCTCTTCATATGAGCAGGAGACATTTTATTTTTGAAAAGAAAATTTTATTTATAAAGGGCTTACTCATCTCAGAATCTTAAGTGTGTTTTCAACAATTGGCTTCAAAATTTGACTCCATAAATTGCCTACTAGAGTTTAAAAATGGGAAATTTGAAACTGTAGGACTTTACTTTTATAAGAAACCTTCACTATTCCAGAGGGAAAAAAGGAAGGGGGACAGAAATAAAAGAAATGGGAATGTGTAAAAGAAATTCAAATAAATCCATAGTAAGTAAAATTTAAAAAAACGATTAAATATATAAGTCTCTTGGCAGTTTAATATCACTTGCATCTATTTTAATTTTTCCTCAGGAAATATTCTTTATTAAGTCAATTGAGAAATTCTTTTGGCAGATGAGAGGGGAAAAAAGCTCACCTTCTTATTTATTCTTTTTAAGTAAGTTATGGAGTTTTATTGACATATTTTCAGAAAAAATATTAAATAAATTTTCTGCATATTGTGTCAATATAAGAGTCAAAAACTGGCTTGAGAAAGGCATACAAAAATTAAAATATTATAAAATTATTATATAATATATAAAAATATAAATATATAATATAAGTGTAAAATTAGAAATATATTATCTATAATAAATATATAATAATAAATATAATTATAATAAATATATAATAAATATCTAGTAATACAAAAGTCAAAGCTGTAATGTATGTCAATGTTGTAGAAGATTTATATATCTCTAAAAATCTTACTCTTGTTTCTATCAGATGTATATAAGAGTTTCAAATAGAGGTTTCATGTGTTACCTTTAAAAGTTATTTAAAATAGGCCCTGGCCAGTTGGCTCAGTGGTAGAGCATCGGCCTGGCGTGCAGGAGTCCCAGGTTTGATTTCCTGGCCAGGGCACACAGGAGAGGCGCCCATCTGCTTCTCCACCCCTCCCCCTCTCCTTCCTCTCTGTCTCTCTCTTCCCTTCCCGCAGCCGAGGCTCCATTGGAGCAAAGTTGGCCTGGGTGCTGAGGATGGCTCCTTGGCCTCTGCCTCAGGCGCTAGAATGGCTCTGGTTGTGACAGAGCAACATCCCAGATGGGCAGAGCATCGACCCCTGGTGGGCATGCCGGGTGGATCTCTGTCAGGCACATGCAGGAGTCTGTCTGCCTCCCCGTTTCCAACTTCAGAAAAATACAAAAAAAAAAAAGGTTATTTAAAATAGCCTGGCTAGTGGTGGCACAGTGGACAGAGCATCCACCTGAGACACTGAGGTTTCAGGTTTGAAACACCAGGGTCGCAGGCTGGAGAGCAGACTCATCTGGTGTGAGTGCAGGCTCAGCAGCTTGAGTAAGGAGTCACCAGCTTGATCATGGGGTCATCAACGTGATCCCATGGTTGCTGGCTTGAGTCCAAATATTGCTGGCTTGAAGCTCAAGGTTGCTGACTTGAGCCCAAGGTTGCTGGCTTGAGCCCAAGGTTGCTGGCTTGAGAAAGAGATCACTCACTGGCTTGACTGGAGTTCCCAGGTCAAGATACATATGGTGAAGCAATCAATGAACAACTAAAGTGATGCAACTTGGAATTGATGCTTCTCTTCTCTCTCCCTTCTTATCTTGGTCTCTGTCTTTCTCACATACACAAAAAATAATAAATAAAAGTTTTTAAAATAAAAATCCAACAGGTAAATATTTAGGTAGTAATAACAATGACTATATTTAGATTTATAGTAATGATTTAAATGATAGTTGGATTATTCCATTTTAGGAAGCCTCTTCATATAATATCTATCAAATCAATAATATTTAAAAGATAATGTTTTTAATTCAATAATTACAGCTTATTTTTAAAGCAGTACTCATGAAAAATAGAAATACATGTATAATATAAAGAATATCAGCCAAGTAAAAATTTTATTTAATGGTTAAATAACAGAAGTCATCTTATTAATTTTTAATTTTGCATTTGTGTAATTAATAGCAAAACTATGATACCTGCTATATATTGTCCTAGTGATTAGTACCATTTTGAAATATATAAAAAAAATTTAATATTTACTCTTTAGAAATAAAAGTACAGAATGTTTTTTGGGGGAAGGCAATACCAAAAAACTAAAGGTAAAACTTATTCCACAATGCCAGGATTTTAAATAAATTAATAGGATTTATAAAATTATAAATAATTAAAATTATTTCATTCAGCCTGACCAGGCAGTGGCGCAGTGGATAGAATGTTGGACTGAGATGCGGAGGACCCAGATTGAAACCCCAAGGTCCCAGCTTGAGTGCGGGCATATCCTACTTGAACATGGGCTAACCAGCTTGAATATGGGGTCACTAACCCAACGTCAACGTCACTAGCTCTGGTGGAGTCCCCTGGCCAAGGCAATTATGAAAATGCAATCAATGAACAACTTAAAGAGCTGCAACAAAAAATTGATGCTTCTCACCTCTCTCCCTTCCTGTTTGTCCCTATCTGTCCCTCTCTCTGACTCTCTCTGTCTCTGTCAAAAAAAAAAAAAAAAAAAAAGGAAAAAAAATATTTCATTCAATAAACACAAATTGATAACACACTAATGGAAAACAATGAAGCAATTTTTTAAAAAAATGAGGTGAGGGCAATGAACAAACTAGACGTCTTCCCCAGAAACATTTCCAAACAAATTACAGGTCAGAATAAAGACATTTTGAGAATTTGGGATATCATAGAAACATGTTATTTAAATTTGTGTGACTACTTTCTTTTCTCTGTACATTATCCAACCTGCTTCTTTTTTAGGATGTATTCTCTATTGTGTGGACTTTTAGTGGGACTCAATTCTATGCCTTCAACTATAGAAGACAAATGAGTAAGTCCTCCCTTAGAGGCCAGCTGGGCCAGTGCCTAAACTTAGCCTCTGGACACTCATATCCAGGAGTGAATGATATAAAGATGAAGGGGCAGATACCAATCATTTAGGGTAGCTGCATTCATATCTAAAGGCGATAGAAGGTCTATTCCTACTAAGATATGGTAGTTAGACTTCCTGCTTGAGTCTGCTTGTATCTTGAGCCTCATTCTATAATTCTTATCAAATTTGTGAGCTATCCAAGTTCCTTCTAAAAGATTTTTTTTCTGTTTACGATAGCTTCTTCAGCTTGCACCTAATAATCCTAGTTTGTTTTATAATCATTTCAGGTTCCAGGTAACATCATCAGGAATTGGTAAAGAAATTTGGCCCAGCTGGAGCTGAAGACAATAATAGATGGTCATATTGTTTCTTGGTTACTGACTGCCGCTTGTGGGCAAGGCTCTGGTGTAACATTGCCACTGCAATTAACAACATGAAGGGCATAGGAATTCAAAGATTACAGAATTGGCTACCTACTTCTGGAGGCCTCAGATGTATTAAAGGAAGGAATAGCTAGATCAAATCCCTAATTCCTTGTGGGTTAAAGGGGTTGGGTTGGGGTTAGAGAGACGTTGCTTGTTCCAATGGCCACATGATGCGGTGTGCAGGTGATGTTTTATTGAGTTTCACTCCTGATCCTGTACTCCAATAAATTTAATTAACAATAAAATAATTTTAAAAATTGCTAAGTTCTGTCAAAAGCAAAGTGAAACCTAAGGAAGGTCTGTATTTTTGCTAAAATAATGTCTTATGTCTTAAAGCCAAAGAATTATCAAAGTCAATGACCAAACTTGAGATCTGACCATGAAGATTGCTGATATACAATGCCAATTAAATTGACCACTTAGTCATGCCTTGATAAATATATATGTTCCACAGAAAGTGATCTTAGTCTTTGATTTTGAGGGAATGGATATGGTTCTAACTGCTTACTGATCTTGTAAGCAAAGTTATAGATTCCCAAAGGTGGTCTTCACCAAACAAAGTTGGGATGCCATACATTCCTTGGTATAATATAGAGGAAAGAATTTAGGCTTCAAGATATAAATATGCCCCCTATATTCATTTCAGTATTATTTACAATAGCCAAGATATGGAAGCAGCCCAAGTGCCCATGAATAGGCAAGTGGATTAAAATGTTGTGGTACTTATTGTATACAATGGAATATTACATGGCTATAAAAAAGAATGAAATCGTACCATTTGTGACAGTATGGATGGACCTGGAGGGTATTATACTAAGTAAACTAAGTCAGAAAACGACAAGTATTGCATGACTTTTTTATTTGGAATCTAAAGAATAAAATAAATGAACAAATAAAACTGAAATAGATGCACAGATGCAGAGAACAGAGTGATGGTTGCCAGAAGGAAGGAGGTTGGGAGGCTGGATGAGAAGGTGAAAAGATTAAGAAATGCAAATTGGTAGTTACAAAATATTCCCTGGGCTGTAAAGTACATCATAGGGAATATAGTCAATAATATTGTGATAACTTATGTAAGATTCATGGACATAGATAAAGGTGAAGTGGTTCCCAGGGGGAGAGGATTGTGGGGGAGGGGTGAAGGCAGAGGGTCATAAAGAGGGACAGATATACGGTGATGGAAAATGATTTGACTTTGGATAGTGGGTACACAACAAAATCAACAGTTCAAATATTATAGAAATGTTTACCTGAAACCTATGTGTTCTTATGGACCAATGTCACCCCATTAAATTTAATTTTCTAAATAAAATTACAAAAAAAGAAATAACTATGTAAGGTGCCAGGTGGGTATTGGAAACATGGAAGGAACACTTTGTAAAGTATATGATTGTGTATGCTGTACACCTGAAACTAGTACAAAATAATATTGAATGTAAACTGTAATTAAAAAATAAAATTAAAAAGAAATACTGAAGTATATTTATCAAATGTGCCCTGCCCACCCCACACTAAGTCCTCTGAAATATCCCAGAAAGCACTTATTTACCAAATGCTTGTGTCCTGTTAGGATGGAACAGTAGCAACACCTAAGGAATTAAGAATGGTAAATGTGTAAATCAACATTCAGAAGCCATCTTTATTGCTGTGTAATAAGTGTCTCAGAGTCAGGGTTCCACCAGAGAAGCAGAACCAGTAGGATATGTATAAAGAGATTTGTTGTAAGGAATCGACTTATGTGATTGCAGGAGCTGGCTAGTGATATCTGAAATCCACAGGGCAAGCTGTCAGGAAGAGAAGGCTGGAAACACTTGGGCAGAAGCTAACTATGCATTCCACAAGTGGACTTTCTTCTACCTCATGAAAATCTCTGATCTGCTCTTCAGACCTTTCAATCAATTGTTATAGGCCCACCCAGATTACCATGGGTAATCTTTACTTAAAGTACATTGATTATAGATGTTATTTAAGTCTAGAAAATACCTTCACAGCAATACCTAGATTAGATTTGATTGAATAGGGTTTAGCCAAATTCACACATAAAACTGACCATCATGTTAAGTAACAAATAATTGGAAAATAAAATTAACAATACAATTTTCAATAGCATCAAAAGCCATTAACTGCATAGGGTGAATTTATCAAAATATGTTCAAAATGTCTACACAAATAATTACATTACTAAAAGAAATGAATGAACCTAAATAAAAAGATGGTTCCGTGCCCAGGAATGTTTAGACTTACTGAAGATTCACTACTGATGAAATTCCATTCTTCCAAACTTGATCTACAAATTCACTGCAATCCCAATCAAAATCCAAGCAGAATGTTTTGTAGACTTTGGAAAACTAATTTGATTGATTGATTGATTTACTGCAAGAAAGAGAGGAAAGAGAGAGAGAGAGATAGGAAGGGAGAGAAATGAGAAGCATCAACTTATAGTTGCGGCATCTTAGTTGTTCACTGTTCTTTTTTTTTTTTTTTTTTCTGAAGCTGAAAACGGGGAGAGACAGACAAACTCCCGCATGCGCCTGACCGGGATCCACCCGGCACACCCACCAGGGGGTGACGCTCTGCCCACCAGGGTGCGATGCTCTGCCCCTCCGGGGCGTAGCTCTGCCCGGAGCAGAGCCACCCTAGCGCCTGGGGCAGAGGCCAAGGAGCCATCCCCAGTGCCTGGGCCATCTTTGCTCCAATGGAGCCTCGGCTGCGGGAGAGGAAGAGAGAGACAGAGAGTAAGGAGAGGGGGAGGGTGGAGAAGCAGATGGGCGCTTCTCCTGTGTGCCCTGGCCGGGAATCGAACCTGGGACTTCTGCACGCCAGGCCGACGCTCTACCACTGAGCCAACCGGCCAGGGCTTGTTCACTGTTCTTATATGTGCCTTGACTGGGGTGCTTTAGCTGAGGCAGTGACCCCTTGCTTAAGTCAGTGACCTTGGCCCTCAAGCCAGCAACCTGGGCTTCAAGCCAGTGACCTTTGGGCTCAAACCAGCGACCATGGCTCAAGCCGGCGACCCCGCATTCCAGCTGGTGAGCCAGTGCTCAAGCCGGTGACCTCGGGGTTCAGACCTGGGTCCTCAGAGTCCCAGGCTGACACTCTATCCACTGCGCTACCGCCTGGTCAGCCTGGTAAACTAATTTTAAAATTTAAATGAAATGCAACAGATCTTGGGTAGCCAAAACAATGAAAGTGAATAAAGTTAGGGAACTCTAGTTACTTTCAAGATTTACTATATGGCTACAGTAATCAAGACAATATGTTGTTGATTTTTGACAAAGATGTCAGAGCTATTCAGTGGGGACAGGAAATAATTTTTTCAATTACAGATGATATTCAATATTATATTAGTTTCAGGCATACAGCATAGTGGTTAGATAGTTATATAATGTGATTCCCCAATAAGTCTAGTACCCAGCTGGTATCATACCTAATTATTACAATATTATTGACTATATTCCTTTTGCTGTACTTCACATTCACATGACTATTTTATAACTACCAATTTGTACTGCTTAATCTCTTCACTTTTTTCACCCATCCCACTAACCCATCTGGCAACCATCAGTTTGATCTCTGTATCTATGAGTTTGTTTCTGTTTTGATTATTTGTTTATTTTGTTTTTAGATTTCACATATAAGTGAAATCAGATGGTATTAGTCTTTCTTTGTCTGACTTATTTCACTTAGCATAATACCCTCTGGATCCATCCATACTGTCGCAAATGGTAATATTTCATTCTGGCCCTGGCTGGTGGCTCAGTGGACAGAGCATCAGCCTGACATGTGGACGTCCTGGGTTCAATTTCCAGTCAGGGAACACAAGAGAAGCAACCATCTGCTTCTCCCCCTTTCATCTTCCCTTTCTCTCTCTTTCCCTCCAGCAGCCAGTGGCTCAGTTGGAGGGGTGGAAAAGCAAATGGTCACTTCTCCTGTGTGCCCTGACTGGGAATCGAACCATGGACATCCACACATCGGGCCAATGCTCTACCACTGAGTCCACTGATCAGGGCAAGATTTCACCCTTTTGATGGTCGAGTAATATTCCATTGTTATACGTATCACATCATCTTTATCTAATAGTCTATTGATCAACATGTAGGTTGCTTCCAGAACTTGGCTATTGTATATGAAATGTCCTTTTTTTTCATCCCCACTTGCATAAAATATCTTTTTCCATCACTTTACTTTCAGTCAGTGTGTGTCTTTCAATCTGAAATGGGCCTCTTGTAGACAGCATATGTTTGGGTCTTTTTTTCTTCTTCATTCAGTCATTCTATTTCTGTTGATAAGAACACTATTGATAGGTATGTAGTTATTGTCACTTTATTCATATTTTTAAATCTTTTCTTTTTAAAGAAATCCCTTTAACATTTCTTGTAATACTAGTTTGGTGGTGATGAAGTCAGGAAAGTATTCCAACAAACAGTAGTATAAAAACAAAAATGAACCTAGGCTCATTCTTTACATCCAACACAAAATTAAATTAAATGTATTTAGGCCAACTTATAAAAACAAAAGGCTTAATGAAAAAAAATAGGAAAATGTCTTCATTATCTTGGATTAGGTAATGACATATTAGCTAGTACTCACTGTCCATATAATAAAAAAGATAGACTTGTACTTCATTAAAATTTAAGTCTTCTGCTTATCAAAAGACACAATTAATAAAACATATGTGTGCCTCAGGCTTGGAGAAAATATTTGCAGTTCTTATATCTGATAAAGCACTTGTACCCAGTATATATAAACAATTCTTACAACTCAATAATAAAAAGAAAAATAAACTAATAAAAAATCAGCAAAAAACTTGAACAGGCAAGATATAAAAATGGTTAATAAGCACATGAAAATATGCTCAAGATCAACCATTAGTCATCTAGGAAATGAAATGAAAATCACAATGGTCTATACCTCAATATTATTAAAATGACAAAGATGAAAAGACTTACAATACCAAATATTGAGGTTGCGGTGCAATCAAAATTTTTATATATCGCTGGAGGTAGTGTAAAATGGTATAACTAATTTGGAAATTGTTCTAGTAGTTTCTCGTAAAGTTAAAAGTACTACTCTAAGATCCAGAAATTCCACTTCTACTTATTTACTCAAGAGAAATGGAAGCATATGTACATAGAAAGATGTGCACTGTAATGTCTGTAAGCAGGTTTCTTCTTAATAGCTCTAAACTGGAAAACAACCGAAATGTCCATCATCGGAATGAATAGACAAAGTGTAACATAAACAGACAATGGAATACTCTTCAGCAGTAAAAAGGAGCAATCCACTAAATCATACTATGACATGAAAACTTTTAAAGTTTTATGCTGACTGAAAGAAGCTGAATAAAAGAATACCCACTGTATAATTCAATTTATATGAAGTTTTACCAGAAGCAAACTAATCTGTGGTGAAAGCCAAAGAGTGATTGCCTTTGGGATAGAGGAGGAAAGTGGGGATTTAACTGGGAAGTTGCATAAGGGATTTTTCTTGGGAGATAAAAATCGTCTCTATTTTAATAGAGGGGGTCACAGTGGTATGTGCAATTGTCACAACTCATCAAATTTTACACTTAAGATGTATGCATTTCACAGTATGTAAAATTTTCCTCCATTTACAAAGGAAAAGAAAAAAATACCTCTTGGGAGTAAGGTTTGGGTTAAGCCGCAGAGAAGCTGAGCTCAGTCATTTCTTATCACAATATTTTTGCATGATTTGATTTGTGACCATTGTTTGTATTACTTTGATTAAAATTTATTTAAAGTACGGTACAGACTTCTAAGTTAAGATGGTAGAATAAAAACATCTGAAAATCTCCCTTTTTCCAACTCTAATTATAGAATAACAAATAGGACCAAACTAGCCAAAATACCTTTCAAAGAAAAGGACAGAACTTCATGACATACATTTCAAAATATGCAACTGAAAATATTAGAGAAAGAGAGAGAGAGAGAGAGTCCAAACCCCAATGCACACACTCACACACGAGACAGACAAGACAGAAAGAGATTATACAAGAAATGTGAATAAAAATGGTTTTTAAAATTACACTAAGATCCTCATACATAGAGAAAGATGCACAAAAGTTGCATCTCCACAAGAAAAATATGGGAATATTTAATTGAAATGCCCCTGTGCAGATAGGGAAACTAAGAAGAAAGGTTATAGGTATGAGTCTTGGAAATGTTGCTTTGTCGTTGGATAAATTATTGCTCTTAATGATACGAGTGGTCTGGAAATGAGATAATAGGGAAGAATGGGTATTAAGTAGGCTACTAGTAATATATGCCACAAATGACGACTCTTACCTAAGAAAAAGCATAATTGAAGAAACAGAAGAAATTTCTCTAGGAAGGTTTTATGATGGGAAGAACATAATAAAAACGTAAACCTAATAAAAGCAGTTAAACTTGAAGAAGAGATGATAGAGAATGGAGTCAAATGAAGGGGAAAATTTGCAGATCTAAGAAACTGAGAAGCAAAATTAAACCAAACAGAAAATAAAATGACTAAATTTAGCAATTATGGTCTTGGTTGATAATTAAATAACTAACAAAAAAAAAAGAAAAAAAGAAAAGAAAGTTTGAGATAACTACAATGAATGTAGAGCAGCGGTTCTCAACCTGTGGGTCGCGACCCCAGCGGGGTCGCCTAAAGCCATCGGAAAATACATAATGCATATCAGGTATTTACATTCCAAATCATAACTGTAGCAAAATTACAGTTTGAAGTAGCCACCAAAATTATTTTTTGGTTTGGGGTCACCGCAACATGAGGAACTGTACTGCGGGGTCACGGCATTAGAAATGTTGAGAACCACTGAGAGGATAAAAAGAAGATTAAAATAAGAGGAAAGCAAATAATAGACCAAAGCATGTCAGTGAAGTAAGGATCCTAACATGTAAAATGAGAAAGGTATTCAAAGCAAAATAAAAGAAAAAATTTCAGAAAATAATAATTGAATCTGTAGAAAAATATTATATCATGTACTAGGCCAGGTAGCTCAGTTGGTTAGCACATCATCCTGATAAACCAAGATTGTGAGTTCAACCCCTGGTCAGAGTATATGCAAGAATCAACCAATGAATGCATAAGTTAAGTGAAACAAACCAATGTTTTTCTCTCTCTTTCTCTCTTCTCTCTCTCCTCCTCTTCTCTCTCTAAAATAAAAAAAATTTAAAAGTATTACATAATGTTCCAAAAATATAAATGATGATATATACCAAAACATGTCTTAAGAAAGTGTATAAAACTTTCAAAGTAACAGAAGAATTTTCCAAGGAGAAAAATCAGGCTGAATGTGAGTAAGAGGTGGGAGGCACGTATCAGGCTGGCCACATACTGATCCACAACTATATTATATGTCATTAGAAATGTAGCAGTAATCTACGAAGAACTAATAAAAGGTTTATGCAACCCCAAAATATTATTCCTAATGCCAAACTGACATTCTCAAAACATAGGCAGACAGCTTTAAAAACAAAAAACAAATGAAGCATGAAATATAAAATAGTGAATATTTCTTGGAAAAATAGGACAACCAAGTATTATGCCCAAGTATGAAATAATTGGAGAAATAGGCATATATGGCTTAACTTAACTACAAGACAACTAAATTATTATAGGATGCTGAATTAGAGAAGGGAAATGTCATATTGGTAAATTATAACTTTTGAAAATATACCAAATTTTGGGGGAAAAATTTAATGTACTCATACCTTACCTTTCTTAGTGACAAATCAATAACCAGTGTATAAATCAACAAATGGTAATCTAAGTATACATGTTATAAAGAGAATTTTCAGAACTAAAAGTAACATTACAACCCACAAAATCAGAAAGTGAGAAAAAGAAAAGAGATAGGAAAAAGTGTCGTGTGCTAATTATCTAATCTTTCATAGGGGACACCAACAAATACTGTCTAAAGCTGCTATATCAAGAAGTAGTAAGGTAAAATATATAAACTTATAAATGTTTCCATAGCAATACCTATTTTATTTATTTTTAAAAATTTATTTTAGAGAGAGAAAGAGAGAAACATTGATTTGTTATTACAAATATCCATGCATTCACTGCTTGCTTCCTATATGTGCTCTGACCAGGGATCGAACCCACAACCTTGATGTATCAGGATGATGCTCCAACCAACTGAGCCACCCAGCCAGGTGTCCACAGCAATATCTAGAAAGAGGATATAGGCCTTCCAAATTTTGAGATGGAAAGTGTATATACCACATATATGGTATTTAATCTAAACAATAGAAGAAAATCTACATATAAGAAGGCAAAAGACAAAGAAGGCATTGAGAATAAAAATAAATAAAACACAAAATTGGATGAAAAAACTAAAACCAAATATATTTGTTTTGATATAAAATATAAATGAGGTATATTAACACAAAGATTATCAGGTTTGATTAAAGAAAAACAAAACCAAACAATGTGCTGAATATAGAAGAAACATCCAGAATTAAAACCCTCAGATTATAAGAAAAAATAAGACATAATAGACAAACAGTAACAAAAAGAAATATGAAGTCAAAATATTATTATTACACAGACTAAATTCAAAGCAACAGTTAAACAAGATAGAGATTTGTTTCATAAGGATGAGATACACAATTTACAATGAGGATCAAGCTGAAATAAATATGTACGTTTATAATAAGAGATGAAAACATTGCAGAAAACCAAGAAATGGATAGAAACACAGTATTCGCAGTGGATTTTAACTTGCTTCTGTGGCTTGTGAGAGATCAACCACACAACAAAATACTCACATAGAGAATTTTAATTAAATAATTGTTATACTTCAGCTAACAGATATGCCGCAAACTCTGTAACATGAAAAGTGTATATACCTTCTTTTCAAGCCCCCATGGAAAATTTACAGAGACCCTACAAAGAAAACAGTTTTCAAAATATCCACAAATACATGAAGAACAGACTATAATCCATGTCTGTACTGAGGTAGAATTATAAAATAATAATTATCAATAGAAAAAATCCTAAGCACAGAAAAATTGTACATCTTTTTCATAATGCTTCAAATTCAAAATGAAAACAAAGAAAATTTATAAAATAAGGATAATAAAGAAATCATATGGGGTGAAATAAGTAAATCAGATAAAACTAGGAACTGTATGATTCCATACATAGGTGGGACACAAAATGGAGACTCATGGACATAGATAGTGCATTGGTTACCAGTAGGAGGGGAAGGGAGGAGAGGGAGGGAGTGGGGGCAGGTTAGGGGCATAAAGAGAAACAAAAGGTAACAGCAGGACGATTTGGCTTTGGGTGATGAGTATACAATATAATCAAATGTCAAAATGATGTGGAGATGTTTTCTCTAAATCTATGTACTCTAGTTGACCAATGTCATCCCATTAAAATTAATTGTCTAAATAAAAAAATCATATATCAAAAAATTTAGGGATTGCCTAAATTGGAGCTCAGACAACACTCATAGTTTTCCAGATGTAAACAATTAAAAAGGAATCTAAAATAAATGAAGCATTGAAAATTCTGATTAAGAACGAAAAATTAAACCATGTATTATTATTATTATTTTTTTGTATTTTTCTGAAGTTGGAAACGGGGAGGCAGACAGACTCCTGCATGCGCCCGATCGGGATCCACCCAGCATGCCCACCAGGGGGCGATGCTCTGCCCATCTGGGGTGTCGCTCTGCCGCAATCAGAGCCATTCTAGCGCCTGAGGCAGAGACCATAGACTAGAGCCATCCTCAGAGCCAGGGCCAACTTTGCTCCAATGGAGCCTTGGCTGCGGGAGGGGAAGAGAGAGACAGAGAAGAAGGAGAGGGGGAGGGGTGGAGAAACAGATGGGCGCTTCTCCTGTGTGCCCTGGCCGGAAATCGAACCCGGGACTCCTGCATGCCAAGCCAACGCTCTACCACTGTGCCAACCGGCCAGGGCCAAACCATGTATTTTTAAGGAAAACATAAGGAATAAGATTGTAACGACTAAAGCAAAAATTACTGATTTGGAAAACAGAAAATCAGTAATATTGATAAAACCTGGAGTGTGGATAAAGTCTGTGGTTTTAGTGGAAGGGAGAAAACATGGAGAAAAGGTCAGTTGAGGGAGACTCTCAGGATCTAGTTTGTAGTATAAAATATCCATGTATCTAATGCCACACTCTGGATTACTGTAGCTTTTATAGCAAATCCTCAGTATAGTGACTGTTGGCTGTGCTGGTATTTTTGCCTCTTCATATAATCTTTAGAATCAGTTTATTGATATCCACAAAATAGCTTGATGGGATTTTAATTGGCACCTGCTTAAATCTATATATAAAGTTGAAAAAAACCTGACATTTTAACAATATTGAGTCTTTATCCATAAACAGGCAATATCTCTTCTCTTATTTAGATTTTCATCTTCACAGTTCTATAGTTTTCCTCATATAGATCTAATTGTATCATATAGTATATATTTTGTTAAATTTATACGTACTTTTTTTGCCAGTTGTTCATAGATATATAGGAATGCAATCAACTTGTTTATATTGAATTTGTATCCTGCAAACTTACTATAATTGCTTATTAGTTCCAGGAGTTTTGGATTGATTCTTTTTTTTTTGGAAACGGGAAGAGACAGTCAGACAGACTTTCGCATGCGCCCGACAGGGATCCACCCGGCACGCCCACCAGGGGGCGACGCTCTGCCCACCAGGGGGCGATGCTCTGCCCCTCCGGGGCGTCGCTCGTTTGCGATCAGAGTCACTCCAGCGCCTGGGGCAGAGGCCAAGGAGCCATCCCCAGCGCCCGGGCCATCCTTGCTCCAATGGAGCCTTGGCTGCGGGGGGGGGGGGGGGGGGGGGGGGGGGGAGGGGGGGAGACAGAGAGGAAGGAGGGGGGGAGGGGGGGAGAAGCAGATGGGCACTTCTCCTGTGTGCCCTGGCCGGGAGTCGAACCCGGGACCTCTGCACGCCAGGCCGACGCTCTACCACTGAGCCAACCGGCCAGGGCGTGGATTGATTCTTTATAATTTTCTAGGTAGACAATTATCTTCCTTCCCAATTTGTATAATTTTTATTTCCTTTGGAGTGGTGAGAGGGGCCATCCTTGCACTGGTCCCAATCTTAAGGGGAAAGCATCTAGTTTCTTGCCATTAAGTTATATTAGCTCTAGGTTTGTTGTTTATTCTGTATCAAGTGGGGGTAGTTCCCCTCTATTCTTAGTTTGCAGGGAGTTTTTACCATGTATATTGGGTTTTGTCAAATGCTTTTTCTGCAATAAAGTACATTAATTCAATTTAAAATGTTGAACCAGCATTCCATATCTGGAATAAATCTCCATGTATCATAGTATGTAATTATTTCTAGTACATCATTGGATTCAATTTGATACTATTTTGTTGAGAACTTTTTTTGCATCTGTGATCATGAGAGATATGGTCTGTAATTTTTTTTTCTTGTAATTTCTTTGTCTGGTTTTGATATTGAGGAATGAAGGCCTCATAGAATCAGTCTAGAAAGTGTTCTCTCTGCTTCTATTTTCTGGAAGAGATTGTAGAAAATTGGTATCATTTGTTCCTTAAGTATTTGGTAAAATTCCAGTGATTTGTAGAAACTATCTGGGCAAATACTTTCTCTTTTGGAAAATTATTACTTATTGATTCAATTTCTTTACTAAGTATAGATCTTTTCAGATTACCTATTTATCCTTATGTGAGACCTGGTAGTTGGTGTCTTTCAAGACATTAGTTTATTTTATTTAATAATCCAATTTGTAGTATAGTTGTTCAAACTATTCTTTTAGTATCCTTTTTCAAAATTTTTTTTTTTAAATTTATTGATTTTATAGAGAGAAGAAGGGGGAGAGAGAGAGAGAGAGAAAGAAAGAAACATAGATCTGTTCCTGTATGTTCTCTGACCAGGGATTGAACTGGCAACCTCTGAACTTTGGGACAACGCTCTAACCAACCGAGCTATCTGGCCAGTGCTTCCTTTATTACCCTGTTAGTGTCCATGGGGTAAGTAATGATGTCTGTCTTTCATTTCTGATATTAATAATTTATGTTCTCTCTCTCACTTGCTTATCTTTTCTTTTTTTATTGAATTTATTGGGGTGACATTGGTTTATAAGTCCATACAGGTTTCAAGTGTACATCTCAACAAAACATCACCTGTGCACTGCACTGTGTGCCCATTACCCCAAACAGAGTCTCTTTCTGTCCCCATTTTCCTCTTTGACCACTTCCACCTGTTGCCCACTCTCTTTCCCTCTGGATATCACTTCACTGTTGTGTCTTACGTGATATATATATTTGTTTTTTCCTCTTAATTCCTTCACCTTCATTCATCCAGTCCCCCTCCTATCTCCCCTCTGACAGCTGTCAGTCTGTTCCATGTATTCCTAACTCTGTTTCTATTTTGCTCATCAATTTATTTTGTTCATTAGATTCCACATATAGGTGAGATCATATGTTATATATCTTTCTCTCTCTGGATTATTTTACTTAGCATAATAAGTTCCAGGTCCATCCATGCTGTCATATGTGAAGTTTCCTCCTCTTTTTTTTTAATGGCAGAGTAAGTAGTATTCCATTGTGTAAATGTACTAGAAAATTTTTCACAGCAAAAGAAATCATCAACAAAATTAAAAGAGAACCCATTGAATAGGGGAACATAGTTTCCAATGATATATCTGATAAGGGGTTAATTTCCAAAAAATATAAAAAACTTACACTATTCTACACCAAGAAGACAAACTACCCAATTAAAAAATGGGCAAGGGACCTGAAAAGACATTTCTCTAAAGAGGACATACAGATGGCCAATAAACATATAAAAAATGATCAACATCACTAATTATCAGAGATGCAAATTAAAACCACAATGAGATATCACCTCACACCTGTCAGAATGGTGCTCATCAATAAATCAACAAACAACAAGTGCTGATAAGGATGTGGAGAAAAGGGAACCCTCTTATACTGTTGGTTGGTTATCTTTTCAAAGAATCAACTTTTATTTTCAATTTCATTGATTTCTGCTGTAATTTTTATTATTTATTTATTTTGTTTACTTTGGATTTAATTTGCTTTTCTTTTTCTAGTTCCCTAATGTGAAAGCTGAGACCATCGATGTTAGATCTTTCTTTTTTTTCTGATGTATACATTCAAAGCTATAAATTTCCCTCAACTCTTTCACTGCATCCTATAAATAATAAGTTGTCATTTCATTTTTACTTAGTTCAGATATTCTTCAGTATTTCTTGAGACTTCTTTTTTTTTTTTTTTTTTTGTATTTTTTGTATTTTTCTGAAGCTGGAAACGGGGAGGCAGTCAGACAGACTCCTGCATGCACCCGACCGGGATCCACCCGGCACACCCACCAGGGGGCGATGCTCTGCCCATCCGGGGCCTCGCTCTGTCGCGACCAGAGCCACTCTAGCGCCTGGGGAAGAGGCCAAGGAGCCATCCCCAGCGCCTGGGCCATCTTTTGCTCCAAAGGAGCCTTGGCTGCGGGAGGGGAGGAGAGAGACAGAGAGGAAGGAGAGGGGGAGGGGTGGAGAAGCAGATGGGCGCCTCTCCTGTGTGCCCTGGCTGGGAATCAAACCTGGGACTTCTGCACGCCAGGCCAACGCTCTACCACTGAGCCAACCGGCCAGGGCCGAGACTTCTTTTTTGACATGCATGCTATTTAGAAGTGTGTTGTTTAACATCCAAATATTTTGGGATTTATCAACTACTTTCTGTTATTTGTTTCTAGCTTAATTCCTTTATGGTCTGAGAGCACACTTTGCATGATTTCTATTCTTACGAATTTTGTTAATGTCTGTTTTATGGTCCAACATGTGGTCTATCATGGTGAATATTTCATGTTAACTTGAGAGGAATGTGTATTCTGCTGCCATTGGTTGAAGTATTCTATAATGTCAACCAGATTAGTTGATTGGTTATGCTATTCTGTTCAGCTATGTACTTAATGGTTTTCTGCTTGCTAGTTATGTCAATTACTGATAGAAGTCTGTGACACAGCTTTAACAATTATCAACATTTTGAGGTTTTATTTCATCTCTTAACTTCCTTTTTTTTTTCAGTCCCGTGAAATGAAATGTCTCAACATTACATTGATAGGAGATAGGTATAAATGAGTTGAGTCAAATAATAAAAAATACAAAACCCTATGTTTTTTCCCAATCATATAAAAATTTGTAAAATTATAGTATCACAGAAAGTTGCAAAGAAAGTAGAAAGGTCCTGTTAACTCCTCAGTTTCTTCCAGTGATTACTTCTTATTTAGCTGTAGTAAAATATAAAACCCAGAAGACTGACATTTGCACAATGTGTGTCTGTAGTTTTGTGCCAACTGATTACATATGTAGATGTGGGTAAACACCACTAAGCACTTAGAGAAGTATTCCTTCACCACAAAGATCCTCTTTATCACAATCTATTGGTATCAACACTTTACTGGTATAGGAACCTTACTACCCCTTATGAGCCTTAATCCTCCTCTATTTCTAATTATTGTAAATAAAGTACATATTTCTTCTATGTACATTGAGGAGCATCAGACAGTATTGTATTTTTTTTTTTTTTTGTATTTTTCTGAAGTGAGAAGTGGGGAGGCAGAGAGACAGACTCCTGCATGTGCCCGACCGGGATCCACCCGGCATGCCCACTAGGGGGTCAATGTTCTGCCCACCTGAGGCATTGCTCCATTGCAACCGGAGCCATTCTAGCACCTGAGGCAGAGGCCATGGAGCCATCCTCAGTGCCCAGGCTAACTTTGCTCCAATGGAGCCTTGGCTGCAGGAGGGGAAGAGAGAGATAGAGGGAAAGAAGAGGGGGAGGGGTGGAGAAGCAGATTGTTGCTTCTTCTGTGTGCTCTGACTGAAAATCAAACCCAGGACATCCAAATGTGGGGCCAAAGCTCTACCACCAAGCCAACCGGCCAGGGTCTGACAGTACTGTATTTTCTACTTTAATTATCAAACATAATAATTTAGAAAAGGAAGAGAAATTCTATTGTGTTTATCCATAATTTTTCATATTTTAATTCTTTTCATTGTTCTTTCTTCCTGATGTTCCAAGATCTCTTCTGTTATAATTTTCATTCTGTTTAGAGAATTTTTTTAGCTATTATTTTAACATAGATCTGCTAGAGACAAATCCTCTTTGTTTACTTCCACTGAGAATATCTTAATTTCCCCTACATTCCTGAAGGGTATTTCCACTGAGGAAAAAGTTCTCCAGTGACAATTCTTTTCTTTCAGCACTTGAGAAAAATATACCATTTCCTGCTGTCTTCCATGCTTTCTGTGAGAAATCTGCTGTCACTCAAACAGTTTTCACTCACCAATAAAGTGTCACTTCTCTTGCTACTTTCTTTGTCCTTAATTTTCATAAGTATAACTATGATGAATCTTTTTATTATTATTATTATCGAGAGGAAGGGAGGCAGAGAGACAGACTCCCGCATGCACCCTGACCAGCATCCACCCAGCAAGCCCCCTAAGGGCTTTGCCAGTCTAGGGTGTTGCTCCGTTGCTCAGCAGTCGAGCTATTTTTGGTGCCTGAGGCGAAGGCCAGGAGCCATTCTCAGTGCCCCGAGCCATCTTCAGTGCCCAAGGCCAACTTGCTCCAACCAGAACCATCAAGTCATGCTGCAGAAGGGGAAGAGTGGGAGGTGTGGAGTAGCAGATGGTTGCTTCTCCTGTGTGCCCTGAGCAGGAATCAAACCCAGGACATCCACACACCATGCTGAGGCTCTACCATTGAGCCAAATGGCCAGGGCCTATAATGAATCTAGATATGTATTACTTGGGGGTTGTATTGTGTCTTTTGATAAATTGGGCAAATTTTTAGTAATTATTTCTTCAAGTAGTTTTTTAGCAGCTCTACTCTTTTTCTCTTTTTCTGAGATTCTCATGACCAAATGTTAGATTTTGTCATAGTCTCACAGGTCCTTAAAACTCTGGTTGTTTGTTTGTTTCGATCTATATTTTCTTTGTTGTTCAGTTTGGATAAATTCTATTATTCTATTTTCAAGTTCATTAATTCTTTCCTCTCCTCTTTACTTTGAGGTCAATCCCTTTCACTTAAAAAATTTCAATTTTGTTCTTTTTTATATCGTCTATTTCTTTGCTGTGGCTTTCTATTTCTTTTCTTCTGTTTCATGCGTGTTCAAAAATGCTCTTTAGAACATTTTTTTTTATCATAGCTGTCTTAAAAACCATTGCTAGATATTTCTAACACCCATGTCATCTCAACATTGATGAGTGAGGTTTTTTATATTTGTGTTGAGATTTTCCTGGTTCTTGGTATAATGAATACTTTTTGATTATGTGTGTTACATTATGAGACTTTGAATCATATTTAAATAATCTTTTAGCAGCCTCTTCTGACACTGCAAAAGGGTGGGGAGAGGGGGTACTGCCTTGTTACTACTAGTTAAAATTCTGCCTCTGTTGACACACTTGGGGTGTGAGGAGCAATATGTTATTGCTGGGCAAGGGTGGGAGTACGAACTCCTTCTAAATCTCTGCTATACCACCCTGGCTAGGAAGGAGATGGGTGCTTCAATACTGCTCCCCATGGCTTCCCAAGACACCATGGGATGGGCAATAAGAAAAGTCCTGACTCTCTACTAGAGCTCCTATGATTCCATGCCAGCAGACAGGGTACTTCATTACTGTTAGTTGGGAGTAGAAGCTCAGGTTCTCCACTTTTACCATACTTCATTAAGTACAGTATAGGAAAATAGTATTAGAAAATAAAACCATGATACTATCACACCTCCCCAAAATGAAAATACATCCTTAATATCTAATAACCAGTGTTTCCTTCCTCCCTCCCTCCCTCCCTCCCTTTCTCTCTTTCTTTATTTCCTTTTCTTTCTCTCTTTTCCTCTCTCTCTTTCTTTCTCTCTCTTCCTTTCTTTCCTCCTTTCCTTCCTTCCTCTCTCCCTCCCTCCCTCCTTTCCTTTTTTCCTTCCTAAGTGAGAGGAGGGGCAATAGAGAGAGAGACTACTCCATGTGCCTGGACTGCGATCCACCTGGCAACACTCTGTCTGAGGCTGATGCCCAAATCAGCTGAGCTATTCTGTGCCTGAGGCTGATGCTTGAACTAATTGAGGCACTGGCTTCAGGAGAGGAAGAAAGAGAGAAGGGGGAGAGGGAGAGGAAGAGAAACAGATGGTTGCTTTTCATTTTCTGGGATGTCTGCACACTGGGCCAGTTCTCTATTCCTTGAGCCAACTGGCTAGGTCTGATTTCTACTAACCAGTTTTCAATTCCTTCTATTCCCCCACACAAATCGCCTCAAAAATGTAATTTTATGCCTTTGTTCAGATAAAAATCCCAGATAAGGTACACATATTGCTTTTGGTTGTTGGACAAAAACAGAGCCCCTTCCTTTTCTCTATCCATGTCATCTATTTGAAGAAAATTGGTCATATGGTATTCGCCATGTTCTAGATCTGGTTGACTATGTTCCTGGGCATCATTTAATATGTTTCAGTTTTGCCGTAATTCCTAGAAACTGGTAGTTAGATGAAAATATATGGTTTCATTCAGGTTCATTTTTCTTTCTTTCTTTTTTTTTTTTTTTTACAGATTTAGGTGGTTTTATGTGCCTCCTATTCTACAGTACCTCTTAAGTAGACAGAAATGTCTGGTTGTTTTGCTTTTCAGAAATGGACAATTAGTAAGTTTTGGTGGTAACAGCTTGATCATTCATTTAAAAGTTCCTCATTGACTATTCACCTAATGCAGGATTTCTCAACTGCATTGATATTTTGGTCCACAAAATACTTTGTTAGAGGGAACTGCACATTGTAGGATATTTAGCAGCATCCATGATTCCTTCCATTCTTTCCCCTACTCAACATATCACCCTGTTGTGACAATAAAACTATCTCCAGATATCATCAAATGTCCCCCAGGTAAAAAAAATGGCTCCCAGTTGAGAATCCTTGACTTAATTGTTTTAGCAGCCATTGGTAACTGTTGCATGGGTCCATTATTTTATTAGACTTTGCAAAGTCATGATTTTTCTAATTCTATCATTTCTGTATTTACAATTGTGTGATTTTTTTTTTAAGAAATACCTTGTCTGAGTCTGTCGTGCAAAGGCAGGTTAAGGATTTGATTATTTTATCAGTTTTTCTAGAATAATTAGCTGTACTCTAACTACCTCCAAAAGTGACCAATTTTTTTGTGTGAAGTATCATTTGAAACTCTTGAATATTTATACATTTCATATATGAATCCATGGCAGTAATTTTTTTTGATACTTAAGTTATCCCATCTTTGGTCAGTGGGATCTTTTTCAAGTTAGCTCTAGTTTCCTTTTGACATGACCTTAATTGTCGATACTTTCCTTGCTTTCAAGTATCAGAGAATAGATTGTCCAGACTTGGACGTATACTGCTCACAAAAATTAGGGGATATTTTATCGCTTCATATTCATTTTTCATGGTGATAAAATATAACATAAATATGATTAAAATGGTAATTCTTAAGTACTCAATTAAGTAGCGGTTACATTCATAATTTTGTGCAACCATTATCATGATTAATTTTCAGAACTTTTTCATCATTTTATTTATTTATTTATTTATTTATTTATTTATTGTACTTTTCTGAAGCTGGAAACGGGGAGAGACAGTCAGACAGACTCCCGCATGCGCCCGACCGGGATCCACCCGGCACGCCCACCAGGGGCGATGCTCTGCCCCTCTGGGACGTCGCTCTGCGCGACCAGAGCCACTCTAGCGCCTGGGGCAGAGGCCAAGGAGCCGTCTCCAGCGCCCGGGCCGTCTTTGCTCCAATGGAGCCTTGGCTGCGGGAGGGGAAGAGAGAGACAGAGAGGAAGGAGGGGGTGGGGGTGGAGAAGCAAATGGGCGCTTCTCCTATGTGCCCTGGCCGGGAATCGAACCCGGGTCCCCCACCGCCAGGCCGATGCTCTACCGCTGAGCCAACCCGCCAGGGCCTTTTTCATCATTTTAAATGGAAACCATGTACCCACTAAACAATTATTCTTCGTTTCATTCTCCTCCTGCCCTGACTCTTGTGAACCTTTATTTTTTTCTGTCTCAATGCATTTACCTATTCTAGCTGCACCTTTCATTTTTCATTGAATTGTATATTTTAGTGATCACTCAATGGGAGTACACAGAGGTCCTCATTCTTTTTTATAACTATATAGTATTTTATTGAATGGATTAAGATATGTAGGCTCAATCAGTCCCTGACTGATGGGAAGCTTGTGTTCTAATCTTTTGCTATTACTAACAGTGCTGCAGTGAACAGACTAATGTGTTCATCATTTCATTTTCCCCCCTGTATATCTTTTAAATAGATTTCTAAAAGTGGAAAATTGCTATATCAAAAGATAAATGCATATGCAATTTTAGAGCATTTGGTTTTGATGTGATAGGAATGAACCATGAAGCCATTTAAGTATTAAATGAAAACCCATTTAACAGGATTAAATGTTTTCAAGAATATGATTAAAACACTAACCCAGGGGGACAGTTACTTTATTTAACTCTTTTAGTTTAAACAATTTCATTTGTTTGAAACACACTGTGTGACAAATACTTCTCTTGTTGTCTTTAATTTCTTTGCATTTAAACAAATAGATGTCCCACATAAAATTATGTGACTCCTGCTTTTTCTTATGCCTTCTGAGAATGTTATAAGAAGAGATACTACCTTAAGACTTTTTGTCAGACTACATTGGGAAAATAACGCAGGGAGTTATGCCAATTCTCAGAGAATTTTGGCTGCCATGTAGCACATCTGGGCAATTCAGGCCAGGAAAAAAAATTTTTTTTTTCGTATACATATCTTTGAAGTAAGTTTCTCTAGGCCTGAATAATCCAGACATTGCTCTCTTGTACTATTTCCTAAACTGTGCTTGGATGGTCAGTCAGTCCTCGTTTTCAGGATGTTGATTTTTAATTATGAAATGCTATGGACTGAGAGACTACTAGGCTTGGTGGAGACCTCATGAAAGCTGGGGCATAAAGGAAGACCTCCAAGGCGGGTGAGTGCAGCGGCAATCTAAGGGTTCAAGAAGGCAAGTCGCCAGCCTGGATGCACCAATTGCTAGGGTTTAATAATTAATCAGGAGTCTAAGCCAGGAATCAAGAATATGCCCCAAGATCCATTTACTCGCCCTGTGTTCCCCGCCCCGCCACCTCCTTCACTCCCTTTCCTATATACACACTGGGGCTCTAACTCCTCTCTGGCTGCAAACCCCTGCAGAGCCCTGACAGGGGTGGGTCACCCTGGAGTACACCCCCTGCGCTGACTCCCCTGGACCGCGGCGCCGGCACTCCGGCGAGCTCCCCCCCCCCCCCCCCCCGGGCTCCCTCTTGGAGTTGGAGGGCGCATTTCAATCTGGAAACGCCCAGCCCCTCTTCGGGTCCCTCAGACTGACGCCGTTCCCGGTGGGGAGGTGGTGGTAGGAGGGCGATGGGGAAGGCCTGGCCTTCTTGGATTGAGGTTGCAGCCAATTCCCGCGCGAGTCTCTATTCCTGCTTGGCTGGGAATTCACGCACCCCGGGTCTGGGTCCGGGTCTGGGTCCGGGTCCGGGTCCATGCACTAGGACCAGCTCTCATTCTGAAACTTGTGGTGTCTGCCGGGCGGGTTAGTTCAGCTGAGGATCTTGCGAGCCAGGCACTTTTAGAGACCCTGGTCCCCAGTCCGCCTCCCCGCGAGGGCGGAGGGGGAGGGGAAGGGGCTGCCGCCTCCTTTCCCAAATCCGGTCCCTAACCGCCCCCTCCCCCGTCGTCTGCTCGCTTTGTACAAGCAGTCAAAACAGAGCTAGCGGCCAATTGAGGGGGACGGGAAGCAAAGCCGACTCCAGCCTCGCCCCCTCCAGCCGGCCCCCCGGCCCCCTCCTCCCGGCCCCCCAGCCCTCCCTCCCCTTTCCCACTTCTCTCCTCGCCCTAACCTCGCCCCCCATCCCCCGCTCATTTCCTCTCGCACCCGGGCTCGCCAATCCTTCTTTCCAAACCCCTCTTCCAGCCCTGGCCTTCCTCTCCGGCTTGCCCCCCTTCTCCCCAATCTCAGTCCTCTCCCCTCCCTTCACCCTACCCCCTTCCTTCCTCTTCCCCTCCCCCCGGCCCTGGCTCCCCTAGTTCCTCCCCACCCAGTCGCCCCCTTACTCTGTCCCCGCCCACTCTGCGCCGGCCCCTCGGTCGGGGCTGAGCCCCACGTGTGGACCGCTGCGCTCCAGCCCCCACTGACAGCCACCGCCCGCCGGCCCGCCCCGCGCCCCGCCTGGCCTCAAAACCCCCGCGCCGCGCCCTCGCCCGCCGCATCTCTCCCGGAGTCCAGCCTCCCGCCCTCCCTCTCACCGGCGGCTCGCCCCGGCCCCGCGCACCTCAGCCCAGCTCCTCAGGCGCCGCAGGCACATCGCTGCCCCGCGGGACTCCGGGCGAGCCAGGAATAAATCCTCCCCTATTGAGGGGCTACTTTTGTTTGCTTGCCGGCTTCTTTCTGGTGACTTTTGCAGCTTTCCAAGATCTGTGCCGGGAGCGCACGGGAATCCTCCGAGCCGCTGCGTGCAGGCCCCCCCCCCCCCCTTTTTTTCCTTTTGAGGTCCGCTTTCTTTGTAACTTTACGCCGCGGCTGCTCGGGTTACTTTTGTAATTTCCCGCCCCCTCCCGCTGGCGGTCCTGGAGTCGCTCGGTGCCGTGGCCCGGGGGATGCAACGTGGACCGCGCGGGGCTGCCGGCCGCACCGCCACCGCGCCTCGCCGCCCGCTGCGCTAGAGTCCGCGCCCCGCCTTCAGCCAGGGGCCGGCGCTCGGCCCGGGGCTCCCGGTATAGCTGGGAGCCCGAGCCCAGGAGAGTCTCGGGAACCGACGTAGGGCTTGCTAGACCCTGACTGTTTTCGAGCCGCGCGGATTTTGTCTTT
Organism: Saccopteryx leptura; assembly: GCF_036850995.1. NCBI lineage: Eukaryota > Metazoa > Chordata > Mammalia > Chiroptera > Emballonuridae > Saccopteryx > Saccopteryx leptura. Next base: position 186,312,110 of record NC_089506.1, on the reverse strand, counting down.
GAGCGCTCTCTCTCCGCGGACCACGGTCCGCGCGCTCTCGGCGCCTGAGATGGGGAGACGGCGGCGGCTGTGTCTCCAGCCCTACTTCGTGTGGCTGGGCTGCGTGGCCCTCTGGGCGCAGGGAACGGCCGGCCAGCCCCAACCCCCGCAGCACAAGCCGCCCCGGCCTCAGGCGCCGTCGCAACAGGTCCGGCCCGCGGTGGCGGGCTCCGAAGGCGTGTTCGCGGTGCCCGAGTACCGGGAGGAGGGCGCCGCGGCAGCGAGCCGCGTCCGCAGGCGAGGACAGCAGGACGTGCTTCGAGGGTAGGTGGGCAGTCCACACCCGGGGAACCTCGGCTTGGCAGGTTTCCATCCTACCCCCTCCCGGAACCTAATTCTGGCGGCTCGAGTCGCGGCCCGCTCCACCAGAGACCCCGAGGACTCTCAGGCGCGCCTCCCTCTTTTCCTCTGCGACTCCGCCGGCGAAAAGCCCTCCCTCGGGGAAGCTGGGCGGCGGGTGGGTGGTAGGCCCCGGGATGCAGGTCGCACAGCGTCTGCGGAGCCCGCGGTGCAGGAACAGGTTCCGAATGTCGGGCGGAAAGAGGGCTCGAGTCAGCCCCGCGCCGGGCTGGTGGAGTCTGCCTGCTCCCCACCGTCGGGGGCGCCGCTCCCGAGCCTTTTGTTTGAGGACGTATGCGGGGCTCACAGTTCACTCTAATCATGAACCCAAGCGTTCCACCTTTCGACGCATCTTCCTTGACACGTCGGGGCCAGAGTAACAGTTGATCAGGAGGGACCAAAGCAAGGATTTTTGAAACGGAATGTTCCCTTTGTTCTCTGCATCCGGAGGCTGGAATTGTAGCAAATTATATGTTTCCCTGCTTCTTTTCGCCCTTTAAAAAGGCAGCAACGGAGGGCAGATGAAAGGTAATGTTTAGGCGTTTCTGACCCTCCCCCATTCCAATGTCTAGCCCATGTATTTCCACGTCTGCGCCCCAAACATTTGAAGTGTAGTTCTGGTTTGTTATCCTGAAATCTACTCTCTTAGGGTTTTGCTTATGAAAACCGCTAACGTGTTTCTGCAGCCTCGCTCCGTGTGTTTGACTTCACTTGTCCATTGCAGGCCCAACGTGTGCGGATCCAGGTTCCATTCCTACTGCTGTCCGGGATGGAAGACGCTCCCTGGAGGAAACCAATGCATTGTCCGTGAGTGCTTGGCTGGGATCGCAGCTTGGGGCAGCATCTCGGGGCCCGACCTCTCGCGTTTGGTTTTTTTGGATACACAGTTGCATTTAGAATCTGGCGCCTACATAGCCATGATAATTAAGACGTGGCCCTATTTGAATGATAGCCAAGAAGCAGCCGGTTTGCGTCAGCTTAGATTTCACTTCTAAGATCCGTTGAAGGGCAATAATGATAAAGGTTTCAAAGATAGTTGGAAGTTTTCTCTTTCTGTGTCTACTAATACAAACTGATGGGGGAGCGCAACAATTCCCTAGATAACTCAAAACCACTTTTTCCTGAAGGAGTCCAGATAAGACCACAATGTGGTTATGTAAATTAACTGGCTTTTGACTCTGCATGAGGTTTTGGCCTTAGGAAGATCAAGCTTTCTTAGGCCTTTGTACAAAACCACTCTATTATATTTAGTTTCATCTCAGCAGCCACAGGACATAGATATGAAAGGAGCACTCTCACGAATTTACACTTGACCCAGGTTAAAAAAAATTTTTTAAATAAGAACTCTACCAAATGGCTTCACTTTTTATTTTAGTTTTTAAAAAGACATTTAGACTTAGGATTTGCAGACCAAACATCTCACAGTGTAGTACAGATTTTCAAAGTGTGAACTTCACCAATTCTGCATATCTGACCTTAAAGGTTTTGGTTACTGTATTCAGTTTCCAAAGTGTATATACCCAGCTCTATTGGAAAAGTCGTTAGTTATCAGCCTCACAGTGATGGACTATGGGATGTCTTACTTCACATGCCTGTGAATTTGTGAGTTGCTGAAGTGTGACTGGCCTCCTGTGTGTTTATATAGCACAGCCAAGAATATTCATTTAGGACCAATCTTGACTTTAGATTGACCTAGATGTTCTCCAGGGAATAGATAATTATGCAACTGTGAACAGAGAAAAAGGGTAAGCCACACTAGCCAAGGAATAATAAGGATGAAGTGGTATCTCTGACTCTATATTTATTGGTTTTGTGGGTTTGAGATAGACGCTTAATTTTTTTTTTCAGTACAGTTTTTACAAAAGAATGAAATCTCAAGTGTTCTTAAGACTGTTTTTTTAAATTATTTTTTCTACCCTAAAAATCCCACAACTCCAGTAATGAGACAAAATAGGAAACAACAACTGTGTTCTGTAAAATGATTCATAAATATTTTAAGTAAGCACTCTGATTATAAGCCTGTGCTTTTATTAAAAAGAAAGGGATATTGCATTCTTTTCTCTCCAACCAGAAGTCATCTATGTGAGGCATTTATGGAGGGTGCATTTACTCTTTCAGGCCAGTAGGACATTACCATGTCTGCTTTAAACTTACATGGTTCCTAGAGTCCTAAAACAGCTAACGTCACTCACCACACACCTGCCATACTAGCTGGGAGTGACTTAGGCATTGCGGAAAGTCTGACTCACTGAATGTAATGAATGTGACTGCCATTATTGAGTTGGAGAGCAGCCGAGGAGAAGGGATTGGTTTATGGTACGTGTTGAAAATCTGTAAAGTCAGATTTTATTGGATCAGTGTGGAATGGGAATTCCAGAGAACAGAGCCTTCCAGAATATTTACAGTAGAAATACACATACATACATATGCTTAAAATACTTTTGGTCTTTGAATAACATTATGCACTTTACTTGTTTAGAAGATCAGTTTTGGAAATAACGTAACAGTTAATATTATAGCCTGAATTTCTACTATGTGAAATATTTAGTTGCTCGTGAAATACACTGGAAAATAAGTGTATCATAAATTTGTAAAAAGCATGGACTTGAAATGATCTTTATATCTCCAGGAAATACTTGCTACATTTGTGTCAAGAGATACCTACAAAAATATTTATTAGTGTAGTTAGAAAATATTTCAAATACTGAAAGCATAAAACAGTGCACAAAATAGAGGGAGGGAGAATGTAATGCCTTTATAGTCTCACCTAAATTTTAACTTTTAATATTTAATATACAAATATACATTAAATCAGTAATCCAATTGTTTTGACATTCAAAATGATAATATATGAAAGTACAACTTGACATCACTATAAAGTCAAAGTCAAGAATTTTTATTCCAGAAATTTCTGATGATGATGAATTATTTTTTATATTTATTGACTTTCCACCATTACCCAAAATAAAGCACTGAGGCAGCTTACAAAAAGAGAGTAAGTGAAATGCAAATAAAAAATGAGGACCAAAGTTTAATTTTCTTATACATTTGTACATCACCATTCATTCTCTATAGAAACATATAAATATTAATGTCAACTTCTAGAATTTTAATTTTTGGCCTTGACTAGTCTTTATGAAGAAAAGAAGATATTAAAAGGAAAGTATTTCTCACACTACTGAAAACCTAATGCATTTTGATTTTAATCTCTGTGTTTTGTTGTTATTGTTCTTAACTGTGGCCTGCAAAGATCACTGAAGTACTTCCAAGCCTCCAAATATTTGTTTCCAAAAGAATGGAATTGACTTTTTCACTTTCCATTTGTTTTTTTAAAATCTTGTTAGAACATGAAGCAATGGAAAAGTTTGCTTATTAATTTATTTATTGTGAAATTATGCTATGAAGGGCATTTTGATCAGTGGAGTAACAGTGGGAAGGGGTTGGCCCAGAATCATAACATTTGAGACCTGCAGAGGGATGAGAACACTCCAGTGTAATCCTTTAGTTTTATTTTACCAATGAGGAAACTAAACCTGGAGAAACTGTTTCCCCCACTTCCTGAGCTCGCAGTGCATCAGTGGCAGAATAAGAACCCAACCTCAGACCTTTCGTGTACCATATACTCCTTACCATGCTTTCACCTGCTCCCAGCATCACTGAAATCCCCACACTCCTGTCTTCTTTCCCTCTCCTTGTGGTATTTCGGATCTCATGGTTTCTGTGAGATTGTATGAGGGACAGGTGTAGACACAGATGTAGTGCGCATGCTGTGACCACGACATGGATTTGTCTGAGGATCACCAGCGTATCAGACCTCCTTTGGGTTTAGGACCTGGAGAGGAACACTTTGTATATTACCTAGGCGTAGACGAAAATGTCTACCTGCTGTGGATGAGGGAGCTTTGAAAAAGAGTAATATCTTAATGTATTACTGGAAATTTTCACTGGAAAGTTTTAGGTGATCAGAAACTCTAGTACATTTTAAGAATGATCAGCTGCATGGTAGGAACCATGTTCTGGCCTAAATAAAATCAGTCCTCTATCTTTACATGATCTATGACATTTCATTTATAGGAAGTATTAATGGAAATGCTGGCCATATTCTCCAAAAGGCAATTTGGAGAAGAAACCTATTAACTGAGTTAGTTCACGTCTATAGAACACACTTTTATCATTATTGGGGCTCTCAGATCTCGTTGAAAGTTGTGGGATCCCTCCCTAGCCCAAGACATGTGCACATTGGCATGAATGTTCATAGCTGGTTTCAGGGTGTTCCTAGACTCTCTCTCCTCATCTTGTCTTCATGCATCTAGTCCTGGAGCATCAAAGCATAGCTTTTGTGCATAAAGAGAGAATTCAAGTGTAAGTATAGAGTTAAATCTCTCAGCTCCTAAAAGAACTGACTAAATATGGGAGGGGCTTTTTATTTGAATGTACTGAGCGAACAATTTTGAGGAACCATAGTATGTGCTATGCCAGTGAGCCTAACATTCTTTGCTGTGATGACCCTCATACCTTGGGGGTCACAGCTGCAGGAGGCTTTGACTCTCCCTCCATCAAAATGTCTGAGCCATTTTTCTGAGCAGCAGGAATAAGCTAGGTTGTGGAGACTATATGGGAGAAGAAAGGCTGGAAGAAGGAGAGAAGGAATTATTAAGGGGAACAAAGATTGATGATGGTGCAGGTCAGATACCAGCTGGGAAGGAATGTGCATTGAACCCCTGAGGCTTGGCCAAGTCATTGGGGCCTGGAGTCTTCGAGTCAGCCGGTTTCACATTCCCTGTCTCATGTGAGGGTCTCTTACAGAGTGGGCTGTGTTTTCTGTGAGTATGAAGGACCTGGGTTTCTTCAACCCTCCCAGCTTCCTAGAACCAAGACCATCTTCTTGTGGTCAATTCTGCATATAAACTGCCTTGAGTAGCAAAGATAACCTGTATTAATAGGAGAGTTCAGCAATTAGCATTATGGACTTGAAATACCTTCATTTGTTTACGCCTTATAAGGATACTTGTGAGACTTGTTCTCATGGCTATAATTAGTAATTTCATTGCATAGCTGAAATTTAACATTATATATCACATCTTTTATATCTTAGTTTTTTGGATTTATTGTTTTTAACTACAGCTGTCTTGTGTTGTAAACTATAGTTTATTACCTAATTACTCATTTACTTTCCTATTGTGCTTTCTACAGCAATATGTAGAAATAGTTGTGGAGATGGATTTTGTTCCCGTCCTAACATGTGTACTTGTTCCAGTGGCCAAATATCACCGACCTGTGGATCAAAATCAAGTAAGTTTCTTATGTGACCTTATTTACTGCATCCTCCTTATGCTTTTGAATAAATTCTCAATGTCCTTTTCACTGAGGCTGTAAATCCATGATTATTTTCCTCACTAACTAAGTCTTTATTAATCTTTGGAGTAAAAGTCTTGGGTGGCTTAGTTGTTGCCACTAACAACTAAGGGGTAATAGGGTAATGATTTTTGTTAAGGAAAATGTTTTATTCCTGGTCCGGAAGCTATATATCTGCAGTGAAAGAACCTGGGTTCAGTGCAGAAGTAATTCTTTATGAATAATAGCTATAACTTTCTGGGTTTTTAAAGTGCCAAGTACTGTTTTAAGTGTCTGACTACATTGTTTATTTAATCCACACATGAACACTATGAGATACTATTGTTATTCCATTTTATAGGACAAGAGATTGAGGCACACATAAGTTAAGTAACTTGACCAAGGTAACAGATTTGAATTCAGGTATTCTGAAGCTTAAACCTATAGACTCAAACCCTAGGCTCTCTCTATTGCCTTGGCTCAACTCCTGAAACACATACCCTATTTTTTGTGTTAACTAAAACGAAAGGATAAGAGGATGGGGGAGAAAACAAATATTTATTGTGTACTGACCAGATGCTTCACATATATTGTTATTTTGCTGTACACATATTAACTCCCAACAGCTTTGTGAGGTGACTGTAATTTTGGACTATGATTGTGTTATTCACAACTCAAATAAAAAGTGTTGGGTCTTTGAGGTCCAAGATTGATCTTCTAGGCCAGTGTTTAAGATAACATAACAAGGAGGAAGCTGATATTGTTTATCTAATTGCTCAATAATTAAATGAATCATTAAATCTGCCTTAACCTAGTGTGAATTTGTTACACTTTTAACATTCCTCTCATAGAAAATTCCTCTGACAAAGGAATGTAAGTTTCAAGGTTCATATAGTAAAAGTCATTGTCTTCTGAATAAACCTTTGGTTAAAACTCGAGTTCCACTTTCTTTGAAAATAATGTTATTTTCACAACCTTTTAAAACCTATTACTCAAAATTCATTGAGACTTTTCAGCAAATTTCCTTTACTCCTGTCCTGAACCTTTATTGTCTGATTGTCTGGAAGAAACCTTTGCCAATATTTTCATTATTCTATTTTTTATTTTTCTCATATATACCCTCAGGGGGAAAAAAAAAACTAATCCTGAAAAAATTTTGCTTAATTTTTCTACCTGGGAAGCTAAACATTTTCCTGACCCACCCTCAGTTTATGGTATATAATTTAGTAGGGAATCTATGAATTTTTATTTAGCCTTCACTAAAACTCACACCCCTTCCATCATGAACTTTTCTATCCTTCCTTTCCAGGACTCATCCTGCTGTACCTCCCTAAAGCATCACTCACGGCCAATCACCATGAGTCACTGTCTTCTTGAAGTGCTTTTTTCTCCTTCACTTACATCATATTAATGGCCTGCAATCTTCTTTTTCTTGATTATTATTTTTTAGTCTCTTTTCTATATCTTCTTCATTAGCCTTTCATTCAATATTTGGTATTCCCAAGAGTTCTGTCCTCATTGGATAAGCTCATTTGCATGTATGTCTTCAACTACTACCAAGATGTCGCCAACTTATAATCATTATCACTAGAATAGACACTTCCACTGGGCCTCCTATTCACGTGTTCCATTTCCTATTCAGCATCTCCATCTGAATGGCTCTGAAACACGGTCCCATGGAACTCTTGATTCATTGCTGACCACTGTCTACTTCTTCCAGTGTCTCTTGTCTCAGCAAATGGCACTGCCATCCATCCAGTCCTTAAGTAACTGCTTCTCTTTCTCTCACATCAGCTCTTTTTTAAAGAAGACCTGCCAGTTCTACTGGAAAGTGTATTTCAAGTTCATCTTCTTTCCTTCACTGCTGCTACCATGTGGTTCAAACCATAGTCACCTCTCACCTCGACTCCTGCAGTAACCTCTTGATGGGCTCCCTAGCTTCTAATCTTGCCCTGGTTAAATCTGTTCTCTGCAAAGCAGCTGGGGTAATTTTTTAAAAATATAAATCATGTCACTTCATTGTCTTATTTATATCCTTTTGAAGACTACCAGTTGCATTTGGGATAATGCAAACCCTTCTATGGCAGAGGAGGCCTTGCATTATCTAGCTGGCTTCTGCCTGCTTCTCTAAGATTTCTCTTCTTGGTCTTGTCTCTTTGTAACCATGTGACTCTTTTGGTTCTTCAGTGACAACCCTTTATTATCCTAAGGCCTTCTGGTTCGGTGGGTCCCCTCCCTGTGAGATTCTTTCTCGGTACTTCTCGAGCACGACTCCTCTAGTCCTTCAGAACTCAGTTTAATGTTGCATCAGAGTGGTCTTGTCTGGCTCCAAGCTATTCTTTACAACACAGTTTCCTTCAGAGAATTTAACACAATCTACAATGACATTGTGGTGTTTCGTGTTCTGTTTATGAGAATGCAAGCTCCATGAGAATGGGTATCAAGTCCGTTATGACAGCAGAGCACTGAGCTCATGTAGCAGGTGCTTAGCCCCTGCATTCGGAATGGATGCTGTCTGTCTCCTGCATCTTAGGATATGGTTCCCTTCTATTTATTTCCTTTAACACTGAAAGTGTAGTATATCTTAAACACATACTTAATAGCATGTGTCGTAACAGATACGCTCATGTGTGCACTTCTAACAAATAAATACAGATATGCTTGGGTCATAATTTACTCCTATAAAATATATTGAATTGGATATTTACTATGGTTTCATAACTCTCAGAGATACTGCAGTTTTGACCACTGATATGTTCATATTTGTGCTGTCCGTTGCAGTTCAGCAGTGCAGCGTTAGGTGCATGAACGGAGGGACCTGTGCAGAGGACCATTGCCAGTGCCAGAAGGGATATATCGGAACGTACTGTGGACAACGTAAGGAACATGAGAACAGACTTGGTTTGTTAGAAACGATTAGATTTAGTGGGTATTTCATACTAAGTCGTAATTTGAGGTCTTCTGAAGCCTCTGAGCCTTTAGAAAGGTAATTTTATGTGGTAATTATACCTTACCACTGGATTTCTCATTTTTATCTGTAATATTTTTTTTCTAACTTGAAAAAAAAATTGTTTTATAGTATTGATTTTGTTGAATACCACTAGCACTTTGTCAAATTTGACACATAGCATCAGCAAATATTTACTTGTTTTCCTTTTCTTTATCTCCATAAAACACATTTACCTTTCTGGAAAAAATAGTGAAGTTTGCTTTGCTTTGATCTCTCTCTCACTCTCTCTCTTTCCCTCTCCATATGAGTTTTTAGGATATCCCAAAATTAACCGTTGGAAGGCCAATTTTATAAATTGTCCTTTGCTCAAATATATTTAATTATTTAATACCATAGTATAGTACAGGGCTGTGAGATGGCTGTTTTTAGAAATCAGATGTCACTGTGAAAGAGGGACCTTTACCCAAGCAATGCCCTTATCTGCAGTCTCTGGAGAGTATCCTGTACTAATCAAGAAATAACACTTTGGTGAGGATGTAAGGATTGTAGCTCCAGGATTTGTGACACACTGCGGAATACTTTAGTGTTTCCCAAACTGTGGGACTCTTATGGGAACCCATATTTTTGAGTGTGCATGAGTGTAAGGACATGCCATTAAAAAAACTCGAATCAGAAATTGTCAGCCAGTCCTTTTCACTTTTTTTTTGTTTGTTTGTTTGTTTTTTTACAGAGACAGAGAGTCAGAGAGAGGGACAGACAGGGACAGACAGACAGGAACGGAGAGAGATGAGAAGCATCAATCATTAGTTTTTCGTTGCGACACCTTAGTTGTTCATTGATTGCTTTCTCATATGTGCCTTGACCGTGGGCCTTCAGCAGACCGAGTAACCCCTTGCTCAAGCCAGTGACCTTGGGTCCAAGCTGGTGAGCTTTGCTCAAACCAGATGATCCCGCACTCAAGCTGGCGACCTCGGGGTCTCGAACCTGGGTCCTCCGCATCCCAGTCTGATACTCTATCCACTGCACCACCGCCTGGTTAGGTAGTCCTTTTCACTTCTATTGCATTTCATCAGAAGCAGAATCTAGTTCTGTTGCTAAGTTTTAAGGCCTCCCTGAGAATTGCTCATCAACTTTTTTTTTTAACATGAAAATAACGAGTCTTCAGTGTGCAAGAATATCTAGCTTCTTTTAAATTAAATTCATTTTATTTTTGTTGCAGCTAATGTTTTTTAATTGTAGTGCAGTGTTGAATACAGAAACGTTTCCGTTTAGCCACGTTAGGTGTACAGTCCAGGAGCATGCAGCACCTCCACTCTGTTGTGCAGCCGTCACCACCATCCATCTCCAGAACCCCTTTCACGCTGCGGAACTGAGACTGTGTGCCCATTAAACACTAACTCCCATTTCTGTCTCACTCCGGCTCCTAGCAGCCACCATTCTGCTTTCCGTCTCTAAGGCTCTGACTACTCTAGGTACTGCATATAGCCGTAATCGTATGGTATTTGTTTTTGTGTGACTGGCTTATTTTACTTAGCATAATTTTATTCGTGGTTCATCTAGGCCAGGGGTCCCCAAACTTTTTACACAGGGGGCCAGTTCACTGTCCCTCAGACTGTTGGAGGGCCAGACTATAAAAAAAAATTATGAACAAATCCCTATGCACACTGCACATATCTTATTTTAAAGTAAAAAAACAAAACGGGAACAAATACAATATTTAAAATAAAGAACAAGTAAATTTAAATCAACAAACTGACCAGTATTTCAATGGGAACTATGGGCCTGCTTTTGGCTAATGAGATGGTCAATGTCCGGTTCCATATTTGTCACTGGCGCTGCCACATACAGTACTCCACATACAGTGCTCCTCTCACTGACCACCAATGAAAGAGGTGCCCCTTCCGGAAGTGCGGCGAGGGCCAGATAAATGGCCTCAGGAGGCCGCAGTTTGGGGACCCCTGATCTAGGCTATACCACGTATCAGAAGTTCCTTCCCTGTAAGGCTGAATAATATTCCCTTTTTTTTTTTTTTTTTTGTATATACCATAGTTTGTTTATGTACTTGTCCATTAATGGACACATGAGGTGCTTCCACCTTTTGGCTCTTGTAAATAATGCTGCTGTGGCCCTGGCTGGTTGGCTCAGTGGTAGAGCGTCGGCCTGGCGTGCGGGGGACCCGGGTTCGATTCCTGGCCAGGGCACACACGAGAAGCGCCCATTTGCTTCTCCCCCTCCCCCTCCTTCCTCTCTGTCTCTCTCTTCCCCTCTCACAGCCAAGGCTCCATTGGAGCAAAGATGGCCTGGGCGCTGGGGATGGCTCCTTGGCCTCTGCCCCGGGCGCTAGAGTGGCTCTGGTCTCGGCAGAGCATCGCCCCCTGGTGGGCATGCCGGGTGGATCCCAGTCGGGTGCATGCGGGAGTCGGACTGTCTCTCCCCGTTTCCAGCTTCAGAAAAATACAAAAATAATAATAATAATAATGCTGCTGTGAACATGAGTGTTCAAACATCCATTTGAGTCTCTGCTTTTAGTTCTGTTGGGTATATACCCATAAGCGGATCATGTGGTAGTTCTATTTTTAATTCTTTAAAGAGCTTTAATACTGTCCTCCATGGTGGCTGTATTATTTTACATTCCCACCAGCAGTACACAGGGTTTCAATTTCTCCACGTCCTCGCCAACACTTGTTATTTCTTTTTTATTAAATTAAATTTTATTGGGGTGACATTTGTTAACATAATTATTAAAGCCTTTGTGTGTGTGTGTGTGTGTGTGTGTGTGTGAGAGAGAGAGAGAGAGAGAGAGAGAGAGAGAGAGAGAGAGATAGGTGTCCTAATCAATATGAAGTGGTAGCTCCTTGTGGTTGTTAACGTTCTTTTTTTTTTTTTTTTCATTTTTCTGAAGCTGGAAACAGGGAGAGACAGTCAGACAGACTCCCGCATGCGCCCGACCGGGATCCACCCGGCACGCCCACCAGGGGCGATGCTCTGCCCACCAGGGGGCGATGCTCTGCCCATCCTGGGCGTCGCCATGTTGCGACCAGAGCCACTCTAGCGCCTGGGGCAGAGGCCACAGAGCCATCCCCAGCGCCCGGGCCATCTTTGCTCCAATGGAGCCTTGGCTGCGGGAGGGGAAGAGAGAGACAGAGAGGAAAGCGCGGCGGAGGGGTGGAGAAGCAAATGGGCGCTTCTCCTGTGTGCCCTGGCCGGGAATCAAACCGGGTCCTCTGCACGCCAGGCCGACGCTCTACCGCTGAGCCAACCGGCCAGGGCGGTTGTTAACGTTCTTTTTAAGATCGTCTCCTAGCTCTCTTTTAAAATGATTTTAAATAAATAGTAAATCAATTTAAAGAAAAACATTCTGTTAAGGTCAGGATTAGGCCCACGTTTTTCTATAAAAGCTAGATAGGAAATATTTTAGACTTTGTGCTCAAGACCAACTACTGAACTCAGCCATTACAGTGCAGAAGTGACTATGGACAACAGGTAAGTGAAGGAGCTTGGCTGTGTTTCAGCAAAACTCTATTTAGGAACACGGAAATTTGAATTTCATCTCATTTCCACTGTCACAAAAAATATTCTTCTTTTGATTTTTCAACCACATGAAAGTGTGAAGCCCCGGCAGCTCAGGGCAGTGCGCAGGCGGGCAGCGTGCCAGGGCTGGCCTGTGGGTCATAGTTTGCAGGCCCCTGGTGCAGGTGGCCGTCAAGTATGGCAGAAATTGTTAGGGTAATCTGAGATTGACTGAAGTTAGGGAAATGGAGTGTTAAAGTAGTTAAGGGAACACAGTGCACTGAGGCCAGTTTTCTTGCAATAAGTAGGAGTTGCCAATGTAATAACTTCTTTCGGTTAGGGCTGGCCAGGGGAGAGCAAGAAAGAGCTGGACAACAGAGAACGGCAATTCTAGCTAAGTTTCACTTTTCATGGATGATTTCTTTTCTTTTGTTTTTTCATACATTCAGGTTTTTCCAAATTTTATACAGTAGACTTCAGTTTATAATCATAAAAAAGAAACAAGTTATTATGAGCATGACATTTATAAGCAGGCAGATTTGTAGCTTTCTTTAAACCTACAGAAGCATTAGGAGATCTGATCATACCTTTTACAGAGTTCAGTTGCCAGAGAAGAGACACAGTTGCCCTTCTTGAAACTCAGCTTTTTGCCCTGTAGGGGCAAAAAATCATAATGACTTTCACATTAAAGGGGGAAGAACGTTGCCTCAAGTCATTTTTCAGAGTATTTGTTCAAACCCATCCTGAAACTATCCACCTTCAGCCTGAATCCAGCTGCTGTCCCTGTCTGGGGTGTGTGAGTGTACGTGCTTTCCCGAAGGTTCTGCAGTAAGGGCTGTGGGAGGCGTGTCCTTTCCCTGCTCCTCCCACAGAAGGGGGAAGCCAGGGGGTGACAGGTAGTTTTCCTTTCTAGAGGAGGTGCTTTTATGTTCCGCTGTCCCTTTGTCAGACAGTAGTGATGTTACCCCACTTTCCAATCAGGGCAAAGCAGAAGGCACTGGGTCAGAAGAGCAGCTTATACCTGAAAATTTGTTCTCTAAATATAGTGTGGGATGAAACCGTCCTAGCCCAACATTTATCTCAGGGGTAATGGAACATATGGTAATTGACAAAATTGACAAAGCAGAATATGTAATTGACAAAATTCGTTGGTCAGCCAGTAACAGGTAAAGGTAAGATAACTAGTACATATCAGCTCAAGAAGTGGTTTAAGAAAGATACTTTCTAAGTTGTTTTATATAGAGAGGGTTACTATACTGAGACTAAAGAAGCAGATGTAACAATTTTCAGCTTGTGAATCCAGAAAATTATGAAAATTTGTTTGCAAAAATTGGAATCATAAAATACATTTAAACTGCTTATGTGTTTTCCCAGATATATAGAAAGCAGTCCTTAGAAAGCACTCTTTGTATTTTGCTCAGCCGTGTGTATTGAATAACTACGTGTGCTCCACACTCTGCAAGGTTCTGGGAGTACGTCAGTGAGCGCACGAGATGATGCCCTGGCCTCACAGAGCTTGTATTCTGGTGAGGAAGATAATGAACAAGTGTGTGGAAAAGCAAATACAGATTAGGTGATGAGAAATTCTGGAAGAATTAAGCAGAGTGAAGGGGAGAGAGTCCGAGTCGGGATAAGCATTTCTCTGCTATTTTATTTGATCATTTTTAAGAATTCATTTATTGATTTGAGAGAGGAAAAAGAGAGAAACATCAATCTGTCCCTGTATGTGCCCTGACCGGAGATTGAACCAGCAACCTTTTTGCATATCAGGATGATGCTCTACCAACCGAGCTGTCTGGCCAGGGCTCTCTGCTGTTTTACCTTGGTGATCTCTGAGAAGATGGCTTTGAACACAGACTAGAGCCTGTGCTTTTAAATCTATGGGAAAAGGGTTCTAGACAGAGGGAGAAGCAAATTCCAAGGAGCTGTGGTGGGAACAGACTTCATATATTTTGGAAACAGTAAGAAGACCCATGTGATTGGATACATGTGGTTGGAGGGAAGGAGGTAATGGTAGGAGGCGAGTTCAGAGATGAGGATGTCGGGCCTTATAGTCTAAGGAAAGAAATTTGGACTATACTTCAATATTGGAGGAAGCTTTGGGGGCATTTTGAGCAATAAACTGATATGATTTGACATTTAAAAAACATCATTCTGGCTGCTGTGTTGAAACTGTATTATAGAAAGGGCAAGAGAAAATGAAAGGGCCAGGGAGGAGGCTACTGCAGTGGCTCTGGGGAATGATGCTGTAGTAACTGAGGCTGTGGTAAGTGCTTGGAGTCAGCTTGTATTTTGGATGTAGACTCTATGGAGGAAAGTAGGTGCTGATGGTGGACTATGTGTGGTGGGTAAGAAAGAAGAAACCAAGATTTGAGTGCCAACTAGGGGATTTTGATGAAGCTCTAAGCTGAATGGTGATGTCAGTTTCTGATACGGGAAAGATGGAGGGGGGTGTGGGATTGGAGTGGGGATCATGTGGGGCTGAGAACACAGGATATCAAGAGTTCTGTTTTGGATTGAGTAAGAAGTCTGTTAGACCCCCAAGTGGAAAGATCTAGGAACTCAGATGTTCGCAGAGAGGTCAGAGATAGGAGGAATGAATTTGGGATAATATAGGTTGAATTTTTATATAGATAATCTTTTAATAATAGGCCTAGATGAAGGTTGTTAGAAAGTTGGTATAAATAGAAAACTGGGTTGAATTCAGAGCCCTGATTCAGCCCAACATTTTGAGAAGGAGAAGAGAAAGAGAAGGCAGCAGAGAAGAGTGAGAGGAGTAGACAGTGAAATAGGGGAGAAACGGAGAGTCTGGTATCCCGAAAGACAAAGAAGATAAGAGTATGAATTATATTGTCCCATGTCAAAACAATAGGCTTTTGTTTCTTTGACCCTTTTACTGTTTTAACCTGGTTTAGTATGCTGTTTTTATCGAGCTTGTTTGTGGAAAAGTAACAGCCATAATATGTCCAAATGTCTGTACTGTGTTAGTGGTACAGGGATCTGTCTAATAAAGACATATATGTGTCATAATTCTTTGTACAAAGTAGGTGCTCAGTAAATATTTATTGACTAAAGATACTCAAGGTTCTACAGTACATGACCAGTGTTCTCTTTCATAGGCTGACCGGCGTGACCCAGCATGCTTTTCCCTTCTCCCCAGATTGGGGTACGCAGTTGAGAATCCAGCTTTGTATTTCCATCTGTAGTATATCTTTTCCTCTCCTACCTTTTGCTTTGTTTCCTATTAGGTGTAAGCATGTTTTCATCTTGGGTGGTCAGCATTCTTTCCGTGGTGGAAATGTAGGCGTATTCAAGTTTCTCTCCAACTCCAGTTGAATATAAATTTCTGTTTCTGTTACAAAAATGTTATTTTGTAAAATAACTTTATTATAACTTATTCAGAGAAGGAAAATGACCTCTTTTCATGTTTTTCCAATTTTATATGTATTATTATTATTATTATTTTTGCTGTTGCTCTTCAGTGTAAAGGTTGGGAGCTGTAGATAATGTTTTTCATACAAGTACTCTGCAGTATAAAAGAGAAAGGGAAGGATGGTTTGCAGAACTCCTTTAATATGTAGCTACTATGCTTTTTATTTAATACATCACTTTATTTAGTCCTCATAATCCTAGGGGTAGGGACTATTAGCACTGTTCTACAGGCTGAGGATTGGAAAGATGAGATTAGGATACTGGGGAGAGTAGAACTCCTGATCTGTTCACTGAATCATTCTGCTTCCCCCCAAAATGGGGGGAAAAAGCTGCAAAATTTTGGCTTACTACAGAATTTTACATCAAATACTACAATGGATGACAAGGGGGACAAAGGCAAACACTGCTGGTCCCTGTCCTGAGAACTCACTCTCACGTGAGAGCCAGGAATACAAGCAATGGCTGTATCAGTGGGTCTCATTGTTTATTCTTCACATTTTAAAAAAATTATTGAGGTTCCCGAAAAGCTTTTTTTTTTAATTAATTAATTTATTTTTATTTATTTATTTAATTTTTTTGTATTTTTCTGAAGCTGGAAACAGGGAGAGACAGTCAGACAGACTCCCGCATGTGCCCGACCGGGATTCACCCGGCACGCCCACCAGGAGCGATGCTCTGCCCACCAGGGGGCAATGCTCTGCCCCTCCAGGGGGTCGCTCTGCTGCGACCAGAGCCACTCTAGCGCCTGGGGCAGAGGCCAAGGAGCCATCCCCAGTGCCCGGGCCATCCTTGCTCCAATGGAGCCTTGGCTGTGGGAGGGGAAGAGAGAGACAGAGAGGAAGGAGGGGTGGGGGTGGAGAAGCAAATGGGCGCTTCTCCTATGTGCCCTGGCCGGGAATCGAACCCAGGTCCCCCGCACGCCAGGCCGATGCTCTACCGCTGAGCCAACAGGCCAGGGCCGAAAATCTTTTGTTTAAATAGGTGGTATCTATTGATACTTATCAGAATAAAAATTAAAATGGAAAAATTTAAAAATGTTTCATTTATTTAAAATGACAAAATAAAATAAAACCATGTCGTATGTTAACATTTTTATGAACTATACCTATGTTTTCCAACCCACCTTCCCCCCAAAAAATTGAATGAGAAGGGAGGCATTGTTAGTCTAAATTCAGGTAGGCTTAATCTCTACTGGATGAGCTCTTTCCAGGCTCAAGGCTTATCCAGCCTTGTTCTCCTACCTAACGGGTAGGAGCTCTGCTTTGGAAAACCTTGAGAGAAGCCCTTCGTCCACTTACCCAGAGATAGATCTTGAGTGTCAGCCGTGAATGCTTTTTCCCATTCACGTCTTAAAGGCTAGCGTACGTCTAATGAAAGAGCATATCTGGGGCAGTGACTTTCATTTAGGTTTCCTATGGCTTGAATAGTATTTAAAGAAAATCCCTTACATTCTAATTAATCACATTAGACAAGTCCTACATTTTTGCACTGCATCCTTTCAGTAATTGAAACCTTCAAACCTTGGCGATTGTTTCTGTGGAATTAGTATTGAGAGTTCTCTTTCAGGGTTTTGTTTTCTTCCAGCGTTCCTCTCCATCCCCATCTTTCTCATGACCTTTATTCCCTTTCGTTTTTCCGGTATATTTAGTCATCTAATTTACTGCCCGACCCATATTTCAAGGCCGTGATCATTTGTAGGTGCTCCATGGGACACATGCAGAGGCAGGGAGGGGTGATCCTTAGGGAGATGCACTTGTATGGGTGTACATGCATTCCTGCCGTAGAGCAAAGCCTGATGCAGACAAAGAGTTTTAAGGTCATTGGTACAGTGATGCTTTAGGACAGGGGTCCCCAAACTACGGCCCGCGGGCCACATGCGGCCCCCTGAGGCCATTTATCCGGCCCCTGCTACACTTCGGAAGAGGCACCTCTTTCATTGGTGGTCAATGAAAGGAGCACATTGACCATCTCATTAGCCAAAAGCAGGCCCATAGTTCCCATTGAAATACTGGTCAGTTTCTTGATTTAAATTTACTTGTTTTTTATTTTAAATATTGTATTTGTTCCCGTTTTGTTTTTTTACTTTAAAATAAGGTATGTGCAGTGTGCATAGGGATTTGTTCATAGTTTTTTTTAGTCCAGCCCTCCAACAGTCTGAGGGACAGTGAACTGGCCCCCTGTGTAAAAAGTTTGGGGACCCCTGCTTTAGGGCGAAGATACCTTTTGTTTACAGAGTATGTTTTGTTCTTGCTACTGTCAGAAGAACAAAAGCCATTCTGAGCATTCTGAATGATGATAGGTGATCCAGTTCAGTATTCACATGCTTGATTGCATCTTTAAATATCAGTTTATTTATTGATATATAATTTCATAATAGATATATTATAAAACAAATATTTTTATATATTACAAAATAAATATTTAAAATAAATATAATTTTATAATAAATATAAACATTAATTTTATAAGTTTATATCTATTGCCCTTTTTTATATCTACTTCACTCGAAGTGCACAGAACTGTGTTTTGCCCCTTCACTTCCCTTTAAAGTCTTCAACTCTATTTGGGCTCAGGTTATAGAGTATATATAATCAATCCTACTCTTCATCTGTGAGGACACTGTTTCTGTTCAAAAAGGTGGGCGGATCGAGAGACAGCTCTCTGTACCAATATTTTCTCTTGGAGAGGACATGATTCTGGAGTTCAGCTATCGTCAGTATGTTCACAGGAATACTTACTCTCAAGGAATCTGAAAAGTGATCTTCTCGGAGACTTCTTGTCATGGGTCTCGGCTGCCAAGCTGAGTTACCCTGAGGGTGGTGCAATGGGCAGAGGTGCAGCAGGAGCTGGTCAGGTTCAGCTCTGGCCCCCTGGGTCGCTCAGGGCCACCTGAATGCCGAATCCTGGCCTCCTGTCCCCAGTGTGAAGGAGTGAAAGTGTGTCTGCATGTGTTTGTCATCGTCACTTAAAAATTTTGGACGGCGGGTTTAATTTTCTATGAAAGGACTTATTGTGCTGACACAGTGAGGTTTGCCCTTTCTTTCCTCTACAACCTGCACGTACTCTCTACACATCAATTATTTCTCTCAGTATTCCATGGCTGAATTGATGATATCTCTCCCCTATTTTTCATACGAGTTTTGCCCTTTCCTTGTTTAACACTCCTGCTTCTTTTTGCCTTCTTTTTCTTGCCTGATTTTTGCTGCTTTGCTTTACCGTTCTATCCTCTTTATTTCTCCATATCATGTTTCCTCCTCCTTTCTTTCTCCCTTTTCTGCAAGCATCTTCTTCCTTTTTCCTATATTTCCCCATATTTTGCTCACCCCTTAACTAGACTATGGTGTTAATTGAGCTGAAATGAAAGACTTAAGTAAGTTATTTTCCAACTATATAAGCATTAGAACCAGCTAATCCTTGTGATTGTGATTTAAAAACAAAACTTTTTATCAGACACTTGCTTAATAATGTGATTTACACGAAGTGCGAAGGGCTTGTCTCACTATACACTTAAGTGTTTATTAAATGCATAACGTGAGCTGTAGCGTGTTTTGGAGGTAGGATCCGTTGTTGGCTGCATCGCCACATTGCTATATTGTGCTTGGGGATTTGCTATATAATGAGCTGCTTGCTGTGTTTCTGTGCAGCCGTCTGTGAAAATGGATGTCAGAATGGTGGACGTTGTATTGGACCCAACCGCTGTGCTTGTGTTTATGGATTCACTGGTCCACAGTGTGAAAGAGGTAAGAAAAGAGAAATGAGAACTTCCCTTTGGAGAAGTTTATTGTAAAAATGTTTAATTATTTTTGTTATCCCATGAGAACTCTTCACATGAAGTAATATTTTATTTTTCTTTAGTTATGTCTATCACTTGAAGGGAAAGATTTTGAAATATAGATAATAGCAACACAAGTGTCCAGTTTTTTCCACCAGAGTGGCCTCAGTTCAAGAGGCCAAATCTGGGGCTGTCTCTATGGTAATTTTGAATGAGTGACTGAAGACATATTCTAGTTATGTGCTTAATTGAAATTGAGAGTCATTGTTGGGAGTTTGTCTTTATTAAAAAAAAATAAAGTCAAGATATTGTTGGCTACAAAACCAACAAAAATGGTATTAATTGCCTTACGCAATGAAACTATTTTATATTGCAAAACAAAAAGTGCAGAGCTAGTGGGCTTCAGGTAAGATGTGATCAAGATTTTCCCACTGTTACTGTGCTTCTCCTGGTCCTGTCCTCCTCTGTGTGAGTTTTCCCCTACCCTGGAATTCTTTGTGGTTGTAAAGTGAATGACAGTAGTAACTGAGGCAACATGCTTCCCTGTTGGCATCTAGAGAGGGAAAATTTCTCCTCTAACCATGGGCCAATAAGAATTCCATATGTTGATTGGCTTAAGCTTTAGTTTTGAACCAGTCCATGGCAAGGTGGCTGGTTTTAATACTATGTTTGAGGCAGACTTATCAGGAACTATCCTTGGAGCAAAAGATAATGTCAGCTTCCCCAAAGTCATGTGGAGGGGAGAGTTTGGTATCTGAACTTAGTAGATGTTCTGTTGAAAGGAGAAAAGGGGTAGGGGAATGGATGCTGGGTATGCATCTAGCATTGTCCACTCTATTCTTTAAATGATCAGCCAAGCCAATATGAAAGCAAGTTACCATAATTTGAATTAGCATTTAAACTCATGACCTACAGTAGACTACTGAAAATCCCTGTATTGATGTACTAAGTAAACTATTAATAATGTCCTGGTAGCAATTGGGTGCCAGCAGTATATCAAATAAGTTAAACCTTATACAATGTGATAAATAACTATTTAGCACTGAACCATAAGAGTAAAGGTAAGATTAAACTAAAAGCATTATTTCATAATCATTCATAATTACATACATCCACTATTTTTCCAGGGCTTGTCACAGCATCTAAAATTGTATGGAACTTTCTTTGTTGCAAAGCTTTAGCATATATGAAATATTATAGATAAGTAATGGTGATGGTTTATATATGTATGTATAAAGGCTTTGAATTGCAAAGAAACTTTATACTTTGAAAATTAAACTCATTACTCTGACAAAAATATCATCTTGATATTCAGGTTAACTCGAGAAGAAACTGAGAAGTTAGAGTTAATTGAGAAAGTTAAAAAAATAAGATGTATGCAGCCTTTTAACTAATATATATGTTTTATATATATATTTATATATATATGTATGTATGTATAAAGATATTTATATTACTCCTAAGGTAACTGAGATTTATTGAGACTGAAATACATTCCACAAATGACAGAGTTTATAGTTACACTTCGGATAAATTTAAATGTCTTTACCAGATGTTTTTATTTGGGGAAGAAAAATTAATTATGAAATGTTAGCATAAAAAGATAAGTTGTTAAGAATGAGATAACACAAATTTTCTAGATGACGTTAAGTTTATTTAAATACCATAGAATGGAAAATAGTTAAATTTAAAATTTCAAACATAATTATAATTGGTGGAGATGATGTTCATTTTTCTGGAAGTCATGTAAGCTTTGCAGCTCTGTCACCCTGAAGCCGACTTCAAGTTCAGTTGGCAAAGGAATTGGGTAGTTTTAACTCAGAGGCTTCCAAGGCATTACATCATTGTTCTTCAACAGTTATTCATTCACTAGATTTGTTAGTCCTTACTAAATTTATGGGAGTCCTATAAAGACCTACGTATATTTTACATGTACAGTAGCATGTTTTCAGAAGAAATTACAAAATTAATTAGTTAACAAATTGGCCTGAAGGATATTTTTTAAAATGTGGGCTTGTTTCTTAAAAATATTTTGAATTACTACCCTTCAGCTGAAAGTTCTAAAACTTCATTTCTTTCAAAGAAGGAGTTAGTAATTTCCACTCTTAGATCGCAACCATGAACTTGAATGCCTTTAAAAGATTTTCAATTAAATATCTTAAATGTATAACAGCTAAACCTACTAAAAGTGGAGTCTAGCACTTTTCTCAAAAAACATCGTCTGCATAGATACAAGAGGAATAACTTACGTTGAGGTTAGTGACTAGGTTCATGTGCCTTCTTAACCTTTAAAGTTGGTGTTGGGTTGTTTTCAATTACAGAGTTTCAAAGCATATGTTCTCTGTGTTCTTTAAAAAAAAGACTTTTGTAAAGTTAGGGATTTTTTTTCCTCCTTAATGTAGAACACATATAATTTTTTTTTTCTTAATTGGCCTCTGGGGATCAGTTGTATGATAAAACATGGCTGCTTTTCCAGCTATCTGGGCTTCTGGCAGACTGGTTTCCGGACTGGAGACAGAGACTGCTGGTAACTAATGGCTGGCAGGATTGTGGTATTTAACTTGAATCTTGGGGCCGGGTAAGCTGAACCTCTTTGGAGTACTCTTCTCACTCTTGTTGATATGTACAATGACCTTTTATACTTATCATTAAAAAAAAAAAAGAAAAAGTTCTGTGGCCACGTGCTGATTATAACATGCAGACAGATCAGCTGTGTTGAAGGCACATGAAGGCACTCAATTCTTTTTGCATCTCTTTCCAATCAGATGGCATTTAAAAAATGATAAATATTGCACTTAATACTATATATACTGAAAAAACATAGAAATGGAATCAGCATTATATACCCAGACTTTGTGTTTTCTTTCTTCTAATACTTAATATATACCTTATTACTTACCAGTAGGAACTTAGAGAGGGTGGGCAGGCAAGAAATGAATTTACCTAAGAAATTTCTGGACAATATATAATACAATGATTAATTGATCATAAATGAGGCCTGCCCAAAGTTCCTATTTCAGTTTCTTTGACTAAAGTGATTGATGAAATCTCTCATTTTTAAATTGAACTTTCTTTGGACCTTGTATAAGGATCAGCTCTTAGAAATATATTCTAGACTCTTTAAAATTATGTAGGAATTACTCCAATAAATTGTTTGTATCATTTAAATATGACTTCCTTTAAAAAGGGTGTAAATTAGGTAACATTTCAAATACCTTTATGCTTAGTGAAATTGTCTCTAAAAATGTACATTTTCCAGTAAATGGTACCTTAAAAAGGGAGATTGGGGATTTACTTTTTAATTTGTTGACTTTGTTAAGAATTCTTTTTCAACAATCTGAATCTACGTTGAAAAGAAAAAGTGAGATCAAGTTGCCCAAGTTAAAGTTTAGAAAAACCTAAACTTTCAAGCCTTGTTGTCAATGAAAAATGGAAGCATTTCCTTCAGGGTTCCTTTTTTTTTTTTGTATTTTTCTGAAACTGGAAACGGGGAGAGACAGTCAGACAGACTCCCACATGCGCCCGACCGGGATCCACCCGGCACGCCCACCAGGGGGCGACGCTCTGCCCCTCCGGGGTGTTGCTCTGTTGTGACCAGAGCCACTCTAGCGCCTGGGGCAGAGGCCAAGGAGCCATCCCCAGGGCCCGGGCCATCTTTGCTCCAATGGAGCCTCAGCTGCGGGAGGGGAAGAGGGGAGGGCAAGAGAGAGACAGAGAGGAAGGAGAGGGGGAGGGGTGGAGAAGCAGATGGGCGTTTCTCCTGTGTGCCCTGGCCAGGAATCGAACCCAGGACTTCTGCACGCCAGGCCGACGCTCTACCACTGAGCCAACCGGCCAGGGCCTCCAGGGTTACTTTCATAAAGTCATTCAGCTGGAGAACTTAATGCATGAACTCAGTGACAAAAACTGTGCTGAGAAGGAGTGACTCAGCCTCTGCCTGAATGCCTCCAGTCACGGGCTGTCATTGTCAGTCTTGATTGTTCAAGCTGTGCATTATCACACAGCTGCCGAGTCTGCAGATTTCACATGGGTAGCACCGCCCTTATTGCCTAGGTCAGTAGGAACATGATGGTGGTAATGCTTCTGAAAGGGATCAACCCCTGCTCTAGGAGTCAGTCATGGTCTACCACTCTGGTTTGCATTATGGGAACATGAAGTCTAATCATAAGCTTCTGAGTTATTCTGTGCATTTTTGTTTGTTCACCCACATTTCAGGAGGTAAAGTAACTGTGGCAGCTACTGAACCTACTCACGGTTTGTGCCGCTTCACCTCGAACAAGAGTGGAAGCAGGCAAATCAGGGTTTTCCTGATTTTCTGGGAATTATGTACACCAGATCCAAGTGTGTTCAAAAATAATTGATACACTTATTAGTCAACATAAATCCCATGATCTTGCGATTTATTACAAAGTATGCAGGCTGGATTTGTTCAGCCTATGAACACACAAGCAACATAGCAAATTAATAGTGTGACCAGGAACACAGGGGAGCGTGGAGAGAGAACAGGATGGTATTATGTAGACTTCGATGCTCTGCCCCTCCGGGGCATCACTCTGTCGCGACCAGAGCCACTCTAGCGCCTGGGGCAGAGGCCAAGGAGCCATCCCCAGGGCCCGGGCCATCTTTGCTCCAATGGAGCCTCAGCTGCGGGAGGGGAAGAGAGAGACAGAGAGGAAGGAGAGGGGGAGGGGTGGAGAAGCAGATGGACGCCTCTCCTGTGTGCCCTGGCCGGGAATCGAAGCCGGGACTTCCGCACGCCAGGCTGACGCTCTACCACTGAGCCAGCCGGCCAGGGCCATTATGTAGACTTCTATACAATAAATTTCATACTTCCAAGAAATGCAGAGCAGTACTTTTTTAGAAGAATTTTCTTTCATTATAATATTCTTACATAAAGTAGCACGTGCTTATTATAAAATAATTTTAAAATAAGACAAGATAAAACAAGAAAATGCAGTTATTTATCATTTCTCCGCTAGAATGCATTACTTTTAACATTTTGTAGAATAGACTATTTTCTACTGCATGTACAGTGTTTACAAAGAATAGGGTTTTTCCATTCTTACTGGAATCGCTGTCACATGAAAAGTACTTCTATCCTGCTTTTCCTTTTGTGTTATGAGATACATCATACTATGCTAGAGATGGTAAAAGCTGCACTGAGGGTGAGGCCACTGCGTTCTCTACAACCATATATTTGTAAGGTTATTTTTTTTTTGATCTTACAGATGAGGAAACTTTGCCCAGGTCAAACTTCTGGTATCATTGGGAGTACAAAGACAGGAGGAGGTTATCAAATAATCTGATTGAAGATCTGAAACTCAATTACTGTGAGACAGCTGCCTGCTCTAATTATATTTCTTATTAGTTGATATTTAGAGTCATTTCTAGGTTTTTTTCTCATTCTGTTGGATTTTTGTATTTTAGAAATCCCACGATAAAAAGTTATGTAGATAAATCTAACTCCGTGATTTTATTCTTAGGATATATATCAGAAATTTAGCTGCTGAGTTGTTGAGCTTAGGAGAATTTAAAGCTTTTAATATATTTAAATCCCTCTAAAATGCTCCTAATGGTTTATTCCTTTGGTATTGTGTTTAGAAAACCTTTTCCCATCCACTGATCTTATAAAAATCTATCGTGTTTTTTTCCTCCTAGTGCTTTTGGGATTTGGGATTTGACTTCACTTTATCTTTTTAACAAGTTAGAACATACAGGAGCATGACTGTATTTATTTATAAATATCAAATATCAGTTGAGTGCTTATTAATAATTAGACTATTAATGAGGAGCAAATGATCTCTTTAAAGAACAGAACTAGTCATGTACTTTAAACATTAAATGTAATACAACAGAGAAAATATTATAATGGAGTAAGAACAATTTTGTGGGAGAACTCAGAAATGCTTCCTGATTAAGATAAAATTAGAAAAGTCTTCCTGAAGTTAATCTCAATTAAAAATAAAACTCATTCTAATGGGAAAACAGTAATTGACTAATTCTTTTATTGCTATTTTAAGGAATTGATCTTCCTATATTGATACTATGATTGAATCTTATTCTAAATAACATCATTTAAACTCCATAATTAATTACCAATCATTACAGTCACTGTGGTAAAATTTGTTTTGTAGAAATAAGATATCTCCCTGCTTTTCTTTGCAGTTTGAAGATTTAGTGAGAATGAAATGACAAGGAATAGAGAGAGCATGTTACCAACTGCAGATGTCAAACTCACAAGCGCCCACATGTGCGCACACACACATTTCTGCATTCAGGAGGCTGTTAAGAACATTTTATAACCTTGCACTCTCTAAGCTAAACTTAGCCTTAAATGGGCATCAGAGAAATACCAAAAGATCTGTGAGAACTTAACTTTTGGCACTAGCTCAGATGACATCCTTATCTTGAATGCCATTAAGAACACAAGGGAAGGAAAACAAGAGAGAAAAAGCAGACAGTGAGAGCTGGAAGAAAGGGATGGGAGGAAGAAAGCGAAATAATAGAAGAGGGAGATGCAATGCTAATAGCAGGAGCGGAGATGCTTTTCTGTGTAAAGGGAGGGTCTAAGTTTGGGGGGAAATCAGTTTATTCATTGATCTGATCAGGGAGAGGTGAGAGTTTTTATTTCTCGTTCTTCAATTTAAGCCTCTGCTATTTAGATCTGTGCAGTAAGACTGAATGTGTTTACAGCCTGTTAGACCCTGATGCTTTATTTATGAAATTATTTTAAATTAAAGCAGTAATTTCTTTTATTATGCCAGCTCTAAGAGCCTTATTTATATATTTCTTTGTTTGTTTTTGGTTTATCTACCTAGATGGAGGGAAACCTATAATACAAAATAAAAATATTCAGACATTTCATATTTGTGTAATTCCGTAAATACTTTCCTGTTCCCAGTTTCGGTATCAGGTCGGAAGACATTAAAGGTGTGGAAAGTGGGCAAAGCTACCATACAAACACAAATTAAATATAATGGAAAGTTATGTAAGATTTAGCCAAAAGTAATTAATAATAATAAAAGGTGCATGTGTGGGGGGATAGAATTTATTTAATATACACTATAAATTTCAAAAATCCCAAACATTATAAATTTGTAAATAGCATCTGTCTCCAAGGGTTTCAGATAATGGGTTGTGAACCTACAGTTACCTTATAGATTTATTGGGATGATTAAAAGCAATAATGTGTTAAGCTTTGGATACATTAATAGGTGGAGTGCCTGGAACGTGGTAGGCATCCACGAAGTGTCTTTGTTGTGTTTTAGGAACACAGGATGTAATCAGAATCAAGACTTAATAGTAAGACCTGTGTGACCTTAGCAATGTGATTGCCTTCTATGATCCCTGTTTCTGCATTTGTGATAGGTGTCTATTATGTGAAACTTAAATTATTTTGTGAGGCATAAATTATATATATAGGGTAATACCTGGCACTCAGTAAATGATAATCATTGATGCTAGTCTCTCAAAAAAAATTTTTTTTATGTGGAAGGTGGGAAGATAGTGAGATAGGCTCCTGCAAGTGCCCTGACCAGGATCCACCTGGCAACTCCATCTGGGCTAATGCTCGAATCAGCCAAGCTATCTTCTGCACTGGGGGCCCATGCTTGAGTCAGTCAAGCCACTGGCTGCAGGAGGGGAAGAGGGAGAAAAGGGGAAGGAGAGAGAAGCAGATGGTTGCTTCTCTTGTGTGCCCAGAATGGGTATCAAACCTGGGACATACATACACCGAGCTGACACTCGATCCACTAAGCTAACTGGGCAGGGGCAATGCTAATCTATTTTAACTGGACTCCTCAGTTTCCAAAAAGATATGGTGGCTGGCTTATTCAAAATGGATTTTTCAAAAGTGAGATTTTGAATGGGGAATAAAAAGATTTTTTTAACAATAAGACATACAAGTAAAGTTTAATGTTGTTTTTTTCTTAGAGAGTGGAAGCATTCAGAATAAATAGTGTATTTTAGGAGAGTCACGTTCCTGGAATGAGCATTAAATGAGAGATAAACTGTCTAGTCAGTGTCTAGCACAGATTTAAGTGCTCCATAAATGATAAGCTATAATTATGAAAAAGAAAGCCAAGATATGATGTGTTCTCTCTGACAAAATTGTCTTGATGGATGAACAAGACTGCTCCAGGATCACTGGGACTGTCTCAAGTCAGGGTGCATCAGTTGTGAACAATTTAAATTTTACTGTTTAATTTCATGGATTTATTTTTTGTGATCATGCAGATCAATTGAAATATATTGTATATCATCACAATCTTATATGTCACGCAGGGGAATTTTTTGACACTATCTTATTTAGATGTATTTCTATTGCAAATAGCAATGTTGCTGTCAGTAGTTACTATTTAACTGGTCTCTTCAGTGTTAGTCTCCTCCTATGTGCAAGGTCTGGTTCTTAGCATTTCACAGTGTAACTAATATATATGTAGAATTTATTTCTCCAGAGGTACTTGTAATCAGTAGAGTTGCATATTGCTGAATTTAATAGAAATAGATCAGAGGGGTCTATGAACAGTCCAGAGGTCAGTTCCTCTGTGAAGCTTTCTTGGTACCCCACCTCACCCCTTACCTTGCTTTTCAGGCAAAAAATAGGCATACTTTCCTTTTATCATACCTCTCATGTGTTCCATTCCATCATTGTATTGTGACCGTTCATTTACTTGGCTTGACCCAGAGAAGAGCAGAGATTTTTATCTTAAAATTGCTTTGTGTTCCCTCTACATCACACAATGCAATACATATTTGTAAGTACACCATGTATGTGACTACATAAGCTTGTGGGTTCCAAGTAGAAGAAATAGGGTGATAAAAAGTGCAGATATAATAAAAGTCCTCATTCAGTAGTGTGGCTATGACACAGTTAATGAAAGGGAAGAGTAGGAGATGAGGCTGGAAAAATAGACTGGGACTTTCATATGCAAGTCTGAAATGCCGAGTCAAGAGGCTGCCCTCTGCTCAGGATTGGGGAGCGGGATTATGAAGGGCTTCTGTCCTTGAAAGTAGTTCTCTGCGGAGGGTGATCTGGCTGACAAAAAGCAGCAGAGGGGTGAAGAGGCTGAAGGCAGAGACACCAGTCAGAGGAATTCATTACATGTCAGTGAGATCACTGCAGTGGATCTTTTACGTTTGTATAATGTTTTCACTCGAGTTGCAATTCATGTGTGCATAGATTAAGTTATTAGTGTTAATTTGCAATGTAAAATTCTGTAATATTGGGGGAAGTAACATTTATTGAACATTTACTGTGATAAGAGCTTTAGAAGAATTAACCTAAAGATACCTTTATCTAAAATGTCTTATTACCAGTAAGAAAACCAAGGCACAGAAGTAAAAAAAATTGTTCAAATTCACCCGTCTAATAGATTAAGTAGGATTTGAACCCAAGTGCTATATAATCTTAAAACGAATGCATTTAACCACAACTTTTTAAAGAGAGACACAACATTGCAAAAAGTAATATATTTACAGTCTTTAGAACTATATTGATCCATATGAGACTGATAATAGGATACATCATACCAATTGATTGAAAGGAATACTTTCTATTTTTGTATTCTTTTGTTCTATATAGCCTAGGGAAATATTTTTAGTATATAAATTTCATGTTGTACCTTTCAATTTATACACCCAAATTTTTTTATATAGATGATCTTCTAAAATTAGGATTTGATATTCACAACTCATAGTGCTTAAAACAAAATTGAGCTGTTTGAAAAACAGAATAAAATATATGAAGCAATGATTTTCAAGATATTGGATATCAGGTAACAAAAGATAGTGACTCCCAAAAGAAGGGCTCTGTTAGATCTCATCAGCTTGCTACTCAAGAGTTTTTCCAGACTGTGCTGAAGACTTAGAGAACCCAAGCATAGCCTTTCAGGTTCCTTACATTGAGGAGATAGAGTTGAGATGCAGGGGAGACCAAGAGGGCTAGAGTTTTTACGGCAGAATACTGGAGAGGAGAAAGCTGGATATTAGAACTCTGGAGCTATACAGAGAATCTGTTTTAAACTTTCTGCAGAATAATATCAGTATATGCATGTGAATAATCTACTTGAGGCTGAAGAAGGAATCATACAAAAGAATTAGAAGGAACAATACTCAGAATACAAATAGCCCAGAATTATGCCTGCTCCTTTAAACCACATTAGAGAATGACATAATCTGCGAGGCAATGGTTTAGGTACTATGAAAGGTCCTACCTCACTAATGGGGAATAATAGCCATAGACTAAATGCTGCTCTGGTCCTAGAAGATAAATCCTAAAAGCAACATCCAGAAGGATTATTTATTTAAGAATAAAATTCAACAATAGTTACAAGAATATAAAATAAGCTAAGCATCAGTAAGGTAAAATTCACAATATATTACACCTTATGTAATTACTGATAAAAAAAAATTCCTACAAATGGGAGAGCATGAGCATAATGAGAAGAATTATCAATCAATCAAAATCTACCCAGAACCTATAAAGATGTTAGAATTAGCAGACAAGGGGGTTAAAAACAGTTCTTATGAGTGAATTTCATGTTTCTAAAGCTAGAGGAAAGATTCAAAATGTTAAATAGAGATGTGGATCCCAATAGAATTTCTAAAGGTGAAGACTACAAATCTGAGGTGAAAAATATTCTCAGTGGGATTAATAATAGGTTAGACATTGTAGAGGAAAAGATTAGTGAACTGGAAAGCATAGGAATAGAAATTATTCAAAGTGGAATGCAGAGAAAAAAAAGGGTAAAAGATATAGGAGAGTATTATTGAGTTTTGTGGCAACTTCCAGTTTACTACATACATGTAATTGGAATAATCAAAGGAGTGAGGCCAAAAAAAATATATAGGAAGAAATAATGGTCAGAAAATGCTCAAAATTGATGAATGCTTAAACTGACAGAACCAAGAAAATTAATGAACACTCCCAAAAAGAAACATGAAAATTACATCATAATTATCATAATTAAATTACTCCAGCGAGGTAGCAGAGAAGAATCTTAAAGGCAACTAGAAAAAAAAAAAAAGGACACATTTAATATGGGGGGGGAGGGAAGATGACAAATTTCTTGTCAGAAACTGCGAGTAAAACAAACAATGGGACAGCATATTTAAAGTACTGAAATAAAAAATTCTCCACCTAAAATTCTGTATATATAAAAATATTTAAAAACAAAGGCAAAATAAAGCTTTTTTTAAACATATAAAAGATGAAAGAAGTCATTACCAGCAGACTTGCACTGCACAAAATGTTAAGGGCGGTCCTTCATGCAGAAGAAAGTTATTGTCAGAGACAAATATGAATCCATACAAAGGACTGAAGAGCATTAAAATGGTAACTATGTAATTTTTTTTAGTATTTAAATCTCTTTAAGCAATTGGTTGTTTAAAGAAAAAATAATTTCAATGTTCTGTGGAGTTTATAGCAGATGTGGTGGTAAAATATGGTAGAATAATAACAAAGGCTGTAAGAGCCTTATATTCTTTGTCAAGTAATATTACTTGGAAATAGACTTTGATGATTTAAAAGTATGTACTCCAAACATTTAAACAAACACTACAAATTATAGTCATAAGTAATAAACCAACAAAAGATGATAAGATTAATAAAAAAATAAACTAGATAATGAATGGACAATTAGAAAACAAATACAAAGTAGTAGAGTTAAATTTAGCTTATCAGTAATCATTTAAATGTGTAAATGGTCTCAACACTTCAGTGATAAGGCAGAGGTTTTTAGGATGAAAGGGCAATATACAATTATATATTGCCTATAAGAAACCTGTTTTAAGTAAAAGATACTAATAGAGTGAAAATATGGAAAAAGAATGCCTGGCTGCTACTAATCAAAAGAAAGCTGGAGTGCCTGAAATCAGAGTAGATTTCATAGCAAAGACTAGCATCAGGAATAAAGAAGGTCATTTTAGCCTGACCTGTGGTGGTGCAGTGGATAAAGCATCAACCTGGAACGCTGAAGTCGCCAGTTTGAAACCCTGGGCTTGTCTGATCAAGGCAAATATGGGAGTTGATGCTTCCTGCTCCTCCCCCACTTCTCTCTCTCTCCTCTCTAAAAATGAATAAATAAAATAAACCTAAAAAAAATTAAAATAAAGACCCTGGCCGGTTGACTCACTGGTAGAGCGTCAGCCTGGTGTGCAGGAGTCCCAGGTTCGATTCCCAGCCAGGGCACACAGGAGAAGCGCCCATCTGCTTCTCCACCCCTCCCCCTCTCCTTCCTCTCTGTCTCTCTCTTCCCCTCCTGCAGCCAAGGCTCCATTGGAGTAAAGTTTCCCTGGGCGCTGAGGATGGTTCCATGGCCTCTGCCTCAGGCGCTAGAATGGCTCTGGTTGTGACAGAGCAATAGCCCAGATGGGCAGAGCATCACCCCATGGTGGGCATGCTGGTGGATCCCTGTCGGGCCCATGCAGGAGTCTGTCTGACTACCTCCCTGTTTCCAACGTCAGAAAAAAAAAAATTAAAATAAATAACATTAAAAAAGGCTGTTTTATAATTATAAAAATGTCAGCTAATTAAAAGTATATTACAATTCTAAGCATTCACATACCCAGTAACATAGCTTCAAAATATATGAAGTAAAAACTGATAGAACTACAAGGAAGAATAAACAAACTGAGAATTACAGATGGAGATTTCAGTACCCTTCTCTGAATAACTGGTAAGTGATAGAAAGTCATAAGGATGTAAAAGATTCAAACAACATCATTAATCTGTTTGATGCATTAATGTTTACAGAATTTTCCACCACATGATAGCAGGGAATGCACATTCTTTTTAAGTGAATGTAGAACATTTAGCAAGATCATATTGAGTCATAAATCAAGTTTCAATAAATTTAAAAGGATTCAAGTTATGCAGTGTAGTTTCAGTCCGTAATGGAGTTAAATTAAAAATCAATATCAGAAAGATCTCAAGAAATTACCCAAACATTCAGAAACTGTATAACTCATTTTAATACCTATGCATTAAAGAAATCATTTGAAATTAGAGAAAGCATTTTGAACTGAATGAAAATGAAAACACAGTATTTCAGAATTTGTGAGATGCCACTAAAGCAGTATGTAGAGAAAAATACACAGCTCTTAAGGTAAATGTTAAAAGAGGTCTCAAATCAGTGATCTCAGTTATTCATTAAAAAATTTGAAAAAGAAGGGCAAATTACATCAAAGTAAGAAGAAGGAAAAAAAAGTTTAGAGTGAAAATAAAGAAAATAGACTCCAGCCTGACCAGGCCGTGGCGCAGTGGATAGAGCATCAGACTGGGATGCAAAGGACCCAGGTTCAAGACCCCGAGGTTGCCAGCTTGAGCGCGGGATCATTTGGTTTGAGCAAAAGCTCACCACTTTGTACCCAAGATCGCTGGCTTGAGCAAGGGGTTTCTTGGTCTGCTGTAGCCCCACAGTCAAGGCACATATGAGAAAGCAATCAATGAACAACTAAGGTGCCACAATGAAAAACTGATGATTGATGCTTCTCATCTCTCCATTCCTGTCTGTCTGTGACTCTCTTTTTTTTTTAATTTTTTGTTTTTCTGAAGTTGGAATCAGGGAGGCAGTCAGACAGACTCCCGCATACGTCCAACCGGGATCCACCTGGCATGCCCACCAGGGGGTGATGCTCTGCCCATCTGGGGCGTTGCTCTGCTGCAACCAGAGCCATTCTAGCACCTGAGGCAGAGGCCACAGAGCCATCCTTAGCGCCCGGGCCAACTTTGCTCCAATGGAGCCTTGGCTGCGGGAGGGGAAGAGAGAGACAGAGAGGAAGGAGAGGGGGAGGGGTGGAGAAGCAGATGGGCGCTTCTCCTGTGTGCCCTGGCCAGGAATCGAACCCGGGACTCCTGCACGCCAGGCTGACGCTCTACCACTGAGCCAATTGGCCAGGGCCCTCTTTTTTTTTTTTTTTTTTTTTTTTTTACAGAGAGAGAGAGAGAGAGAGAGTCAGAGATAAGGATAGATAGGGACAGACAGACAGGAATGGAGAGAGATGAGAAGCATCAATCATTAGTTTTTCGTTGTGACACCTTAGTTGTTCATTGATTGCTTTCTCATATGTGCCTTGACCAGGGGGTTACTGCAGACTGAATAATCCCTTGCTCAAGCCAGCGACCTTGGGTCCAAGCTGGTGAGCTTTGCTCAAACCAGATGAGCCCACACTCAAGCTGGCGACCTCGGAGTCTTGAACCTGGGTCCTTGGCATCCCAGTCCAATGCTTTATCCACTGCACCACCGCCTGGTCAGGCTAACTCTCTTTGTCTCTGTAAAAAACAAAACCAAAAAAAAGAAACAGACTCCAGAAACAGTGGAAAATCATTGAAACCAAAAGCTGGTTCATTGAAAAGATCAGTAAAGCTGATAAGCCTTTATCTCGGATCAGACAAAATAAAGACCAATTATCAGCATCCAGAATGTGAAAGGTGACATCACTACAGATTTTACAGCTCTTAAGTGAATAATGAGGCAATGCCAGGAGCAACCTTAAGCCAATAAAAATAGAGTGGAGAATTTCTTGAAAGATACATATCAGCAAAGCTTATTCAAAAAGAAATAAAGAACATGAGTATCCCTGTATCAATTAAGGAAATTGAATCTGTAGTTAAAATCCTCATAAGCAAAAATACTGATACAGATGGCTTCATTGGTGAATTCTACCAAACATTTAAGAAGAAAATAATACCAATCCTGTGCAGGCTTTTAGAAAACTGAACAGAAGTTAAAGCTTCCCTACTCATGTGAGGCCAAATTACCTCGATACCAAAAACTAGAAAAAGACATTTTAAGACAGAAACTATCATGCAAATATTTCTCATAATGCAAAATTTCTCAACACAATTTTAGCAAAATGTATCAATAATATATTGAATGGCTAATATAACCAATTGGGGCTTATCACAGGATATTAAAAAATCTATTTAACTTGCCATATTAATAGACTTAAAAAATATATATCATCTAAATAGATGCAGAAAAAATATTTGCCAAAATCCAAAATCCATTCCTGAAACAAATCATCAACAAACTAGGGAATAAAAGAGAACTTCAAAATGTAAAAGGGTATTTCCAAAATATCTCAAGCTGACACCACACTTGATGAAAAGTTGAATTCTTTCACTCCAAAATCAGTTAACAAAACAAGGATAGTTATGCTACCACTTCTATTGAATATTGATTGCTCTGTTTAGTTTTAGTGAAGGCAGTAAGACAATAAAAGAAATCAGCCACAGATTGGAAAGGAAGAAGCAAAATTGTTTTTTACAGATGCCATCGTTATCTGTAGAAAACGTTAGTTTAGTAAGTTACAGGTACAAGACCAATGTACAGAAGTCAATTGTATTTCTAGCAGTGATCAATTGAAAACCTAAATAGAAATCAGAACCATTTATGGTACCATATATATGAAATGCTCAGGGATAATTCTGACAAAAATGTGTAAGTCCTATATGTACTGAAAACTATAAAACATTGCTGAGAAAAATTAATGAAGTCGTAAATAAATGGAAATACATACCATGTACTTGAATTGGAAGACTCAATATTGAGGGATGTTTCATCTCCCCTAATCTATAGATTCAACACAATCCTGATAAAAAAGCATAGCAGAATTTTGGAATACTTCTTATTCATAATAAGTAAAAAAAACTGTTGATACATGCAGTGTTGGTGAACCTTAAAATAACCTGAGTAAAAAAGCATACAAAAAAGTTTATGCTGTACAATATCATGTAAATATGATTACCGGTTATTCAAACTAATCTATGGTGGCAACAGTTAAATTGTTGCCTAGGGATGGAGAGGTGTTGATGAGCAAGATGGAGAAATTATAGAGAAGCACAAGAGAACTTTGGGATGGATATATGTTCATTAAGTAGGTTTTAGTAATGATTTCATGGGTTTATAATATATGCAAGAACATATGCACAATTTATGTGCAGTTGATTTGATCAATTATGCCTCAGTAAAGCTGTTTTGAAAATTTGGACAATGGAAATACTTGTTTGAATTGGTTTGGGTTTTCAGATTAATGCCTCTGGCCATATATATATATTTTTAAATCTGCTTGTAGAAAAGAAATGTTAAAATCTGAATTTTACACCTTTCATAGAACTAATTGATGTTGCACACTAATATACAATAAAAACAAACCCTCATGTAGAACTTGAATGAAATAATTGTGTGGTAGATGAAATGGAAAAAGAAACTTAAGGAGAATGAAAACTGTAGGTCTCTGAAAAAACCATATTGATTTTCTAATAAGTATAAGGTCAACTGGAAAGTTCTGTTCGTTTTTGTAATAAAACAAAATACAAATTTTTCGTATAACCGTCAATAAACTTTATTAAATAATATAATTGCCATTATTATTAATGATTTCTTGCCAGTGTGAGGGCAATTTGTATATCCCATTTTTGAAAAATGTTTTATCTTTTGATGTGAAAAATTGAACCAGTGCTTGTTTGATATCTTCTTCATTTTTGAATTTTTTGCCCTTCAAAAAATTTTGTAAGGACAAAAACAAGTGATAGTCAGAGGGTGCTTAGTCCGGGGAATATGGTGGATGCGACAGACATGCTTCTGTAGCATTTCTTCCTTGTTGAAGTTCGTAAAAATTACAGTGGCGTAAATGAACTTTATCAGTAGCCATGGGTACACTATCGCTTCACACATAAGACTAATGTGAATCAACTTTGTTTTAGTTAATTTGCTACGTCAGTATGTATACATTAAGTGATAAAAATAGAGAGGCACACATGCGCCAAATAAACATGTGCTTACGGAAACTTGTGATAGAAACGGACAGAACTTTCCGGTAGACCTTATAATCCAATCAGTTCTTCTCTAGGGAAATGCAGCAGTTGGTTATTCTTTCTTGATCCTCTGCTGGAGTTAAATTTGTACTCAGTTACCATTATGGAAACAGATTGAGGGGCACTTCCTGAATCGTCCTGTCCACTCTTTGGGAATTTTAATTTGGGACTTTGAGAAAGCAGTGTCACTTGTTATTGTCTGCATAGTATAGATTTCTCAAAAAGTGGGTGGCCAAGGAGTCAGGGAATATCACTAGATAACTAATCGGAGTACATTTTTATTAGTTTCAGTCATAACAGGCGTATCTTTTCAAGAAATTAAAACCTAAATTTATGTTAAGGATAGGGAAGAGATATTTCTACCTGCCTATTTTGTTTTTATTGGGAGCTTTTTTTGTTCTTACAAAATTAGAGCACCATTTTAAAAAATACTATTTTATCTTTACTTTAAATTTTATACAAATTTCCTTCTAATTCTATTACTAGTTTTGTTTAAAACTTCCAAAGCTGGTCAATATACTTAGGTCACCATTTCTTTCTTGAGTAATATACAATCTCCCCACCACGACGGGAGTAAGTACTGTATGCGTTATTATTGCTTTTCCCCCACCACGTCTGTCGTCTGTTTGTTGGTTGGATTTTGTCATCAAGAACTTTTTCTAGGAAGTGTTCATTGAGTGCTTTCTCATTGTGGAGGATGTTGACTTCTTGCCTTATGCTTGAACCCCAACTTGGATGGGGAAAAATCTGCAGATTTATACTTTCCTCTGAAATTTTTATAGATATCATCCATTTATTCTCTGTCATTATGCTATGAAGAAGTCTGAATCTAACCCCATTTTCCCCAATGTTCTTAGTTCACTATAGCTGTTTTTTTTCAGGTGCCTATTTGTTCTGCACAAGTTTTAGTGAAAATGGTGTGGTCATATGATCTGGAATGACAGGTTTTTTTTATTTTTAAGGAAATTTACTTCTGTTATGCTGTTTTGTCTTTGGATAGTATTTTTTTTTTTTTTTTTTTTTCTGAAGCTGGAAACAGGGAGAGACAGACAGACTCCCGCATGCGCCCGACCGGGATCCACCCGGCACGCCCACCAGGGGCGACGCTCTGCGGGGGGGTGGGGGGGGGGGTGGGGGGTCGCTTTGCCGCCACCAGAGCCACTCTAGCGTTTGGGGCAGAGGCCAAGGAGCCATCCCCAGCGCCTGGGCCATCTTTGCTCCAATGGAGCCTTGGCTGAGGGAGGGGAAGAGAGAGACAGAGAGGAAGGAGCGGGGGTGGGGGGAGGTGGAGAAGCAAATGGGCGCTTCTCCTATGTGCCCTGGCCAGGAATCGAACCCGGGTCCCCCGCACGCCAGGCCGACGCTCTACCGCTGAGCCAACCGGCCAGGGCCTCTGGCTAGTTTTTAGGCTTCATTTGTTAGGTTCTCTACTTCAAGCATATTGACTTTTTTGTTAGATTTAAGATTTGTTATCTGCTCTTTAATTGCTTTGACCTTAGTCAGTAATTGGTCTTTGTTTGTTTTAGCTGTGTTCTGTTTTGCATTTTCCAATTAATGTAATGGTTTTATGGTTATGTGAGGTGTTTTTATTTTGTCTTAGGGAAAATGGTGTGGTCATTTGATATGGAATGACAGTTTTTCCTTATTTTTAAGGAAATTTACTTCTGTTATGCTGTTATGTCTTTGGATAGTTTTTATGCTTCATTTGTCAGGTTCTCTACTGAAAGTATATTGACTTTTTTGTTAGATTTATGATCTATTATCTGTTCTTTAATTGCTTTGACAGTAATTTTTTTAGCTGTGTCTGTTCTGTTCTGCCTTTTCTAATTAAGGTAATGGTTTTAGAGTTATGTGAGGTGTTGTTATTTTATCTTCAGTTTGTTTCTTTAGCTTAGACATTTCCCTTCTATTGCATTCTTTTGGTTTATTAACTAGGCTTTGTTGCGCCTTTTTATTACTGGATTCATTTTCTTATGTTGGTCTTAACAGATACTTCTGTAATGCAAATAACTTATGTGAAATTATCTTATTTCCTTGATTATGCTTTTTTCCTATAATGCAATTCTCTTGTTTTCATAATCTGTTTTGCACCTTAAGAAAAAATTAATTACAATATGTCATATAGTTTCTATCCCATTTCTCTTTGTCTTCTGTTTACTTAAAATGGGCAGCTCTGTCCAGAACTTCTATTTGCACTGATTTGATGTAAGTGAATTTTCCATTTTTCCCTTTCAAACTTGCCTGAGTTGTCTTCCTGTCTTAGTTGCTGTTTGAGAGCCAGGGATTTCAGGTGCTTCGTGTTTTGAGCCCAGAAGAGGCGAGGAAGGTCTCAGCTGAGATTTAGGCAGCTTTAATGAAAAGATTTGAGCTCTGCACTTTCTCAGGTTATTCTGTGCATGGCTTGTGACAGCACCAGTTCATCTAGTCCTGGAAACATTCCCTCTCTCTCTCTCTCTCTTTTTTAAGTGAGAGGAGGGGAGACAGTGAAGCATACTCTCACATGTGCCCCAGCCAGGATCCATCCCTTGTCTGGAGCCGATACTCGAGTACCGAGCTGTTTTTAGCACCTAAGGCTGACACTCATACCAGCCGAGCTATCCTCAGTGCCCAAGGCTGATGCTCGAACCAGTTAAGCCACTAGTTGTGGAAAAGGAAGAGGGATAGAAGGGGGAGAGAAGCAGATGGTTGCTTCTCCTGTGTGCCCTGACCAGGAATCAAACCTGGGATGTCCATACCCTTGGCCAATGATCTAGCTGCTGAACCACTGGCCAGGACCACATTCTCTTTTTTTCAAAAAGGATGATCTAAAATAGAAAATGGAAGATCCTCCCTTTTCAGCTACAGTCCCTGGTGCACTTTTGCTTTTAGAGAATCATGCTTGCATTGGCTTCCTCCATTGGCCCCATACTCGTTGTGATGGTAAGGATCTTCAGCCCAACTTCCCTCTGGAGGAGAGTCTTTTTTCTTGTATCCCTGTGTCTCCTTTGGTTGGACGTTGGGGATAACTGACCCTGTGTGGTGAGGAGCACCCTGCCTTCGCTGTCTGGCTTCCTCCTATCTGGTAGAAATCACAGTGGCTGCATCTCTTTGTTTTTCTGCTTTCTGATGAGATGCTAAGCCAAGTGTAAGGGTTTCTGATAGAAGATGATATAATTTGTGACACTGCAGTTATCATTTTCAAGTAGTGTTGTGGTGATTTAGCAAGTGCAAATCATTGAACCAAGAGACATTAGTTCTATGGGTGCCTCATCCTTTTTTTTTTTTTTTTTCTTTTATTTTTCTGAAGCTGGAAATGGGGAGAGACAGTCAGACAGACTCCCGCATGCGCCCAACCAGGATCCATCCGGCACGCCCACCAGGGGCGACGCACTGCCCACCAGGGGGCGATGCTCTGCCCCTCCGGGGCATCGCTCTGCCGTGACCAGAGCCACTCTAGCGCCTGGGGCAGAGGCCAAGGAGCCATCCCCAGCGCCCGGGCCATCTTTGCTCCAATGGAGCCTTGGCTGCGGGAGGGGAAGAGAGAGACAGAGAGGAAGGAGGGGTGGGGGTGCAGAAGCAAATGGGCGCTTCTCCTATGTGCCCTGGCCGGGAATCGAACCCAGGTCCCCCACACGCCAGGCCGATGCTCTACCGCTGAGCCAACCGGCCGGGGCTGGGTGCCTCATCTTCTGTGGATTGAAGACTATGTTTCCCTTGACCAGGGGTAGTCAACCTTTTTATACCTACTGCCCGCTTTTGTATCTCTGTTAGTAGTAAAATTTTCTAACTGCCCACCGGTTCCACAGTAATGGTGATTTATAAAGTAGAGAAGTAACTTTACTTTATAAAATTTATAAAGCAGAGTTACAGCAAGTTAAAGCATATAATAATAATTACTTACCAAGTACTTTATGTTGGATTTTTGCTGTTTGGCAGAATAAATCTTTACTATAGTTAAATCTATCTTTTTATTTATACTTTGGTTGTTCTGCTACCGCCCACCATGAAAGCTGGAATGCCCTAGTGGGCGGTAGGGACCAGGTTGACTACCACTGCCCTTGACCATACTTAATGTCATGGTTTAATGCATGCAGAATTCTTCTACATGGACAGAACTGAATGTTTGTGAATATCTTCATCTGCTTTAGAAATTGTGTACAAGACACATTCCACATCTTGGGCATGATCATTTTGATCATTAAAGTAAGTTTTGAATGTCATAGAGACTTTAATTAGAATTTAACAAATTCACTGTTTTTCAACAAGTCTATTTATAAGTAATAAATTGTTTGAGGAGTGAAGATGTTGAGCTACATCAGTGTTTAACCATTTTTCCTGGTAAGAATCCCCTGGTTCTTATAAAAAGCAGTGCCTCCCATGCCTGGTCCCAGGAGAAGCAGATTCAGGGCTCTGAATTCAGTGACTTTTAGCTGTAGTTGCATCTTGTCATCATCAGGGAGCTTTGAAAGATCTTGACAACCAGACATTTTCCCCAAGTGAATTATATAAAAATCTCCAAAGCAGTGGGACCCAGGCCTAAGCATTAGCATTTTTTAAAATTTCTTTTATTAATTCATTTTTAGAGAGTGAGTAGAGAGAAAGAGAGAGAGAGAGAGAAGAAGGGGAGGAGCAGGAAGTATCAACTCCCATATGTGCCTTGACCAGGGAAGCCCAGGGTTTTGAACCGGCGACCTCAGCATTCAAGGTTGATGCTTTATCCACTGCGCCACCACAGGTCGGCAGCATTAGCATTTTTTAAGTTCCTAAAGTAATTCCACTGTAGAGTGAAGTTTATGAAACACTGGTCTACCATGAGGTCCTTCTAAAGTACCCTGAGCTGTTTTTATGATTAGAAAGTCTGAAAAAATTATTTATTAAAATGTCTCTAGAATTCTATCCAGTAATTCCATTTTTACATTTGGAGCCCCAAATGAAGCCATTCTGGAGGAAATTCACTACTAGGTTATTTTGAACACATTTATGATGTCCTAAAATTCTGTTATTGGAATAGGCTTTGTCTCCTGATATGTCAAAATTAGATTTGAAAATACTCAACTTTATCTTGAGGGTTTTTTTTCTCCATATCACATATTTTCAAATCCCAGTGACCTCAGTAAGAAATACATATTTCCTGAAGGGGGCACAACTGAGCCAACAATGTTTATAATGGCTTCAGTTCTTGGTTACTATGTGGTAACTTAAATAATAATCCAAATATACTTTGGAAATCACACATAGAAAATGGAAAACTCTTATCTAGTTTCTTAAAAAAAAATCCCATTTGGTTGAAGCAGCCTGTGACATCTTCCTAGAGTTAAACCCTATAGTTTGTTCAATAACATAATAGCAGTGTTCCAGTTGCTTATGGCTGTGCAAAATTAAATAAATATAGTGTATTTCTCTCTACATTTCAGTGAGAGCCGAGAAACCTGGTCACTTTCCTGTCTTTATTTCAGGACTGGTGTGTGGAGGAGGCAGAATCTGAAAAGCAGGTGGATGGGAGGGCTTTGCGGGGCTGGGGAGCACCACGCAGCATTTTCCCGGCACGTGGCCCTTGAGGGACAAACGTAGGGCTGAGCGAAGAGCTGCCAAGCAGATAGTGGCCAAGTTGATGAGGGAGGGCAGGAGGGTTCTTTGGGGAATCTGGTGGAAGGTATTCTATTCATTAATTAAACCTAAAATTCTGTGGTGAGAGTTGTTTGAGGGTTGTTTTTTTTCTTCTCCATTAAGTATGCTTAGAAATGTGTGTGGGATTTTGCAAAAGCCCCGGCCAGACATTCAGTGGGGCCATGCAGGAACCTCTTTGATCTGGTCATCCTTAGATCGGTGCATTTGTGAGTGACTGCTTCCTCCAGTCCCAGAGGAGGCAGATGTGCTCTGTACTCTGCATTTTCGTTAATGTAGTTAACACACTGCACTGACTGGCCCCGCCCTGGGCTTCTCCTGCCACGCCTTCTCAGCCTCCCTCTGACTTCAGGTAGTCCTCCTTGGGATGAAGGTATCCGGCCCTCCTACTGCTTTTCCTTCTGAACAGGACTTTCTGAAGTCTTATCTTCTCCCTGTGGATTTCAGCCCCATCGCCAGTTTGTTGCCGTAGGAGTGCCGGAAAAGGAAAGATTGGACTGGGGAGTGGAATGGGGGGTTCTGAATTGTGAAGTAAGAACTTGGTACATTGCTTGAGACAAATGCCTAAATGAAAGGTTTCTGTTATTTAACTACTAGACTTATAACAATGAACTCATCTAGTCATTCAGTTAAAAGCTATTTGGAGATTTTGTATTACTTCTTTTAAATATCACATCTTGAAAACTAGCTCTAACCCTGCCACTAGCCCAAAGACACGACCATGAACTAGAAAATATGTCTCTTTCTCTGGACACTTTACTGAAAGAAATCTGGCAGAATAAACGTAGAAATCTAGATGACTGTATTATGAATTATCCTTGTCCTTGGCACAGTGTGGCTCTGGATGGTTCAGGCTATCTTAATGCCAATTAGGATGACACTAAGCAAAACCTTAACTATAATACTGTATTTACATAACTAGTAACCATAGTACTTACTGACTCAGGGCATTCTAAGAATTTTGGAGTGGACTATTGGATCCTCTGCTTTATTCCTCATTCCTTTGGGATTTGGTTTATGGTGCTTACCAAGCCAGATCGAGGAAATTCAATTCACAGTTCATAGTGGGTCAAGGAAACTTTGTCCTCAAATCTCTGAAGATCTGGTATTTCTTGAAGTGCTCATCAGGCTGATAATCACAACTCAAAGCAAGGAACCTCCTTCCCCACCTTACACTTACTCACCTAAGACATTCAGGAAAGGGTATCCTACAAGGTCTTAAAATGATTGCTTCATTTGTTCTTTTTCTTTCTTTCATGTGATATCTTTTTATATATTTACATTTTTTTTAGTTTCTTTCAACAATATTTTATGTTTTTAGAGTATAAGTTTTACATTTCTTTTGTTAAATTTATTTCTCAGTATTTTTATGCTACTATAAGTGAAATTGTTTTCTTTATTTTAAATTGTCCATTGCTAGTGTATAGAAATACAATTGATTTTTGCATTTTGATTTTATATCCTGCCACCTGGCAGAACTATTTTATTAGTTCCAATATGTTTTAATGGAAATTTAGGATTAGATATATAATATAATCTATAAATAGAGATAGTTTTATTTATTTCTTTACCATATACATGCCTTTTATTTCCTTTTCTTGCTTAATTGTCCTGATTAAGACCCTCAGTACAATGTTGAGCAGCAGTGGCAAGAATGAACTCGCATTATTACTGGTCTTAAGGGGAAAGCAGTCTTCCACTATTAACTGTAATATATTTATATGACTAGAAGTTTGTTGAACTTCTTGTAGGCATAGATTAATAATAGTTTTCATCAAGTTTGAGATTTTTTTTCCTGCCATTAATTATTCCATTTGATTTCTATTTTATTATTGATATTCTGTCTTTGGTAAGACATTGACGTCATCCCTTGCTCAACAGCGTGGTTTTCTTTAGGTGTTAAAATATTTATAATGGTTGCCCTGAAGTGTTTGTTATGCCTGACATCTGCATCTTCTTGGAGGCCATTTCTGTTGCTTGCTTATTTCCTGTGTATTATCAATGTACTTTCCTATTTCTTCATGTCTCATAATTTTTTGTTGAAATATGCACATTTAAAGTAACATACTATAGCAGCTCTTCACAGGTATTTACCCTCCCTCAGGGGCTTGACACTATCTATTGTTGACTTGTTTATGTAATGATGTGGCTGAACTCTATGCCCCTGCCATGTGAAGCCTCTGATATTACTCCTCAGAGAGCCCTGCCTTGGGCGCATGCACAGTCACCCTGAAATGGCCATGGTTTTAGCAGGGTTCCCTATTACTCTCTTTTCCTGATCTCGCTGTTAAGCTGTCTTTTGTTGTTATCACACTCAACGATTAGACTTCGTTAACGGCCTGCTTATTTATTTATTTTTTTACAGTGCCCCGGGTTATAAATTGCTCTACAGTCTGATCCAATTAAATTCAGGCCTCTTTCTAGAGGTAGTTTTTCAGGCCAGTCTTTTGAGGTTTGTTCTGATACTGGATGACACTACTTAGTTGTGTATTAACTCTGGTTCTCTCTGGTAACCTATCTGACCTACGATTTAGCTGTTTGACCACATAAAGCTATGAGCCTTCGCTTAATTGCTCCCCAATGAAATGTCTATTGTCTGTGAGAATAGTCTTAGATTTGAACTTTTCCGCTTTATGTGTTCCAAGTAGAGTCAGTTCCTTTGGGAAGAGCTTCAGAACCTTCTTTCTTTTGAACTGCCTTTCCCTCTGGACAAAAAATCTCTGAGCTGCT
The DNA here is from genome assembly GCF_036850995.1 of Saccopteryx leptura. Classification (NCBI taxonomy): domain Eukaryota; kingdom Metazoa; phylum Chordata; class Mammalia; order Chiroptera; family Emballonuridae; genus Saccopteryx; species Saccopteryx leptura. Next base: position 186,267,581 of record NC_089506.1, on the reverse strand, counting down.
GTCCTGGATTGGAGGAGGGGACAGTGAACTGTCTATGAGGGATATCCTGTTTTATGAGTCGGATGCTGTGTGGGTTGGGTAGCATCTGGCGTTTTTGGCTTGCCTCTCCTGGAATGGACCTTCTACCCCACTAGCATGTTGGGGTGATGGCAACGAGGCTGTTCTTGGCCTCCTGTAGCGAGGCTGGATCCTCCATCCTACAAGTGGGCTGGGTGAAGAAAGGGGTCTCCCAATTTCTCACCATACTTTTTTGGAATTTAGCTTCTCTAACACAAATATGAGGGGAATAAGAAATAAGGTAGCTGCCCCTTCTAGGGAGATACCATAGATCTTGACTGAGAACTAAGGGGGAGAGGGTGTTGAAAGGTATCAAAAGCTGAAAATTGATATTAATACTGTGGGAGGAAAGGTCAGGCTTTCCTATCAGACATTCCTGTCCCGTCCCTCCTTTAGGGAGGGAAGGGAGAAGAATTTAAATAGAAGTTTCTGGCTTGCAAGAACAATAGGTCATTCAGTTTTAAATCTAAAATAAAGGTTAACCTAGAAATTTCTTCTCTTTCAATAGGAGGCAGAATTTACATACCACCTTGCATTGATTGTGGTTCCCCCTGTTGGGCAGATAAAATATATTATGCTCACTTTGTTAAAGATGGTGCTGCCCACATGGAAGCCCATCACCCAGGTGATTGCTTGGGATGGGCGTGATTGTATTATGTGTTGGGGGCGGTCTGTGGGCAGGCAGGATCCTTGTAGCCTGGGGCTTGGTTTTAGGGCTAAGCCTTTCCTACCCTTTTTGATGTGGGATGGTGCAATCCCATCATGCCTCAGATAAGTGACTTTGTATTAGAGACTTCCCTATTTTGTATATTGGATTAGAGGTTTTGATTTCTGTACTATAAAGTGGGGCAGACCGGGAGCTTGCTCTCTCTTGGTTCCTAAGATTAGCATTAGAAGAGAGAGCAGAGAGGAGAGCAGAGAGAGGCCACTGGAGGAGGCCAGGAGAAGCAGCCAAGATGGTGGAGTGCTGAGTGAGAAGCCAGTTTGTGCAGAGTTTGTGCACGGAGAAAGAAGGAGATGGGGAACAGAGATGAATAAGTGGTGAGCTGGAAACCTTTGATTCTAGGAAATTTGGATAAGTCAGTAGCTTTGTGAGCACTGAATGAGTGGGTTTTGGAGCCCAGTGTGTGTTTTTACTTGCCTGCCGGGTGCAAGCTAGGATTAAAGCTAATGGCCCACCAGTTCTTTGCTCCATTGTTTCATTACCGTCTGTCTGAATCCAATGCAAACCTGCATGGGCCAGGCAGCTCTGATGGCCGTGGATACTGACTTTACACTCCCCCTTCCTGGAATCTTAAGGTTAAAGTACCTCTAGGCTAATGAGGGAAGATGAACCCTGAAAGATTTGTAAACCTCTTTCATTGTGTTACCTTAAAAGTCTTAATATTCCTGTGTATGCCCTAAACAAATGTTGCCAGTTGTACCATGACGTCATGCTCTCCCCCACTCGTGTGTGATCAGGGGTATATAAACAGCCCCTGAACTATTTTTGGCACTGCACAGTTTGGGCTTGCAGATGCCCCGTGTCAGCCATATGCGGCCGGCATATTAATAAATCTCCTCCTCTAATAAAACTTCAAAATTCATCTGGACTGGGTGTCTCTATGTGAACTCGAAATGAGGTACAGTGCCTTTCAGAATCTGGGGTGCAGTACTTTATAACAAGGAAGCCTCATTTTATTGGCCATACCTGCCCAGATTGGAACTTTTATCATAGTGAGTTTAGAGGTGGGGAGGGAGGAAGTGAGATGTGGCTCAAGTGACACAGACTGTTCTTCTTACCTATATTTAATATATTTTCTTGAACAAGTGTGTCTTTGTTTGATTTATGCCCATAGGACAATATTCAGAGACTTAAAATAGTTGTGCGCATATATATATATATATATATATATATATATTTTTTTTTTTAATTCAGTTAGAGGAAAGGAGGCAGAGAGACAGACTCCCACATGTGGTCTGACCAGGATCCACCCAGCAATTCCACTAGGGGGCGATGCTCTCTTCATCTGAGGCATTGCTCTATTCCTCATAAACGGAGTTGTTCTTAGCGCCTGAGGAAGAGGCCATGGAGCCAATCATAGCGCCCAGTGCCAACTCTCACCAATTGAGCCATTGCTTCAGGAAGGGAAGAGAGAGAGAGAGAGAGAGAGAGAGAGAGAGAGAGAGAGAGAGAGAGAAGAGAGCGTGGGGGAGGGGGTGTGTGAAAAAGTAGATGGGCACTTCTTCTGTGTGCCCTGACTGGGAATCAAACCCGGGACATCCACATGTAGGGCCAATGCTCTACCACTGAACCAACTGGCCAGGGCCTTTAAAAATAATTTTTAACACTAATGGTTGTTTCTCTGGGGACCAACTTTATAGAGCTTCTCATGCTGCCATTTTCTTTCTTTCTTTCTTCTTTCTTTCCTCCCTCCCTCCCTCCCTCCTTTCCTTCCTTCCTTTTCTTTCTTCCTGACAGAGACAGAGTGAGGGACAGATAGAGACAGACAGAAGGGAGAGAGATGAGAAGCATCAATTCTTTGTTGCAGCACCTTAGTTGTTCATTGATTGCTTTCTCTTATGTGCCCAGACCAGGGGTCTACAGCAGACCGAGTGACCTCTTGCTCAAGCCAGTGACCTTGGGCTCAAACTGGCCAGTTTCGTTCAAACTAGATTAGCCCGTGCTCAAACCGATGACCTCAGGACTTCGAACCTAGGTCCTCTTATGTTACAATTCGACGCTCTATCCACTGTGCACCGCCTGGTGAGGCACTGCCGTTTTCTTTATGTGAATTCTTCCTGTGTACAAAAATTTATCGTTTTAATATTTTACTTTTTAAATCTTTTACTTTCTCACCATTTTAAAATTTTTATTATTTTTTTTTTACAGAACAGTTTGTAGTTTTTAATGAACTTCTAAACAAGAACGCTTTTATTTTCATTTCAAAATGAAAACAAAATTCCAGATCATATAGATGTTTACAGGAAATACACTTATCTAAGCAATATATATATATATATATATATATATATATATATATATATATATATATATTTAAGATGTTAACTAAATTTCTGTGACAAATAGGCTTTTTTTTAAGTACCAAGAACATTATAGAGTTAACGCAGAATACTAAGGGTCACCTAGTCATCAAGTTTGTCTTAAGCCTCTATGACTGTTTTTTAAAAATAATATTGCTTTGTCAGATAGAGAATGGCAAAAAAGTATTTTAAAAGTTGTCATTAGCACAAATTGGCACTTTTAAAACTAGTCTCAGAGATGTAAAATAGTACATAGGATGTATAGTCGGTACTATTATAGTAATTATGTATGATGCCAGGTGGGTACTAGACCTATCAAAGTGATCACTTCATAAGTTATAGCTATCTAATCACTATATTGTGCATCGGAAATGTGTTTCAACTATAATTGAACATTTTTTAAAATCTGAAAACAAACGCTCACTAATTCCCTCAGTAGAATTTAATATTATATAACCTTGATTCGTCTTGAGGAAAGAAATTCCCACCGGTCAGAGATTGGTGTTTCATCTTTAAAATTGGTGGCAGGTTTTCTTTATTCATCAAGGTGGGCCTTTTCTTTGTTGTTGCACTTCTTTCCCCCTTCATGTTTAACATTAGAAAATTACCCCCTTCGGATGTTGGAATGACTTTGGAAAAAGTAACTTTAGTGCTGTTAAAGAGTAAGAAGATTTCTATGAAATAAATGGCAGCATTGTACCAAAGCCATCAGACCTGTAGCCTGTCCTGAGCTCGGGCAGCATTAATGACATTGTAGCCCTGGCAGTCTTTATTTACTTGCTCCAGTTCCTGTGTGGACAAATGTGATTATTCCCTAAGCTCCATTACCACCTGATCTTATAGTAAAGCATGCCAGCAGTGCTGTTTGCCAATGACCTGCTTTTCTCAGTAAATCTTAGAATCTCAAGGTCTGCCACTGCGTATAGCATAGTTTTACAATGTTCTAAGAACATTTGCTTGCATTGCAGAAAATTTAAGTGTCTTATCATGAAAATCCCAGTTATACTTTAAGAAGTATGGTAAATAGCTTGCTTTCGCTTTTAAAAGTTATTTGAACTTGTTCAGTTCTAAAACCAGCACAAACCCTTTTTTTTTTTTACCCTTTCTTAATTGTAACTCAAAAAAGGAGGCCTTTTCTCATTTTGAAAATTAATTTTCTCCTTGTCTTCTGAACTCAAAATTTATAATTTGACTTGATTATCTCTGTTCACCTCATATTACCATTTTCTCTAGACCTAGGGTGTTTTCATCATTTAAACATTTGAAGAAATTACATATGGTGAATGTTTTGAGTATTGGGTCAAATAACAGTTATGGAATTAGATCAGCAAAAACTCAGCAACACTCTGTAGTTGGAAGGAAAAAAAATGCATTCCAAGATTTTTGGATCATTGATGGTTAAGGAATAGATGGATAACTTGTTTGCTTTTCATAGAAGCCATAGTGGCTTCTATGAAAAATTGCTGTTTATCATTCATATATTTATAACTGCTAACATTAAATTGTATACCTGGATATAAATGGATGAACTTAGAAATGAGATGTGTCTCCTGAGTACATAACCCCAGTGATAGCACAAACATTACTACTATATGTATTTAATGTCTTCATGTGGGTATTAGCATTAGTATTGGTATTTTCACTTTCAAGTTCATAAAATATTTTCAATTACGAAGAAGTAAACACTTGTTTTTTAGTTTTTATTTAAGAGAATAAGTTATAGAATTTTAAGAAGTGGGTGGAGATTTTTATTATTCTCTTACTATGGTTCTTTTTGCATTTGCTGCAGTTTCCATGATTTATCCCAACTGTGTTAGTTTTGTGTTCAGAATTGTCAGTGGAATTTGTCGTGACTCGCACTCTTTTCTTTTTCATAATCCTTTCTCACCATCAATATGGCTTATATATGTTGATATTAAGTTGATACGAAATTGATTCTTCTTTTTTTAATATTTAATCTGGGTATGGCTCTAATCTCTGTCAAAATAGTACAATTACATTTTATATGATTATATGATTTATTTTTATAAAAAAATTCATACTTCTCATAATGCTTAGAAAATGCTCACTGTTAACTGAAAATTATTGAATGCATGTCTAAATAGTGATATGATAAATAGCTATTTTTAAATGAGCACCTACTATGTGGTAAGGCTTTTTCCATGAATTATTAAACTAAGTTACTGTAAAGGAGCTAGTGAATGATGGCACTGAGATTTGAACCCAGGTTTGTCTGACTCCAAAGTCTGTTCTTTCTATTGTACTGCTATTCTACAGTATGTTGTTCTCCTGAGTATGCATCATAACTAATTACACATACATACCTTTTTTATTCTGCTATATTGTTTTGGCCATAGTACCTAACCTCTGATAACCTGTTTTGTCATCTGTCAATTGAGTATAATACCTACCTTCTATAAGGAGTAAATGAATTATTATTCACAAAGCAGTTAGAACAATGCCTCGTGCATACAAGTATTTTATAATTATTTGGTAATATTTTTATTATAAAGAATCAGAATTTTTGTTATTATTATTTTAAATGAGAGGAGGGGAGACAAAGAGACAGACTCCTGCATGCACTCCAACCAGGATCCACCTGGCAAGCCCCTTACCAGTGATGCTCTGCCCATCTGGGGCTGTTAGTCTGAACCTGTTGCTTGGCAAGTGAGCTATTTTTAGCACCTGAGGTGGAGGCTCCACAGAGTCATCCTCAGTGCCCGGGGCAGCTCGCTCCAATTAAGCCATGGCTGCAGGAGGAAAGGGAGAAAGAGAGAGAGAAGGGGGAGGGGAGAGGAAGCAGATGGTCACTTCACTTGTGTGCTCTGACTGGGAATTGAACCTGGGACATCAACGTGCTGGGCTGATGCTCTACCACTGAGACAGCTGGCCATGGCAATTATTTCTTTTTAAAAATGAACTTATCTGTTATTATTTGTATTAATGATTACATGGCATCAATATACTAGAAAGTCAGGGTTTTTAACATCCTTATGATATAGAGGCATGCATCACCCAAGTGCAGTAAACATTTCTTAAGCAGTATAGAAAGAAAAAAAAGTGTTTTAAGTGAAAGGATATGAAAAGAAGAGTCTTAAATATATCAAAGAAGAAAACAAATCTAAATCAGAGGAAAATAGAGTTAAATAATCTCTATAAGAACAAATATACCAAATAAAATTTAATCAGGTGTTTTGTGGGCTTAGTTGAATATTTCTTAGTGAGAAGAAATCCAAACTAAATTGCCACAGGAGTAATTGCCATTACTGACTCTGATCAGACATGATTGTATAGAAATGTTTATTTTTAACATATTTAGTCTAAATATGCTTTCTAGTACTGGCATTTTGCCTTGTCTAATGGTAGATTTTGAAATGTTATTGAACAGAGATTTCCAAGCACACTAAATTCTACCACAAAATACATAATAGATTGCAGCTCACCAGCAATCCGGCGTTGATATATGGTCATTGGCAAAAGGATGTCAGCTGACAAAGATTGTTAGCACAGCAACCATTATACCTTACATCCTGGCAGTTGAACAAGAAGATCTAGGGCTTCAGTGGATGCCAGCCTAAAATTCATTTTTATAAGAGATTTTGAGTCTGGGTTTATTGTAGCATGAACTCCTAAGCTTTTAGCCTGGCAACAAAAGATATATGGAAAAATGAAATAGTCATAAATGATTGAAACATTTATTAAGTTGCTAGTAGGAAAGTAAGGACTCTAACCTAGTATATGTATCTTTTATAACTTCAATAAAATGCCATTTTTATAACTTTGGAACTTTTTATATGTTGGGTGAATTTAAGTCTACACTCTGTTGATGTGAACCACATCTAAATTTATCTGAAAATATTTTTTATTATGAATGAAGATACCCTTTGTAACTAATATCGTCTAAATTGAAGCAGTTGGGTCCCAATTATAAAGTACACAGTTTATAAATCCTGCTGATGTTCAAATTTAGAACTTTTATGTGTTGTGAAAATTTATTGTACATTTTAACTCTTTTTGTCATTGGGATTCTTTGCCCAAGCATATTGACTATGTATCAGAATTTGTAAAGTATCTAATATATCATTGTAAATGAGATGAAGTGAAACATTCATTCATTTAACAATTCTTGACTAAGAAGGTATCACCTACTGGTCACTGTGCTAAGTACTAGGGAAACCACTTTCACCAAGATTTTTTTTTTTTGTTTTTAAATAAATTTTTATTAATGGTAATGGGATGACATTAATAAATCAGGGTACATATATTCAAAGAAAACATGTCTAGGTTATTTTGTCATTAAATTATGTTGCATACCCCTCGCCCAAAGTCAGATTGTCCTTCGCCACCCTCTATCTAGTTCTCTGTGCCCCTCCCCCTCCCCCTAACTCTCCCCCTGTCCTCCCTCCCCCCACCCCTGGTAACCACCACACTCTTGTCCATGTCTCTTAGTCTCATTTTTATGTTCCACCAATGTATGGAATCATGTAGTTCTTGTTTTTTTCTGATTTACTTATTTCACTCCTTATAATGTTATCAAGATCCCACCATTTTGCTGTAAATGATCTGATGTCATCGTTTCTTATCACCAAGATATTTGAAATCCCTTACAAATGATGCTTACAGTCTGTTTGGGAAAATTTAAAACAAAAGGACAATACATTTAAGCAGATAGATAGATAGATAGGTAGATATAGATACTCTGAAAAAAACAAAACTGTTTCTGAGATACTGGATTTAAATGATTTCAAATGATTGTATAAGAAATTTCACTTTGGCCTGACCTGTGGTGGCGCAGTGGATAAAGCGTTGACCTGGAAATGCTGAGGTCGCCGGTTCGAAACCCTGGGCTTGCCTGGTCAAGGCACATATGGGAGTTGATGCTTCCAGCTCCTCCCCCTGTCTCTCTCTCCTCTCTCCTCTCTCGCTCTCTGTCTCTCTCTCTCTCCCTCTCTCTCTCCTCTCTAAAATGAATAAATAAAAATTTTTAAAAAAAATTTCACTTTGAATTTTCACTTTGAGATGCTATATAATCTGAGATTTTCTATTAGTTAAAATAGTTTAGATTATGCTGCTGTAACAAACAACCATAAAATCTTTGTCACGTGATTACTTAATGAAAAAAAAGCCTAGTTTCTGTTCACTCGACATAAGCAGTGTCCGGTGCAAGTTGTCAGGGGAGCTTTTGTTTTCTAGGTCATCTCAGGCCTGCAGAGTGAAGGAGACCGTCTCAGCACATGCCCCCATGATAACCAAAACAAGGAGGAGGATATGTACACTGGCCTTTAAAGGCTTTTGCCTGGCCTGACCAGGCAGTGGCACAGAGGATAGAGTGTCGGGCTGGGACGCGGAGGACTCAGGTTCGAAACCCTGAGGTTGCTGGCTTAAGCGTGGCTCATCTGGTTTGAGCAAAGCTCATCAGCTTGAACCCAAGGCCGCTGGCTTGAGCAAGGAGTCACTCAGTCTGCTGTAGCTTCCCAGTCAAGGCACATATGAGAAAGCAATTAATGAACAACTAAGGTGCCGCAATGAAGAACTGATACTTCTCATCTCTCTCTCTTCTTGTCTGCCCCTATCTGTCCCTCTCTCTGTTGCTGTCTCTGTCACAAAAATAAATAAATAAATAAAATAATGACTTTTGCCTGGCAGTAACATCTCATATATTGAGCACACACAAAAAAATCACAGGACATGGCTATGTCTTGTGATTTGTAAGCCTAAAGGATGAGAAGGAACTGGACATTTAGAGAGTTGAAGGAATAAAATTCTTGAAAAATAGACTATATAGGAAAATCCCCTGCAGTAGAAAAGAGGTGTGTTTTGAAGACTTAAATAAAAAAATAGATCTGGGGTGTTGTGAACAATAATATTTTTATACAACTAAATATTGGTTAGGATACCATTGTTTTTTTTGTTTGTTTTTTATGTTTTTTTTGCATTTTTCCGAAGCTGGAAACGGGGAGGCAGTCAGACAGACTCCCGCATGCGCCCGACCAGGATCCACCCGGCATGCCCACCAGGGGGTGATGCTCTGCCCCTCTGGGGTGTTGCTCTGTTGCAACCAGAGCCATTCTAGCGCCTGAGGCAGAGGCCAGAGAGCCATCCTCAGCGCCCGGGCCATCTTTGCTCCAATGGAGCCTTGGCTGCGGGAGGGGAAGAGAGAGACAGAGAGGAAGGAGAGGGGGAGGGGTGGAGAAGCAGATGGGTGCCTCTCCTGTGTGCCCTGGCCGGGAATCGAACCCAGAACTCCTGCATGCCAGGCTGATGCTCTACCACTGAGCCAACCAGCCAGGGCCCCATTGTTTTGAATAATTATCTATATGTCTTCCATTAAAAATATTAATGTGGTAATAGTGACCAATATGCTGATAATATTTTTTCTACTTATTATTTACTTTAGTCTTTCATTCATTGTCAGTGGGGGTTAACATTAGATTTTGAAAATTTTCCAGATTGTACTCCATTTGGAAGGTGTGAATTGTAAGTCATAATATACTAATTTTTTTCTTAAGAAGGCTTCTGTGTTAATGTTAAGTCTTTAAGGTTTATTAGAACAACTGTGCTTTGTTTCTTCTATGATTTGACCTGGCTCTGCTAGCCCTTAGAAAAGAAAGAAATCTAAGGATTAAAATCGAAGAATAAAGGAATATAGGGTGGGTAACATTTTAACCCTAAAGCTATTTTATATGTGGGAATTAGTAAGATATTTCTGATCTCTTGCTGTTAAGTAAACTCTGAGAAATACCCCTAAATAAATTCTGTACTTAAATGATAAGTTTTATTTAGTCCTGGAAACTAGGGCAGAATTCTCCCTGATCATTCAGTTGTTTAGAAATACTCTGTTCTTAATTAAGTGATCTTTTTAAGTAAAATACTTTGGATAATTTTAAAAGTCTGGAATATAACAAAGAACATTTCAAGACATCTTTCATGAGCATACCAGCAAATGAAAAGAAAACTAACTTTTAAAAAAATTGTTTCAGATCATTTCTGCTCTTTCTCTTTTTTAAAAGAAATAAAACTTCACAGGTTAAATTGAAATCCCTTGTGTTCTTTTTATTTCCCTTTTCCTCTCCTTTTCCAGAGGTAATGTCATGAACTTGCGGTGTATTTAGTCCATGCTTTTTGTACATTTACTACATCAATTGTTTCTGTAATATATGTCATTATTTTATATGCTCAGTGAACATAAATGCTATCGGTCTTCATGTATTGTCCAACTTGCTGGTTTTATTCAACATTTTTTTTTGAGATCTTATAATGTTAATACATATTGAACTAGTATATATTTTCAGCTATTGTGAAATGTTTCATTGCATACATGTAAAGCAATTTACTTACCCATTCTTCTACTGATAGACATTTAGATTCTTTTTTGTTTTCCCAATTTAAAAAGTGTTAACTGTGAACATGTTTTAAAATGTTTCCTTGTACAAATGTGCAAGAAATTCTCTTTACTAAACAAGATTGTAAATATGCATCTTCCTCTTATTAGGTATTGTTAGATTGTTCTCCAAAACAGTTCACTTGACTGTGAATACGATCTTCTCTTAACCAGGATTGTCTCATACAGTATTATCCAGCAGTTGGTGTTGTTGGATTGAGAAGTTAAGCTTCATGAACTGTCATTCAATTAGCTCATTAACCTTAGGATATTACCTACCTTCTCTGTGCCTCGCTTGCCTCATTTGTAAAATGAGGGTAGTAATAGTCATACGTGTTATAGACTGACTGATGGTGACATAGTGGATAGAGCATTGACCTCGGATGCTGATGTCCCAGATTCAAAACCCCAAGGTCCCTGGCTTGAGTACAGATTCATCAGCTTGAGTGCAGGCTTGCTGGCTTGAGTGCAGGCTTGCCAGCTTGAATTTAGGATCGCTGGCTTGAGTGAGGGATTGTTGACACTATCCTAAGGTCACTGGCTTGAGCCCAAAGATCGCTGGCTTGAGTACGGGGTCATTGACTCACCTTGAATCCCCTGGTCAAAGCATGTATGAGAAGCAATCAATGAACAACTAAAGTGCTGCAACTATGAGTTGATGCTTCTCATCTCTCTCCTCACTCTCTCCCTACCTGTCTCCCCTTCTCTCTAAAATAAAAAGCCATAAAACTCATATATTATAAAGTTTTCATAAGAACTACATGACATAAAATATGTAAGGTGCTTAGAATTGTGCTTGCCACATTTTTTGGCCTTTCTGATGCGTACCCAATGATACCTCATAATTCCCTTTTACTAATCTCTTCCTTTAAGATTTCTGCTTAAAACTAATATTTAGTATGCTAAAAATATTTATTCTTCTTTGTCTTTTTTATGTTGTAAAATCAAAGTACTACTTTATTAAATGAGTTATTTTACACAATATGAACATCAATATAATTACAATTGTAAAAAATTTTCTTATAACAAGGATGGACTGATTTTCAGATTTCCAAATTAGAGTCAACTGTACATTTTACACAGAATTGTCTTTGCATGAAGCCCAAAAGGGAACAGCATAAAAATGAGTGTTTCTGTAGCCCTTTTATTTTTGCTGATCAACAATTTGTTAGAAAAGCAGCTGCAAGTTTGTTACCTAAGGTCTGAGACAGTAGAAGAGTCAAAGGTGTCATGAATTCACCTTATGCCTGAGCATCAGCCAGTTCTGGAGGGAGTGGAGTCTTAGGATGCTTGCTCTCAAAGTGCTGCTTGATGGTCTTAGGGTCTGTTTGGCATTTGTGTCCTACAGACCAGTGGTCCCCAACCTTTTTTGGGCCACAGACCGGTTTGATGTCAGAAGATATTTTCACAGACCGGCCTTTAGGGTGGGACCGATAAATGTATCACGTGACCGAGACAAGCGTCAAGAGTGAGTCTTAGATGGATGTAACAGAGGGAATCTGGTCATTTTTTAAAAATAAAACATCGTTCAGACTTAAATATAAATAAAACGGAAATAATGTAAGTTATTTATTCTTTCTCTGCGGACCAGTACCGAATGGTCCACGGACCGGTACCGGTCTGCGGCCCGGGGGTTGGGGACCACTGCTACAGACAGTGCAGGTATGTATATGTTAAGGCAGTTTTGGCAGCAGCCTTTTGGTCATGTCCTTGTTTCTTCTTTTATCCAGCTTGCTTTTTTTTGGCATTTTTCTGCTGAGACTGAATCTTCTGCTGTCCACGAGCCATACCCGGGCCAGGACAGTCTTGTGTCAGTGAGACCGCGAGACCGCGCAGCGCAGGGGCTGGGGGAGGGGCCGGAGGGAGAGGAACGGGGAGCGCGGCCAGCACGACTTCGGCCTCCTCCACCCGCCAGGGAGGGTCAAGAGGGGAGCTGGGAAGCACAACAGCCCGCACCGCATGCCCGCAGCCTCCGTCTTGGGGAAGGTCACTAAGCCCTCTTTGTCTTCTTGAGGCTTAGGTAATAATAACTTAAAAGACCTAGAATAATAACGTTGAGAGAAAGCGAGAATATGAATGAGAATGAATGTGCTCAAGTATGGGTAATATAACAGAATGAAAAATAAGCTGTAATTCTATGAACAAACAAAAAAATTGAACCTTTTTATATTAAACAATTAGTTTTTCTTTCACCCCTATACCTTGTGATTGCCATATTCAATTTACTTTCTAGGGGTATGTGGGACAGCCCCGTCACTCACAGGCTTCCATCACAGATGAGATGGAAAATGTTCCCTCACAGCACTCCAGCCAGACCTGACAGTAGGGCGGGTGGATGTGTCCTTAAACAGTCTCTATGGGCAGCCAGATCCATCTACTCTGCAAACAGGATTATGTGATTGAAGAGAACTACTGTATACTTTAAATTTTTTCCAGAGATTATCACTTAAAATAAAATGATTTTTAAGAACTGAATCACAAAATACTAAAATTCTTGGTTTTTCTCCCAGGCAGCTCAATGTTTTCAATGCTTCTGATACTTTTATGCGTTCAAAGTCATTATAGTTTATGCATCTCACCGGCTTGCCTGTCTTGAGTTGTCCATTAAGGTTTGAACACAGAATTAGTGAAAATGTAGCTGTTAGAAATGGTAGACTTGAACCTTTCCTGATCTGCTGCTCCAAGTGTAACAGGTTGCTTTGGGACTGCAGCTTCCTCTACGGTAAATTAAATAGTCAACCCTAAGTCATTTTCCAAAAGGCTGGACCTCATGTTTGGCTAGTAGGCATTCTCTCCATAACTTGGTGGATGTCACCTTTCATAAAGTGTTTTCTATTTATGTCAGCTCTAAATCAGTGCAACTCGTCTCATTTCTTGTTCATATCTTTAAGAAACCTCATGGCTGGTCTTACATCTTGGCAAGGTAGTTAGTATACTGGAATTAAACAAGAGCAGTTTTCACATGATAACGAATGCAGAGAATCTTTACTAAAACAGGCACGTGTACCTCTGTAAGTATGAAGCTTCATTTAAACATTGTTATTAATTCTTGCAGATGACACAGGAAAGATTAAAAACTGGGATTCCCATGCAGAATATTCTTAATATATCAGTGTTATAAAATTCTCATCAAAACTCATGCAAAGAATGATAGCTGCCCATGAACTTCCTACCTACAAGAGTACAAATAAAAGAAATTGTGTAGAGTCCTTATATCTTACCTAACATTTTAAATTTAATTTAGAATTTCCACTGTGAATAGAGTGCTATCTGTATCAGCTTGGTCTTGGTTGCGAAAAAGCTGAAATCAAGTCTGTTTCACTGAATTAAAAATAGTAACTAAAGGAATGCAATAAAAAGTCATTGGATAGATATAGAAGCTACAAGCAGTGTGGAGAAGCGAGCTTAGAAAATAGGTAAGAGCCAATAGAAGCTGCCATCAGAAAACTCCTCTGAGGTGTTGGCTGGTTGATTCCTAGTTAGTCTTTTGCTCTCTCCACTGTCCTCTTGCTGCTGAGAAAAAGTTTCTTTTTTTTTTTTTATTCAGTGAGAGGAGAGGAGGCAGAGAGACAGACTCCCACATGCGCCCTGACCTGGATCCACCTGGCAAACCCACTAGGGGGCGATGCTCTGCCCATCTGGGGCATTGCTCTGTTGTTCAGCAACCGAGCTCTTCTTAGTGCCTGAAGTAGAGGCCATGGAGCCATCCTCAGCACTTGAGGCCAATTTGCTCCAGTCGAGCCATGGCTGCAGGAGGGGATGAAAGAGAGAGAGAGAGAAGTGAGAGGAGGAGGGGTGGAAAAGCAAATGGGCACCTCTCCTGTGTGCCCTGACCAGGAATTGAACCCAGGACCTCTACATGCTGGGGCAATGCTCTACCACTGAGCCTAGTGGCCAGGGCTGAGAAAAAGTGTATAAATATTTATTTGTCTTTGCATCTATTCCTCCTCCCATCTAGACTCATACGATGGATTTCTCCCCAAAGGCAAATAGTTTGGTTGCAGGACGGGCCAAATATATTTACATTTTCTCTACATAGTTTATCATATATTTTGACCATGCTTTTCATAAACCCCTTTTTTTGTTGAGAGTCCAGCTTTAGAATGAAACAGTATTAAACACAATGGTATAGCAGTCTTATGAGTCTCACCTATTCACACTTAACATAGAGCCTTTTTGATAAAAGATTTAGTTTGCTCTCAAAATGTATGATTAATTAAGGAAACTGAAGGGATTTATTATTTACTGTCTATATATTAGGGTAAGCTTTCTGTAGTTATCTAGGAATTGGAACAATTACTTAGTGAGTGGAAATGCGATAGGCATACGCCCCTTACACATATTATGTACCAAACCAGATAGTATGAAATATGTGCGTGTATTCATAGTAGCTCAAAGAATATGTTTTTTTTCTAGTAGAAAACTTCAAGTTTGATTTTCTCTACTAATTAGGAACAGAAGGTACACAAATAGATAATATGAAATAAGACTCAGAACCCTCTAATTTTTGAAGGCAATCAGAGACACATACTCAACCTAGCAAACATCTGGTTGGAAATTTGAAAATTTACTTAAGCATCAGGATGTTTTTCTATATCTGGAATGTTAGCAAAGTTTGGAAACATGTGGACGTTTAACTGAGATTTCCTTTGATGTTCATCATTAGACAGTCGGAGCCTCTCCCACAAGCTCAGGCCCTGACAACCTCATTGTACTTGGTGCCATGATCCTTCCCTCCTGAGAGCCTGCTCTCAGTGGCATAAGGCTTAGTCTCCTGGCACAGAGCTCGAGGCTGCAGGTAGAAATAGATAATCTGGAACCCGGGTAATATAGGGCTGATCACAATTGGTGATGGTGCTCAAAAGAGGTACTCTCTTTCACAAACTGCATAAATAAATGTACTTTTCTATTTGTCCATTGTATTTTCTGGCGAGGTCAAAAGGGAGAATTTTTTTTCACCGAGTAAAAATTATGTGAGTCTGGTATTTCTCCTTGCAAAATAATTTATTTCTGGCTGCACAGTATTAATTTTCAGGCTGTGAAACCTGGCTTTGATTCCAAACAGATCTTTGGGAAAGAGGGAGCTTGAATAATACAGAAAATAACTCCATAAGGAAGTATATTATTTCTTGGAAGGATTCTGCTGTCCATTTAAGTGGTTTCTTACAGCTTTCACATCCAAGAAAATTGTATCCATATATAACTGTGAGGAACAAAGCCATAGTGAGGTTTCCGTAGGCTTTTCTTCCTTGCTCCTCCTTCACCTTGCAATGTCAGAGTAATGGCCATAATGAAGTAAAGCATAGGAAAGTGAGTTGTAAACTAGAGAGGGCTCTAACATGTTTATTACTGGCCAGGTGCTGAGGTTTATGAAAAGCCTGGAATGTGCTAAGCCCAAAGTTTTTAACTCATGGCATGCACACATCCACATCATGAACTAGACGTAAAGTTCTCTCTCTCTCTTTTTTTTTTTTTTTTTTTTTTCCAGAGACAGAAAGAGAGAGAGTCAGAGACAGGGACAGACAGACAGGAATGGAGAGATGAGAAGCATCAATCATTAGTTTTTCGTTGCGCATTGCGACACTTTCACTGTTCATTGATTGCTTTCTCATATGTGCCTTGACCGCGGGCCTTAAGCAGACCGAGTAACCCCTTGCTCGAGCCAGTGACCTTGGGTCCAAGCTGGTGAGCTTTTGCTCAAACCAGATGAGCCCGTGCTCAAGCTGGCGACCTTGGGGTCTCAAACCTGGGTCCTCGGCATCCCAGTCCGAAGCTCTATCCACTGCCCCACCGCCTGGTCAGGCAAAGTTCTCTTCTTATACTCATTTTACAAATAAGGTAACTGAGTTAAAGTAACCTATTCGAAACTGTAGGCAAGTATAGTTTGTGAATTGTGAAGCCAGGGTTCTGTTTATGAATCTGGTTCTGTCAATACCATGTGGAATAAACATAGATACCTCAGCTCATTATCATTAGTTGCTTTATTATTTTTTTAAAGAACAGGTGAGTTTTAAGTGTTTTATTACTTTTTATTGAGTTTAGAGAGAGAGAGAGAAACATGGACTCGTTGTTCCACTTATTTATGCATTCATTGGTTGTTCCTTGTATGTGCTCTGACTGGGGATTGAACCCACCACCTTGGCATATGGGGATGACGCTCTAACCAACTGAGCTACCTGGTCAGAGTCTGCTTGATAGCTTTCAAAAGAAATTTGAGAAAGCTAATTGTGTGAATCATTATCACATCTTTTTTTTTTCTGGTCTAATTACTGTCTTTGTGACATTGCACAAGTTACCTAACTTCAATGTGCCTCAGTTTCCTCATTTCTAAAATGAGTATAGTAATAGTACCTATGTCATGGTGTTGTTTGAATGATCAGAAAAGTAATCGTATGTAATGTAGCTACAGTAGTGATATATTACTGTCTCCATCTCTAAACAAGTCTCTGTTTTCTCTGCTTTGCATTGCTGACAAAAACCTACACAGGAATATAGGACCATGTGCTTCCCATCACCAGTCATGAGACGGACATCAGATCTTATGTTCTAGAACAGGGGTCTCAAACTCACGGCCCACGGGCCACATGCGGCCCGCCGAACAATTTTGTGCGGCCCGCAGACTAATCCACGAAGTTCAAAATATTTTGGATAAAATTAAGTAAGCCTAGGGGCCTACTTGTATTTTTCATTTCTCTAGCATCCTAGCTAGATATTAGCTTAGTTAACAGCAGTTGTGATGCGAACTACAGTTTCTGGTCGTTTTGTGACACTGAGTAAACTGCATGTACGATTGTGCTTGTTGTACTGATTTTTTTTTGTTTTCAACTGCAGTGAGAAAAGTGTTGCGTAACAGTTGCCTTTTGTAGACTTAGTGCGGCCCGCCAAACGGCTGTGATCTTGCTCTGCGGCCCACATGCTGAGTTGAGTTTGAGACCCCTGCTCTAGAAGAATAGATGGAATCATTGGCATATAGAGGAATAATGCAAAGAAACACAGGAATACCTCTGAACTATGATCACTTATAAATATTTTCAATACTATTAGTAGGCTAGGCAATAGTTTAGCAACTGGTAAGAAAGTTTGAGAACTGCCATCATGTCACAAGTCTCTAAAGTTCTCCTTGATATTTATGGTAGTAGTGATATCATCTGGAGGAAAGCCAGTTACACCAGAGATATCATTTTATGAAATCTATTTCAGGCAGCGAACTTTGAGGATATGACAGGGACTCATCTGCTGATAAAGTTAGATAAGTGTTTGCTGAAGTGCGTTTCATCCCACACTAGTCTTGAGGAATGCTATTGGATAAAAATATTTTATGAGCAAATAAATTTTGAACACTGCCTACTAGAGCCTCTTGGCAGTTAATAATGCACATAAGTACTTTAAAGGCTTCTGAAAGTTGTGTAGTTTCACGGACACACATACACAAATTCTGTCTTTGTTCAACTCTACTTGACCACATAATTTTTTTTGACATATTACTCTTACTAATACGTGGAACAGTGTTCAATTGACCACATTTGGGGAAATGCTGAGTTAAACCGTATTTCTGAATCTCAGCTCAGCAGGTGTATTTTGTCATGCACAGCCCTTGACACCACAGATTCCATCAGAGCTTCTCATTACCTTTTTATGTTGAGTATGATGGAAGATTGGGTCAGGAAGCCTAAGCTGTTATATCAAATCTATTTGTCTTGGCTCCAGTTGCTGAAACTTTGGACATTATATCCTCATCTTTTAATCACATTATCAAATCAAATCATTTCTAAGGGTGTTTAATTTCTAAAAGTTATTAAAAGAATTAAAATTTAAATGATACTTTGCTGTTCTCAAAATGCTTGTATGTGTCTCATCCAGAATGGCCTGGATCCTTTTGGGAAGGTGGCAGTAAAGCCCAACATCTCCATAATAGTACAGATTAGCCTGGGAGCTTACTGAGCAGTAGGCTTCATCTTCTGTAGATATTGTGTCTTCTTGAACACCTTGGCCAGCATTGTTGGTAGACCAGCTCCAACATTGCAACCTCTCCTGTTGAAGTGATATTGTTCATAGTCTACCCACTCAGAGAACAGAAGCTAAACTGCTGATACAATTTGAAGTGGGTTGACTGCAATGCCGGGGGTGGGGGCTGCTGAGAAGTACTTGTGCTCTAAAGTAGAGGAAAAGTCTAAATCCAGGCAGACATACAGACAGCTGAGACATGGTGGCTCTCTTTGGAGGCATATCAAAGTGGCCAGTGATGCAATTAATGAGCTGGGCTTTATTTATTAGTTGAGAAAAGGGGTCACAGCCATAAAACCAAGAAAGGAATAAATGTATACAGAAAAGAGCATTTATTGCAGCCCAGGAACCATTGATCAAACACAGGACTCCCTCCCTCGCAACCCTCCTACAACGTACGCAAGATGATCAATGCTACATGGTTTTTGGTGTCAGATACATTTGCCATTCAGATTCTGTCTCTGTTAAGCATGATCTGTGTGACTTTGGGCAATTTTATTTAACCTATCTAAGCCTACTGGAATCATCTGTAAAGGAAAACTTTCCACGCCAACCAAATTAGGTCATTGTACAGATAATCTTAAATGATGGGATAATGCTCTGCACAGACTTCATGGCTGTCACTAAAAAAGGATAGAAATTATTTATAGTTTCAAACATAACCTTTTAAAGAACTGATGCCTTAACACCAGCTGCTGTCAGCTACTCGTTTGCATCCAGAGAACTTTCTCAGATGATAGAAATATTCTTTATGCTGCCAGTATAGTAGCCACTAACCACACATGGCTCTTAAGCACTGGACATGCGGCTAGTATGACTGAGGAACTGAGTGTTTATTTAATTTAATTTAAATTTAAAGTTTAAATTTAGAAAGCCACATGTGAGTAAATGGCTACTGTTTTGGATGACACTGCTATAGATTGTAACAAACCACATTGGTGTGAAATTTTATTACTGCCATAATTTCTCTAAAATACTCAATTTCATGTCACAGATTTTACAGTTAAAAATGTTGGTTGGGATCCCTTTAGAGGGAATCAACAACTAATTTAGCTTGAATTTAAAAAAGAGCACAAGGTATTCATTAGTCACATTACTTAAAATCCTTCTATGCAAGATTCTGTAGAAAGTTTCAGACTTTCACACCATGAAAGAGAAAATACAGTATTCAGTAGATACTCCAGGGATCTATTGAATCTCACTGAAATAATGATGTGCTTCTGAACAAGTATGTCACCATCTTAATAAATGTTTCAAAAAATAAAGGTAGGCTAAACTAGCACATTCTCCGTCTGTGTGGTACACAATTGTAAATCCATCTATTAAGTCAAGTATTTTTTTTAATTGTGAGATTTATTTTCTTGAAGTTAAAGTTCTTCTCTTGAGTCTGAATTTTGAAAGAGTTTACTTTTCTGAATCAAAGGAAGACTTGAACCTTTTAATTTGTATTTGAGTATTTGTGAAGCAAGTATCCTCAGTGCCAATATCAGTCAGGCTACATAGGTTTCTGCAGCAATTACAAGCTTACAGGCTGTGTGAGATAAAATTATTTTACCGAGATAAAATATATTATATTTACTGAGATAAAATTATTTACTGATAAAAGGTGTTGTAGTACTGTGACCTTTCTACTGAGATGTCTCAGGGGGCTCTTTGTTCTTGAGTCTCTCCTAGGACTAATGTAAGAGGAACCAGGTATAAGGCGCTCCAACCAGAGAGCCGGGAATGAGTCACTGCACCTGTATAGACCACCACCCATGCTGGACCATCAGTGCCAGCAGGATCTGTTGGCCACACTTCTCATAGCAAGTCACAGAGGCAGGGCTCCTTTTTTTTTTTTTGTATTTTTCCAAAGCTGGAAACAGGGAGGCAGTCAGACAGACTCCCGCATACGCCCGACCAGGATCCACCTGGCATGCCCACCAGGGGGCGATGCTCTGCCCATCTTGGGGCGTCGCTCTGCCGCAATCAGAGCCATTCTAGTGCCTGAGGCAGATTCCACAGAGCCATCCTCAGAGCCTGGGCAAACTTTGCTCCAGTGGAGCCTTGGCTGCGGGAGGGGAAGAGAGAGACAGCGAGGAAGGAGAGGGTGGGGTGGAGAAGCAGATGGGTGCTTCTCCTGTGTGCCCTGGCTGGGAATCAAACCCAGGACTTCTGCACGCCAGGCTGATGCTCTACCACTGAGCGAACTGGCCAGGGCCAGGGCTCCTTTTTTGTAAGTCCAACAGATTTGTTGATAGATGCGACCTGTATCCTTTTAGAAGGGCATGTGATCTGTGGTCTTCCTTGATCTTCAGCATTTCCCTAAAACACCTAAATAATTATAACCCCAGTAATGAGTTACATGGCACTTGCTTTTTCCTCAGGAGAAATCTCAGCCCCTTTAGTTAGATGATATACTGGAAGTTAGATGTCAGGACAGAATCATAGAGGGCTTTTGATTTCCCATCAGATTTCCGGGAAGGGTGTAATTTATTGGCTTGGTTGACTCAATAATATGTATATGGTTGTTTTGGGCTCAGGAGGAGTTGATTTAGGCAGAAATTTCAATAAGAAAATAGTACATTGAGTCCATATTATTATAGAAAGGCTTTGTCAACTAATATGCCTAATATTTTATTCACTGCCACTGAAATTCAGTCTTGTGATCTCTTTGTATTTGGGTCAAGGGAAATAGAAGATCTGTTCAAGCACTGGTTTTCATTGATTGTGTGTCTGAGTTTATAGATAATGAAGAAATTCTGTGTGAGCACGTCACTTTTCCTTGAATTATTCAGGGCTACTTAACTATTACCATAGGTTTTTCTTAAATATCATAAAATTTGATGCTTTGATTTGACTTGTGTATGATCCATCCTTTGTGTTGAGTGATTTGTATTGCCATCCTCCTCATTAACTCATGACAAAATATTTTTGTCTCTTTTTCTCTTTCAAATGTGATGATAACCTTCAAATAATCTTACTAGTTTTTAATTTTCAGCATTGTTTGTTGCCCTTAGAATAAGTTATAAGTTAATTGGTTTTGCTCTTGAGAGAGTGAACTTTAAGTTCGATAGGCCGTGAATTTTGGGAACACATCTTTGATGGCCTTCATCCTTATGAATTGTGACATCAAGGATAGTAATTTTGTTTGCATCATTGGGCAGCATCTAATTATCTTTCCCACCTCTTCTTCATTCAGGAGTCCTTTGATGTTGGCAGTAGTCTCATGCTTTGAAAGACTAGAGAATAGTGAAAGAGTCCTTTTTCACTGAGTACACATTCTACTGAAATACTAAATAGTGGTATTATGTTAGAAATAAAATTCAGTGGAACTGTGGTAATTAAAGTAATTACTCATCTATTTTCAGAAGCAAAAGTCTTTAATGCATCAAGTGTCTCAATTTACAGAGAGATTTGTCCTTTATATAGCATGCTTGATGGAGACTCGTCTTTGGGAAACCAGGAGACTGGGCTTGCAAATTGGTAGTTCAGAGATTATACTTGGGGGTGGCAGGAGGCACTTGTGGGGTTGTGGCCATATTCACTAAATTTGTAAAGCGCTTTGGTCTGTTAGGAGAAGGCGAAGCTACCAAAAACTAAGACTGCACATGCTATGTATACAGTTTAATGAACACAGCATGCCTGGTGTAGCGCTTCGAGTGAGGTGGGTCTCCAAGTCGTATCTCAGCTTCGCTTTCTTCCAGCTCTTTGATTCTCCATGTATGACTTAATCTCTGACTTTTAACTTTTTTTTAATTTGCAATAATGGCAATTTTTTTTAGTACTTCAGATAGTTTATAGCAGGGGTCCCCAAACTACGGATCTGGCCCCCACCGCACTTCCAAAAGGGTCACCTCTTTCATTGGTGGTCAGTGAGAGGAGCATAGTTCCCATTGAAATACTGGTCAGTTTGTTGATTTAAATTTACTTGTTCTTTATTTTAAATATTGTATTGGTTCCCGTTTTTTTTTTTTTTTTTTTACTTTAAAATATGATCTGTGCAGTGTGCATAGGGATTTGTTCATAGTTGTTTTTTATAGTTCGGCCCTCCAACGGTCTGAGGGACAGTGAACTGGCCCCCTGTGTAAAAAGTTTGGGGACCCTTGGTTTATAGAAAGGAGCACTCTAAAGTGTCTACCCTAGATTTAATTTTATTCCCTTGATTGTCAAAAATAGGGACAGTGAGTTGTTATAATTCAAAAGCAATAATGAGATACCATTCTCAACCATTTGCTTCTACCCAGTGTTGAAGAGGGTGTGAGGAAACAGCCTCTCACCTGTACTACTTTTGAGAGTGTGAAGTGATACCACCTATGCAGAGAGCAGTTCTGAATATCAGTTTGAATATTTTTCAAACTGGACACTTGATTCAGCAATTGAGTGCTAGGAATTTACCTTTCAGAAAGCCAAAGTAGATAGTCATTAAATATGATCAAGAATACCCCATACAGCATTGTGTGCATTTGGAATCAATTGCAACATAAATATTATATATGTATATCACAAGGCAAGCAGTCAATGTTACTGGAGGGGCAGGGGGGTGTTCCCGTGCCCTCAGTGGTGACTCTGTATATGGAAAAGACTCCGTTTATTTTGGTGGTAAAAATTCAGGTTTGTGGCCCTGGCCGGTTGGCTCAGTGGTAGAGCGTCAGCTTGGCGTGCAGAAGTCCCGGGTTTGATTCCCGACCAGGGCACACAGGAGAAGTGCCCATCTACTTCTCCAGCCCTCCCCCTCTCCTTCCTCTCTGTCTCTCTCTTCCCCTCCCGCAGCGAGGCTCCATTGGAGCAAAGATGGCCTGGGCGCTGGGGATGGCTCCTTGGCCTCTGCTCCAGGCGCTAGAGTGGCTCTGGTCGCGACAGAGCGACGCCCCAGAGGGGCAGAGCATCGCCCCCTGGTGGGCGTGCCGGGTGGATCCCGGTCTGGCGCATGCGGGAGTCTGTCTGACTGTCTCTCCCCGTTTCCAGCTTCAGAAAAATACAAAAAAAAAAAATTTTTTTTAAACATATTTTAAAAACCCTGGTTATTATTTGAGCTTTTTAAAAGTATATTTTTTAACTGTGAAGGACACATAACATAAAATTTACCATCTTAACCATTTTTAAGTGTACACTTCAGTGGCACTTAGTACATTCACATTGTTGTGCACCATCGCCATCTTCCATCCGCAGAATTCTTTTCATCTTGCAAAACTGAAGCTCTGTGCACTTTAAATACTAACTCCCTAATTCCCTTTCCCTCCAGCCCCTGAAAACCAGCATGCTACTTTCTGTTTCTATGAATTTCACTACTCTTGGTGCCTCACAAAAGTGGAGTCAGAAAGTTTTTTCTTTTCTAACTGGCTTGTTTCACTCAGAATAAGGTCTTCAGGGTTCACCTGTGTTGTAACTAATGTGTATCAGATTTTTCTTCCTTTTAAAGGCTACATTATGTCCCATTGTATGTACTTTGTTTAAATGTTCATACATCAGTGGACACTTGAGTTGTATCTACAATACCTTTTGGCTATTGTGAATAATGCTGTTATGAACATGGGTGCACAACTCTTTCTTCGGGTCCCTTTTTTCAATTACAATATTTAGGGTATATTCTTTGAGCACTTAAATTCAATTTAGATGTATTACTAATATATTAATAAATCTAACAGATTTTAATAGTCACTTTAACAGGTCTTTAATATTCGATTCCATTTTCATACTTGTTAACGAAACACCTCCTTACCTTTTGAACTGCTTTTAGGTATTAAATACATCTAATATATTTGATTGTGCAACTTAAAAACCTTTGCAGGTACTCAAATAGCTCTTTTAAAGCTAATTAGTAACTAAATATATAAATACTCAAACTTATAAATACAAATGTATAAAAACCTGAAGTTCATGTAAATGATCTAATTCTGTATATAAGCATAGTCACATTTAACTTAAAAATCACAACTCTATATAAATTAATTGTTCATTTTAAATTGTGATTACAAGACAGGCTGATGGAATGGGCCAAATGCTGTTAAATATTATAGGTACATAATTTTTGCGTAGATTTCTTAAAACAGAAATATTAATTTAATGGCTTTGATATTCTTAAACGATTCTGTACTTAGTTCTAAATTCTCCTGAAGTTGACCTCAAGGAAGCCAATAACCATCTCAGTTATTTGAGTTTATTGTACCCTGAATATTTAGACCCAGCTTGAAGTCTGTATCTGCAGACATTCAGGTCAAATTTTATTGAAACTACAGAAACTATGATATCATCTCCTATAATTTTGGGGGGTTGCATTTTCTGCATGCTCCGGT
This sequence comes from Saccopteryx leptura, assembly GCF_036850995.1. Classification (NCBI taxonomy): domain Eukaryota; kingdom Metazoa; phylum Chordata; class Mammalia; order Chiroptera; family Emballonuridae; genus Saccopteryx; species Saccopteryx leptura. Next base: position 186,242,840 of record NC_089506.1, on the reverse strand, counting down.
TATATCTGTGATCAGGGATTTCTGCTTGCACACTGACTACACTCTCAATTATAATCCTAATAGCATGCACAAAACCTTATTTATAATTGCTGGGTCAGAAACTTCATTACTCAAAGGAGATGGTCACAGCCAGGATCATTAGACACATTCCACAATTTATTATACTCACTCATGTCTGCAGCTGTCACATAAGGTGATCACTTGACTACATGCTGTATGTCTTTGGTTCCTGAGAATGGATATGCCTTCTTGCCTAAGTCCAAAGTCTGTGCAACTTGTTGGGAAATCCCATATATTTCCATATACTTTCTAGGATCAGGCAGTTCATTGTATTAAAGTGGGAATGGATGGAATTCTGATATCTTTTGGCTTTGTTTGACTTACTGTGACAGCGCTTAAGGTCTCTAAACAGGGGCATCCCATTGCATTGCTTGAGGTGGTGACATTTACATTCCAGTATACATGGATAGCTTCCCTATGTTATGCAGTGTACAGTCTATGCTGCATTATAGAATAACTGAATTCTGCTGACATTGAAGTACATGGTATTTCAGCCCACGGGCAGCTGATGATGTGTAACTGTCGCTGCGACTTTTCCTTCTCAGGTGGGACTGTATGGGGGCACCTCGTTCACTGATCTCCCTGCTTTCTCCTACATCTAATTCTGTCAGTCCTTTGCTTTTCTCACTTCCCATTTCATCCACCATAGATTCCATGGTCCATAATTTAAAAATAGGCATAACCATACTCTAAACTCCCTTGCCATTCTGATTTTTTTTTTCACATTTAACAAACTAAAACCTAACCCTGGATGAACCCTCATTTCTGAGTGAGCCTCTCAGCTGCCTAGAGCCACTGGACGACAGGCAGATTGGTCCCACTCTAAGTTCACTTGTTCATCCACCACAGAGAGGCCCTGCTGTGCCCTGGGAGTCTGCTGGGTTCTCAGGTCAGCTCCGTCGCCCATTATCTGCAGTGCCATCTCAGTGGGCCTCAAAGATCAGACACCCAGCCAACCCCCACCAAAGGCCTGTTATCCCATCTCCTGTTTCACAAAGAAGATAGAGGTGTGGGAGAGGACCGCATTCATTCCCTCCCCTGGGTAAGTGTGCCTGGAGCTCTCTGCGTCCTGCCCTTCATCCCTCAGGCTGCAGAGAAGTGCTTTTCTTCCGTCTAAGGTAACTTCACACAGATTCCTGTGTCACTGTCAGTCTCGCTCCTCAAGGATCTTATACTAAAGATTATTTATTCTTTCTGCTTATCATAGCTCTCCCTTTCAACTTCATTATTCCCATTTGCTTTTAGAAATACTCTTTTCCACAAAACAAAACTATAACATAAAACAAAAAATAAGCAAAAAATAAACAAAAAAAAAATCCCTTCTTCCTAAACCCCAAGCCTCCAACCAGACCTATTTCTGTCTTTACCTTCCAATAACCTTTCCAAAGGTTGTCTAGTTGTCTACACAGCAATAACACTCAACTTTGATTATCTAGCACTGTTTAGCATCTCTAGTTATAACAATAGGACTTGCAGAATTATAGCAAAATCCCCAAATATATTCAATAGTATTTATTTAAAGTTATGCTAACATAAGCTATACTTAAAAAGACTGTAAGTCAAAAATATTAGGAAGGATGTGGAAAAATTGGAGGCCTCATTCCATTGCTGGTAAGAATATAAAATGGTGAAGCTATATGAGAAGACAGTTTGGCAGTTTCTTGAACAGTTAAACATGCATTCATCATATGACCCAGCAATGGCCACCGATGAGCAGAAGTGGTATATCCGTGCAGTGGATTACTATGCAGCTGTAAAAAGGATTGAAGTACTGACCCATGCCACTGACTGTATGATCCTTGAGAACACTTGCTAAGCTCAAGAAGCCAGCTAAAGGAGAAAACATACTATATGTTTCTGCTTAGACAAATTGCCCAGAAAAGGGAATTTTACAGTGACAGAAAGTAGATTAGGGGATGACTGAGGCTGGAAATTGGCACTAGGCATCTTTTTGGGGTGATGCAAATGTTCCAAAATTAGATTGTGGTAGAGGGTAAGAAGTACACACTCTCAGTTATAAATTATATCAAGGAGTTATAATGTACAGTATAGGGAATATAGTCAGTAATATAATAACAATGTATGGTGACAGGTGGTTACTAGAGTTAACACAGCGATCACTTTGTAAGGTACATAAATGTGGAATCACAATGTTGCATACTTAAAATGAACATAAGATTGTTTTTCAAATATAATTAAAAAATAAAAATAATATCTGCTGAGAAGCCAAAAATAAAACAAAATAAAAACCAAAATTGGTTTGTGATAAAGGTTGTGCAATTTAATAAATTTACTAAAAATTATTGCTTTGTACATTTAAGGGAGGTGGATGTATGACATACATATAAATTATACCTTAATAAAATTATTTGAAACAAAAAGAAGTGTAAGCTCCAAATCTTTTGATGAGTTTACTCTGTGTCATTTGCTTCATGTGAATAAACAGCATGATATACTACACTTGGATATCAGAAAATCAAACAACCAATATTTTTGTTTCACAAGCTAATGTCATTTTAGTTTTTTTATAAGCTAATTTTTAAACAAAAATTTCTTGGTCATATAATAACGAGGAAAATATCTCTTTCCAAATCACTGGCTCCAGCTAGCCAAGTGACAAGGAGTTCTCGCCTTCAATATTTTGCTAACACACTGTGAGGATGTCCCTGACCATGAATGGCTAGGCCAGTACACAATATTGGACCCACAACAAAATCTTGATGAAAGAATGCATGGCCAGTAATTTAATTGAGGTCTTTTAGGACTCTTTGACCATAATTAAAATACTGTAAAGTTTGGAGCAGAATGTTTTAATCTGACTAGAAAATTTAAATCCCTTTTCAATATGTAATATTTGTTCATACACATGTTGGTAATTCTTGAATAAGTCAAATTTTAAAGCAATCAGTTGCCAACCAGAAAGCAAAATGTAGTCATGTAAGAAAACAGGTTCAGCACAATTTGTAAGGAAGGAAATTTAGGCCAAAGAAAAAAGGAAAGAAATAAAGTCTCTTCCCAGGAAAGGAGTCTGAGGTTGGCTTCATTAGAACCTTCCACATGAAAGGTCATTTGCTGAGGACAAACAGCTTTCCTTGTCCAGATACATGTAAGCCTCTTCTCTACAGCGATCAGGCTAAAAGGACATAATTTTAAGAAGATGTTGCAGTTAGGAGAAGGAATGATTTCCTGACAGGTTAGTTTATTTAAGGATGAGATCATGAAAAAGGCTATGTAGGCTTCTCTCTGGGAATCCTTCAAGTGTACAGAATGTCAACATAGGTATGTATACATGAATCTACAAAAAAAAATAAGTTTTTTATTTTTTTTGTGAAAAATAGACTTTTCCTCAGCTTCTTCAGAACTTAATTAACTTTATTGTGAAGAGTCTAATATTTATTTAAAATGGCAAAATAATCTGTTGTTTGGAGGACAGTAAGAATTGGTCTAAAAATTTATGGCCTGGCAATTTGTGGTGCGGGAGGCATGCTTATTTACAAGGTTGACATATCTACATGTATACAACAAAGATTGTCTTTTTCAGAAACGTGATTTGTAGCCAGCACATCTGTTGTTCTTATGTAAGTGATTAAAATGAACTATTTTTGTTGAAGTTCAGCTGCAGAATAACAGAATGTTAAAACAGCTTGCTAAAAAAGTTACCTATTTTAGATTTTGTTTCTTCAAATTGAACTTTTAAAATGTTCTTTTCTTCTATATGAGACTTATTCTTCATTAAAAAAATAGAAGTTTTATGTGATTTTAAGTTGTATTTTTGTCATTCTATATCATTTACATGATATCTGATTCTTTCTGGATTAACGTTTTAAATGTTAAATTATATCCAAGTCTGATTTTTTTTCCAGTAACAATTTTTTTTATAAAGAAATATTGTCAACATTATTAACTCTTCTTCCTTTGAATGTGAGATTATTTTTCTCTTATAAAAACCTCAAATGAACTTGTTCTGGCTTTTTCCTTCAAATGGAATTATATATCTGCATTAGGATTTACCTGGAAATCCTGACTATCATGTTACGTTCCCAAGAATTAATAAACTGCATCCATACAATCTCTGTAAAAGGGAAATTTTTTTCCTACATATTTCTGTTGTAATTTTGTAACAAATGTGAATCATTTAATTGGTCAGTCTTCAGGAAACTAACCTCTGATATTCTGTGTTTCTCAAAACAGCTACAGCAACAACACTCAAATTAAAAACTATTTAATGATTCAGTTCTGCTTAAAATAATACCTACTGATAACCTGAAAGGTAAATTGAAGTAAATTATAACAGGAGGAGGGATAGAATAGCAATGCCTAGCTTTTAATTTGCCCATGGTCTAGATCAGTCCTTAAACTTAAAGGTGCATATTGATCTCCTGCATGTCTTGTTAAAATGCAGATTCTAGTTCAGGGATTCTGGAATGGGACCTGATTCTACATTTCTAACCGGCTCCCAAGTGATGCGTTATGTTGCTGGTCCATGCACCACACTTTGAGATACAGGGGTCTAAGTAGACTGTCCTTAATATTAATAGAAGAGTCTGCTTCTTACAGAGCACAAGTAACATACACTTGCTAACGTTTTTATCATCATCAGAACAGAACTGAACAGTGGTACAGACAATAACAGGGATCATACAACGTTAACTTACATGGAGAGAATCCATGACTGTGAGTCTTATTAGTACTGTCTTTTAGCTAGCTGAGCTACACACAGTAGTAAACAGATTGACATGGAAACAATAATCCAATTGTTAGAACTTAATGTTTATAAACAAATTAGACTGACCAAATATATATGTGATATGGAAGGATATATCCTTGTTGGTGCTGTTTCGGTTTTTTGAACTCTTACCTACCTAAGAAGGAAAGAAAATCTTTGCTAGGTAGAGAGAAGTTGTTGGAGCAGGTGCCGTCAGGGGCAGATGGTGGGTCTGAGTGAGAGAAGAGTGCTGGGCGTGGCTGGGACAGCGGTGTCACACAGAGGACACACTTGACTCCTCCGCTGCCGTGGAGCGTGGCAGGTCCAGCATGGCTAGAACATCCAACTTTTCAAGAAAAGCCAGAAATAAAAATTTCATGTGAAATTTCCCAATTTAAAAATGTTGGCCACTAATTTAAATTCTTTTAAAACATTTTGCGGGCCAAGCAAACACATCTGTGTCCCAGACACAGCCCTTCAGCCACCCGTTTACAATGTCTAGTGTAGACTACAGTGAAGTCTCACGATTGAAAAATTGTGAATTTTCAAAATGAAACTGTCTGGCCTTTTCGTCTTTAGACACTTTGGTCAAAAGAAACATCCTCTGCTTGTGTATTTGGAGGTTCTGGTGTAAGGTTGGTGTGTAATTATAAAGCCTGTCTTTTCATCTTCTTTCACATTCCAGATTACAGGACAGGCCCGTGTTTCACTCAGGTCAACAACCAGATGTGCCAGGGGCAGCTGACGGGCATCGTCTGCACGAAGACCCTGTGCTGCGCCACCATTGGACGGGCCTGGGGCCACCCCTGTGAGATGTGTCCGGCCCAGCCTCAGCCCTGCCGGCGGGGCTTCATCCCTAACATCCGCACCGGAGCTTGCCAAGGTGAGTTACCCTACGCATGGTCATCCACGAGTCAGGTCTCCCTTCACTGCACTGGGAGGATCTGCCCGTGTGGGTGGTGACCTCTGACCCGGTACCATTTCCAAGATGGGCTTCATTCACAAGCCTGACTGGAGATGGCTTATTTTTTAGCCACCTAATAAATAATTATTTTTCAACTCTTGACTTAAAAAAGGAAGTGAGAGATAACATGAAAAATTGGATAAAATTAAAATATATACAGTTTAAAATATTTATTACAGGCCCTGGCCGGTTGGCTCAGTGGTAGAGCGTAGGCCTGGCGTGCAGGAATCCCAGGTTCGATTCCCGGCCAGGGCACGCAGGAGAAGCGCCCATCTGCTTCTCCACCCCTCCCCCTCTCCTTCCTCTCTGTCTCTCTCTTCCCCTCCCGCAGCCAAGGCTCCATTTGCCCGGGCGCTGAGGATGGCTCTGTGGCCTCTGCCTCAGGCGCTAGAGGGGGAGGGATGGAGAAGCAGATGGGCGCGCCTCCTGCGTGCCCTGGCCAGGAATCGAACTGGGATTCCTGCACGCCAGGCCTACGCTCTACCACTGAGCCAACCGGCCAGGGCCTGTAATAAATATTTTAAACTGTATATATTTTAATTTTACCCAATTTTTCATGTTATCTCTCACTTCCTTTTTTATGTCAAGGCGCTCTGGTGGCGACAGAGAGACGCCTCAGATGGGCAGAGCATCGCCCCCTGGTGGGCATGCAGGGTGGACCCCGGTCAGGCACATGCGGGAGTCTGTCTGACTGCCTCCCCATTTCTGGCTTCGGAAAAATACAAAAAAAAAATATTTATTACAGTCAGAAGACAAACCATTCCATGTGTTCATCCACTTGGCCCCACACGCTCCCTCCCAGGCTCCTCAAACTATGCCATGTAAATACCCAGGATAAACGTTTTATCCCTTGTTCTTGATCTCATTCAAGATATGCGAACCTGAGTCCAGCCAACAGGGAGAGGAGAGCTGCCCGGGTGAACCTCTTCCATGATTACATTGATTTCAGAGCTTATCACCTGGTTGGTTACAGTCTTGTCCCAAGCAATCTTCCCAGCCACATTTAGACATATATATTTCAATATATTGGGGCTAGATTGAGGCCCCTAGGATACTACAATAGTAAATTCCAAGCCATGCAACCAAAACTGTTACATACTTACTGGATAATTAATTTTCAGCCACCACAATTCTTACCCTTTTTTTTTTTTTTTTGGTTACTTCTCTGATATCAGATGTGTTTAAACCCATTTTTAGAGCTTAGAAACTGAGCTCTATAATGAACTCTCAAAAGGCAGCAGGATCTCGGGAAAATGGAAAAGTACTTTTGTATTATTTAAAAGATAGTATTACTCATATTTGAGTCATGGGGAGTTAGGCTTATTGTGCATGATTAAATCATATGCAAAATTAGATCAGAATTCTTTCAAATTGATATTAGTAACCTGTATTGGAGGCAGAGATGTTATCTACTCAGCTCATGTAATGACATATTACAGAAAGCAAGTTCACTGTCCTAAAGCTCAAGTGAGAATTGTAGACTGAGGATACTGTACGTAGCCTCAATTTAATATGACTCCCAGTCTGATTATAATAGTTTCTGATAAAGCAGCATTTTTTTTCTATAGAAGATGAGCCATACTATATAGTATTCACTATACTATGTATATCTCCTAGATTAGTGTAGAGATTATCATATAATTTATATAAAGTACTATTAAAGATGAAGTACTATATAGATTTACTAGCTTAATTCTGACTAGATTTATTAGAGTAACACTTTTTATTTATTCTATAGCATTTTTCCACCTTCTAATATACTTGCTTATATATTCCCATTTTATTCTCCCCCAGCTAGAATGTAAGATTCATTAGGGCAGAAATCTGTTTTATTCATTAATGTCTTTGAGGCATTTAGGTAGTGTCAAACATGCAGTTGATGCTTGGTAAGTATCTTTTGAATTAATAAGTAGGATTAAACTTAAAATACTTCCCAAAACCACTTTTCATAGAAATAGTCCAGGTTGAGAAAAGCCCTTAACTTCAACCAGAATGTCCCAAATGATTGACTCTCCTCATTTTTTGCATTTGCACTTATACTTTTTTAACTTGGTAATTTGTCAGAGAGCTGCACATTTCTGAACAAAGTTATTAAAAGTGTTGTATATGATCTCAAGCATTCTGAATGCCCTCCAGGGTTTAGTAATGTCTGAAGGCTTATTTATTTGATTGTTTATGCTACAAAGGTAAGTCTTAGGCTCCACTTGCCTAGAAAAATCTAATGGATTACTAGAGCAAAAGGAGCAAAATGAAATTTGCCACATGGTTAAAATGTCTAGAAAAGCTAGTTTAAAAAGTTCTGCTTTATTTCAAAATCATGGCATAGTCAGAAAGTTCTCAATGAAATATTAATCTTCAGTTCAGGCTATTTTAAGACTACATCTTACGGTGGTTTTATTTTTTTTTTTCTTTAAATTCCTAGACTATTTCCCAAAGACCGCTACCAAATTAAGTTGGATGATATAGATAGGGCAAGAAAAAAATAACATCATAATACACATGATATGTACATGTCATACTTTTCTTTATAATAGTGATCTTTTCATGGGATAATTGAACCTTTTTATAGAGTTAAAAGTAAATTTCAGCTGTGTAGATGATAATGGCAAATAGCTTAATATTGGCTCTAAAACAGGGTCCATATTAACAAAGAGAGGACATGGTGAAGTTCTGATCATAGTGTTATCCCATTGGTGACACAATTAGAGAATTATCTTGTCTGTGGTTTAAGAGGTACTGAAACATGGTCATGTAATAAACAGAATAAGTGAAAAATGAGGGCTGATAAAATCAAGACAATATTTTTCAAAAATTAAGCTACGAGGAGAGCAGTCACTCGAAGTGTTGCCATAATGACTCTGGCCGAAAGTAAGCAGCGTCGGGTCAGGCATAACGGTTCCTGACTCCTGCTATACTGAGAGCCGTTTCGGTTCCAGCCCTTGTGCCTGTGTCTAATTCACATTTAATCTTGTACTTTCTTCCATTTTATTATACAGTAAAAGGTCCAAAGTTAACTAACAAGGTTTTAAAATTTAATCTATCGTAAAATGAGTGACTTAAAGTTTAAAAAACTGGCATTAAGCCCTTTTCCAAGAATATTGACAAAATTAAAGAATGTCATAATCGGCCATGCACATATATTGCATTATTTTCTTACAAGTAGTTTCTTCTTTTTAATCTTAGCAGTCTAATGAATTTACTCTAATTGGAAAGTATTTTATTTAGGATTAGCACTTGACTTTGGCTCTTTTAGACTTTTTTTTTTTTTTTTTGTATTTTTTTGAAGTTAGAAGTGGGGAAGCAGTCAGACAGACTTCCGCATGTGCCGACTGGGATCTACCCAGCATGTCTACCAGGGGGCAATGCTTTGCCCATCTGGGGTGTCGTTCCATTGCGGCAGGAGCCATTCTAGCACCTGAAGCAGAGGTCATGGAGCCGTCCTCAGCGCCCAGGCCAACTTTGCTCCAATGGAGCCTTGGCTGCGGGAGGGGAAGAGAGAGACAGAGATGAAGGAGAGGGGGAAGGGTGGAGAAACAGATGGGCGCTTCTCCTGTGTGCCTTGACTGGGAATTGAACCTGGGACATCCACGCTGGGCCAACACTCTACCACTGAGCCTACTGGCCAGGGCCTCTTTTAGACTTTCAAATGAACAGTGTACTTTAAAAATTTTAAAAATATATTAAAATAAAATTTGCATAATTATTCATTTATGCCATTTGATTAGGAATTAGGCTTTTAAATAAACATGGCAGAGGAAATTTGCTCATTAAACTCCATCTTTGGCTTTATCAAGGACAATAGTAATAGACTGATGACAAGCCTCTGCTCCGTTCCAGACAACCTGAGAGGCATGGGATTCAGACATGTACCATGAGTCAGGCCCTAGCTAGGACACGGGTCACAGTCTTGAATAAAGAAATAGCAGAACGGATCCTAAATCACTCCCTGCAAAGCAGATGCTGGTGGGTGTCCTCTTCCAGTGGCATTAGTGCACAGAAATATTTAATTCCATGACTTGGACTGCACGTGAGAAAGTAGGGAAGTTTAATCTCAGCTGAAACCGGGGCTGTTCTTAGCTTGTTTCTCAGGTGTAGGCTGAAAGGAAGATGCCCATGGTAGTTATTTCTAGACCTTCTCTATAGCACTAAGTAAAAAGGTAGTTTGGTTCATTTAATTGGTATAAATTATTAAAGACAAATGTATCTTGGCAGTCTACATTGACTAAGTTAACCAGATCATCACGAAGTTCAACTTTCATTCATACTGTGTGAATACAAGCCATCCCAATACAGCCCCCAAATTTTACTTAAAATGTATTTGACGATAGAAACTCTTATTTAAAATAGCAGAATACTCCACTTCTAACTTGATAAACACTAATATTAAAATAAATAATAGGAAGCAAGGCGTTCTAAAATAAAATTCTACAACTTCTAATTGAAAGCAGTAATGAACACATGCAGTTGTTGGGAAGTCACTGGGATAAGAGGACTCTTCTGAGCATTTGCTGAGTATCAGCATCCTGAGATGCTATCCAGTGGTTGTGACCATTCTATTAGAGAAAAAGAGAATGTCCCTGTAAGAGACAGATCCACTGCGGACCCTCAGAGTAAAGAAGGGATAGCGGAAAGAGAGTCTTGGGAGGCAAGCCATGGCTAGTATCCACTACCCAGAGACTCACTCTGAGGTAAAGCAGGGGGAAGGACCACTAGTGAGCAACTCAGAGAGTCAGTATCTGAAAGGTCATTAGGTAGGAGCCACATCACCACCTGAAAGTTGAAAATTAATACCCAATGGGGAATAAAGTGGAAATTTGGTGAGAAACTGTTTCAAGCAATATTCCCTATAGAAGTTTTCAAACCAATGCATTTCCTCTTGGCTGTCCCCTTTCTTGCTTCGGCAGGAAATGGCACAATTTAAAGAGTAATAAAGAGAAAACTGGGGGGAAAAAGAGAGAGAAGAACATAAAAGGCAAATGAGTGTGCTTCAAAGAGTTCCCAAATAAATGCCAAGTTCATATACTTCCCTCTTATCTCAAGGAAATGAAAAACAATGTGGTCCTTTTAAAATGTACTCAAGGGAGAGTTAAAAGAGTTCAGTAAAGATAATCAGAGATAAAAATGGATGGATAATCCTCAAGAAAGAAATTGGAAAAGGATTTAAACCTTTACCTAGTGGAAGGCAAATAATGCATGTATACAGATATAAATACACCCATAAAACTGAAAAGAATCAGTGATAATGCTTAAGCTTAAAGAAGTCAATAATCAAGGTCAGAATAGAAAAGAAGGCTTATAAAGAAGCTGGTATGTGATGAGGTCAGACTAGAGAAAGCTGGGGAAAGGAACTAACTGGAAAAATGCTTAAAGATAAAATAGAAAAATTTTCTAAAGTAAATAAAGACTTCAATCTGCAGATTGGAAGGCATAAAACTTTTTTTTTGACAGACAGAGAGAGTGAGTCAAAGAGAGGGCCAGATAGGGACAGACAGGTAGAAAGAGATGAGAAGCATCAGTTCTTCATTGCAGCTCCTTAATTGTTCATTGATTGCTTCCTCATATATGCCTTGACTAGGGGGCTACAGCAGAGTGAGTGACCCCTTGCTCAAGCCAGCAACCTTGGGCTTCAAGCCAGCGACCTTTGAGCTCAAGCCAGCAACCATGGAGTCATGTTCATAATCCCATGCTCAAACCAGCAACTCCATCCTCAAGCTGATGAGCTCATATTCAAGCTGGATGAGCCCGCGCTCAAGCCTGTGATCTCGGGGTTTCGAACCTGGGTCCTCCACGTCCCAGTCTGAAGCTCTCTCCAGTGTGCCACTGCCTGGTCAGGCAGAAGGCATAAAACCTTAATAAAAAGGAAAGATAAAGAGAATGCTATGGACATTAGAAGGAATAAGCAAGAATATTTTTTAAGGGACTATCCCAACTTTTCTCAAACTTTTGTAGAACAACTCAGACCAAAAATCAGTGTGGTAGTGTCTACACACTTCTGAGGCAATAATCTGTACTTGATTTGATTTCCCTTTAAATAAAACTACTTTAGTTTTTCTGTTGAGTTTTAATTATAGGGACCAAAGTGGAAGCAAAGAAAGGTTCCTGCAGCAGTGCAGATGGCACGTGGTGGAGGTTGAGACCAGAATAGAGGCAGAGGAAGAATTGAGATACATTTGGGAAGTAAACATTTGCTACTGATTGAATGAGATGGGACAAGAGAAACGGAGTTTGTTTCCTAGGTTTCAGACTTTGACAACAGATAAATGGTGGTGACATTTGTTGAGATAAGGAATATTGAGAGAGAATCATGTTGTGTTATTTTTATTAGAAGTACAGAGTCCTAAAGGTAGTAAGTTACCAGTATTTGCTTGTTGGGATGATCATTTATTCATCTGAATTCATTGAATGCATGAATAGGTATTCTGGCTAAATCAAGTCATATTGAAGGTTGCCAAGATACCCTGTATTTCTTTAGATTACAGGTTGAGAGAGACCTATTCTTCAATCGCTATACTTAAAGACTGACATTCTTTTTTGTTATAGAAAAAACATACAATTTGGGAACATGCATAGAGAATAGAAACAAGAACTTACATTTTAAAAGTGGGACCAATATGGTCAACATTCATTTTTATAGAAGTACTAGTAGTATGTATGAATATCTATGGAGTGTAAATATGTAAGAACTTACATTTTAAAAGTGGACCTAATTTGGTGACAGGCAAAGTTCAACTACAATCACTATTAAATGCAGTAATAGGAATTGCCCTTGGTTCTCATAGATATAAATTAATTGAACCAATTTTACATACCTGTACCACTGCACAGATTTTTCCATATTTTAATGTGAACTAAAAATAACATACCATATAATACTAATTTATATAATAAAATCAGTTTGATCTTTTACAGCAAGTTTATTTGGAGAATTTGGAGAATAAATGAGTTCATGAACTAGAATTATGATTGCTTTGTTACGTTACTTATAACCTTATAGACATAGATTGAAGTGATTATATAAGGTTTAAATATCAAAAAATTTAACCATAAAATTCTTACATGTGATTTGAAGTAATTCAACATGGAAAGAAACAATATCATTGTGCCTGAATTGAAGGGATAAAGGAAAACACACCTGTATAGTAATCTAGACAGTGGAAAACTAAGATGTTAGTAGTTGCTTTTGTTAGCATTCTGAAGACGTAGAAACTCTTACATAATTTGAAGGTCTGAGGCTTGCCTTTTTTTTTTTTTTTAATAATTTTATTTTTTTAATGGGGTGACATCAATAAATCAGGATACATATATTCAAAGTTAACAAGTCCAGGTTATCTTGTCATTCAATTATGTTGCATACCCACCACCCAAAGTCAGATTGTCCTCTGTCACCTTCTATCTTGTTTTCTTTGTGCCCCTCCCCACCCCCTTTCCCTCTCCCATTCCCCCCCCCCCCCGTAACCACCACACTCTTATCAATGTCTCTTAGTTTCACTATTATGTCCCACCTACGTATGGAATAATACAGTTCCTGGTTTTTTCTGATTTACTTATTTCGCTTCGTATCATGTTATCAAGATCCCACCATTTTGCTGTAAATGTTCCGATGTCATCATTTCTTATGGCTGAGTAGTATTCCATAGTGTATATGTGCCACATCTTCTTTATCCAGTCATCTATTGATGGGCTTTTTGGTTGTTTCCATGTCCTGGCCACTGTGAACAATGCTGCAATAAACATGGGGCTGCATGTGTCTTTACGTATCAATGTTTCTGAGTTTTTGGGATATATACCCAGTAGAGGGATTGCTGGGTCATAAGGTAGTTCTATTTTCAGTTTTTTGAGGAACCACCATACTTTCTTCCATAATGGTTGTACTACTTTACATTCCCACCAACAGTGTATGAGGGTTCCTTTTTCTCCACAGTGAGGCTTGCTTTTTATAGTTTTATAGAGAGAACTGTGTATGCCTCTAAGGTTCAAGTTGATTATTTCTATAAATTTCCTTTTTTATTTAAGTTGAGAGATGGGGAAGCAGAGAGACAGACTCCCACATGTGCCCTGACCTGGATCCTTCCTGCAAGAACCCTAGCAGGCAATGCTCTGCTCATCTGGGGCTGCTGTTCTGTTGCTCCACAACTGAGCTATTTTAGTGCCTCAGGCAAAGCCATGGAGCATCCTCAGCACCTGGGCCAAATTGCTTGAACCATTGGAGCCATGGCTGCAGAAGGAGAAGAGATGGGGGAGGGCGGGGGTGGAGAAGCCGATGGTTGCTTCTCCTGTGTGCCCTCACCGAGAATCAAACCTAGGACTTCCACACGCCTAGCTGACACTCGACTGCTGAGCCTACAGGCCAGGGCTAAGATTTCTTTAAAATTTCTTTTTTTTTTTTTTTTTTAGTGATTAATTTGATTGACCTAAAAGAAATTAATTCTGGATAGCTGTGTAGTCTAGGATACTTCAAAAATAAAGGTTTTATTTTTCCTTCTAGGAAAATACTTTTTAGGCAGTTACAAAATAAACCCTGTAAAGTCAGTTTGCTTTTCCCTTTGAAAAATTACTGAATCTACTAAATTATGTAGTCAAAAGATTTTATGAATAGTAATAAGGAATTTTTAGGTTTGGCCTCCTCTTTCAGCTCATACCGTGATATCCTTTCTCTGATTTATCTGCCAGGAAAGGAGATTCCTCGGGATGTTTTATACCACATTGCAATGAGAGTGGAAATGTAGTGCGCTTGAAAAATAATGCGGTTGGGATGTTCTGAATTAAACTGTTTGGTGTGTAAACTTCTTGTCATGTATTTCATTCTAGTTGCTTTTTGTTTGGACAATATATCCTTTAATAAAACTGTTTTGGTGGACTGAGAGAGCACATAAAGTAAAAATAACTGTGTAAAGTTGCCAAGATTAGATTATAATTGGTATTTTAGCTATGCACAGAGTTTTGTCACTTTTTTGGCCCTTTTTATATGGGTTTCAGTTTTATGATCCTTTTTATACAGTAGGATAGTAGTGTATTTTAGTAATTGTGTTCAGTCAACACGATTGGAACACTGGATGCTAGGAGTCCGCTTTCTGGCTGATGTGTTGGGAGGCATTTTCTATGTGTAGGCACTGCTAAGCAAGGAAAGCCATCTGAGTAAGAGTTCCACCCTGACTGCTTAGGTCGTCACTACTCGGAGTTACCCTGGTAGAGAGTATAGGTTGTATAAATGGTGGTGGATGGAGACGGGACTTGGACTGGTGAATACCCAATACAGGTGTGCAGATGATGTGTTGTAGAATTGTACTCTAGGAACCTATACCATTTTATTAACCGATTTCACCCCAATAAAATCAACTATAAAGGTTTAAAAAGATATCTACCATAATTTCAGTATAAAATATTTTAGACTATTGTAATCAGTTTTGTAGACATATACCTAACACGAGGAAGAAATTAGATGGATGATAAGCTCTTTTGTAGGCTTGAACTCTATTTTACACACTAACATACACCAACATTTTGGGCTTATCAAAAAATAATAGGGTAAATCAGTATATAACATAGAGATGTACCACAAACTCTGTTTTTAGTGAGAAAAAACAAGATGCAGAACAATGCATAGAGGGTGGTTTTATTTGTGCTAAACAGATCACCACTCTGAACATATAAATAAGAATGAACAGACAGCTAACTCATTTCAATGGTTATCTTTTTAATTACCTATTTTTTGTATCATTAGCATTTATTACAATAAGCATGCTATTTTATAATTAAAGATATAGTATTAATAAATGTTATGTTAGCCTGATAATTTGCACAATGTAAATTTACAAGTGCTTATATGTTATATCTATTTTTATATACAGTGTTTATCATGGTGATGCACTGAATTAGAGATCATTGTCTTACAGAGACAAAAATTAAAACAAATTTATATAGTATAAAGTGACAGATTCAAAACTCTAAATTAAGGAAATTCTCCCAACCCCTGATAGTATGTTACCTATAAATTTTTGTACATGCCGTCTATCCAGTTGAAGTTTCCTTTTAGGCCTGGTTTACTGAGAGTTTTAAAATGAATGAGTGTTGAATTGTGTCACTTGTTTTTTTTTTACATCTATGAGATAATCATATGTTTTTGTTTTCTTAATCTGTTAGTATAATGAATTAAATTGATTGATGTTTGAATGTTGAGACAACCTTAAATTCCTGAGATAACCCCACTTGGTCATGATGTAGTGCCTATTCCAACAAGATATTACTCTATTTTCTTTCTTGTAATGTATTGGGGTTTGGCTTCAGTGTCACAGTGACGGTAGTTCCATAAAATGAATTAAGGCCGTGTCCACTCTTTTTATCTTTTCTGTAAAAATTTATATACAACGGCTATTGTTTCTTCTTAAATGTTTGAAAGAGTTCACCAGTAAAGCCAGTAGGCCTAAAGTTTCTGCAAAGATTTTTAAGTATGAATTAAATTATTTTAATAAAGATAGATCTATTCATATTATATATTTGTGTTTTGAGTGCGGTTTTAAGAAATTTGTACATTTTGTCTTAATTGGTGAATTTAGTGCCAAATAGTTTTTTTTTAATTTTTAAATTGGTTTTAGAGAGTGAGGAAGGGAGAGAGAAAGAGGAGAGAGAGAGAAATACCGATTTGTTGTTCCACTTATTTATGCATTCATTGGTTGATTCTTGTAGGTGCCCTGAATAGGGATCGAACCCACAATCTTGGCTTATTGGAGTGATGCTCTAACCAACTGAGCTATCTGGTCAGGACTCTAGTTAGTTGTTAATACTATTTCCTTTGATCCGTTTAATCTGTCTTTTCTTTTTAACTTTTAAAATATTTTTTCCACTGATGAGCTAGAGAGAGAAACATCAACTCGCTGTTTTACTTACATGTGTACTCACTGATTGCTTCTCATATGTGCCCTGAACAGGGCGGAACCAGTGACCCCTGGTGCGCACAGTCAGTGCTTTATCCACTGAGCCACCCATTCAGGGCCTCTGTCTTCTTTTTATTTTTCAGTCTTGACAGTGATGTATCACTTTTACTTATTGACAGAGTCAGGTGTTGTATTTATTGACTATCTTTGTTGTTTAATAGCTGTTCTATTTTATCATTATTATTTATTTGCTTCTGTTTATGTTTAATTTGCTCTTTTTAAAATTTCTTAATATAAAAATTTAGATCACCAATTTCTCTTTTTGTAAAATAGGCATTTTAATGCTATAAATTTATCTTTACACTTCACTTGCATCCCACAAATTTGGTATCTTATGCTTTCATATTCGTTTAATTAAAAATGTGTTCTAATTTTTCATGTGATTCCTTCTTCGGCCCATGGATCGTTTCAAAGTATATTGTTTAAATTTCACATATTTGGGGATATCCCTAATGTTTTCTATTATTAATTTCTAACTCTTCTGTGTTTAGAGAACATAGTTTGGCTGATTTTAATCCTTTTATATTAAATAAGCCTTTTTACATGGCCTCCTTGGTAAATATTTCATGTACTCTTGAAAATAATGTGTATTCTGCTAAAGTTGGGTAAAGTATTCTATAAATATAAATTAGGACAAGTTAATCAAAAGTATAGTTCAGATTTTATATATCCTTGCTGATTTTGAGTCTATTTATTCTATTAATTAGTAAGAAGACTATAGAAATTTCCAACTATAATTTTTGATTTGTCTGTTTCTCTTTTCAGTTCTATCACTTTTTGTTCTGGGTGTTTAACAATATATAATCTGTGCATACACATTTCACATTGTTATGTCCTCTTAATGAATTGTGCTCCTTGTCATTGTGAAATATATATCTTTGTCTATGGTAATATTTCTTATTCTGATGAACACTTTATATAATATTAACAACCAGTCCAGCTTTCATTTGATTAATGAACATGATATATTTTTGTCATTCTTTTACTTTTTAAGCTAGGGTTTGTTTGTTTTTTTGGGTTTTTTTTTTTTTTGAAAACTTCATCTAATTTCTTTTTTAATTTTATTGAGACAATTTTAACGGGGTGACATTGGTCAACTAAAGTACATAGATTCAGAGAAAACATCTCCAGATCATTTTGACATTTGATTATGTCACACATTTGATTATGACATTTGATTATGTATACCCATCACCAAAAGTAAAATTGTCCTCTGTCACCATTTATTTGGTTTTCTTTATGCTCTCACATATTCCCAACCCTTCCCTCTCCTCCCTTCCCCTCCCTCTCATAACCACTGCACTCTTATCTATGTCCAGGAGTCTCAATTTCGTATCCCACTTATGTATGGAATCATACAGTTCTTAAGTTTTTACTGATTTACTTATTTAACTCAGTATAATGTTATCGACGTCCATCCATGTTGTTGTAAATGATGCTATGTCATCATTTCTTATGGCTGAATAGTATTCCATAGTATATATGTACCACATCTTCTTTATCCAATCTTCTATTGAAGGGCTTTTTGGTTGTTTCCATGTCTTGGCCATCATGAACAATGCTGCGATGAACATGGGGCTGCATGTGTCTTTACGTACCAATGTTTCTGAGTTTTGGGGTTATACACCCAGTGGAGGGATTGCTGGGTCATATGGTAGTTCTATTCTTAATTTTCTGAGGAACCACCATACTTTCTTCCACAATGGTTGTACTACTTTACATTCCCACCAACAGTAAATGAGGGTTCCTTTTTCTCCACAGCCTCTCCAACACTTGTTATTACCTGTCTTGTTGATAATAGCTAATCTAACAGGTGTGAGGTGGTATCTCATTGTAGTTTTGATTTGCATTTCTCTAATAGCTAGTGAAGATGAGCATCTTTTCATATATCTATTGGCCATTTGTATTTCTTCTTGGGAGAAGTGTCTGTTCATGTCTTCTTCCCATTTCTTTATTGGATTATTTGCTTGTTGAGTTTTGTGAGTTCTTTGTAAATTTTGGATATTAGGCCCTTATCTGAGCTGTTGTTTGAAAATATCATCTCCTATTTAGTTGGCTGTTTGTTTTGTTTTCAGTTTCCTTTGTTGTGCAAAAGCTTCTTAGTCTGATGTGGTCCCATTCATTTATCTTTGTCTTCACTTCCCTTGCCTTTGGAGTCAAATTCATAAAGTGCTCTTTATAGCAGGGGGCCCCAAACTACGGCCTGCGGGCCGCATGTGGCCCCTTGAGGCCATTTATCTGGCCCCCGCCGCACTTCTGGAAGAAGCACCTCTTTCATTGGTGGTCATTGAGAGGAGCACATTGACCATCTCATTAGCCAAAAGCAAACCCATAGTTCCCATTGAAATACTGGTCAGTTTGTTGATTTAAATTTACTTGTTCTTTATTTTAAATATTGTATTTGTTCCCGTTTTGTTTTTTTACTTTAAAATAAGATATGTGCAGTGTGCATAGGGATTTGTTCATAGTTTTTTTTATAGTCCGGCCCTCCAA
This sequence comes from Saccopteryx leptura, assembly GCF_036850995.1. Taxonomy (NCBI): domain Eukaryota; kingdom Metazoa; phylum Chordata; class Mammalia; order Chiroptera; family Emballonuridae; genus Saccopteryx; species Saccopteryx leptura. The sequence continues at coordinate 186,223,687 of NC_089506.1, read as the reverse complement.
CGGTCCGAGGGACAGTGAACTGGCCCCCTGTGTAAAAAGTTTGGGGACCCCTGCTTTATAGCCAAAGTCCATAAGTTTAGTACCTATGTTCTTTTCTATGTAATTTATTGTTTCATATCTTATATTTAGGACTTTGATCCATTTTGAATTAATTTTGGTACAAGGGGACAAACTGTAGTCGAGTTTCATTCTTTTGCACGTGGCTTTCCAGTTTTCCCAGCACTATTTATTTGAAGAGGCTTTCTCTTCTCAATTTTGGCTTTTTTATCAAAGATGATTTGACCATATATGTGTGGTTTTATTTCTGGACTCTCTATTCTGTTTCATTGGTCTGAGTGTCCTTTTTTCTGCCAATACCATGCTGTTTTGATTATTGTGTCTCTGTAATATAATTTGAAGTCAGGTATTGTAACACCCTCAGCTTTGTTCTTTTTCTTAGGATTACTTTGGCTGTTCGGGGTTTTTTATAGTTTCATATAAACCTGATGATTTTTTGTTCTATTTCTTTAAAAAAATGACATTGGAACCTTGATGGAAATTGCATTAAATTTGTATATCACTTTGGGTAATATGGTCATTTTGACTATATTTATTCTTCCTATCCAAATACAAGGAATATTTTTCCATTTCATTGTATCTTTTTTGATTTTCTTTAACAATGCCTTATAGTTTTCATTATATAAGTTCTTTACATTCTTTGTTATATTTATTCCTAGGTATTTGTTGTTGTTGCAACCGTAAAAGGGATTATTTTTTTGAGTTCATTTTCTAAAGTTTCATTGTTGGCATATAAGAAGGGAACAGAATTCTGTATATTAATTTTATATCCTGCAATCTTACTGTATTTGTTTATTGTTTCTAATAGGCTTTTTGTGGAGTCTTTGGGGTTTTCTATGTACAGGATCATATCATCTGCAAAAAGTGAGACCTTTACTTCTTCTTTCTCAATGTGAATGCCTTTTATTTCTTTCTCTTGTCTGATTGCTGTGGCTAGAACTTCCAGCACTACATTTAATAGCATGGAGAGAATGGGCAGCCTCGTCTTGTTCCTGACTTTAGAGGAAAAGTTTTCAACTTTTTGCCATTTAATATGATGTTAGCTGATGGTTTGTCATAAATGGCCTTTATGATGTTGAGATATTTTTCTTCTATACTCATTTTGTTAAGTGTTTTCAACATAAAATGATGTATTTTATCAAGTGCCTTTTCTGCATCTATTGATAGAATCATATGGTTTTTGTTCTTTGTTTTGTTGATATGGTGTATTATGTTAATTGTTTTACATATGTTGAACCATCCTTGTGATTCGAGATGAATCCCACTTGATCATGATGAGTTTTTTTAAATTTTTTGTTGTATTCAATTTGCTAGTATTTTGTTTAGGATTTTAGCATCTGTATTAATTAGAGATATTGGTTTGTAGTTTTCTTTTTTTGTGTTGTCCTTGCCAGGTTTTGGTATGAGAGTTATGTTAGCTTCATAAAATATGTTTGGAAGTGTTGCTTTTTCTTCAATTTTTTGGAAGATTTTGAGTAGAATAGGAACAAAATCATTGAATGTTTGATAGAATTAACTAGTACAGCCGTCTGGCCCTGGACTTTTATTTCTTGGGAGGTTTTTGATAGGTGTTTCTATTTCCTCCCTGCTTATGGGTCTCTTTAGACTATCTACTTCTTCGCGACCCAGTTTAGGAAGAGTGTATTGTTCTAGGAATGTATCCATTTCTTCTAGATTGTTAAATTTGGTCACATAGTTTTTCATAGTATTCTACAATAGTTCTTTGTATATCTATAATATCTGTGGTAATTTCTCATCTTCCATTTTGGATTTTGTTTATATGAGTTCTTTCTCTTTTTTCCTTAGTGAGTCTTGTCAAGGGTTTGTCAATTTTGTTGATCTTTTCAAAGAACCAGCTCCTTGTTTTATTGATTTCTTTCTATAGTTTTTGTTTACTCTATTTCATCTATTTCTGCTCTGATTTTTATTATTTCTTTTCTTCTGCTGGTTTTGGATTGCCTTTGTTCTTCTTTTTCTAGTTCCTTAAGATGTGATATTAAGTTTTTTACTTGGTCTTTCTCTTATTTGTTCATATAAGCCTATAGTGATATGAACTTCCCTCTTATTACTGCTTGTGCTGCATTCCAGAGATTTTGATATGTTGTGTTGTCATTTTCATTTGTCTGTATATATCTTTTGATTTCTGCTTTTATTTCTTCTTTGACCCACTCATTTTTTAGAAGTATGTTGTTTAATTTTCACATTTTTGTAGGTTTGTTTACTTCTTTTTTTCAGTTGAATTCTAGTTTCAAAGCTTTATGGTCAGAGAATATGCTTGGTATAATTTCAGTCTTTCTGAATTTGTTGATGTTAGTTTTGTGTCCCAACATATGGTCAATTCTTGAGAATGTTCTATGTACCCTGGAGAAAAATGTATACTCTGACATTTTGGGATGAAATGTCCTGTAGATGTCTATCATATCCAATTAATTGTTCTCGTGTTTCGTTTAAGGCCCATATGTCTTTATTGATTTTCTGTTTGGATGAATGATCTAGAACCATCAGCGGTGTATTGAGGTCTCCAGGTATGATTACATTTTTGTTGGTTTTTATTTTTAGATCAGTTAGTAGATGTCTTACATACTTTGATGCTCCTTGGTTTGGTGCATATATATTAAGAAGTGTTATGTCTTCTTGATTGAATGTCCCCTTTATCATTATGAAATGACCATCTTTGTCTCTGATTACCTTTGCTGTCTTGTAGTCAGCATTGTTACATATGAGTATGGCTGCACCTGCTTTTCTTTGATTATAATTTGCTTGGAGAATAGTTTGCCAACCATTCACTTTGAATCTCTTTTTATCCTTGTAGCTTAGCTGTGTTTCTTGAAGGCAGCATACACTTGGATTTTCTTTTTTGATTCACTCTGCTACTCTGTGTCTTTCTATTGGTGAGTTCAATCCATTTACATTTAATGTAATTATTGACACTTGAGGCTTTCCTATTGCCATTTTATATATTGCTTTCTGATAGTTCTGCTTTCTGTTTGGTTCTTCTCTTTTGTTTTCCTATCATTTGTTTTTGTTTGGTTATATTCCATACTTCTTTCCTCTGTTTCTTCTTTTTTTAAGCTATGTGTTTCTGTAGTGGTTTTTTCAGGGGTGGTTACCATTACATAAGAAAAAGGATATATATCATGTTCATTGTAATACATTATCTCATGAGTGCTTCTGCACTCCATCCTCCTTTGCTACTGCTAATCTTTGTCCTTTTCTGTTTTTTGTTTTTGTTGTCACTGATTATTCTTGTTTTTATTGTGATCTTATTGGAGCTTTTACTTGTGATTTTGTTTTGTTTTGTTTTTTGTATCTGGTCAGATCACTCCCTTTAGTATTTCCTGAATTGGGGGTTTTTAGTGATAAATTCCCTCATCTTCTCTATATCTGTGAATGTTTTTATTTCCCCTTCGTATTTGAAGGATAGCTTTGATAGATATAGTATTCTTGGCTGGAAGTTCCTCTCTTTTAGTACTTTAAATATTGGGGTCAACTCTCTTCTGGCTTGTAGAGTTTCTGCTGAGAAATCTGATGATAGCCTAATGGGACTTCCTTTATATGTTGTATTCTTCTTTTCCTTGGCTGCCTTGAGGATTTTTTTCTTTGTCATTGGTTTGTGATAATTTCATTACCATGTGCCTTGGAGTAGGTCTGTTTAGGTTAAGGTAACTTGGTGTTCTGTTTGTTTCTTGGATTCAAGGCTGTAATTCTTTCCACAAGCTTGGGAAGTTTTCATCAATTATTTGTTTGAATATGTTCTACCTTCCACTTTCTCTCTCTTCTCCTTCTGATATACCCATTATTTTTATGTTGCTCTCTTTGATGGAGTTAGACAATTCCTGTAGGACTTTCTCATTTTTTTTAATTCATGAGTTTCTCACCTCTTATTCTGTAGTATCTCTAGTTGCCTGTCTTCTATGACACTAATTCTCTCCTTTGTCTGGCCTATTCTATTAGCTAAGCTTGTTACCTCATTTTCAGTTCATGTATTGAGTTTTTCATCTCTATTTGATTCGTTTTTATAGTTTCAATTTCCTTGGTGAAGTATTCTCTTTCTTCATTAAATTGTTTTTTGAGCTCTTTAAATTGCCTTTCCATGCTTTCTTTTATTTCCCTGAGTATTTTTAGGACTTCAATTTTTAGTTTTCTGTCATTTAACTCCAAGGTTTCCAAGTAATTGAAATTTGTTTCTTGAGTTTTTTCATCGTCTATTTGAGCTACATCTCTGTCTTTTGTATCCTTGATATTTGATTTCTTTTTCCTTAATGGCATTTGAGAGTGGTATTGTTAATAACACTAATAAGAGATAATTAAAAAAATAAAATAAAAATTTAAAAGATACAGTGAAAACAATGAAAATTCTATAAATGAAACAAAAACTACAGAGAACAAGGAGAGGAACTGAGGAAAAATGACAAAAGAGATAAGAAATGAAGTAAAAAACATGCAAAATGCCACAAAGAAAAATATGAATCCAAAATATAATAATTTGATGATAAATGATGATCAAATGAGAGAAAAATAAAAATAAAAAATAAATAAAAAAAGATAAAGGTTTCTGAAATGAAACCCTCACAAAAAAACAAGAATGGAAAATGTAATAACTATGGATAATGAAGTTCAAAGGAAAAGGAAAAATAAAAAAGAAAGAAGATAAAATGACCAAAATGGAAAAAAAGAATTATAAAAATGTAAGTTTTTCCTGGTTTTGAGAGGTAGCTTCTTCCTCTTTTTTTTTTTTTTTTTTTTTTTTTTTTTACAGGTGGCGCTGTACTATAGGGTTTGCCCCTGTGGGGCTCTTGAGCAGAGGTTTGCTGTTGTGTCACTATGGCAATGACATAGACTGGGCCTTAGTCCCATTAGTAGGTGGCACTTGTTAGGGCTTGGAGGCTCTGACAATGGAAGTCTCAGTTTTCCAGGTGCCTCGCCCCATGTGTCTCCTACCTGAGCTAGCAGCCTGGGGACTTAGCTGTGTTTCACCCCAGCTACTTTTTGCAGAGCAAGAGGCTCTAAGAGCAACCAGGTCCCTTCTCTAGAACTGCTCAAAGCACAGTTCTGGGTAAGGCTGGGCCAACCAGAGCCACCAGCGAGAGCAGGCAGGGCTGGGACCCTATTGCAGATCTAGTGCCTTTCTAAGGGCCCCCGGGCATGTCTAGCATGCCTCAGCAAGTTGCAGGTCTAATCTCCACAGGTTTCTCCCTCATGCACTCTTTGGTAGCCCGCAGCAAGTCACGTGCATGCCCAGCCCCCATGACTCCAGCAATGCACACAGAGGCCTGCACCCACCCACTCAGGCGCCCAGCCCTGTGATCTCAGTCAGAGCCGGAAAAGTGGGATTGCGCTCAGAAACCTGCATCAGCCCCACAGAGGCGCCCTGCCTGGGCAATCCCAGGCCCAAGGATCCCAGCCCGTACGCACGTCCCATGCTGGTGGTTGTGGAGCTGGGAATGCACAAAGACACTGGCAACAGTCCATGCAGATGCCTATCACTGATAATCTCAAGCTAAGCCTTCCAGTCTGGGTGCACGTGTGTGCACGCTTCCATGCCAGTGGTGCCAGGTGGAGTCACGCACAGCACAGGTGGTTGCGGAGCTGGGAATGCTCAGTGCTGCTGGTGCAGGCTCACATGGGCACCAGGCACAGGTAATCTTAGGTGGAGCCTGCCGCCTGTGTGCGCGCCCCACCTCCACTATCTCAGGCCGAGCTGGACTGTTCTTTCTTCTGCTTGAGCATCCACCCTAACTCAGCTCCTTCCCCTCTATCTCAGACTCTCCACTTTGCTCGGCTCCAAACAAAAGCACCCCTTCCTCAGATCAGTGATGAAAGTGAAATTCCCTGTTCTCTGTCTTTTCCTTTAGAATGGATTATATATTAAACCACCTTTTTGCCAGGTCATACCTTTGTCTGGTGTGTGTATATTTCAGGTGCTCCTGAGATTATTTCTGTGTTTAGTTGTTAAATTTATTGAAATTTCAAGGGGAGAGACCAGGAGCACCCTTTACGGTGCCATTTCTCTGACATCACTCCAAGATAGAGTTTTTTATAGACAATATAAAACTGTGTCTTGCCTTTTCGAATTAAATTTGACAATCTCAGCTTTTTAAACTGGATTATTTATACCGTTTACATTTCATATAATTATCAATATTATTGGTTTTAAATATATATCTTACTATTTCTGGTCTGTTTCCTGCTTATTCTTTATTCCTTCTTTTCTCTTTTGTTTTATTTGATTGAGTATATTTTAATATTCCATTTTATTTCCACAATTGGATTATTAGTTCTGCCTCTTTGTTTATATTTTTCTGTGTTTGTCTTTCCATATTTAACTTTCTACAATCTATTTTCAAATAATATTATGCCACTTTAATTATAATGTAATAAGTGATGTATTCTTCCATTTCCCCCTTTAATCTTCCATGCTAGTATGGTTGTCATTCTACTTCCATGTATTTTATAACCTCCAGAATACATTATTATTATTGTGACTGTTGCTATTTTCAACAACCAGTTATCTTTATGTTTATTTAAAAGTGAGAAATATTTCTCACTTTTATATTTATCAACATATTTACAATTTCCAGTGCTTTTTATTTTTTTGTAGACCTTAATTTTCATCTCATTTTTGTTTTTCCTGAAGAACTACCTTTAATATATTTTGTAGAGTCTCAGCTTTCATTTGTTTGAAAATATTTATTACAGTTTCTTGAATTTAATTTTGTCAATATGAAGGACATCAGTTCCTAAATGGATGAAATTAATAGACAGCTTAAAGAGAGAGGAAGATAACTGCCATGTCTAAAACAGAAAAGGTTTCAAATTTAGAAAAAGTATACAACAACCTCAATATAACAGTGTTAAGGGATAAACAGACAACTTTCAGATGCAGAAATTGAAAAGCTAGCAAGCATAGTCATTAATATTTAGGGATATGAAAACTAAAATTAATAATGAATATCCCTTTGCAATTATTAGGCCAAAGGAAATTAAAATATTGGATAGTTATATCATGTATTGGCATAGAAGAGAAAACACAAGAATCTTTATGAACAGTAGAGGTATGTGGACTACTCATAGGTGTTTAGATTGCTGGTGATATGAAGATTGTTATGGGCTTTTTGACCATTGAGCATTACTTATTCATATTGGCTGTATATATACCCTGTGATCTAGTAATCTAGTAATTCTGTTCTGGGACTACAGCAAAAGGATAAAGAGTCTCTTTGAGTCCTCGAAGTCCATGTTCATTCAACTCCATAGAGAGACATAGTAGGGGCATTCATTGCATAATTTACTGAGGGGATGAGAAGGTGGGGGTATACTGAGTACCCATGACCAGGAGAATGAACACACTCGGGAGTATTCTGCAGCAAATCAAAGCAAGAGATTTGTTGTCAATATAACAACATGAATGGATTCTAAAAATAAAATTTCAAAACAAAAAATCGGGAAACAAAATGAAATCTACAACATATACATGCTATTTTCAGAAATTATAAAAAGTATGCACACGAAGGGGTCCTGACTCACCTCACACCATCTTTTTTAGAACAACTGAATTATTTCTGTACATTAAAGAAATATTTGCAAAATCAGTGGTATCTATGTTTAAAATGCTTTCTTCTTGCAGATGTTGATGAATGCCAAGCTATTCCTGGGGTATGTCAGGGAGGAAATTGTATCAATACAGTGGGCTCTTTTGAATGCAAATGCCCTGCCGGTCACAAGCAGAGTGAAACAACACAGAAATGTGAAGGTGAGTGTCCCGCTTTTGAGTGTCTCTCCATACCTGCCCGATGACTCAAATCCAAGAAAAACCAACCTCATTTTAAATTTTGAAGAATTTAATCAGAATCAGAGTTCTTTAATTTGATATGAAAGTGGAATCATAATCTTAGGGTAGTTTTGTATTGGTTTGTGCATGTGGTTTTTTTATTGGTTTGTGATTTGGGGAAGAGCCAGTGGGCATTATGCGTCTTGGTTTAGTATCTTCGTTTTTATTTTGTAATGAGAATGGGACTGATCCAGCCATTTATACTTTTTCCTTAATGAAGTAGTTTGCCATTTCACTTAGAAAATTATATAAAAGATTAAAGCAGGTTGAAGAAAAGTGCAAGTGAAATACAGTGTCATGTGTAAAACAGTTCAGTAGAAGTTGGCATTCTGATACAGTATAAAATAAATATTTTAATTTTTATATTGAATATTATTGCTTGCCTGGCCACTACACTGAAAAACAAGCATAATTGACTCAGGGAGCATTTCGAAAGTACCATAATAGGTATTCTGTGAAAGAATATTATTAAAAAATTATAATTTTCTGGAATATGAGTTTTGGATTCTAGTGTTGAAATGTAAATTCCATTGGCATTCTCCAATAAAATAAATTAATTTGTCATAATTGTGATCCAAAGCTTTTGTGATCATTATAAAATTCAAGAAGCTTTTAAGTGTGTCTAAGTTTAATGAACATGGATTTAGAATAATTGTTATGCTTCTGGTAGTATTGAGGGATAATGTTTACCTTTTCAGTTACTTTGTCAACCTGGATCAATTTATTTCAACCAAGGTAGTTTTCTAAAGATATTACAGTATATCTATTTTAATTTTTTTATGTGACATAAGCATTCTCATCTCCTCAAAGTTTAAAAAAAATTTATTCTAGGAATTTGTTTTTGCCAGTCTAACTTAACTGAGGTGGAAAAATGTATATGAGGAATACAGTAAATCTTAATTTATTTTATATGCCTACTATGATCTTAACTGGAAGCATTTTCTGAGTTCAGTAGACTAAGAGTACCAAACATATAATTGCTTCCTGTGAAAAAATGATCACAATTTCATTTAGACCAGGGGTCTCAAACTCATGGCCCGCGGAACAATTTTGTGCGGCCCGCAGACTAATCCACGAAGTTCAAGAAAAGTGTTGCGTAACAGTTGCCTTTTGTAGACCTAGTGCGGCCCGCCGAAGGGCTGTGATCTTGCTCTGCGGCCCACATGCTGAGTTGAGTTTGAGACCCCTGATTTAGACTCACTTACCTTCAATAACTAATATCATCTTCTGCATATTATATAATTCTCTTGTTCTTTTCCTTTTCAAAAGGCAGTATTTTTTTTTGCTTGGTTATAAAAAAAATTATGTTCTTTTGTGTAGAAGAAAAAAATGGGTAAAGGTAAAATCCAGAGTTGAATATAGAATACAAACAAGAATACAAACTATTTTATTAGACAGGAGATGCTATTGTTTTAACACCAGAAATCATAATCCCATGAACCCATAAGATATGTATCATCTCATATTTCCTATTTGCCTCAATTCATTTATAGTCAGACTCAAAATAATCTTCATAATTTTATTCACATTATTGAACTTAATCTCATGCTCACCCAAAAGAGAAGGCAATTAAAATGTGGTTAATTATTTTAAAGATCAAGTATTTTCTCTCAGTAACTAATAGCAAGAATGTTCAAGTAGTTTATGCTACTTAAATACAAGGTTGATAATCAAAGTCTGCCTATATTGGAAAGGTTAAGAAAAATACTTAACCTTTGGGACAATTTAGAGTTGGCACAGGCAATTGGACCAGGGAGTAGAGATCTGCAGAAAGTCTGGGTGGTACTTGTGCGGTATCCTTGCTACTTTTTCTGTTTTCTCTTCTGACATTTTTGGGGTATTCTATTACTTAACATTTTGTCACCCCCTTCACTTTGTCCTTCTGGAATCCAAAACTCCCTAACTCCCTGGTCCAAACTAGATTCAAGGGTGATAGACTTCAGTACAAAGACAAAGTTTGATTATAGGTGAGAGAGCACAGCCACTGGCTGATTTAAATGGTTGTGACATTTCCATTAATCATCAAACAATGTATATTTCTTCTTTGTTGAAAACAGAATGAGCCTTTTCTCCATCACATTTCATCAAAACAACATAGAGAGCCAAAACAGAGTTTGGAGAAAGACAGTGCAACTCTTTATTTGCACTTGTCTGTGTTCTTTAGGAAAGGAGGATATTGATGTAATGTAGGCACCTCCCAGACCCCTGAATCCAGTCATCTCTTTCCTTGCTTCCTGCCCAGGCAGCCAAATCCATTTAACCACTGCCCAGAAAGAATTATGTGATTCAATATTTGAAATTGGTGGGAATAGCAGAAATTGGAAGGGGTGATTAGAATTTGAAAACTAAAGGTTTTATGAAGCCTTTCCTTTGTGTATAAGTCATATTTATTTGGATATGTCTTACAAGTGACTATTACCAATTTTGGGGGGGTAAGATTGTTTTTCTATGTAAAAGATAAAGTGGCATTTCCTTATTAAAATTATTTAATGTGATTGGTAGCATAATGGATTTGGAAAGACTGTAAACTATTGCTGCATTTAGTGACAGGTTTTAAATTATATTTCAGTTTATGTTTAGTTTATATAGTGTCGGTGTAAAATGTTGACATAAATTTAATGTTTGGTTCAAATAAAAATACAACCATAGTAATATCTTATGAATGTCAAAGGTAAGATATTTTAGTTTTTTAATGTGGATTACAATGTAAATATAAAATAAAGTAGTTTTGGAAAATTTATTTTAAAATGATGCACTTTCTATTTCTACTATAGCACATATCATATTTCTGTTTATATGGCAATGAAATTCTCTAATGAATTTTTTTATGTCTGTAATTTACTAAATCTATTCAGAAATAAGAAAAGTCACTCCAGTGTTTTGGATCTGAGTGACTGCAAAGATGGTTGTAGCATTAATAAGAAACTGCTAAGTTAGCTTCTTAACTTTTATCAGTTTTGTCATTGATATTTTTTCTATTTATTTACCACCTCGCTCTAACATTTGACTAAGATCCTTAAGGAAAAATTTTTTTGCTGAATCTGAGAACCTGAAACTAACTGTTCATGGTATTTTGTAGGCTCCAAAATATATTTGTTAATTAATTAGGAGTTTGCATATAATAGTTTAATTTCTTTGAGTTGAGTTAAATGTCCAAAAAGAAGGTGAAATTTATGGCCAGAGTTAAAATTGTGTTTAGAAAGAGGCTAATGATCATCATGGGAATTTTTCTTTCATCCAACTTTTTTTCATTTTCTTCATGATTTTATTTTGCTCTGTCTGATTGCCATTCAAAGACCAAGATCATAAACATTAAATATGGGTTGGCATTTTTAGATCTTTGTATCTTTGTCCCTCTTCATTCACCTGCAGGTAGTGTTTCTGAGGTGAGGCACCTTTGCTCTCTATTTAAAAGAAAAAGCTGTCTTCTGCTGGTTCATTGGCATGTCTTCTTAACTAAAATCTTATCTTATAAGGCTTCTTCTGCTGAAAATTAAGTTTGCACATATATAGTTTATATTAAAATAAAAAAATGGGACATCATTCATCTCCCAATTCAACATCTGAAATATATGACTCAGTATCTGTCATTGAGGCTTGTTTTGTTTAATATCATTGGTTGGGTAGATTCTCATGGAGGATTCTTTTCATGTTCAGATAATGGACTACTGTAGAAGTAGTCTCTCTCTGTCAACTCATGTGGGCATATGCACACCTAAAGGAGAATCAGTTATTTTTCTTCTTACTCAGTTAGGGTCCCAGACTTAATAAAACCTCTTATGCCTACTGCAGTCATGTCTTATTCCTCCTGGGCCAGATTGGCTACAAAATCTTTTCCTATTTCTGTCATACAGTTAACAAAATGATTCTTTGGTGGAGTAAACTCTTTCTTCACATTTGAAGAGAAGGTGGTTTCAATTACTTGCTCAATTCAAAGATTCATTCATCTAAATATTTGTTTACTTTAAATGAAGAAGGCAAGCAGAACACCTTAATATTATATAATATGAAATGGTATATCCAGACTTTCCGGAATTTGGGGTTTTTTAAAAATAATAAAACGTTATTTTGAATTTTAGTCCACTTGAATAAAACACACACAGGTGCCAGATGTCCTCGCATGATCCCCCTTCCAGACTATACCTTCTTTAACATTCCTTGAGCTAGTTACTCTTTCCTGGCTTAAATGGAAGGCAGGAAAATAGCATCACTGTATTGGAAAGTTTCCCTTCAATGGCTCTTTATAGGTCAGAGAGTTGTTTGCAATTTATTCTGAAGAGTCTTCAGCTTTGTTCCATTACCACAGCATTTAGTTGTTTGAGATTTGTGACAACAAATACACTTATTTATGCTCATGAAACTCACAAAACTTGTTGGCACAGTACCTATAGCTGCTGCTCCAACTCTGCTTTGATAAACCGTGGAAAATAAACTTCTGTTCTAAACTGAAAAGTACTTGCTTTTACTCATATTACCGAAAGTGTATTGACTTTATTTTTTATTTATTTTTTTAACTTTAAAATAAATGATAAATAAATTCATTGACTATGTCCAAAAAGGAAAATTATATATTAAAATTGAGATTCAAGTAAAGGGATTGTAAATATTGGCAAAAGATAAAACTTTTTAGGCCATCAATTTAAAAACCACAAAACCATCATCTCTTAAGTTCTTTTAAAAAGAAATTTACAGCATATTAGTTAAAGCATAAATTTCCTCTTTCTTAAATAAGACAGCCAAGGCTGCTAAAACCAAACCTACTTTCTGCTCCTATAACAAATAAGTTATTCCTCCATCACAGCACTTTCTACGTTGTATTTTAATTATTTTTCTTGTCTGATTCTGCCAGCACATTCTATGTACCAAAATAACGTTTTCCTGAAAGCTAATATTTATGGAGTACTTAATATGTTCTAGATGATAAACTGCTTTTCATAGATTTTCTTATTTAATCACCACCCAGTGCTGTGAAGTTGGTTACCGTCATTAACCCAATTTACAGATGAAGAAACTGAGGTACAGAGAGGCTAAGTAACATTCTTGAGGTGATATCGGTAAGAAACCACAGAGCAGCCAGGATTCCAACTTGCTAGACTCACTCCAGAGCTTCTAATCTTAGTGAGTGTTGAGCAAACACAGGAAGATAACCTGGCAGCATATGCCCTAGCCCACAGAGTGCATTTCTTGGGGGACATTCATGAAGACAGCAGCAGAACATGAACACGGTTCTCTCCTTGCTTATAGCATTACATGGTAATGTGCTGCGGTCCAGCAAGGCCAGAATCACACCCCGTTTGGTGATCCTTGCACTGGCGATGGAGTTTGCATGATTAAAGAAAGTATTGCTTATCTCATCTAATATGGTAAAGGCTGAAAAAAAATATGGAACCTTGACCTCCAGTTCTCCTTCTTCACCTCATCCTGCACGAATAGGGGAACTTTCCCTTTGTGTCATCAGGATTCAGTTGGTCCAAGCCTTATATTTGTGGGTGCATACCTGACAGCTCACAGACTCCAGCCCATGTTCATCACCTCAGCAGTCTGCCCAGGTGACCACTTTAAGCACAGTAGCCAAGGATAGCAAACAAGGACTAATTCTTGAAAAACTTAACCTTTCTCTCTAACGTATGTTCTACTGCCTCTTCTGGCTGGTGTATTAGATATATAGTCAATGGATTTTTGCTGTATTTTCTATTTATAAATAAGAACATTTATTCTGTACCACTGTGCTAAAATAATTCACTTACTATGACTTTAGCATTGAAATTAAAGGTCTAGGAAAACAAGCATACAAATAAGTGGAACTTAAGTAATTCTGTCTTTATTCATAGAAAGGAGTCAATAGCAGAGGTCTAAAGAAACAGTTTCAGAATAGCCAAATACACTATTCCTTTGAAAAAATAAGAAAGGGAAAATAAATTTAAAAGAAGAGTACAGAGCTAGCCTAGCTCTTCTAGATACTAAAACATGTTAGAAAGCTGAAATATTTAAATTACTATGCTACCAACATGTAAACAAACTGCCCAGTGGAACACAATGGAAATTCTAGTACAAGAACCCAAATATCTAACATTTAAATCAATGGGAAAACAATAGAATATACAGTGAATAATATCATTTTAAGAAAAATAATTTGATGTCCATACATCACATCTTATACCAAGATAAATCTTAAATGAATCTAAGACATAAATATCAACAGAAAGAGAATAGTTATGTTAAAAATAATCATGGGAATTTTTATAGAGTCTTAGATCTGAGAAAATATTTCTTATATGTTACTTCACCAGAAAGCTCTAGAGGTATAGATTGGTAATTTCAGGCGCATTAGATAAAATAACTTGCAAGGCAATGAAAGGAAAAAAAAACACTACAAGTAAGAATAAAAGACAAATGATAAACTCAGAAAACATTTGCAACTCATAACACAAATAACGACGTTTCTAATACATAAAGAGATTCTACAAATCAATAACAAATATCCGATTAAAATGTTCAGGGAGAAGAATTGACTGTTGACAACAAGGGAAATACCAGTGATCAATACACTAAAACATGCTTATTCTTACTTAGAATAAGAAATTGCAAAATAAAACTATGAGATAACATTCTTTACCTATAAACCTTGATAAAATAAAAGTTCTAATGGAAAAACTGTTGTGAGGATTTTGGGAAACAGACAATCTTAAAAATTTCTGATAAGAAAACCACCTGACCAGGTGGTGGCACAGTGGATAGAGAGTCGGACTGGGATGCAGAGAACTCAAGTTCAAAACCTCGAGGTCACAAGCTTGAGTGCAGGCTCATCTGGCTTGAGCATGGGCTCACCAGCTTGAGTGCAGAGTTGCTGGTTTGAGCATGGGATCATAGACATGAACTCATGGTCTCTAGCTTGAGCCCAGAGATCGCTGGTTTGAGCCCAAAGATCACTGGCTTGAGCCCAAGGTCACTGGCTTGAACAAGGGGTCACTTGCTCTGCTGTACCCACTCCCCCCCATCAAGACACATATGAGAAAGCAGTCAATGAACAACTAAGGTGCCACAACGAAGAATTGATGCTTCTCATCTCTCTCCTTTCCTGTCTGTCTGTTTCTATTTGTCCTTCTCTCTATCTCTCTGTCTCTATCACACACACACACAAAAGAACATTATACTATGAAATTAGTAAACCAGAAAAAGCTAAAAACTATATGATTCACACATAGGTGGGATATAAAAATGAGAATCATGGACATAGATAAAAGTGAAGTGGTTACCAGGATGGGGGAGGGAGAAAAGGGAGGCAAATACACAGTGACAGAAAATGATGTGACTTATGGACACACAACATAACCAACGGTTCAAATGCTATAGAAATGCTTGTCTGAAACCTGTGTACTTTTATTGATCACTGTCACCCCATTAAATTTAATTTCCAAATACTACTACTACCTCTACTACTAAATTCCTGATAAGAGTGTATACTTGGCACTACCTCTCTAGAGGGCAATTTAGAACCCTCTATCAAAATTACAAACGTACCTAACAGATATCCTGTAATTTTTATTCTAAGAATTTATCCTGTCCTTAATCAAGAAATGATCGACTTATAAGCTGATTTCTCCTGTCTTCTTTTATAATAGCAAAATATAGTAACTTATACCTGATACTAAACTGATTAAATTGTGAATTATGTACACAGTAGAAACTATCCTTAAAAAAGATTGTAGACTTTATATATTGATACAAAAGTATGTTTAAGATATTTTGTTACAAGTTGTAAAACATTTTCATTTTCAAAAAGGTTGTATGTGTGTGTGCTTAGTTATGCATAGAATACCCACAGAAGAAAATTAGAAATCTGTGTCACTTGATATTCTGGGGTGGAAATGGACTGACTTGGAGGAAGAGGTGGAAAGGAGAGACTTCTCCTTGAGTGCCCTAAGGTTAAGTTTTTGACTTTGAACCATGTAAATGTATTATTTGCTAAAAAAAATTAAAATAAAAAAGGAAGAAGGAGAAAGACAATTTATCCTTTCTCTGTTAAGCTATGAACTAATTCCTGTAGCAGAATTCTTGTCTCTCTCCTGGTGGCTTGGAACAGTGCATCCAAGACTATTAGAGCCTCTGTAACGAAGCATTGCAACCTTTGTTCCCCAGGACCCCAAGTGTATCCATGGCACAGTACATGCTACTAAGCAGGTAATATATATACATCTAGTGCTTATCAAACGAATAAGCTTTCATGTGGAATGAAAATCTGGGATTTGAGCAGAATTTCACTTACTCTTAAAACTATTACTTTTATGAATCATTAAGTGCTTTTGAGCATCAAATGAAATGTGCTGGACTTTAATAGTCCTGTCATTAATTGTCAAGGGAAAACAATCTTATTAAAATATGTTGAGTGACTTGAAGTAGGAGTAAAATAGACAGTAAGGGAGAGGCAGGTCAGAGATGATAATTACAGTGAAGCTGAGTATAATTTGCTTTTGACAAAAACACAAGCATTATTTAAAAGGGTGTATGTGGTAGTCATATTGTGAAGAAAGATGTTCTTAAATCATCTTTAAATGAAAAGTTGATAAAATCTTGGTCATCAACTGCAAGTGAGCTGCACAGCCCGGTGAAATTAGAACTGATGTAGTGGTCAAAACATAGCCACTCCTTGGCAGTTGGGTTAGACTTTCAAAGTGGAAAACAGGTCAATCCTTTTCTACTTTATGGTTTTTGCGTTTGTTTATTACAGCAATTTAGCTCTCTCTTTCTCTACATACACACACAGATATATGTAGCTCTTTTTCTGAGTTGAACAGAATTGTATTAAACATAGGATTTGTTTTGTAACAATATCTCATTATTATTCCACCTGCAGCCTGATTTTATGTAGTTAATTATCTAAAATAATATACTAAGCACCCATGAAACCACCAAAAACAAAAGCTAGGACCCTGACAATTACCTGCACTACCCATGGTGCTTACTTCCCTCTCCACAGAACCATCACTTTCTATCCAGGAATCAACACTTTCTTGCCTTTTTTAGGATACTTTTATTACACCTATAGATAATCCATTCATCATTATTATTGTTATCATCACTATTATTATTACTATTTTAGTTTTTAAGACTTCAGAAAAGGTTTAATGCTGTTGTGGAGCTTACTTTTTTCAGTTAGTATTAAACATTATGATTCATCTATATACTTACATGTTGTTCTACACACACACACACACACACACACACACACACCCCTTGTTTCGTAACAAGGTGTCTCCTTCAGAGTAGGGCCCACTGTTCTCCCTAGTTTGTTCAGCGTGAACAGAGCTACGCCATGGAGCCAGGGTCATGTTGGTTTTCCAGAGGAATTTTATCCTTTGATCCATTTATTTCTAAAAGGTGACTCATTCATATTTCTATCATGATTGATCTCTCGGTAAGCAGCTTATGTCAGACCATCATGAGCATTCTGGAACCTGGATCCCACTTACTGTTGTTCGGTGCCTACTGGGGAACAAGAACCTCATACTTCATCCTCTTCAGTTAGGGGACCTCCGCCTCATCCCTGTGTGATGCCCCGATTAGTGAGGAAGCGTCTGCTGGGTGGTCACTAATCCTCCTCTGACTCGCAGAGCTAACTTCATCTTCTAGATTACTCTTTCAGGCCCTTCCATGAGGCTGTGGGCTCATAATACAGATCAAGAAATCATGCAGGAGAAACAAAGATACTGCAAACATTACCCTAATCCTCACCCTCCACTTCCCCGTTCCCCATAGCCTCTCCCCTAAGAGCAAAATTATAAATTTTCCTTAACACAGGGACAATAATGGAAACTCTTTTGGTCATTTCCTTGTGATACTTTGGGACCCAAAGTTAAATAGTCTTAAACTTCTCATTATAACTCTTACTCCCCAACCAAGTTCTTCTAATCTGATTTTCAGGTACTTTTCATAGTGCCTCAACACCTAATATAGAGCATTCTCTCAGTAAGTGCTTGTTAAAGAAATATATGAGTGAGGCAATGGGTTGTTTTCCATATTCTTCCTCTTCTTTGCTTTTCCCTAGACTCACTGTCTTCCAGCCCTTCCACTTGGTCATCCTTTTTTTTCATTGGGCTAATTGACATATAACCTTATATTATATGTTATGAATGTCTTTTAATGGAGCTAACAGCTTTGAGAATCAAAGCCCATCTTAACTTGCCATGCTATGTATGCTAAGCAGAAATGACATCCAGCAGGATATGTCTGTTTCCCTTACTCTCTTTTTTTCTCCCTCCATATAAAATAGACAATTACTTGTATTCATATGAATTGATAGTAAAAGTCCTTTGCTGTTAGGAATCTGCTTTCATGATGTACTTATCTTTGGAGGCAAAGCATTGAGTAGCTTACAGATTTGGAGCATATGTATTAAGAATTATAATCTATATTGGGCCCTGGCCAGATAGTTTAGATGGTTAGAGCATTGTCCCAAAGCACAAAGGTTGCTGGTTCAATTCCCGGTCAGGGCACATACAGGAACAGATTGATGTTTCTGTCTCTCTCTTCCTTCCCCTCTCTCTTAAAATCAATAAAATAAACATTAAAAACATTTTAAATATAAAATGGAAGTATGAACCATTTATGCTTTTTAAAATCATTGGAAAGGGCATAGTGGCCCTGTGGCAGGATAGCAGTGGGGTCCCCTGTATGTCTCATTATTGGAAAGGTCACATCCAAGAAAATGAGACCCATGGGGAAGAATGATAGGATGTCCAGTGGGGGAGCTGAACAGCAGCCCAGATCTGACATTGGAGGCAGAATTAGCACATGTGACTTCCTAGCATATTTATTGGAAGTTGCCAATTTCAACTCTTAGTTTCTACCCACAAATGACTTCCACTATTAAAACACGTGCATTAAGTAACTTGGGCACTGCCTTGACAGTCTTAGTCAACAGCAGTATTTCATAGGGAGTTACCAAAGTGCCATCACTCCTTTAACTTCAACCCAAACAAAATGGCTTACACGGAAAGTTGCACACATACTTTCTATGAAAGCTTGGAGGAGAAAGAGATTCTTTCTTTGAGGCACAGTATGTAACATCATCAGTACGAAGACAAGTCTGTGAAAAAGACATGTTCCAAAAGAAAAAATTCAACAAGAAGATATTCTTTAGCATGTCATCCAGGTTGTGAATCAAAATTAGGAATATTCACTGTGCATTTTAACATTTGTAACAAATTTATTTTTTAAAATTTTTATTCCAATAACAAGAGGAAAACTTTTTAGAGAAATGACAATTTACATTTTAAGTACAATTCAAAAAAATAAAGGTGGAGAGAGAAGAGAGCATAGTGGCCAATAACCCAAGATTTGGGACCCAAATGTCAGGGTCTGTCCTCCAGTTGAACCCTGTTAATTTCTAGCATATTAATGCCTTTGTCTTTATAATAGAGACAATAATGGTATATTTTATTTGCATTAGGGTTTTATGAGTATTATATATGATATAGAAAGAATTTGGCATTTTAGGTGTTTGTTAAAGAAGGCAGGGATAGCACAATTTAATTGTAAAAGATTCAATAAACCGTGTGATTTGAGATCTTTAAAAATTAATTGTAAAAGAGTTCTAATATAACACTTCAATTATGACTTTTGGTAAAGTTTCCTATAAATAAGCTCTTTTAATTCTAAAAAAATTAACAAAATTGACCTGCTAGACTACTAGAGTATATATTTACCTAGTCTGATGAAAGTATTCACAAACAATGAAATGGACCCAAATCCATCATCATGATGAGGGAACATGAAACTGTGGTTTTAGATTATCCATTAATTCCTGACTGGTCTCAGCCTGTTTTTTGCTCCCCCAACCCCAGTTCCACCCAAATTACAGAAATGGACATTTGAGACCCAGAGGACTTGATTTATTTAGCATAACACAATGGTCAGGAAATTGCATTTTAGTGGATTCAGAGAAACTTTCCCAAATGGTGAGGACCAGTGTTGTTTCCCTGGTGCCTTTGTATATTTAAATCCTTTTTAAAATATGAAAGAAAAAAAAAGCATGGTAAAGTAATTTCCATTATTTTTGCAGCGCAGTTTCTGCTGAAGATCACTGGAAAAATTGAGAGCCTCCAGAACACCTTTCTCAGAAACATAAAATTAGGTGTGTGTTAATGATAGAAAAATCTATTCTACCCTGGAATGAAAGGATCAGATGAACATTTTTGAACTTTGCTATTAGGGAAAAAAAAGATATAAACTGAAATATACCTCCTTAATGTCTTCATTGTACTTACTAAATAATTTGTTTCATAGTGGGAATGGAAAATAAACTAAATAAATTGCTAGTTTTACAATATTTCTGACATACATCTTTAGCTTCTGTTGAAAGAGAGAGAGAGAAGGAAAGAAAAGCTATTTCACAAATTACCATGGCTCAGTGCCTGAAGGAAATTAGTCTGCTCTAAAGAAATATCCTGCTGTAGTCAAGTAAAAATGTAACAGAACTTGAAATATAATACCTTGATCCAGGACTGCATTTCTTGTAAGTGTTGTCACTTACTGACTGTTGTATATACTTCATTCAATACCCAGGCATTGAAAAAGGTATGAAGAACTGGTGAAAATTTTTACAGGCTGCTAATTTATTTTAGATGTTTCCATTTAGTAAAGATAAAAATAAACAAAGCTGTGAAATGCTTGAATTATCTTTCTTTGTTAGTCCCAAGCTGGGAATCTTTTTCTTAATGTAATCCTTTCATATTTTAGTGTGAAATGTTCCTCATCTGTGCTTTGCCTATGCTAGATTTTAGCACGATTTCGGTGCTAAATACATTGGGTTTCCCAATGGTATTTTCAGGGTAATATGAATGACTGAAAATTTTAACTGTGGTCACCTGCTCTATTGGTCAAAGTCAGGTAATTTGTTTCTCCAAGTCTCTGTTGTTTTCCTTACTTTCAGAAGCATTTATTTCAAGGACACAAAATTAAGGAAAACAAACAAATACATAAATTTAGTTATGGTTTGAGTATGTTTCTTTTAATGTCATCATATGGATATTAGATTAGTTACTGTGTTTTTTTTGTGTTGTTTTTTTTTTTAAATGTAAGCTTTGGTTTTCCTCGTGGGCTGTGGTTTCCTATTTCACATGCTAACATGTCTTTTTCAGTTTAGCTGTGAAAACTATCTGAGGTGTATTTCTGTCCCACTCTAGCAGCAGCAGCACATTTAGGGTAAGTGCACGGCTGGGTTGCGAATCTGTACGGCTAAGTTCCGGTGAACAGCAGAAGACAGTTTGGGCAATATTTACCAACAGCTATTTGCCATCATTCAAAATTTAGTGTGGCTTGATTTAACTACCTGTTTCCGGTGCTGATCTTTAGCATAAACATATTCTTCAGCTATAGATTCTTGGAAATGTTATCAGGACTATGTGACTATAAATCAAAATTTCCCTTTCCCCTTCGGGATATGATACCGTAATAGTTCTATCACATAGAAGTAAACAGCCTTTCATCTTGTTCTTACTGTATTAGGAATACCACTCACTTATCCAACAAAATTGATATTTTGATTATTATTTTTTTTAATCTGGTAAAAGAAAGGATTAAAAAAGTAATATATCCTTTAGCATTCCAGTTTAACTTAAAACTTCTATTCAACTTTCATTTTCCAATTCTCTATTACAGAGAATAGACCTTATATTTGAGGTTGATTTTCCCAAATGATATCCTGAACTTTAATTATCACATAAACCTCACCCACATGCTATGATTTCCAGTTTTATTACTTTTTTAAAAAATATTTTATTTATTGATTTAGGGAGAGAGGAGAGAAGGAGAGAAGGTGGTGGTGGGGGGACAGGAAGCGGAAAGCATCAAGTTGTTTAAGTTGCTTCTCGTATGTACCTTGACCTGGCAAGCCCGGGGCTTCGAACCAGCGACCCCAGCACTCCAGGCTGATGCTCCATCCACTGTGCCTCTGTAGGTCAGGCTCCAGTTTTATTACTTTAAGTTAGAGCAAACTCCTCAAGACATTGTGGGACACTCTGAAGTACAGAACCCTTCTAGCTCGGGGTCAACAGGCGTTTTCTGTAAAGAGCCAGATTATATACATTTGAAGATACGGAGGTCACTCTTTGTCACAAATATGCAGCTCTGTCATCCCCGCACAAGCATGAAAGCAGCCATGGAAAATAAATACATAAACAAGTGGGTGTAGCTGTGTTCTACTAAAACTTGACTTATAGAAGTAGGTAATAGGGTTCAGATTATCAGTACATTCTTGATTATCATTATTCTTGCCTCATTTCAAATTGTCCTCTTTCTAATTCTGTAGTTATTTTCTTAGCGATGAGATAATTTTTGGTGGATCATGGATAAGCAGTTTTTTATTTTAATAGTTATAATAATTTTAATAAAATGTTTTAAGGAATAAACATAACTAGTATATCATAACTATGTACTTATGGGTGTTATTCCTGAAAATATTATTGATTAGAACAAAGATCATGTCACATTTTTAAAAATAAAGACTTATGTTTTTTTAGAGCAGTTTTAGGATAATAGCAAAATTGGAATGAGGTACTGAGATTTCTCTTATATCCTGCCCCCACGCACCCATTACATCTTTTATTATCAACATCTGCCACCAGAGTGGTACATTTGTTACAGCTGATGAACCACATTCACACATCATAATCACCCAAAGTCCACAGTTTACCTTAGGGCTCTCTCTTGGTATTGTACATTTCATGGATTTGGATACGTTTAAAATGACAGGTATTCATCATTATAGTATCATACAGAGTATTCTCACTGCCCTAAAAATGCTCTCATTTTAAATTTTAAAATGAGAATATACATGGAGAATAAATAAAAAGTAATATAGCTGATTTCAGGGATAAAGCGGTAGGTATGGAGATGTGGCTCTTTAAAGACTAGAATTTGAGAAGTGACATTGTAAAATTTATCATCATCGTCATCATCATCAGAAAGCTATTTGACTTCCAAAAATAAATGCTCTTCAGCTGGAACTCACGGTCACCATTATGTTTGCCAGAGAGTTCCATAGAGAAAGGAATGCCCTGCTAAGATCATACTACATTTAGCTCTATGACTTTTCTTTCTACGTCTACCTTTCTTACCTCTAATTATCACCTTCTAGTCTTCCTACCGTTCTTTAAAGCATTGCTCTTTTTTTGGATCTTCTCGACTATCACCTAGAGTGCAGTTGGTAACCTGGCCATTCCTAAAATTAGCAAAGAGAAAATGCACTGCACATCGTTACCGTCATTTCAGGTTGTTCTACTTTTCTGTATCTACTGTGTGGGTACGGGATATGAATCACTGCAGCACTCAGAAAGAAGGGATTGTGTGCTATTGCAGTTAGTATTGTATTTTACTTTTTTAAACATAACTTTTCAAGAGAAACAAAAATATAAGCAAATATTTTCTAAATTACTGCTATATGCTTGACATAAATAGGTTCTGTTTTAACACGAAGACATATATGAAAGTGCTTCCAATGATATTTTGAAAAAAATATCAGAGGTGGTTTTCTTGTTTTGTTGAGTTCTAAGAACAACAGGTTTGAAGCCTTTGAGTATACTTTGTAATAGAAAACATTTGAAGCTTGCTAAAACAATTCTGATCCAATACTTTAGTAAAACCATATTGTGAATACTTAGTTGTAGGCTTAGAAAATTAATTCAGCATAACAAACTCATACAATGCAGCTATTCACAAATTAGATTATTATAATTTTTCCTCCCACATGGAATATTTTTCCTTAATTTACTGTTATAGAAAAAAATATTTTTCATAATTAACTAGTAAAGAAAAACAGGATGTATAGCATTCTGGCATTTATTTCAAATTTGATTTTATATTTTAAAGCATTTCTTTTATATTTTCCTTATAGCTTCAAGATGGAAGATGGGTTTTTTTTTTCCATAAAATATAGTGTTGCAATTTTATATAAATCCTGTGTATATAGGATTTGTGACTAATTAAACATTAATATTTGTATATTGAATCAAGAAAGATGTGGATCTCATGAATAAAATGTATTCTAAAATATGCTCATCTTTAAGAAGGTAATTAAAATTTCATTGTTCTTTAAGGAATATTACTATCTTGATCATTTGCATAACTAGTGAGCAGCAGGAATGAGATGAAGGAGAAAAGAAGGGGTGAAGAGAAAGGAGAAGACTGCCCTGCCTTCGGCGGTTCACCCCTTTCCTCCAGGCTGTGTATAAAGGGAGCCCTTGAAGAGGCTGAAGATAACAAAGGGGAGTGAGGATCATTTTTGGAAAGTGTTGTCTATGAACTACAGTGTGAGGAGGAGGAATATAAGAGCTGGAGCCTGACTTGTATCTGGAAAGTCTTAGTACTGCATTTCCAGAGTTTGAGAGGCAAAGGATACATGGGTTTCCCATCTGCCTGGGGAGAAGCTCGTAGAAAGGAGATGGGTTGTGTGGCCTTGAAAAGGGCACTGACCACACCGACTCCTGGAGATTGGGTGACCCCAGCCTAGGGGTAAACTGTCAACAAACTGGTGCTGATGGTCAAGTTGTAAGGGGCCAGTTAAAGGGGTATATATCTGGGGTCAGTGGTGAGAGGTGAGAGACCTCAGCCTTGCCAGGTTTCCCAAAATATCAACAAAAGCATTAGGCTTTGGAGCCATTGTGTCCAGAGGGCACTGATGGCAGAATCATTCATTCAGAAAAATATTTTTTGATCTCCTGGCACACTTTTCTAGAGTAGTGAATGAAACAGATAAAAATCTGTGTGCTAATGCAGGTCATATTGTAGAAAGAAGGGACAGACAACAAACAAGGAAAATCCACACAATGTCAGACGTGGTGAAGCCATCAGAAAATCAGAGCAGGGTGAGAGCCTGTAAAATGTTAATGGGGCTGTGAAAGATGTGAGGGAACAAATCCTGGCTGTCTGGGGAGTTTCCGACAGAGACCAGTGAGCAGCAGCCCTGAAGCAGGGGCGCTGAGAGGAATGGAGAAGCCGTTAGGCAGGCCAGTGTGAATAGAGCGCCAGTGTGAATAGAGCGGAGTGGCACGGAGGAGACAGTAAGTGATGGGTTTAGAGATGCAGCCTGGGCCCAGACTTTTTGGAGTTTTATAGATCCTAAGTATTTTGGACTTTTGTTTGAGTTCTCAAGCTATTGGACGGTTTTGAACATAAGTTGAAATATCCTGATCTTAATTTTTAAAGATTTACTCTAACTACTGAGTGGTAAAAACATAATAATAGGACCACTGTGGAAGCAGGGAGACCAATTGGGAGGCTACTATGATGGTCTAAGTAAGATTCGGATAATAGCTTGGACCTGGAGTTTATTTGGTAAATGTGATGGGAAGTGGTTGAATTCCAGATGTATTTTGAAGGTGGAACCAGCAAAGTTCATTGACAAATCATTTGTGGGGTGGGAAAAGAAAAGAAAATCAAGTAATTCCAAGGCTTTTGGAATTGAAAGGATGAAGTTTCCATTAACTGAGGTGGAGAACATCTGTGAGTAGAACAGGAGGGTGGGGGGAGACACCAGGAGCTTAGCTATTGATAGTTAATTTGAGACACTTATCAGACACTCAGGTAACATTTGTAGTTGCATATATGAGCTAAATTCAGGGGCAAGGTTAAGTCTGACAATATAAATTTTGGAGTCTTCAGCTTGTAGTTAACTTTTAAAGCCACAAGAATAGATGAGATCATGAAGGGGGCATTTTGATAGAAAATCTGAGGGCTGAGTCCCAGAGCACTTCAACATGTAGAGGTTCAGGAGATGAGGAAGGAGACTGAGACGAAAATGTCTGTGAGATTCTATCTACCCCAACCAACTGAAATCTTTACCACCAGTACCTGTGCTCTGTCCACCCCACTACAACTTTAAAAGTACGTGTAATAGCTGCTAGCTAGGGAGGAAGGAAGAGAGAAATGGAAGGAGGAAAAAACCAGCCCTGCTTCTCTGTCACTGAAGGTTTCTAAGCCTGGGGCAGGCTCAAACTTGGGAGAAGAAGCTTTAACTGAATGAGAGATTAGAGCTTGTGGTTGTCGAATTTGGGCAGACATTTTGTTCATCTTAAAGGGATAAGAAAACCTAAGGAAGCCACCTGAGATTTCCTGGGGTCAAGAAAGAACTATTCTGCCTGACCAGGTGGTGGCACAGAGGATAGAGTGTTGGATTGGGATGTAGAGGACCCAGGTTCGAGACCCTGAGGTCGCCAGCTTGAGCACGGGCTCATCTGCTTTGAGCAAAGCTCACCAGCTTGGACCCGAGGTCGCTGGCTCGAGCAAGGGGTTACTCGGTCTGCTGAAGGCCCACGGTCAAGGCACATATGAGAAAGCAATCAATGAACAACTAAGGTGTCGCAATGAAAAACTGATGATTGATGCTTCTCATCTCTCTCCATTCCTGTCTGTCTGTCCCTATCTATCCTTCTCTCTGACTCTCTGTCTCTGTAAAAAAAAAGAAAGAAAGAAAGAAAGAAAGAACTATTCAAAAGAAAATTGCAAAATGGCAGTGGGAGAAAGATCAGAGTTGCTTTTTGCTTGCACCCTTGCCATTTCAATTACTCATTACCATATATTCTTTCAGTTTATATGAAACTATTGAAACCATTTCCAACTCCATGACTTACATTTGTAAGTCTACAAGCAAAAATGTAACTTTTACATTAATCATCAAACTGGTTCTCTAAGTAATTTAAGGAAAAAATTCCAAGTGTGAACGTCTTTCAAATCTCAGTGAAGGCTCCCTGGGGTGTTTTGGTGGCCTTGAGAACTGACCAAATAACTTCCTATGGATAAGCAACAGCTCTGTCTTATACCATAAAGTAGTCATTCAGGTAGATAGTTGTGATGTTCTGTGCTCCGCTAGTCCAGTTAGAGAATGACCTAAGTGAGATCCAGTCACAGTCCTGGTGAGCCTTCCCAGTCAGCCGTTTTGAATTTTCCACTTGGCTCAGAGAATGCTAATGGATGATGTGCATCACCCCGTAGAACAGATCAAAGTTCAACAGAAGCTGAGCCTTAGAAGTGGTCCTTCCATATTCACACATTCACCCTTATACAGCCTGTTTTATGTATAATACACAGGTAAATCTGTGTGGTTCAGTTACTTTATGGAATCTAAACTGGCTATGTATCAGTGTAACCTCTCAGGTGAATAAGAAATCAACCAAACCCAAGAAAACACAACTGTGCCAATTCAAAGATTAACTTTCTTCATTAGAATTGTTCATAGTTATGTCTTTGTACTGAGCATACTACTTTTGTTGAGTTATGTGGATAAGTCCTGCTGGGGGTGATGATGACGGAGACGCAAAGACCCGAATCCGTGGACCAGGTTCAGTGATGCAGATCCACTTTATTCAGGAAGTAAACTAGCTTATATACATGGGTTCAGCCTATAGGGTGTTACAGTGTGTTCTTCAAAGCCAATGGCTGAAAAGATCAGGGAGCTGCCTGGTTGGCACTGAGTCACTTCCTTATAGCGGGCGAGCTCCCTTCCTGGGTATGCCTAGGAGGGTCCTGGGAGCTGGAGTATTCTCACAGCATTGCATCAGCCACAGCTGCTAGGAATTGCTCTGTGCTCCACCCACATCTTTCCCTTCTCTTTTAATTAAGGCCAGTTGGATTTCATGAATGACAGCTTGCTGTTGTTGTAGCTTCTGAATGCTATGCATTATGCAATGGAACCCTAGTAGAACTAAAACAACTATAATACCTATTACACTATATGCTAATAGATTAGCTGGATTAAACAATGAGGCAAGCTTCTGTGATGTTTGACTAGTTAGGAAAGAAAACGGGGGTCTTAAATAGGGGATTCCTCCTAGGAGTTGGGATGTCATTTCCCTCCCATTATGTTACAGAGACCTTCTAGGTGCTGTTAAACACAGTTCCATTTTTATGGTAAAAAATGGACATAGGTCCATGCACTCCCCCTTCCCACAAAGGTCCCAGCATCCAAACACAGAACGGATGGCTTGCCATGGGCTGCATACTGCACATGGTTGCAAGGCACATTACACAAATTACAACAACATGACAAATCATACAATTTCAACAATCACAAAGGTACACTTCACCAGTCTCTGAGCACTTTGCCAAAAGCGCAGAATATCCTCGACCTTCTTTCAAGCCATAGGAAAAGCTTCTCAGGACAGGAGAAGGGCCTGCAGCAAAGCCACCTCCCACCCCCATCAGGGTATTTCACATTGTCCAAAATCCGTAAGTCCGTCCAACAAAGGAGCCAGTGCTCACTCGGATCTTAGTTCAGGAAATCAGTCCATGCACATGAGGTCTCAACCACCGCCCTCATCCCTGCCGTCCTGGCAGGTCTTACACTGTCCTAAAGAGGAGCATGTGGCAATGGCAGTCAGCATTTCCATCTCTGCTCTGGAGAGCATGATAGCATTCACCCCTATGTCCCAAAATGTCAGCGAACCCACCAGCGGCTTAGCAGGCACTCCCTGCCGTTCCAGCGGCCACTTGATGATGCAAGCCTGGCTTCCGTTCATCCTCCCGCTGCAACTGCTGCTGTTTACCTTCTGGAGTCTGCAAATCACAACTCCGGCCCAATTCTCCTCATCCTCCAAAGATGAACTGAAAACACCAGCTCGTGCTGCCAGGCTCGAGCCCCGGGCTGCCAACGCCTGCATCTGGGAGTCAGCAGTTACTATAGCACACATAAGCAAGCACCAGGGCCTGGGGGCACGTCAGGGGCAATTCTCTGGGCCCGCCCCGCCAAAGCCTCCACATCCCCCCAGGTGATGGGGCATGCACACCGGCCAAGAGGTCTTCTTCTGGAGCACTGAGGACCTCTCCCCTCAGGCATAGTCAGTGTGGACAAGGCCAGGGCTGTGGCTTTGGACGGGTGAAGACTGAACCATTTAGTGGGTGCCCAGGAAGCTCTGTCAAGCAGGTTGGGGGGTTCCTGGGATCCAAATTGGCTGAAAAACACAAGCATAACCTCTCCCTTGTGTTAGAAGAGGGTGTGGTCCCCACCACTGTGCCATGGCTGGGTCCTTCCAGCGTCATTTCAGAGAGAGGAGCGGGGACAGAGAGAGCGAGAGATACAGAAAAATAGACAAGACAGACAGAAAGATAAAAGACACATGGGGGCGTATAGGCTGGCCCATGGGTCTGCAGCAGGAACACGTGTTGGAGATAAAGCTGGGGTAGAAAATGCATCTGAGAGGCTGGGGTGGGGCACTGAGCCCTGGCAGGGACTGCGGAAGTAGCGACTTCTGCTTTTTCCCCCGCACGGCAGAGCTGATGGCAGTTAGCAATTTGGTTGGTTTTGTTTCTGCACGCTCAGCCGCGATTTTGTCAAACTTGGAGGCTAAACTACTTTCCTCCTCAGTGGAGAGGAGTGAATAGGAAGGTGGGGCTCCCCAGAGAGAGGGGCAGCCTGTAATATCTTTGGCACTGGCGGAGGGTCCCCAGCAGGAGCGCAGGTCAGGCAGGCATGTATTGCTGGCAGGGCAGGAATGAGGCCGAGAGGGAAGGTTTGTCCCCCATGTACTTCGGCTGAACGGATGCTCCGGAAAGCTCAGGCCCAAGTATCGGGGTCCCAGAAGGGCGCAACCTCAATCCAGAGATTGAAACCAGAGAGAATCTCCCAGTAAGTACAGAGATCCTTTTCACAAACTTTAACTTGCCTACTCTGCAATAGGGCATAGAGGGCTCGAGCTTGCGGGGCTCGGGAGTGGGGGAGAAGGTTCCCCGTTGCAGAGGGTCACTCACCCGTCCTTTGAGTGCCACTGGGTCCCTGTTCGAGGCACCAGAATGTGGACAAGTCCTGCTGGAGGTGAGGACGACGAAGACACAAAGACCCAACTCCGGGGACCAGGTTCAGTGACGCAGATCCACTTTATTGAGGAAGCAAGCTAGCTTATATACACAGGGTTAGCCTATAGGGTGTTACAGCGTGTTCTTCAAAGCCAATGGCTGAAAAGGTCAGGGAGCTGCCTGGTGAGCACTGAGTCACTTTCTTACAGTGGGCATACCCAGGAGGCTTCTGGGAGCTGGAGTATTCTCACAGCATTGCATCAGCCACAGCTGCTAGGAATGCGCTCTGCGCTCCACCCACATCGTTACTTCCTTTTATGCTAATAACTATGAAAAGCACAGATTAATGAATATTTATATGATAATTTTATAATGGAATATAGGTCAAAATGTTTTTTCACTTAAAATTTATTTAAAAGATACAAAATAAATGACTTGATATAATTATTAAAGGATTGGTAAAAGATCAAAATTTTAAAAATTAAGGTTATTACTGCATGATGCCAAAATACTTTTAAAATCTTGAGGATATTATGATTACATCTTCATGTATTATTGACAAGAAAAATGATAACAAAATATTAAATTCTTGTATCTTTACCAAGTCCAACTGGGTATAGTAAATTTAACTTTGGAACTTCCTGACTTTTGTACTGTTGAAGTTGTAGGTTTTACTCAATAGTAAGAAAGCTTTTGATTTAATTTTTCTATATTTAAGTATTTTTAGGTAATTGTGGAAAGCAAGGAGGATTGGAAGAAGGAATTCTGGAGGACATAGTTTTTACAGCTTAGCATTCAGTTGTGAAAAGTATTTTCCTGCAGAAACTCCACTTCATCATTTTAAGTCTTCAATATTTTAAAACATAAATTGGGTCCTGGCCGGTTGGCTCAGCGGTAGAGCGTCGGCCTGGCATGCGGAGGACCCGGGTTCGATTCCCAGCCAGGGCACATAGGAGAGGCGCCCATTTGCTTCTCCACCCCCCCCCTCCTTCCTCTCTGTCTCTCTCTTCCCCTCCCACAGCCAAGGCTCCATTGGAGCAAAGATGGCCCGGGCGCTGGGGATGGCTCCTTGGCCTCTGCCCCAGGTGCTAGAATGGCTCTGGTTGCAACGGAGTGACGCCCCGGAGGGGCAGAGCATCACCCCTGGTGGGCGTGCCGGGTAGATCCTGGTCAGGCGCATGCGGGAGTCTGTCTGACTGTCTCTCCCCGTTTCCAGCTTCAGAAAAATACCAAAAAAAAAAAAAAGAAAAAAAAAGAAATAAAAAGATAAAACATATATTGGTCTTATTTATCTGGGACTAACAACGCAAAACAAAATGTTTCCACTCTGAGTAGATTGAAAAAAAAAGGGAAAAGATGGAAAGAAAAGAAAGAAAAAGCTACTACTGATAGATAGCTACACTTCCCAAGAAGTACCATTTTGGAATGCAGACCAAAAATTTAAGCTCACAATGTTTGACTATGTTACCGGTAACTTCTATGCATTTGGAAATACTGTAGAAATAACTTTTCAACTGTTGCAATAGTGTTAAAAAGCACTGATGGATTGCCTCTTGTCACCTTTAATTCATGCCTGAATTACTCCCAATTAGTATTTAGAGAGATGCAGTATTGATTTCAAGCCAAAAGGGAACCACTCATTACATTGCCACAGTAATAGCCCTTTAAAAAATACTATTATTCTGCTTACGCGAACCAAAAACTCTTCATTTAAAAGTTCCTTTAGTGCCTGTTAATATTAACATAGAGAGACTATTTTAAACATACTTCCCTAGATCAGTAACAAGAGGAAGGAGGGATCAAGAGGCACATATTGATATAATCTTTCTGTGGTAAAACCCTGAAATAACACAAAGGTACTGATACTCCGTGATGGACACCAGACTTCCGTCCTCTGTACAGCCCCTGGTGTTCTCCATCGTTCTAAAACAAATATCCTTCTCTTTTCATCTTCCCTTTGGGCCACTGCCCTCTTTTTTCCTTTCTCTTCACATCAAACTTTGGAATAATTTCCATCCTCTATTTACCTTCTTCTGACTTACTCTTGAACCCATTGTAATATAGGGAATATCCACCAGTCAAGTACAACTATCAATAATTTCATCAGGATCGCTAGGTGGACTTTTCCCATTCTTACAGAAAAAAAATTATCTATGTGCCGTTGGCTTCCCGAAACAGGACATGGATTTCTTCTGTGCAGCTGCCTCCAGACCGTGTGTATTTTAGATGTTCCCACCATTCCCTCACACTCAGCATGCGCAGACCGAGCCTTTAGTCCACTGTGCCCACTCCACATATACCTTACCAGCATTTCTCATGCCTTTCATCTCAGTGGCTGGCCCAACCATCCATCCATTCTCATGCCCAAGACATAAATCTGGGTACCACTCTTGGTACCCCCTTTCCTGACATGGCCATATTATCCCCAGGATATTTGGATGAATTCTACTTCCTAATTACATGTTGAATTTATCCATTCTCTGCCTTCGCTGCCTCTATGACTGAGATGGCTTTCTCTGAGATCTCCCCGCTCCTGCTTACTGCCCTGCATTTCCTTTTCTATGTTGCAGCCACAGTGGTCTTTCCAGAGCACAAATTCAGTCATGTCACTCCCCTGTGTGAGCCCCCTGTTCTCAGGATAGAGTTCCTGCATGTCACCCTCTGCTTACCTCTCTAGCCTCCTTTCTTTCAACATGCTCTGTGACTCAGACACATTCACATTTACTTAGCTACTCAGATAAATTATGCTCCCTGCTGCCTTGCCTTTGCATGTGCTCGTCCCTGTGCTTGGAAAACAGCATTCGTTTTATTTCCACAGCCTCCTGGAGGCCTTCGTATTATGTTTCAGTGTAGCTGTCACTTTCCTGTGGAAGTCTCTCCTGCCCCTTTCCTCCTCTGCACATCTTCTGCCTTCGTGTTTATCACACAGTATTGTCATCAGGTACAACTCAGACCTCCTGGCCACCGCTGGCAGCTTGTGGGGCAAGAGTCCAGCAAACCCCTGGCTTCAGCTGTCTCTCTGCTTTGCAATTCTGTGTCTGGTCCAAGGAAATGTTTATCTTATGTTTTGAAAAACCAGCTGGGTCTTTTTTTTTTCCGCTCTTTTTATATGTCATCTGTCACTGTTATGTGTTTGGAGCAGAAGGGGAGTACTGAAGCATCTTGACTAGAAGTCAAAATCTGCATGTTTAATAAGCTTTCCAGGTGATTTTTATGCACATGAAAGTTTTGTACATCTGTACTCTATTTTCTTCTATTGAGAAGACTGAGCTGTTTGACATGAACTTATTCAACCTCAGATTCCCTCTATTACTACATCCTCATTTTCCATTTTCCCTGCTCTTGACAAAGTGTCTTATCTTTCCAGAGCAAACTGTTCCAGCTCTGCACTTAATTCTGTCACCTTTTTAGGCCCCTTCTAACTCTAATTATATAGTTAGGTTTCTGACCTGTATACCTTCTCTTGCCTGACTTGTTCTCTGGACCTACAATCAAGGTTATCCTAAAACACATTAACACAGAACCTCTCTCCTTCGTCTCTTTAATGACCTCTCAGTATACTCTTTGTTTCTGACTTCCTTCACAAGTTTCCTAAAAGCATAGTCTGTACCAGTAATCCAGTGGTCTGCAACCAACAGTCCACAAAATAGTCAACCACATCAGGGTAACTGTTTTTATTATTATTATTTTATTATTATTATTATCTTGTAATTCTGTAGATCAGAAGTCCAAAATGGGTCTCCTAGGGCTAAAATCAAGGAATTGGCAGGACTGCATTTCTTTTGGGGTGTCTAGCCAATGCTCCATTTTTTTTCACCATTTAGAAGTTGCCCTCGCCTGATGAGGCGGTTGCTCAGTGGATAGAGCTTCGGATTGGGATACGGAGGACCCAGGTTCAAGACCCCGAGGTCGCCAGCTTGAGCGTGGGCTCCTCTGGTTTAAGCAAAGCTCACCAGCTTGGACTCAAGGTCACTGGCTCAAGTAAGGGGTTACTCGGTCTGCTGAAGGCCCACAGTCAAGGCACATATGAGAAAGCAATCAATAAACAACTAAGGTGTCGCAATGAAAAACTAATTATTGATGCTTCTCATCTCTCTCTGTTCCTGTCTGTCCTGTCTATCCCTCTCTCTGACTCTCTCTCTCTGTTTCTGTTAAAAAAAAAAAAAAAAAAAGAAGAAGTTGCCCTCATTCCTTGACCTTTGGCCCCCTGCCATCTTCAAAGCTGACAGTGTAGTACAAGGGGTAGTCAACCTTTTTATACCTACTGCCCACTTTTGTATCTCTCTTAGTAGTAAACTTTTCTAACCGCCCACTGGTTTCACAGTAATGGTGATTTATAAAGTAGGGAAGTAACTTTACTTTATAAAATTTATAAAGCAGAGTTACAGCAAGTTAAAGCATAGAATAATAATTACTTACCAAGTACTTTATGTCGGATTTTCGCCAAGTTTGGCAGAATAAATCTTTATAAAACAACTTACTATAGTTAAATCTATCTTTTTATTTATACTTTGGTTGCTTCACTATCACATACCATGAAACTGGAATGCTCACTAGTGGGTGGTAGGGACCAGGTTGACTACCACTGGTGTAGTATTTTCTTTTTTTTTTTTTTTTTTCATTTTTCTGAAGCTGGAAACGGGGAGAGACAGTCAGACAGACTCCCGCATGTGCCCGACCGGGATCCACCCGGCACGCCCACCATGGGGCGACGCTCTGCCCACCAGGGGGCGATGCTCTGCCCATCCTGGGCGTCGCCATATTGCGACCAGAGCCACTCTAGCGCCTGGGGCAGAGGCCACAGAGCCATCCCCAGCGCCCGGGCCATCTTTGCTCCAATGGAGCCTTGGCTGCGGGAGGGGAAGAGAGAGACAGAGAGGAAAGTGCGGCGGAGGGGTGGAGAAGCAAATGGGCGCTTCTCCTGTATGCCCTGGCCGGGAATCGAACCCGGGTCCTCCGCACGCTAGGCCGACGCTCTACCGCTGAGCCAACCGGCCAGGGCTGGTGTAGTATTTTCAAATCTCTCTTGCAATATGACACTTTTTCCTCCCTCTTTCATTTATAAGGACCCTTGATTACATTGGATCCAAGACCAGATAATCCAGGATGATTTCTTATCACAAAACCAGGTGATTAGCATCTCAATTCCCCTTTGTCATGTAAACTGACACATTTACAGGTTCCCAAAATTAGGACTCTGGCATCCTTGGCTAGCCATTATCTGCATAGCACATTTGACTTCTTTTTTTTTGTATTTTTCTGAAGCGAGAAGCAGAGGGGCAGACAGACTCATGCATGCTCCTGACCGAGATCCACCTGGCAAGCTAACTAGGGGGTGATGCTCTGCCATCTGGGCCGCAGCTCTGTTGTAACTGGGTCCATTCCAGTGCCTGAGGCGGAGGCCATGGAGCCATCCTCAGCACCCGGGCCAACTTTGCTCCAATGGAGCCTTGGCTGTGGGAGGGGAAGAGAGAGATAGAGAGAAAGGAAAGGGGGAAGGAAGGAGAGGTGGAAGGATGGAGAAGCAGATGGGCACTTCTCCTGTGTGCTCTGGCTGGAAATCGAGCCTGGGACTTCCACATGCCGGGCTGATGCCAGCAAGCACATTTGAGTTTTTAAAAATTTAAATAATTTTTCAATAATCCTGTTGACTTCTCTTTTGTATTTCTTTCTCTTCACTTTCCAAATGAACATATTCCTTCAGTTAACTATCTTTAATATTTAATTTTCTCTTATGTTCTCTTCTCTTGACTTTTTATTCTCTGTTTTACTCTTTATATTGACCTTATATTACTGTTTTATTCACATTGATAGTTTCAACTAACGTTAGTCTTAGATGCTGATTAGTTTCTAAAGATCTACCGTGGATTTTTAGCTGTTTTCTAAATATTAATAGTTCAAAATGTTAATGAAAAAATCATTCATTTTCCCCAATGTGTCTTTTATTTATTTCACTAATTTAATTTACATGAGCTCAATAATGAAAACTTCCTGTCCCTTTCCCCTTATTCTTTCTTTTGCTTTCAGAATATTTCTTTCATTCATACCATCCTCCTAGTTCCACCCTCATTAACTGAGGCTTAGGCCATGTCATTACCATTACTGTCCCTGACCCCATTCTTACATTGGCCCTGTTCTTTTTCAACATTGGCAGCACATATCTTTGCGAAAATTAAAATTCTTAGTCTCTTTCCCTGATTTATGATTCAGTTACTTCTATTGCTACAAAGTAAGGATAGATTTCTGAGAATGGCATTCTAACTTTCTAGTTGTATTTTTCATTTCCTATTATAAATACCCGTAGCTCATGGGAAACTTTATTCTGCATCCATACTTTTTTTGGCCACCTCCATATTTTGGCTCCTGTAGTTCCTCTCCCTAGAAGAACCTCTCCCATCTTTTCTGCTTGTTGAAACTCTCCCCTATTCTTCAGGTCTCATTATTAGCTAGTATGTTCTCCAAGAGTTTTTCCTGATTCTTGTAATTGAATTGAGGTGGCATATTGTTAGTTGTCTATTGTTGTGCCTTGTTTTACATTTATGTACTTAATAGATTATAAATTCATGGAAGTTAGAGATTATGGAGGTTAGATATTATATATAATTGTCACATGGTATAGACAGATTGAAGTCCTTTAATAGCAATTATTTATTTATTTTGGAGGGGAGGGGACTTAAAATAAATTTGGTTACATAGCTTTTGTAGTTGTATTTACCAAAATATACTTTATTAAAACATAGTGTGGTAGGCAGTTAGACAGACATGAGCAGAGCAAGGATGATGGGCCGGGTATAGAAGGTCACCAGGGGAGAGAGTCCCACATGCCAAGCAATTGGCAAAACTGGGAAAACAAGGACCTCACCCTCAGGTTAATCTTTTCTCCCCTAGCATGTTGCTGGTCATGTGGTCAAGACACCCTGCCCTCTCATATTTTTGGTCATGTGGTTCAGACCTTCCCCTGACCTTTCCTTCCCTGTCATGTCTCTAGTCAGTCCGGGTTAGACCCCTTTAAAGGGAGAAAAACAAATGGGCTACAGAATAGACTTTCACCCTTTGAGTAGTGAATTTTTTTCATGCTCACTAACCCCTGGGAGTGAGTCTTTTTTTTTTTTTCAAAAAATGAAATTAGTTCTAGTTACAGTTTTATTAACTTAAAATAATGTATGTTTGATAACCAATTTATGGAAACAAGAAGAACATACATTTGCCTTCTTTTAATGTTGCCTTCCACATTTTTAAAATAAAAATTTTTGTTATCTCATACTCTAGATGGTCAGGAGGCACAAGGATGTGCATGAACGTTCATACTACTCGAAGGGTTAAACATTAAGTCCCCAGGACAATGAGGTTGTGACCAGTATTAAACACATCTAGGTCTCAGTTGTGTTTTAGCTCCATGGCCAGACAAGCAGCAAAACCAGACAAGCAACACCATGGCTGACCTCAGGACCAACTGCAGTGACTAATGACCCTCTACCCTGGTGCTGACCAATCAGTGGAGACCATGGCCATGAAAGGACACACTGGAGAACTGATGAATATCTTACTGGGGTCCTCCCTTGGGACTTCCTCTAAAATCCCCACCCGTAAAAGCCCTTAAGACGGAGGAACCAGCACACCCTCCCTCTCAGGAGCACACTTGCACCTTCTCTGTCCCACTCTTGCCCCCAGGTGCATTACCTTTATCATTCTCTTTCCTAAGCTCCAGGGGCCTCTTCTTTTGCCTCTGTAACTTGTTTCTTGAGCCTATTTTTTCTATCTCTCACTTCTTCTGCTCTGACTTTCTAAATAAACTTTCTCTTATAGTTTGAGTTTTGGCTCCGAATTCTTTCTTAGCCACAACTCAAGTACCGAGGTTGCTGAACCAATGTCTGATTTGACTCCACCAGTCTAACACCTGATGCTGTGTTTGCCACCGCCAACAAAAACACCTGAACTTGTGAACAGTGATGGCTCCTCTTCTCCATAAAATTACTATAGGAAGCTCTAATTACCTTAGTTCTGATCTGACATCGCTGTCATAACACTTTGTGCTGTTCTTGTTGCCGACAATATATATTATAGCAATACTCCAGTGTGCACTGAAAATAGTTTTGGGGTACGTGTATTTGTTAATTATTGTTCAGCCTTCTCTTTTTTATTTTTTAAAATTTATTTTTATTTAAGTATAGTTGATAATACTGTTTTTATTGGTTATGTTAGTTTCAGGTATACAGTATAGTGATTTGACATTTTTATACCTTACAATGTGATCATCCTACTAATTCTAGTAATCATCTATCTCCATGTAAACTTATCACAATATTGTTGATTATACTCCACTTCCCTTTTTATCCATCCCCCCACCTTTTCCCTTCTGATAACCACCCTTTGGTCTTTGTTTCTATGAGTCATTTTTGTTTTCTTTTGTTTTTAGATTCCACATAGAAGTGAAACCATACAGTATTTATCTTTCTCTGCCTGACTTATTTCACTTAGCGTAATCTTCTAGATCCATCCATGTTATTGCAAATGGCAAGATTTCATTCTGTTTTATTGATGCATAACATTCCATGGTGTGTATATACCACATCTTCTTTATCCATTCATCTATCTATGGACATATAGGTAGTTTTCATACCTTGACTACTGTAAATAATCAGTAATTATTTAATAAGTTTTTGAATGAATAGTAGATGGCCAATTTAAATTTGATGACTTGATTATATAAAGAAGGAAAATTGAGAATTTTAAAGAATGAATAGCATTTTTATTATTTCAGACAAATTATTTGTTTAAGAAATTAAATTTTTATGGTTTGGTACAATCAGTAAGTTTTCCACATGTGTAAATTTTAGTATGATTCAACCATTTTTTATAAAAATATTCTTGATCAAATAACAGAACAAAGTTAAAGCTAATATTTATCAATTAGACCTGAAGGTAAAATGGAATGATAATTCAGAAATTTTCCAACTAATCTTACCAGATTTGATTTATACTCTTACATTCAAAGGGGAAAAATAATTCAGAAGAAGATTCTAGGGATTATTATCTTTCTCCCTTCCCACACATACATTGTAAATAAGAGAAAAAAATTATATACTAACTGGCTGGTCTAAAGAAGTTAACCCTTTGAGTACATAGTACGAACATTCATGTACATCCTCGTGCCTCCCACTGTCCAGAGTATGATCGTAACAAAAATTTTAAAAATGTGTATGGCAACATTAAAAAAGGCAAATGTATGTTCTTCTTGTTTTCATAAATTGGGTATCAAACAAAAATGATTTTAAGCTAATAAAACTGTAACTGAAACTAATTTCATTTTTTGAAATAAACTCACTCCCAGGGGTCAGCGAGCATGAAAGAAACTCACTACTCAAAGGGTTAATATATGAACTTTCCTGATTATAAAGATGTTATAAATAAGATCTCCTCCAATGGTACGTGGTTTATACTAAATTAGAAAACCTGAAGTAAATGGAAGAGTGTATGGCATGGAAAGATTGCCATGATTGTGGAAAGGTTTCCAGATTGTTAAGCAAGTACCTCACTAGACCCTGTCCCCAGCAAAATGAGAATTGAACTGATAAAATTTATTTAAGAAAAAACAAAACACTAAACAATAAAGCCCCTAAAATTCTAAGGGCATATAGCAAATGGATATTAATTTTTTAGCCTCTACTACTAAATCTTGGTAAGAACAGCAGGAGTCAAAAATATTTGAGCCACCACTTGCTCCCTTTCCACCTCGCCCATCTCTGTATTCCAGGAGTTCTACCTGGATGCTCTACTCCACGTGGGTACAGCCAGGAGGACAAGGGCTAACCACTTTTCCCAGGTACCACTCTGGAGCTGGGGTTTCCCTGCAAGAGAGCCAGGCTCCCAGTGTTTCTTATCCCTTCACCCCACCCTTGGTCCTTTTGCAGAAGCTATGACCCAGGTGGGATCAGCAAAGAGGATTGCTCTCCTTTCCTCACCCAGCTCTCCCCCATAGGTGGAAGCTCTACTCCAGGTGCATCTGGCCAAGAATGGTGGTTATCTGAATGCCCCACCTACAGCTTATTCGTAGAGCAGAGCTTCCACTCAGGAAGAGCTACACTGAAAATGCCAAGAGCTGCCCATCTTCTTCCCTCAGGCAGTGGTTCTCAACCTTTCTAATGCCGTGACCCCGCAATACAGTTCCTCATGTTGCGGTGACCCCAAACCAAAAAATAATTTTGGTGGCTACTTCATAACTGTAATTTTGCTACAGTTATGATTCGGAATGTAATCTCATTGCTTTAGGCGACCCCTGTGTTTTGGTCATTCGACCCCCGCCGGGGTCGCGACCCACAGATTGAGAACCACTGCCTCAGAACCTGCTGATAGAGCAGATGCATCATTCTAGGTAAAATGAGATTCTTCCCCCAGCATTACTGCACTGCCCAGGGGAAAAGCAGGCAGATGACTGAGAGAGCCCCTCAGCTCTGCCTGTGGGAATGACTTTATTTGAAACTGTGAATAGAGAACTCCAAGCCTAAGGTCACTGTCACACACAGTAGAAATTTTGGTGGAAAGCAATTAAAAGGAGGCTAGTCATTCCATGATTCAAGCAAAACAGCAGAGGAGCCAGAAATTTCAGAGAGAGAGTTAGGGGAGAGAGAGTTCAGAAGACCCCTTCTAGGATCATAGTCAACTCTGAGGTTTGAGAAGGGTGAGCACACCCACACAGGAGCAATTGGAGTAGGATGTGTGACAGACTTGAAAGCATTCCTCAAGCCACACACAGACCCGTCAACACAGGCAGAAGTGTCACTGACACAAAGAGCTTAAACACAACCTCTGACCAAACATTGAATAATTTAAATTACTCTGACCTGGGTGTGACTCCTATGTACCCAGGCTTAAAAATAATATCATAGTCATTTCTGACAGTTAGAAATTATGTGCATGCTCAAGTCTGTGTCCTCTCAAGACAGATCAGAGAGAGAACCTCCAAGCTACTAGTCCTTGGCTGAGCATGGGGCAGAAAACCTATAAGCTTCCTGAACAACAATTTCCAAGCCATGCGTACATCCAACAATAAAGGGAAAAATCTAACTGGCTGAGGGGACCTTAAACCCAACGTTTAACCAGTAAGTGCCTTGTGCAGGCTACAGAAGACATACTTTAGGAAAAAAAACAAAAACAAACGAATAGTTTGAAAATTAAAAGATGAAAAAATATATCATGCAAATGACAGCCAGCTAAAATAGCTAAACTGTTATCAGACAAAAGAGACTTTTAAGTAAAAAATGCTCCTAAACATAGGAACATTTCATAATGATAAAAAGATTAATCCATCAGAGTTATAGTGGTTATAAAATTATATATGCCCTAACAACAGAGCCCCAAATAGATATATAAAGGAAAACTGACAGAATTGAAGGGAGAAGGAGACAATTTGTCAATAATAGTGGAGAATTCAATAACACACTTTTGTTAATGGATAAAAATAATACAACTAGGCAGAAGACCAGTAAGGAAATAGAACAATGAACAACACTATAAATTAATTAGATGTCACTGACATCAAGAGATTATCCCACCTAACATCAGCAGATTCTTCTTAAATGCACACAGAACATTCTCTGGGATAGACCATATGCTAGGCCATAGAACAAGGCTCAATACGTTTAAAAGGAATGAAATCATACAAAGGATGTGCTCCAACCATAATGAAAATAAATGAAATTAATTAATAACAGAAGGAAATTTGAGATACTTATAAAAAGATGGATATTAGGCAACATACTCCTAAATAACCAATTGTATAAAGAAGAATCACAGGGAAACTAAAAAATAATTTGAGATGAATGACAAACACAAAATGTGCAAAACCTATGAGATTTATTTAATATTTTATTTATGTATTTATTTTATAGAGGGATGAGAAAGAAAGAGAGAGAGAGAGAGAGAAAAGGGGGGCAGAGCAGGAAGCATCAACTCCCATATGTGCCTTGACCAGGCAAGCCCAGGGTTTCAAACCAGCGACCTCAGCATTCCAGGTCAACTCTTTATCCACTGCGCCACCATAGGTCAGGCCCTGTGAGATTTATTTAATGCAGTTCTCGGAGGGAAATCTATAGTTGTGAACATCTGTATTAAAAAGAAGACTCTAGCCTGGCCAGTGGATCAAGCATTGACCTGGAATGATGAGGTTGCTAGGCTTGCCCAGTCAAGACACATATGGGAGTTGATGCTTCCTGCTACACCCCCCCCACCCCCCACCCCCGTCTCCTCTAAACTAAATAAATAAAAATAATTAAAAAAAAAAAGAGGACTCTGGCCCTGGCTGGTTGGCTCAGTGGTAGAGTATTGCCCAGTGTGTTGATGTCCCGGGTTTGATTTCTGGCCAGGGCACACAGGAGTACCCATCTGCTCTCCTTTCCCACCCTATTCCCTCTCCTTTCTCTCTCTCTCTTCCCCTCTCACAACCAAGGCTCCATTGGAGCAAAGTTGTCCCGGGCACTGAGGATGGCTCCATGGCCTCTGCCTCAGGCACTAGAATGGCTCCGGTTGCAATGGAGCAACGGCCCAGATGGGCAGAGCATCGCCCGCTAGTGGGCATGCCAGGTGGATCCCAGTTGGGCACATTCGGGAGTCTGTCTCTCTGCCTCCCTCTTCTCACTTCAGAAAAATATAAAAATAAGTAAATATAAAAAAACGAAGACTTCCAAGTCAATAACCAACAGTTGGTTGTTTGAAAAGATTGACAAAATCAACAATGTTTTAGTTAGACTGAACAAGGAAAAAGAAGAGAGCATAAATTAATCATAAATGAAGGAAGGGACATCACTGCTAACCTACAAAAATGACCATAAAATAATACAATGAATAATACTATGCCA
Organism: Saccopteryx leptura; assembly: GCF_036850995.1. Lineage (NCBI taxonomy): Eukaryota > Metazoa > Chordata > Mammalia > Chiroptera > Emballonuridae > Saccopteryx > Saccopteryx leptura. The sequence continues at coordinate 186,181,162 of NC_089506.1, read as the reverse complement.
GTAAATTAGATAACCTAAGGCAAAAAGGACAAATTTGTAGAAAGACACAAACAGACAAAACTGGCATTAGAAGTCTGAGTAGATTGTAACAATACATCATAAGCATGATATAAAAACTAAAGAGATTAAATTAATAATTTAAATGTTTAATGCAAAGAAAGAAAATCCTAGGCCCAGGTGGCTTCAATGGTAAATTCTATCAAACATTCAAAAAAGAATACCAAACTGCCAAAAACCTTTTCTTAAAATAGAGAATGTTAAGAGTGCCTCCCAATTCATTCTCTGAGGACAGTGTCACTCTGATGCCAAAACCAGAAAGAAAATAACAAAGTTACAGATTAAATCCTTTTATGTAGATAAAAGAATGTAGATTTAAATATCCTCAAGAAAATATCAGCACAGCAAATCCAGCCACGATCAAAAAGGATTGTGCATCATTATCAGTTAACATTTATTCCAGGAATACAGGGTTGACTCAGCATCTGAAAATCAAGTAATGTAATATGTAGGTAGAATAAAGGACAAAAAAACCATAGGATCATCTCACCAGATTCAGGAAAAGCACTTGAAAATAATCCAACACACTTTTAGGATAACATGATCATATTAGGAATAAAAGGAAACATTCTCAACTGGATAAAGGGCATGTAAAAAACTATAGCCAGCATCATGTACTTACAGTCAAAGAATGACTGTTTCCCCTAAGATCAAGAACAAAATAAAAGTTCACACCCAAAATTTCTTTTCAACGTTGTTCTAGAGCAGTAGTAGTCAACCTGGTCCCTACCGCCCACTAGTGGGTGTTCCAGCTTTCATGGTGGGTGGTAGTGGAGCAACCAAAGTATAAATAAAAAGAGATTTAACTATAGTAAGTTGTTTTATAAAGATTTATTCTGCCAAACTTAGCAAAAATTCAATATAAAGTACTTGGTAAGTAATTATTATTATATGCTTTAACTTGCTGTAACTCTGCTTCATAAATTTTATAAAATAAAGTTACTTCCCTACTTTATAAATCATCATTACTGTGGAACCAGTGGGCGGTTAGAAATTTTACTACTAACAGAGATACTAAAGTGGGCGGTAGGTATAAAAAGGTTGACTTATCCCTGTTCTAGAGGTTCTAGGTAGGGTAATTAGGCAAGTAAAGGAAATAAAAAGTATCTAGGTTAGAAAGGAAGAAATAAAACTATAATTTGCACATGATGTGTGCCTTTAGTGGATAAGTGATCAACTAAAGTGAGTAAGATATCCACTAAAGTAGAGAAAGTGTCCTCTTAACACAACATTCAATTTAATAAATGTTTAGCCAGGTTGCTGTTATAAAAAATCCACATGTATAAATGAGTTGTATTTCCATATATTAGTGATGAACATTCTGAAAATGAAACTAAAAAATTTTATTTAAAATGGAATCCAAAAGAATAAAATCCTTAGGAATAATTTAAAGGAAGTCAAAGTATTTTACACTTAAAACTACAAAACCTTGTTGAAGGAAGTGAAAAAAGATCTAAATAAATGGGAAGAGATCCCATATTTATAGGCCAGAAAACTTAATATTAAGAAGGTAATACTTTCTAAATTGATCTATAGATGCAACATATATACTTGTCAAAAATCCCAATTTGCTTTTTTAGCAGAAATTGACAATCTAATCCTAAGGTTCATATGGAAATTTTTTTATAAATCATGTATCAAATATGGGACAGTATATCAAGAACTCTTACATCTCAATTATATAAAGACAACTCAGTTAAAAACTGAGCAAAGTAATTGAGTAGTCTCCAAAGAAGAGATAAAAAAAACTAGTAAGCACATGAAAATGTGCTCAACATTATTAGTCATTAGAGGGATGCAAACCAGAACTGCAGTGTGATACCACATCACACCATTCCAATAAAAAGGGTAATGATGAGTGTTGGCAGGATGTGGAGAAATTGGAACCTCCATATATTGCTAACAATACTATGTAATATCACAGCTACTTTGGAAAAATTTGACAGTTTCTTAAGTTAAAAATAGTTACTATAGGACTCAGCAATTTCACTTCTGTGTATGTAATCAAGTGAGAAGAAAACATATGTCCACATAGAACAAGTACTCGGATTTTCATAACAGCTTTTTTTTAACAGCCCCCGATGGTGACAACTCAAGTACCTACCATGTAATGAATGGATAAATAAAAGTTGTATATCCATACAGTGGAATATTATTCAGCAATTAGAAGGAATGAAGTATAGATATATGCCACAACATGGGTGGACCTTGAAAACATTATACTCAGTGAAAAATAATATGTAAGATCAGATGTTTTATAAATCTATTTATGTGAAATATTTAGAACAGACAAATCTACAGACACAGATTAGTTAGTATTGGTTATAGACTAGTTATTGCTTAGGGCTTGGAGGAAGATAGGTAGAGATCTAATGGGATAGAATAAATTTTGGGGGATGAAAATGTTCTCAAATTAAATTGTAATGGTTGCATAACCCTACTAATATACTAAAAACCACTGAATTTTATACTTTAAATGAACAAATTATATTACTAAACAAGTATTCTATTTAAATAAAAATGTTTATAAATATACAATGAAATTCTGAGTATAGTTGATATACACCTTGCTTTAAAAATCTGAAAAGGGGAAATAAAACATTAATTTTCTATTACAACTTATTTTATCGTTTCAATAATGTCCATTGTCCTAAAAGAAACCTGAAATAGCAATTTATTGCATGTAAAATTTAAGTCATAAATATTACTAATTTCAAACAGTATAGTAATTAATAGAAGTTGAATATAAAGCAAAAAAATACTTTTATATGCCAAAAAGATTATACAGAATAGGCTATATACACAAATTTCCTTGGTATACATGGAAAGAAAATATTCTAAGAACACTTTCTATAAACATAATCTCTTGTTTTATTTGTGCTAAGGCCTCTGTAACACCATTGTTACATGGATTGCTTTTATGTATGACGTGTACATATTGGAATTGACAATCTCTAGGGCAGTGTTCTTAGAATTCAGTGATATCCGAGATCACACTTAGCACCACTTACCAAATTATTCATTATATTCTGCTCTGAGTAACATTTACAGTAAACGTTGTAGATGTTGGTTGACAAATAGGAGGTTATGTGGTTTGGCAGTCAGTAACCTGTCAGATGGTTCTGCTTAGATCTAGTTTTCTTTTTCAAAAAAAAAAGTGTTTAGCCTCTACAAATTACCAAACAATTTCCAGTCCTCCTCTTTCTTTACCCTCCCCTTGCACACTTCCAACCCCCTTCTATTTGACAGTGTTCTTCTTAGCGCTTGTTCAGTTCATCGTACTCTTCCTCTTATCTCCCTGACCCTCCCTGCCTTCCCAGCCGTCCCCACTGGCTTTCCTTCCTTTGACATTCATTTGGTGGTTCTCAGAGTTCCCTCCCTAAGTTCAACTCTTTTCATTTCTGTGTGTTCTTGGAGATCTCATCTATTGTTACAACTTCAAAATGCAATTCACAGAGTTGGTGGTAAACCACCGAAGTCTGTCTTCATGCGTTACCTCTTGACTGATTTTTAGCTGCATAATTGGGATTTCTGCCTGTTTCTCTCAAACATCTCACGTTCATAATGTTCCAAACTCAATCTCAGAATATATTCTTCCCTCTGTGTCACATTCCTTGTTAATAGCGCCACCATCTATCTTGTCAATCAGGGCAAAGTCCTGTTGATTTCTCCTTATAGATATCTTGATCTGTCTCCCCTCCATAAGGCTTATTTCAGACTCTTGTTTATCAGTGGACTATTTATTATCTATCCACATTACACATAAGCATTGTCTTTCTAAAATATTGATTTGCTTATATTTTTGTTTTTGTTGTGTTTTATTAGTCTGAAGCTAACTGGATTCCCACTTGGCACAGTAATTGGTTCAGGACTCCAGGCCTATTCCAGTCAGCACATTCTCTTCACTAAAGGCATGTGACTTGGTTGAGGATATTAGAACAAAAGGGAAGACTTGCTTGGTTCTCCTTGGAAAATGTTTTCTCACTGTTAGAAGAGAACCACAGGAAGAGACCCCCTCTCTTCTGCTAGGTGTCTCTCTCAGTCAAAGGTCTAGCCTACAGCTGCTGCAGCGATTTTGCTTCTAACAGGGGAGCACTCTCAGGATGGAGTGGAAGCGCAGAGGAGGGCATAGTTCAGCATGTCTCACAAAATTCGAGCAAGAGAAATTGGATTAAACCAATCCTGAAACCCACGCCCTTCTGAGCTTCCAGACACGCAAGCTATTACATTTCTGGTTCATGTCAGTTTGGATCAGTTTTTCTGATATTTGCAGACCAAAGCCTCCAAACTGATAAACTTTTTTAAAAGTTCAAAGCAAAGTAGGTGGATGCCCATTAGGTATGCAAAGCATGAGTGAAAACAATTCCCATTATTAAGAATGCTTTTCTCTATGAATAGACTTAGGCACACTTGTGTATATCTAGGCAATATACACTTCATATTTGAGAAGATAATACTTCCAAATCTGATTATGACATATGCTCTTGAAGAAATACTACTACAAAGAGCTAAATGCATACATCCTTCTTAACATAAATGTTAATGATAAATTTAAGTTTAAATTGATGAATAAATGTTGGGCATGACAACATTGAAATGCAGTTTTTAAAAAAAGCACCAAAAGTTTTAATTTTAAAAATCTGTGGGGGGAGCCTAGCCCAAAAATAAATTAAAAACATTCTTATTTTTCACATAGAATTCTTAAATACTTTACTGAGAGCCTTTTACACATAATTATTGTGAATCTAACTTTTTAAAATTCTTATTTAATTCTAAGGAGAATTGTGAAATGTGGAGTTTTTGTACAATACAATATTTAACACAAAACCCACAAATTTAATTTCATTCCATGTGTTCTTTCTTCTATGTTCCAGATTTTTTCTTTCTTAAAAAAAAAAAAAGTCAAACATCTTTCAGTTTTGTACTCTTTTTGTTGTCAGGAAAGGTACTTGGAAATAGAGCACAAAGAATTTCTTTATTATGAAAGGAAATGCCTGAAAATAAGATTTAATACTTAAATGAAAGACTTAAGTTCCTAATTTTTAAGAATGTGGATTAATCCATGGCCCCATCAGTGCCTTGACTGTTGGTATAACTTTAGATGTAAGAGGATCAGAAGGCAGGTTTCTGGTTCTTCACTTTTGGCCTCCTTGCTGCTGTACTTTTTGCTTGTCTCTTTTCTTGTCTTCCTTGTTGATCAATTTATTTGGTGATCCAAGCACAGTTGTTCTAGTGCCCTTTTTCTTTTGAATCCAAATCGGTTTTATTAGGATGCACTGAGCTAAGATAGCAACACAAGAAGCAACAGGTGTTAATTTTGCACACATGTTTTCGTTTTGTTGAAATAAATCTGGTGGTAACTTACGACATTATATATTTGTTCCTCATGCAGGCAATTCATGTTAGAATACTGATCTCTCTTGGGGAATTGGTAGATATTGATTTGTACAACTGTGCCTTCAGTGGCTACCTATTAAGCCTCAAATAAAGATACTATTTCAGAGAATGTATCTGGTAACTTTTTTTATATTGTATTCCAACAAGACGCACAAGCATATAGTTATTTCATGATACAGCTTGTAGGCAAGAGTGACTTGTCAGAATAAATGGGAAAGGAAAAAATGCATAGACTAATAGAGGAATTCAAGAAAAGCATTACCAACTATTTTTTTTAATTGTGAGGGTTAAATATTTTTACCTTCTATTTACAATAGCAGTATCATTTTCCCGTTTTTTATTGATACATTTCTTTAAAAATAAATACTAAAAAAATACTAAAAAGAAACTAAATACTCAAATTCATATTTCAGTAATTATCTGTTTGTGGCTCTTATAATTGGTCTCTGTATTCACTGGTCTTTGCTAGCTCTGTTCCTCGAAAGGACAGCCAGCTCCCAGCATGCATGGCTGGGATTTTCCTCACAATGGCTCATTTCCTTTTGAATGTATTAGCAATTAGTTCCCAGTGTACCTAATTGTAGCTTTGTTTGACTTTCCACCTCTCTCTGCTTATTGAACTAGAAAAAAAATACATTAAAGCTTATATAAATGTCCAGGTTTCCTGTTTTAGTGAAAATTTAAAAGAAAGCAGACCTTTTATTAATGTGAAAGGGAATAGACTAGTCACAGCATTGAGTAAGCTGCATGAATTAGTTGGGAGTTACAATAGGAAAACTGGACATGTCCCAAAGCCTCACAAGTTTGCCCTTTGTGATGTTTCTATATTATTTTCAAATTGAAGTTAATTCCCAGAATGTCAAATATACCCACATTCAGATGTAAGTACAAAAATATTTCCTGAAACCAAATAGAAAAAAAAAAGTATTTGCCACTTTCTATTGGTTTAAATAATTAGTGTGAAAATTAGCTATAAAAATTTAAAATATAGCTACACCATGTTTTTAAAATATAATCTGTGTGTGTGTGTGTGTGTGTGTGTGTGTGTGTGTGTGTGTGTGTTTAAAGGCTGTGGTAGGATAATTCCTAATTGATGTAGAATGGAAACTAAAATGTTGACATTTTTACTTATTTCCAATTTAAATTGCATTTGAAAAAAAGGGATATAGAGTTTTGCTTTAGTTGGCCTTGTTTTACTTCCATGGGAGTTTGCTTTCATCTCAGTTCCCATAGATATGTGTGAGAAATTCTTTAGGCCTGAAACAAGAGTATCATCAAGGTTATATGATCTGACCTAATCAACCATGAGTGCTCTCATGCCTTTTTTTTTTTTTAAATAAAATCCCTTTTAAAAGCTATTTAATGAAGGTCTTTCTCAATCATCTTCTCCTTCTTCCCTTGATTAGACATCGATGAGTGCAGCATCATTCCTGGAATATGTGAAACTGGCGAATGCTCCAACACCGTGGGAAGCTATTTTTGCATTTGCCCACGTGGTTACGTAACCTCAACAGATGGCTCTCGGTGCATCGGTAAGCCTTGTATTTTTAAAGGCACAATACACTGGTTCTTTACAATGGCAGACCAGCCCGAACAGGTATGAAGATGGCAATGATTATGAAACCATTGGGAGAATGGCTGGATGAGTTATTTAAAATAAACGGTACTACTATTGAGAGATTGGTAAACCAGGTGCTCTTTGCAAAGACTTCAGTTTCAGAATCCATTTGGGTTTGTTTTCTGTTGTCAGAGTCATTTTGGAAATGAAAAATAAAAAGAGCTTCCTCAAGATACTGCTCTTGCCCAGAGTTAGAGACTCAAAGGCATGAGAAAGATTTTTAAAAATCTGCTTTGGAGACAGAATGTAGCAATTAAAGGTTTTTTTTTGTTGCCATGAATCATGAATGTAGTCACTGTCTTGTTTACTTAGACCTTGTTTATTCTAGTGAAAACAGTTGTTATGAAAAAGAAATAGACACCTTTCACTTTGTACTTTAAACATATTTACATGAAAGCCAAATATATTTGCATATTCTCCTTTGTTTAGAAAGATGGAACCGCGCCTTTTGGTCATGAGTAGGTCAACCACTATTGAGCAAGTCTTAGACTTTAGAGGAATTAAAGACTTATGTGATAACAGGAATTAGGAAAGTTAAACTAGCACCCACAAATGGAGTTGCGTGGTTCACTAGGAGATGGTCACCTGGGCATATGTGGGTAGTGACAGTCGCCTACCCCCACCAGGGCAGTATGTAGTATGTCAGCAGCTCACTGCCGGGGCCTCTGTAAATCCCAACGATGGTGTCCAAGTGCACTTGTTTGATGAAATGGAAATACAGACAGGGATGAAAGCTAGAAACCCTGTCCCACCAACAGAAGGGCTGTGGCCTGAATTCATTTTAAAATGTACTGATATGCCAAATACTATGCTAGTTCTTGATATCTAACAGTAAACATGAGAAATATAGATGCTGCCTTTAGAATACTATATTGTCATCATAAATAGTAGAAGGGTAGCAATAGCAGTAATAGAAAAAATAATGTGGTAGTGCTGGTAAAAATAACAGCTACTACTTATGAAACATATATCATGTATAAGGAATTGTACATCTACGGTACCTCATTATTTCATAGCTTTTGGGCCTCAGGCCAGCTACTGACCTGTCTATACTTCAGTTTCTCCTAGTAAATGCTCGATAAAATATTCATCATTATTGTCATTGTTATAACTGTTCAGAGGAGTAGTAAGTGGATATGCCTTCACTGGACCTATGAACTATGTTTTGTAATTCTTATAATAGCCTTGTGTGATACATAGAATTGTTCGGATGTGCAGATGAACAAACTGAGGTGAAGAAGGGTAAAGTGACTTACACAGTGTTCCAAGGCCAGTCCATGCAGCTAGGGTTTGAATCCAGGCCTCTCTGACGCCTGCCTGTGTGTTACGAGGACACTGCACTGCTTTTTCATGTACTTTAAGGTGGCAGATACTTAGGTTTCTCCCCCACCATGCTGACAGTCTGCTCTGAAACGCAGAATGTCCACTTAGCCTCCCTTTTCCATTTTAGAATGATGAGATGTGAATAAAAATTGTTCTTTATGAATGAACCAGAGTTTCTATTTTACATTAGCTGAAACACTTAGTATCATGTTACATCTGTAAAACTGAGTAATTAACTATATTGGAGTCAGTGTTGCCAATTGCACTGTACAATATGTTTGATCCATTCAACATAACAATTATGAGAATTGAAAATTAATAGAACTACCAAAGTTGTCTTAATTTTCTTAAAGTGTATAGGAAAATAATGTATACACACACGCACGCGTGCACGCACGCATACACAGACACACACACACACACACACACACACACACACACACTCAACAGCTTGAAACAGGAATGGACTCAACTCTGTGGGAGAAATGTCGATTTGGGAGTCATTACTGAACATCACTGGCTGAATGTCATAGACTGGCTTCAAGAAACATATTCTAGAACATGGCTAGGAGAAATGTGACTGGAGAAATAAATGAGGTTATTACTGTGAAGTTCAGGAAATACCACATAAGGTTTATATATTTTATTTATTTATTTATTTAATTTTTTTTTGTATTTTTCTGAAGCTGGAAACGGGGAGGCAGTCAGACAGACTCCCGCGTGTGCCTGACCGGGATCCACCCGGCACGCCCACCAGGGGGCGATGATCTGCCCATCCGGGGCTTCGTTCTGTCGCCACTAGAGCCACTCTAGCGCCTGGGGCAGAGGCCAAGGAGCCATCCCCAGCGCCCAGGGCCAACTTTGCTCCAATGGAGCCTCGGCTGCAGGAGGGGAAGAGAGAGACAGAGAGGAAGGAGAGGGGGAGGGGTGGAGAAGCAGATGGGCGCTTCTCCTGTGTGCCCTGGCTGGGAATCGAACCCAGGACTCCTGCACACCAGGCCGACGCTCTACCACAGAGCCAAAGGTGTATATATTTTATTTGTAGGCAATGTGGAGTAATTAAAGGCCATTGAGAATGAATTGGAATGGAGTTGGGGAGGGTTAAGAAGAGAGACAAATTAGTTAAAAGGCAGAATTTGCCATAACCAATGGTATTGTCTTATCCTATTTCTAAATTATTTCTTTCTGATTACTTAAATTGCTAAATTTTTCTTTAGTCGGACAAAACTTCCGTTCATTTTTTTGCATTGAAAAGGACACGTATTCTCTATCATATTCAGAGAATCAAGATCAAGATTCCTAATGATTTACTGAGAGGTGTTTTGTTTTTTTTAATATCAGATATTTGGTTTACCATTAAATCATGATAAACTCTCTTTATCCCTCGCCTAATATATAAAAGTCCTAAGTCTTTTCCAGGACATTCAAAGCCCTTTAGACCCTGACCCAGACTGTGTTCAGGACTCATTTCTACTTGACACTCTCTCATTGCCGCGCATGAGCACAGCGCCAGGCCTCTGCCCACAGTAGCCCTCTGCCTGTGGCATCTTGCAGTCTCCCTCTGTGCTCATTGAAACTCAACTGAAATTCTGGTCCTTCCATAGATAGGATGCCGGTCCTACGTAATTTATGAAAATGTGAAAATCCTGACATTGTATTAATGATTTAATAAAAGTGCTTTTTTAACATTTTTTAAAATTCTAAAAAAATAAAACCCCACATAACTCAACAGATCCTTTAAGTCCCAAATTAGATATCACGTTTCTTTATAGCCATTCCTACCTAACCTATATTTCTTTTGTTTTGTTTTGTTTTTTGTTTTGGGGGTTTGTTTGTTTGTTTTGACAGAGACAGACAGAGAGTCACAGAGAGGGACAGATAGGGACAGACAGACAGGAAGGGAGAGAGACGAGAAGCATCAACTCTTCATTGCGGCACCTTAGTTGTTCATTGACTGCTTTCTCATATGTTCCTTGACCGGGGGGGCTACAGCAGACCAAGTGACCTCTTGCTCAAGCCAGTGACCTTGGGCTCAAGCTGGTGAGCCCTGTTCAAACCAGATGAGCCCGCACTCAAACTGGTGACCTTCGAGGTTTCAAACCTGGGTTCTCTGCATCCCAGTCCAATGCTCTATCCACGCGCCATCACTGCTCAGGCTAACTTATATTTCTTGTTGGACAAAATTCATAAGCCCCCTCCCATAATATCTTTTATTTCCTTTATTTCTGAGCTTATCATATTGTCACAGGTACTTGTGCTTTGCTCATTGGCCAGCCTGTGAGTTCCAATAGGTCCTGCCTCATGCAGCATTATGTCTATGTAGTAACCTTGCATACACATTTGGGCTCAGTAGGTCTTTTCTGAAATAATTGGCCAGAGAACAAATGAATGAATGAGATGATAGCGAATGTAAGAATTTCATGTTGTAAGAATTTCATGTTGGTTAATAACTGCTTTGCATTGGTTGGCACCCTGCTGCACATTATGTGGTGGCCTTGAGTTGTGGTCCTCAATGCTCAGAGCCTGCCTGAGTGAGGCACAGTGTGTCCTGTACTAAGTCTGAGTTCCCCGTTCATTTCAGTATCTGCATCTTCTTTTTTTTTTTTTTGTATTTTTCTGAAGCTGGAAACGGGGAGAGGCAGTCAGACAGACTCCTGCATGCGCCCGACCAGGATCCACCCGGCACGCCCACCAGGGGCGATGCTCTGCCCACCAGAGGGCGATGCTCTGCCCCTCCGGGGGTAGTGCCTGGGGCAGAGGCCAAGGAGCCATCCCCAGCGCCCGGGCCATCTTTGCTCCAATGAAGCCTTGGCTGTGGGAGGGGAAGAGAGAGACAGAGAGGAAGGAGGGGGGTAGGGTGGAGAAGCAAATGGGCGCTTCTCCTATGTGCCCTGGCTGGGAATCGAACCCGGGTCCCCCGCACACCAGGCCGACGCTCTACCGCTGAGCCAACCGGCCAGGGCAGTATCTGCATCTTGACCCAGGAACAGAGGAAAACTCCTAAGGAGGGAAGAACAACTCTCTAAAATTATGAAACCAATGTTAAAATTAGTACGCAGCTTACAAGTTTTTTTGAATAAGTATGTTATGTTTGGAATAAGTATGTGTTTTTCATATATGAGAAAAAATAAATCTAACATTTTAATGTGTAAGAGATCTTTGACTTAAGATTTGCAAAAATCTGAGTCTGTATTTTCTTAGATTGAATTTATTTATGATTGAATTATATATGTCATGGATATTTCCATACTATTTATTTTGTAACCAAATATATGCTAACAATAAGTTGAACAAGCTCAAAACTTTTTCTTGAGTGTGAAACTGTATGTTATCTGCAACTTTAGTCTAGGAGTAGCATATGCAGTTGCTTCCCTAGTTCCTTATTCTAGTTCACAAATATATCTTGAGTCTATTCCACTTTATAAAAGCATCAATAAAAAATAGTTTTATATGGCAGGGCAGTTTAGCTGGACATTTTAATTACAAAAGGGGATAGTTTTTCCATTTAATTTGATGCTAAGTATAAAAGTCAAATTTCTAATATAATTTTATCTAGTGTGTTTCATCAAATGTTTTAAATACCCCAGGAAAGAGCTTTCTCTTTTTAGCAAAGGAGTACTAACATATGTCAGTTCTAAAAAGAGTTGAAACATTCTTAATAATATTTTTTTAAAATAAATTTTTATTCATTTAAATGGGGTACATATGTTCAAAGAAAACATCTCCAGGTTATCTTGTCATTCAATTATGTTGCATACCCGTCACCCAAAGTCAAATTGTCCTCCGTCACCTTCTATCTGGTTTTCTGTGTGCCTCTCCCCTCCCCCCTCTCCTTTCCTCTCCCAAACCCCTCCACGTAACCACCACACTCTTGTCCATGGCTCTGAGTCTCATTTTTATGTCCCACCTATGTATGGAATCATGCAGTTCTTAGTTTTTTTCTGATTTACTTATTTCACTCCGTATAATGTTATCAAGGTCCATCCATGTTGTTTTAAATGATCTGATGTCATCATTTCTTATGGCTGAGTAGTATTCCATAGTATATATGTACCACATCTTCTTTATCCAGTCATCTATTGAAGGGATTTTTGGTTAAAACATTCTTAATAATCTTTTTTAGAAGCATTTTTGTAGCACAGTTTAATTGCCCTTCTGTCATTTTGGAAGTCAGGGTCATTGTAATATCCATGGCATTTTTAGTACTTAATTTTTACATTGTAATCTAGGCAAGAAGAGTAATTGGCAGCCTGCAATGAGTAAAGGATGAATTGACAAGATTCAGGGAGCAATTTCTGTGTTCATGATAATGTCCCTGCTGCTGTCGTGTGCACTTGGAGCTCTGGCAGAGACCCTAAGCAAAGGGACTCAAGGGAGGTTCAGAAAATGAGAGTGTTTAGAATCCTTGCTGTCACATGACCTTGCCACAACATCCTAGTGTGTTGCCTTGAGCCTTACAAAAGTTTCAGTGCACAATATTGCCTTGGAGTATTCTTGAGAAAACAAAACCTGAAGACATAATGTAGAAAGAAAATAATTATATAAGAGAAAGTTTGAGGCAGTGGGTGATTAATTGCTAAATAATTTTTTCCGCACTAAATGCTATAAGTTGACATGAAAGGCCTGATTATTGTAGTGACCATTCTCAAGGAAATGAGCACTGATGTCAATGCCCTTGAAAAACGGGGGGGAGCTGCCCAAAGAAATAAGGGTGCCCTGAGCACAGAGGAAGTGTGAGCAAGACTGCAGGGACTGAGCATCTGGGTGGGTTGAGGAGACAGATGGTGGGAAGCACCTGGCTGGGACAGACTGCTGAGTAGGAAGGTCGTTGGAGATAAAATGAGAAAAATGGGTTGAGATCAAGATTTTATTGCAAAGGTTCTTAACTGCCATGCTGAGGAGTTTCAGCTTGATCCCGAGGGCAGTGAGAGCCCATCAAGATTTTTGAGCAGGACAGAGACAAAAATCAATGGGGGGGAACACTATTTTAAAGAAATGAGGGAGATCTTGATACAATGATGAGAAAGATGTCAGGATGTGCTGTTACTATGCAGCATTTTATGTGAATGATGGGTGTTGATTACATATGCATGTGTGTATTTACAACAAAACACTGGAGAGATAAACTCAAAACTCCTAAAAATACTTAACTGAAAGGGAAGGGGAGACAAAATGCTAAACAGAATGCTAACTAGTGTTTTAGTTTTAATTGAAGCATCATAGAAACGGCAACTGGTGGAACAGGAACGAACTATAGAAATGACCCTTGAAAGTACAGTCTTGGGAACAGTAATAGTAGTGTTAATTAAGAAAGAATGCCCCAGCAAGAGAAGGTTAGACAGTGAGGAAGAAACAATTTTTTAAAGAAAATAACCGTAAAAACCATTGTTCCTAGTTCTAGTTAGTCATGTGTAATGGAAACATGAAAGTATTTTAGGAATAGCAAAAATCTGCAGAATCAGTCAGGGGGACGAGGTGGGAGCAGGCCTCCAGGATCTGGGGTGAGACCTGAGACAGTGGTCGGCATTTACCGAGTACTATCACTGCTAGTACTCTGACCTGAGCTAACCTCATCGGTGTTGGTGTTTTCTGGCTGAACCTTTCATTTTTAATGAGCAAAGCTTACTCAACAGGAGACATATTTATTTCAAGGTACAACCTCCAACTTTTACCAAGTTTTCATCACATTGTATAATTAACCGTTCTCTTAAGTCAAGTTTAGACTGAATGTCAAGCCATGGAACAAACTCTGATAATAGTACCATTATTTTTACTTCTAGATAGATTTATATTTTAATCAGAAGAGATGGATTGCTTCCTCTTTTTCAGCGTTGCTTTAAATAAGACTTCATGTAAGTGAAGTATAGTCAACGAGTATAGTGAGGGTGACAAGAGATTATTGGAGGAATAGGCTTGTTTTCATTTTTGTGACATGTCAGTCGGACAGTTAAACATATACCAAGCATTACAAGGATTTGTCCTAATGGCGTAATAAATATGCTTCATCTGCCTTTGCCCCTAATAGTTCCCTGTTTCAAGAGATGGTATGCCTGCACAACTCCTGGTTGGCTCTCTCTATTTCAGATACTTTTCCATATAACACATTTTCAGATCAGTGCTTTCTAAGAACCACACAGTTTCAGATATGCTAGCCACTGTTTTGGTTTTGAAATATATTTTTGGGGACACCTTAACTACAAGACATCACACTACACTGATCTATATCTTATCATGGTATGTTTTTGACTCAAAGGATTGGCGGTAAATGGCTTGCCTCCCCAATGTTATTAGAAAAGAATAATTGTGGAAGTTATGATTTACTTCCAATCCTCTCTTTCTGCCCCTCCACCATCTCACCAGCAACATGGTTCCCTTGAATACATTTTATGGCACTGATCAGAGGCTCCCAAACTGTAGAACAGTAGTGATGTATTTTAAAAGCCTCTCTTGAACATCAGAATGTTTTCAGATCCTCGCATGATGATAACACATAATGAAAAATTGAGAAAATACATAATGAAAAAGATCCTGAGTATTAAATAATAATTTTCAACGAGTTTGTATTTTATTAGTCACAATAGAATCTCCATAGTGGTAATCCTCTAGTGCAGGGGTCCCCAAACTACGGCCCGCGGGCTGCATGCGGCCCCCTGAGGCCATTTATCCAGCCCCTGCCATACTTCCGGAAGGGGCACCTCTTTCATTGGTGGTCAGTGAGAGGAGCACAGGATAAAGATGCAACCTACTTCCGGTGACACGGGACGCATGCTTCACGGCTCTGGAAGCACATCATATCACTTGTTATGGCTAGCAGTGACAAATATGGAACCGGACATTGACCATCTCATTAGCCAAAAGCAGGCCCATAGTTCCCATTGAAATACTGGTCAGTTTGTTGATTTAAATGTACTTGTTCTTTATTTTAAATATTGTATTTGTTCCCATTTTGTTTTTTTACTTTAAAATAATATATGTGCAGTGTGCATAGGGATTTGTTCATAGTTTTTTTTTTTTATAGTCCGGCCCTCCAACGGTCTGAGGGACAGTGAACTGGCCCCCTGTGTAAAAAGTTTGGGGACCCCTGATCTAGTGCCTATATATTGTGAGGTGTTTCTCATATGCGTTGCAGTCTTCAGTGTAAGATTTGTAGACCCCTTGCAATGTAACTTCAGACTCCCAAAGTTTGGGAGTGTTAGTTATATCTAGATCCCTGATGGATTCCTAGCTGGCATCTACTTATTTTTACACATATTCATTTACTTCCAGTGTTTTGTTTTATTTGACCCATGCATTGTTTAGAAGTGTAAGGTTTTTTTCTGGTTTGCAAATCTCCTATATGGGCTTGAAAAAGATGTGTTTTCTCCATTTGTTGCATAGATATATCCATTAGAACAAACTTGTTAATGGTACTGTTATAATTTTCTCTGTACCTGCTGAATTTTGTCACTGTATCTGTCAGTTACTAAAAGAGTTGTATAATTATCCCACTGTGGTGGTAGATTTGTTTTTTTTTAAATGTGGTTTTTTTTAAGTTTTGTTTTATATATATTGATGTTATGTTACGAGATGATGAGTGTTTTAAAATACTGTCTTTTCCTGGTGAATTGAACATTTTTTCATTATGTATTAACTCTCATAAAGTTTATTTTCTTTTTGTCAATCTCTAAATATCTTCTCTTGGCATATTTTACCTCCTTATTTTGCATCACATTTTGTGAGTGGGAGTGTAATTTTAAGCATATGCCTATGTTATATTTTCCTCTCACTTGTTCTGCTTCCTTGTGTTTTTGTATTTTTTTTTTTTTTTGTATTTTTCTGAAGCTGGAAATGGGGAGAGACAGTCAGACAGACTCCCGCATGCGCCCGACCGGGATCCACCCGGCACGCCCACCAGGGGGCGAAGCTCTGCCCACCTCCGGGGCGTCGCTCTTTTGCGACCAGAGCCACTCTAGCGCCTGGGGCAGAGGCCAAGGAGCCATCCCTAGCACCCAGGCCATCTTTGCTCCAATGGAGCCTCGGCTGCGGGAGGGGAAGAGAGAGACAGAGAGGAGGGGGAGGGGTGGAGAAGCAGATGGGCGCTTCTCCTGTGTGCCCTGGCCGGGAATCGAACCTGGGACTTCTGCACGCCAGGCCGACGCTCTACCACTGAGCCAACCGGCCAGGGCCTGCTTCCTTGTGTTTTAAATGTATCTCTTTTAAACAGTCAAAACCTAACTTGTTTCTGCACAGCATGAAAATCTTTCTTAAATTGAGGCTAAATTCATTTTTTATTATAGTAACTGATATATTTATTTTTATTTCTGTTACCTTCTTTGTGCTTTTTACTTAAATTACTCTCTTGTTACTTTTTTCCTTTTGCTTGCTTTTGGATTTATTCAGGGTCCCCTCTTCCCACGTATTCCATTCTTTTCCTTCTATTGTTCAGAAGTTACTTACGTTATTTCTGTAGTTTTAGTCCCTTATTCTGTTTTCAGACGCATATTTAACTTCAGGTCAAAGTTAAATCTGTATTTTTACCCATATCTAAACAATAGAAGAATATTAGCATGGTTATACTTTGATCTCCCTCTCCCATTTTTAAAAATTCTTGGCAACAAATTAATCATTATTATTGCTGTTTGATATTTTAGCCCCCGTTTAGATTTTACCCAGGTACCTAACAATATCTTTTCCTCTTCATTCTTTCATACATTCCAAACTTTCCACTTGGAATCATTTTCTTTTTGCCTAAAGCACCTCTTCAAAAATTTCCTTTGGAGGGAAACTTTTAGTAGAAATTTCTCTCTCTGTTTTTGTATTCATGAAAGTGACCTTGATTTTCCCTCTGGAAAGATGTTTTTTTGGGAGACAGAGTGTTAGATGGACAGTTATTCTATTGTAGTGTACAGAAGATACTATTCCATTGTGTCTAGCATCCGTTGGTGCTACTAAGTCAGTGGTTGTTTAAATATCTTTTTTTCTAGCTGTTTTTAAGATCTTCACTTTTCCTTTGTTGTTCTACAGCCTACCATCATCTCACCTGAAGGTCTTCAATGTCATCTTCACAGGTCACGGTAGACCCTTGTTTTTCACACACAACAAGCACATTCCCTTCTTTCTCTTTGAGCTGCTCTTCCTTTAAATAACTACATGACTCATGATCTTACTGTTTTCAAGTCTCTCTCTTCTCAGATGTCACTGTCTCAAAAAGATGCTTCTGATGAACCTTTCTAAAATAAACTTGTATCAGTCAGATACTACTGTGTAACAAACATTCACAAATATCTCAGTGGCAAACAACAGCAAACATCTACAAGTCAGCTGGGGATTGAATGATCTAGGATGGGGTTGGATTGTTGCTCTCCTTCATGCTCTGGATCTGCCTGGGTTGGCTTCTCACTGCAGTTTGGGATTATACCTGCTTCACATCTTTCATGTTTGTATCTCTGGGATGTGGCATGGAACACAAGTGCTAAGTGAATGTGTTCAGTGAATGTTTTCTCAGTAAATAAGTAATGGAACGAGTAAATATAATAGAAATTAAGAGACGAAATAGGCACATTAGAGATTACGTAAAATAACTCAACTCATTTAGCTGCTTCTAATGTGTGAAATGATCAATGTAAGAACCTGAGATAATTCTGCCATGTCTTCCATTTTATTTTCACATGTTCAGATCAAAGAACAGGCACATGTTTCTCAGGCCTGGTGAATGGTCGCTGTGCACAAGAGCTCCCGGGCAGAATGACAAGAATGCAGTGCTGCTGTGAGCCTGGCCGCTGCTGGGGCCTTGGAACCATGCCTGAAGCCTGTCCCGTCCGAGGTTCTGGTGAGCGGCTGGCGGCTAGGCTCTGCGGGACACACAGCATCAGAACTAGTGCTAACATACTAGTGTACTTTGCTCTTCTTTTTAAAGTCACATCATGTCTGTGTTCCTATTACTGTCCTCAGTGTGACTTGGGTGTATTTTCTGAGGGATAAGGTGGCGTTGTTATTTGGGACCAGGTTTGATTATGTCCAGTTTATTAATATCAGAATTCCTGAAAGCTGATTATCACTTGTCTTTGTGCAAGGCTTTTTAAAAATTCTACTGGATGTTCGTACTTCATTTCAGTTTTAAAACCTCCTGATCTTTCATTCCAGAAGTTAAATACCTTTGACTAACAAATTCAACCTTCATTTATATTTTATTTCAGTAGTACCTTTATCTGATAGTGTCTCAATCCTAGAAGCTATTTCCTTTTTTTCTAATGACCTGAAAATTAAGAATACAAGGGTAGGAGGATGCCTCACATTCACTTTGCTGTATTAACTGCCGTATAACTGAGGCAAGATCAGGCAGTTACTTTAGGATGAAGGAGAAGTAGCTTCTCTTGTTACTATCATATAAAATTTAAGTACAATTAATGTTTACTACATAAAGGGATATAAATATATTTTATTACATTGTCTTTATATTAAATTATATTTTTTATTAAAACTATTAAATTTTTTGAACTGTGCTTTTAAAATATGTATCTATACACACTTTTATGGAGGAAAACAGGCACATTCTTTCAAACTCTTTAAGCTATAAAATATCAAAACCAAATAGTAAAAAATTTAAAAAGCAGAGTTAATGCATAGTTTATAATTTTGGAAATCCATAGTTCTACTAATAATACGTAATAATGTTATTAATACTGAAACAATTACTAGAGTTAAATAGTTTTTATTTATTCTGATATAGTTTCCTAATTCTGAGAATAATTAAAGAATAAAGGCAGTCATTGTCCTTGCTTCTTTTCTCTCAACTTTGATACTTGGATAAATAAGGAGATTTTAAAGCTTATTAAATATGATCTTCATTTAAAATCCACATTGGAAAAATATTATTCTGAAGCCATACGAACCATTTGAAGAGAATAAAAGAGATAGGAAGCATGTATAGATGCAATAATGATGACATTTCAAGAAAATAAAATATATAGAATGAATTACTTACTTAAAGCTTTTAATTTTTACCCATCCAGGTAAATTTCTTGCATACACAGTCATCTGGAATTTTAGGAGTTTCACTAAGGGGCATAAAATAAAAATGCTCATACAGACAGTTCTTCGGCTATGCAGCTCAGTTAAAATATGGCATATAAATTTTAATTTTTTTTCTCTGAAACATACCTTAATCTGCCTACTGTTGGCATGGAAAATATTTGTCAGGGTAATACCCTACTTATTTACATCATGTAGGTATAGATAAGCTAAAATGACTGTTAGAGTGCACAGATTGCTTTTATTATGCAGAAAGCCATCCATTTGTGTTTAACTGAACTTTCTTTTCTTTCTAGAGGAATACCACAGACTTTGCATGGATGGACTTCCAATCGGAGGGATTCCAGGAAGTGCTGGTTCCCGACCTGGAGGCACTGGGGGCAATGGCTTCGCTCCCAATGGCAATGGCAATGGCTATGGCCCCGGAGGGGCGGGCTTCATCCCCATCCCTGGAGGCAATGGCTTTTCTCCTGGCGTTGGGGGAGCAGGTGTAGGGGCCGGGGGACAGGGGCCCATCATCACTGGACTCAGTGAGTGTTCACTTCTTGTGTAAACGTTTTTGTTTTCTGCCTTAAATGATATTATAATTCCTAACGTTTTCCCCCCAAAAGGGGTGTGTGTGTGTGTGTGTGTGTGTGTGAAAGAGAGAGAGAGAGAGAGAGAGAGAATATATATGTAAAAGTCTGTTTTGGGGTCTAAAGTAAAATGTAGTAATTTAAAATTCTTCAGAAAGATATCATTTTTCTGTTTCATTAACTTTGCAAATTGAAGAAAAGAATGAGCAGCCCAGGCTTTCTCTGAAAATGGAGATGAGAGCACAGTCATGCTCCAATCCAGATGACGCCATTCACGAGCACGTTTCTGGTTCCAGGGTATTTCACTTGGCTGCTTGCAGCCGCCCTGTTCATACAGCCCTTGAATTACGGCCAGGACCATTTCTCAACTGAGATAAACTGAATAAGCATTGCTCTGTGCCTATCAAAATATTATAATGAAATATCTTTCTTTTCCTCACCCTTTTTTTTGTTGAATAACTTAAGAAATCGAGAACCGTGGGCTTCAGGCCAGAATTGGCATTGGAGTACTTGACATTTAAGTTCATTCTTTTTAAAAGAACTACTCTTGCTAATAATATTTAATGATGTCCTACAGTGTGGTGTTTATTCTTTTTGGCACAATGCCTTTTTTACTCTATCTGAATATTCAGCACAGTTACAAAAAAAGAAATGGAAAGCATTCAAATGTACAGTAGAGCATTCCTGAAATTTTAAAGACAGTATTGTGGGCAGAGTCTCCAGATGTGTAACTTAACAAATGCAAGTTACAAGCATGTGTCTCAAGAATACTTTTTAGATCCTCAACCTTAAAGTTTTAATACAATATAGAATAATGTAGCTTTTGATATATATATATATATATTTAATTAATATACTATTAAAATATCCTTTAAAAAATCAACTCTATGAGGGGTAATCCATGGTGTAATGATGAAATGCCACTTGTGTTTTAATTTTCTATAGCTATTCTGAACCAGACAATAGATATCTGTAAGCACCATGCTAATCTCTGTTTAAACGGACGCTGCATACCTACTGTTTCTAGCTACCGATGTGAATGCAACATGGGCTATAAGCAGGATGCAAATGGTGATTGCATAGGTAAGCTCATGATTCTTTAATCCTTCTTAGTTTTTGATAGCTTTTACACTATAAGAACAAATGGAACTGATTATGGTAGAAAAAAAATCTTTTGAATAAAGCTAATTTCCACGCTGTCTCTCCTGTGGGCATGGTCTTCCATATGCTCCCTTAACCTATTGCTGAACTGGGCCACTTCAGGAGTCTGCCACCCTAAATACTGAGATTTCCATCTCTGCCTCTCTTTGATTTCTTTCCTTCTTAGCTGAACAACACTGGATATATGATGGTGTCACTAATGCCGAGGAAGGTACAGGTTGGGAGGAAACAGTTGATGAATTTTTTTAGACATGTAGAGTTTTAGGTATCTAGAATGTTTAATTATAAAGGTCTAAAGAAAGCTAAGAGGACAGTGCAAGGCCAGAGTCACAGGTCAGTCACATAGGTGGCTGTCAGAACCACGAGGGTGAATACTGTCTCCCAGACTGAACACCAAGAAGAATGAAAGATGACAGTACTGCTGTCATGGAGCAACAACATAGGTTCATAAAGAAGACAATAGTCATGTTGGAGAGACAGAAAAATAATCCAGAAGGTATTATGTCACTGAAGCTATGCAAAGGGTACACTTTGTGTGTGTGTGTGTGTGTGTGTGTGTGTGTGTGCGCGCGCGCGCGCGCACATGCATGTGACAGAGACAGAGAGAGGGACAGACAGGAAGGGAGAGAGATGAGAAACATCAATTCTTTGTTGCAGCTCCTTAGTTGTTCATTGATTGCTTTCTCATATGTGCCTTGATTGGGCGGCTCCAGCAGAGTTAGTGAACCCTTGCTCAAGCCAGCAACTTTGGGCTCAAGCTAGTGACCATGGGGTCTTGTCTGTGATCCCAAACACAAGTCAGTGACCCCACGCTCAAGCCGGCGACCTCTGGGTTTCAAATCTGGATCCTCTGCATCTCAATCTGACACTCTATCCACTGAGCCACTGCCTGGTCAGACAGGGTACACTTTCAATCGAAAAGTACTATCAAGTGTTACAGATGGCAGAAAATTCAAATACATTGAGGGGAAAAAATCTATTGGATTTCATAATAAACAGGGTTTTGAGGATCTATTAAGAGTAGTTTTAGGACTATGGGAATTGAGCCGTTTTGAGATTATTTTTTTATTTATTTTTCATGTTATCAAATGATCATGTATGTTTTATAATTAGCATAATTAAATACCAGTTTTGGGTTCAGATCTTTTGTTATAAAATATAGATGAAACAAACATACAGTGATGGAAAATGATTTGACTTCGGGTGATGGGCACACAACACAATCAACAGTCCAAATGCTGTAGAAATGTTTACTTGAAACCTATGTACTCTTAATTGATCAGTGTCACCCCATTAAATTTAATTTCTATATAAAAAAGAAAGTTAAGGTGAGCCTCCAGCAAGATTTTGTCCCATGACAACTAGGAATGTCTTAGGGACTTTTTTTTTTTCCTGCTCCAGAGGCCCAGGCTCAAGGCACATTATAAATGGGAAATCAATTGGAAAGAAAAAAATTTTAATTCAGTTAAGGTGTCAGTCCCGGGGAAGAGGCCCAGCCCTATCTGAAGTCTGCATCTTCCTGCTGTCAAACTCAAGGGGTCTGGGATAGGGAAGAGGGGATACTAGATTTTTTTAAGGGAAGGGGAGGTATGGTGAGCACAGGTGGCAAATGAAACTGATCTGCCCTAAGCAGGCCGGCAGTGAGGAAGAGCGATGGAGGGTACGATGTACTCTTGGCATGTTTTAGTTGGTTTTTTTTTTTGTATTTTTCTGAAGCTGGAAACGGGGAGAGACAGTCAGACAGACTCCCGCATGCGCCCGACCGGGATCCACCCGGCATGCCCACCAGGGGCAAAGCTCTGCCCACCAGGGGGCGATGCTCTGCCCCTCCGGGGGGTCGCTCCGCTGCGACCAGAGCCACTCCAGCGCCTGGGGCAGAGGCCAAGGAGCCATCCCCAGCGCCCAGGCCATCTTTGCTCCAATGGAGCCTTGGCTGCGGGAGGGGAAGAGAGAGACAGAGAGGAAGGAGGGGGGGTGGAGAAGCAAATGGGCGCCTCTCCTATGTGCCCTGGCCGGGAATCGAACCCGGGTCCCCCGCATGCTAGGCCGACGCTCTACCGCTGAGCCAACAGCCCAGGGCCTGTTTTAGTTTTTTTTTGTTTTTTTTTTGTTTTTTTTTTAACACCTTTAAATGACTCCTTCAAGGCCAACAGCTATAGCAGAGGTGGAATTTTGATTAAGGGAGCTTTTGCTGGCCCTAGAATGAAGTTACTCTATTACTAATCCAGCAAAGAGGGAACCCACTATGAAAAAAATAAAATAAAATCTAGATGGGAGGATTATACTTTTTGCCAAGTAAGCTGAAAAGGACTGAGTGAGCTCTGATTACGAAGGAAAATGTGAGCCAAAATATGATGTTTTGGGAAAATGCTCATTCTAAACTATGTACAGAGCTACAAGATGAGAAAGATTAAGTAAGGCTTGTCTCAGGTTCCTGTGTACAGGTGCATAGGTTTTTACACTGCTCAACTGTGGACGGTCCCAATCATACATAAATGTCTCACACTAAGGTTGTGCAATATGTATGCATGTACAGCAGCCCTGGCTCAGCTGATACTACATGATGTTTGTTCATGTAGGTGATTATTTTTGAAACACCATGATATACTCATATAGTTACTCTTATTATATGAGTTAAAAATTTCACAACCATAAAACACGATTATAAGTACACAATATATAAAGTATTCCCTCTTGCACATACATACACATGATCTGTCAGACTGAAATTTCGATTAGCTCTTTTTATTTTGCTCTTAATATTTCTCATTAATGTGTAACTGCATGATTCACTAATTGACAAGTCAACATAGGCCAGAAGTGAAATATTTTCTGTAAATTAGCCAGAAACCACCATTTATTTCATGTTAGCACCAGGGTGCACTTTATTCTAGCTAGTAAAACACCTCTACTCTGGGGGAGTTTGTGAACCTTTGATATGAAGATAAACTAAGGATTAACAAAATTTTCTGTAGTCATGCTGCCAATCCAGCCTTCTTAACCAGGGTTATGAAGAATTAGGCCCTGCAGACAGTGATTTCAGTAACTGGGTTTTTTTCCCCCAATTTTCCCAAGGGTGATGAATAGTTAGTACAACTCTAGATGCACAGGAGATGAGCTAATCACAGAAAATGGGTATCTTAAGGTCCTCACTTTTCCTGGAATCCAGTAAGAAGGGCTCTTACCACCCTTTTTCTAAACTCTATGTCTAATGTAGTATTGGGATTATATGTCTGCATAGTTCATATGTTAATATACATCTCAAATTTTGGAGTTCTGTCCAAGCATTATTATAAACAGACCATTCTAGTTTGATCTCATCATCTAGCCTTGAAAAGTTGAAACCTAGGCATAGTTTAAGTGTATAAACTTCAAGTTGGGATATTGGAAATAGAGAATATAAATAAGCCTAAGATGTTTTGATTTTACCTGTGATTTGAGGACTAACAAACTGCCCTTGCCATTTGGGAACTTCCATTAGCTACTGAGGAGGTGATATAACTTGAAGGCAATAACTAATTAGAAGAATCAAAAACAAGGAAAATAGATTTGGGTCCATTTTACTATTATGAGTTACTCTTGAGACCTGAAAACAGTTATATTTACTCATCAAATTTTTTCTTTTTTTTTTTTTTTGTATTAAGTTGGAAAGGGGGAGGCAGTCAGACAGACTCCCGCATGCGCCCAACTGGGATCCACCCGGCACGCCCACCAGGGGGCGATGCTCTGCCCATCTGGGATGTTGCTTTGTTGCAACCAGAGCCAGTCTAGCAGAGGCTATAGAGCCATCCTCAGCACCCGGGCCAACCTTGCTCCAATGGAGCCTCGGCTGCGGGAGGGGAAGAGAGAACAGAGAGGAAGGAGAGGGTGGAGAAGCAGATGGGCACTTCTCCTGTGTGCCCTGGCCGGGAATCGAACCCAGGACTCCTGCACGCCAGGCCAATGCTCTACCACTGAGCCAACCGGCCAGGGCCTTCTCTGTTTTTCTTGAGAATTTTACTCTAAAAAGAATTTTTGTGACTCCTTTATTGTCTGTGTAAGTCAAACTGCTATTAGTAGTTTTTAACTCCATTTAAATTATTTCATTTAGGAATAGTAAGAAATAATTGTTGTTTCTGTTAGGCCAGGGGTAAATCTTAGAGCCCTTGCTAATTAGAAGTGTTCGCTAAGTTCAAATATAAAATGCTTTTTTTCAAGGGTTAATATTTCTTACTTCAATAGTATCTGAGAATTTAATCAATTCGATTATCAATACCTTTATCAATTACTTTAGGCATTTAAAATTCCTTTCTCATTTATTTTAGAAGTTTAAAATCCTCTGAGTTTTGCTTAAAAATGCTCAGTCCCCAGTGAAGATGTAGGAAGAAATCAGAGTGCTGATTGTAATGTTTAAGTGCCCCTCTTCCTCTGCATGGGGCAGGAAAAGGCGAGCACTTGGAAGTGTGAGACCGTGAGACTCAGAGTCAAGGTGAGGCGTGAGGTGTGCATCTCAGAACGCGGCATAGGATTAGTCTTACACGATTTTAGAAAACAAACAGGGTTTTTTAAAGTCCTGAATTGTAAGTCACTAATAGTTTTTTGGTGATTGTTTTTCTTCCAAAATAAAACTGTGTACTGCTATCTATTCTCTGTGTGTTCATCTTTTAGCCCTAAGGGGCTAAGGAAACAGAATTGAATTGAGGCTGTAATGGCAAAAGAACTGGCAGAGCTGTCCTAGCAATGAGGGACCTCGGGGACAGGTTCTCAAGGGAGAGGAAACGGTCCTGAGAAGCCACCCAGCTTCCCAGAAAAGTCTACCTGGGGAGAGGGCTCTGGTGCCTGTTGTCATGGTCTTCTCTAGAACAGAACTTGACACCAGGCTTTTCTAAAGATGCATCTACAACACAGTTTTAATTGTTGCCTTCAGTATTATGTAAACACGGAGAATTTAAGGGATCTACAACACTGTAAACCAAAGGTGGTATTTTGTTTGGGAAAAGTTTTTAAATTATACTTTATGTGCTTGCTAACGCTCTAAACTTTCTCTTTTCTCATTTTGCTTCACTCTTTGGCTCAGTAGAATTGATGTTACCAACCAAAAGTTTAAATGTAAGTGAGTCTTAACGGGCTGCAGGTGTCTTTGGATGAGTTGGAAAAACATCGAATCTTGTTATTTTTTGTTGTTTTTATTTGCTGTGAGATCCTTTCCCCCTCTTTTACCAGAGAGAGCTTAATTGCATTCCGTCTGAGTGTTTATATAATTGAGGTTGGTGAGTTTGATAGAGTACAGTTCCTGTTTTAAGAACATCTGTGAAAAGAGTAATTTGTTTATTAAAGTGTTAAACCTGTGAATTGATTTTATTGTTGTGCGCTCCAGTTTAGCTGAAACCGTATATGGTAATGGCTTCTACACATACGTGAAATGGCAAGTCATTATGCTCTGACCAGCCAGCTAGGCTTTTAATTTGCCAGCACTCAGAATACTACTTAGTGGGTATAGATAGCTGAGAGCAGATCAACTTTTTCTAACACTGGTACAAGTGATTTCTCTGGGAATTGACTTCCAGACTGTTGAGCCTGCCATTGGGTCGTGCAGTTCCTGCATTCTGCGATAGGTTTGCAATTAATCAAGATGTAGGACTTGAATGAAAAGTGGTGACGTTTCTCACATTTAGGTTCGGAACTAGTATCTGCATAAAACTTGTTTTTATGTAAAAAAAAAAAAATCCTGTGCCAATTTGAAGATCTCAGAAAAACCTGAAGCTACTAAAAATAATAGGCTTCGTTGTTGTTCGTTTCTATTTTCTACCCCACTCTCTGTCTGTTACTTCAAAATACACTGCTCACAAAAATCAGAGGATATTTTTTCGCTTCGTATTTATTTTTGAAGTATCCCCTAATTTTTGTGAGCAGTATATTACCGAGCTCAATGCATATATAGTGAAATACACTGCTCACAAAAATTAGGGGATATTTCAAAATGAATATGAAGTGATTAAAAGTCCCCTAATTTTTGTGAGCAGTATATATAGTTGAGTTCACAAGAATAACAAAGTATTCCCATAATCCAAGTGACATGGAATATAAATACATATTTTCAAAATTTTTCAGTTGGCCTTCTAACACTGGACTAAGCCTTAGACAGGCTCTTCCCTTGTCCAGACTTCTAAAGATAATAAGTGTGACAGCCTATCGTAACTCATGACCGTGTCTCTACAGAGCCCCTGCTTTTAATCAGCATGCATTATTCACATTGAAAAATCATTATTTCTTGATTAAAGCAAATTTGCTTGTACTCTCTGATGGGCAATATTTTGTACATCTCCATAGTGGCCTCTGTATTTGAAGAAAGGAATGCTCATTCATTTATAAATACTCTGCTATTTAGACTATTACCATTGACTAGCCTCTCAAATTTGGGGGGGGGCCTAAATGTGCTTTAAACAAACATTTCTAGAAATGGAGTGAAGTCTGTAATGGTTTCTTTTGCTGCTCACAGATGTTGATGAATGCACATCAAATCCCTGCACTAATGGAGATTGTGTTAACACACCTGGGTCCTATTATTGTAAATGTCATGCTGGATTCCAGAGGACTCCTACCAAGCAAGCATGCATTGGTAAGGCAGTTTGCTTTTACATATGAAAATGTTCCATGAAATACAGTGACCCATGCTGTTGAGGTTAAAAGTAGATTTATTAAAATAAAACGTGGAATGAAATAAGCGCTGTTACATTATTACAGATTTATTTGATACTACCTTTAGTAGGGCTTCCTTTCTACATAAACACTATTTGCATATATAACCCCGGCAATGTGGTATCTGGCTTCACAAAAATTCAGTTTTATCTTTCTTCCCTAAATCATAGCTTCCTTTCTCCCAGTAACATCAGTAGTGTTACTGCTCTCTGCTAAATGGAACTTGATATTTTATATTCATTTTCATCTACTGTTTTCTTTAAACCTCACACACAACCCAACACCAAATTATGCCTAAGTCATTACCATAGACCAGGGATGAGGAACCTTTTTGACTGAGAGAGCCATGAACGCCACATATTTTAAAATGTAATTCCATGAGACCCATACAACGACCCATGTACGTTAGGCATTATCCAATAAAAATTAGGTGTTGTCCCAGAGGACAGCTGTGATTGGCTCCAGCCACCCGCAACCATAAACATGAGCAGTAGGAAATGAATTGGATTGTAATACATGAGAATGTTTTATATTTTTAATGTTATTATTTTTTTTATTAAAGATCTGTCTGCGAGCCAGATGCAGCCATCAAAAGAGCCACATCTGGCTCGCGAGTCATAGTTCCCGACCCCTGCCATAGTCCCAAACCTTCTACCTCACTGCTGACTCATCTCGGAATTCTTTTAGCAGATGACTCTCCTTGTCTTCTTTTTGATTTCCTATTCAACCATGGATAGTTGCTTAAACAAACTTACTCCAGAAGTTTTCATCATATTGCTTTTAATCCGTGTATTCTGTAGGCACTTTTCTCTTACCTCCTTGTATGATATTTGAGGTCTTCAACCAGAGCCCCAAACAGCTCCCCTCTCGGACCTCTCTTAGGTTCATTGCACACCCCGTTTCACTTTTCCTTCCCTTCCCTCTTCATCTACTCAGGGCTTTAAACTTGCTTACACCTACCTATCCAAGAAAAGAAAAGTTGGTGAGAAATGGAAATTTTGCTAAAGAAGCAGCATGATTTTGTATATTACATGTAAAAATAATCTGGATATTTGAAGTTAAGTTTATCATACTGTTTTATTGTCTATAAAACTATTTGTAAAAGAGTATTGTTTTGGCCATTCTTAATTTTCCCAGATATTGATGAGTGCATCCAGAATGGGGTTCTTTGTAAAAACGGTCGATGTGTGAACACAGATGGAAGTTTCCAGTGCATTTGCAATGCTGGCTTTGAATTAACTACAGATGGAAAAAACTGTGTTGGTATGGAAATCGCCTGCTCCCTTGCGAAAGATTTTTAAAGGCTATACATCTTTATTTAGAACCATGTATGCTATTTCCATGAAAGCTCACACAACACATATGTGAGAGTTCTTCAAGTGACTTAGGGAAAATATAAATGCATTTAACATAAGACTGTTAAAGTGAAACAGCAGACTTCTTTTTTTTTTGAAAATATTATAACAAGTAACACTTTATTCACGGCTTCTGAAAATTTCCTACGTGGTTCATGTTTAATTGTAAGTAGCAGTTATTCTTTGTAATAACTGTTACTACCTACTGCATTTCACATGTTGGGGTTACATACTGACAAAATAGAACAGGTCTCCCCCATCCTCAGTCTGGGATATATAAAAATGTTTGGCATATGTGAAAATCAGATCTCTAAATTTGTGTTTCTGATGATGTCTAGCAGTACAGCAGGTAGTGACACTCCACAGAAATATTCTATTCACACAACTACACGAACTTCACCTACTAAGGAAAGTCCAGATCATTTCACTTACAGTAAGGTTTGTTGTGACTTTATTCTTCCTTAACAAAAGAAGAAAAAAAAACCCTGAGCTCATATTAACATTTTTGGTAATCAAAATACAATGCTACTCATGTAGTTTTAATAGCCACTAAGCACAAATTTTATTTAATTATTTTCCTTTACATCCCTTATACCAAACGCCCTTCACATTCTACACACTATTTGCTCTCACTCAGTTGCTGTTCATAGTAGGAGAAAAAAAATCCATGAGCACATGGTTCATTTACGTAGTGGAATTTGACTGACGATTGTTTGTGGAAGGAAAGGAAACTGGTTCTCTCAAGACCAATGATGTGAGTGCCTCTCTCTCTGCAGATCATGATGAATGTACAACTACCAACATGTGTTTGAATGGGATGTGCATTAATGAAGATGGCAGCTTCAAGTGCATCTGCAAACCAGGATTTGTCTTGGCTCCAAATGGGCGTTACTGTACTGGTATGTGTGGCTTTGAGATAGGAAAGTAACCATGATTGAAACCATCTTTTTTTATTTGAATGAATCATGCAAGAGTTACTTCAGTTTCTTCATGTGGATTTCATATTATTCACATCTCTTACTAATTCAGTAAGGCAGGTGTCTAAAGCTTCCTAGAAAAACATACATTGTGGTCTAGGGAACAGTAATGTCTTTACAAAAATGATAATAATACAGGAAAAATTAAGGGAATGACAGATTGGTTCTAGCAAGTCTGAAAGAGATGATGTAGAAATAATTTCTCTCTATTTGTTGCCTGAATAAAGAGGGGGAAGAAAAAAATCTTGAAAGATTTTTATTTTTACGTGTTCTCAGAGCTATATTTTAGGCTATTGTTTATTATTGGGTTTTTTTATTACATCTTTTTCATACAGCTAATCTACAGATCATTTGTGATTATGTCATTATCTAAAAAGAAGTCTTACATTGATTCAGTGAAGAAATTATTTAAATAGTCCTATCTGTTGTTTTTTCTTAAAGCCATATGAAGGCCAGGCTCTAATAATATTAGTAAGCAAAAGATATGCCTCATAGAAATAAATAAGACGATCTTACGTATATATTTACTCACAATTGGGATTTAGTGAAAAACAAATTTGCAGTTTCTAGTTAGAAACAAGTTATTTTTTTTTTCCTTCAATTTTCTTTCAGACAAAATTAACTCTGTGGATGCTTCCTGCCTTCAATTGCACAAATTTATCTGAATACTAAATAAGACTCGTAACTAATCCCTATAATTTCATTGAAATTCCAGGGACATTAGATAGAGAAAATCAAGACTGATTCTCATGTTTCTGAATCAAAAATTGCTTCTTGACTATTCACGAAAGAGGAGTACAGGATTAAGCAGAACTGTTGTAGCTTTGCTAATTGAACTCATGACTGGGAAGTCACGGCGAGGTTAGCCGACTTGGATGTCGCACCGGATAAGAGATTAGCGTCAGGTTCCTTTCCGTGTGTAGCATTACACTGCAGCATGTAACTTACTTCAGAATTTCTTAAGAAAATTAAATACACATAGAAAAGGACTTAGATCTCACCAAGTTCTGCTTTCTTGAGACTATGTTGTGTTAATTTTCTTGTGACAAATGTAATCCATAAGTCTTGAAATGTTCGTGATTGAGCAGCCCCATGTTTTGAAGGCGGTTTCATCATTTGGGGAAGCCACTGACTACACTTGATCTTAGCCGAAAGGGCGAGGAGCAATGAGGGGGAAGCCATTTAATGTTGAGCTACCTTTGATAAGTTGAAGCAAATTGAATATTAGAAGAAATACGCTATATTATTTTGTTATTTTGAATGGGTCAAGTTAATATCAAAACATCCATTGTAGTTAGGATTGTATGTGTGTAAATAAAAGGCGATTATGAAAGTATACCTTACTTTTAAAAATTTGTTTCACTTAGCTAATTTGGATTAACTATTACTTATAGTAAACAGGGATGCCAAATAAATAATGAAAATTGAGTTTGTAAGGTTTTTTTTTCCTAATAGGTAAACTTTTAGTCAGTTTTTCTGAAAATGTTTCAGAGTTGCATTAAGATTTCCTTGATAAATTTAAGAAAAAGATTTGTTACCATATCTATGTTTTTCCACAAATTATAAAAAAAATTTTTTAAAAGGTTGAAAGGACAGCGCAATGGCAACAGGTAAAAATAAAGTTAAATTCACCCAGTCACGGCAGCTTGTGTTTCTCCGGGGTAGATGTTGACGAGTGCCAGACCCCAGGAATCTGCATGAATGGGCACTGTATCAACAACGAAGGGTCCTTCCGCTGTGACTGTCCCCCAGGCCTGGCTGTAGGTGTGGATGGACGTGTGTGTGTCGGTAAGTGAAACATTCTATAATGGCCCCAGTGTCCAAATGATCTTTGAAAAAGGATGGCAATTCATTCGTCCAATGGAATAATGCTCAGCCATGAAAAGAAATGAAGTACTGATACATGAGAAGGCAAGGATGAGCCTGGAAAACGCGCTAAGTGAAAGAAGCCCGTTACAAAAGACCATGTCATCTGCGATCCCATTCATAAGAAATGTCCATAATAGGCAGGTCTACAAAGACAGAGCAGATGAGTGGTTGCGGAGAGCAGGAGAGGGGGGTGATAGCTAACGGGTATTTCTGAGGTAATAAAATGTTTTAAAATCAGCTGTAGTGATGATGATACATGTCTGTGAATATGCTAAAAACTACTAAATTGTACGCTTTTAAATAGATGAAGTCTATGGTAAAGGAATTGTAGCTCAATAAAGCAGTTTTTTTTTTTTAAATAGAGACCCCCGCTAGCTCCCTTCAGAAGGCTCTGAAGAGACCATGCCAGAGAAGAAAAAATGTCCTTAACACTGATGATGTTAGAAAACTGAGTCTTTAAATGCAATGAATTTGGATTCTGTAATTAATAACATGGCAGGAAATGGGGATTATAGTTATATTTCAGTAAACTCTTGTTTTTATCCACACAGAATTTAAAATGTAAATAATCAATACCATAGAACTTGGACTTATATCAAAGCTAGAAATGTTTTTATGTAGTTAATATTCATTACTGTGCAAGTAACTATACGAACAAAGGATAAGTATGAGAAAGAATTTTATTTTATCCTCAGCCATTTGCAATTTCTTTTGGACACTTTTGTCAAATGGATTCCATGAAAATCGATCAGAGTTACCAGTTCATCAACTTTAAAAAAGCAGACAAAACAAAAAGGTTGTTGGCGTTTTAAACTAACTAACGACAGCAATAGCTGAGTGAGTCAGTTGTAAAAATACATTTAATGCTATTTTTTTTCCTCTGAAGAGCTTTCATAAGACCTCTACGGTGCATTAGCTATTATGCACCCTCTGTTTTTCAGGTTATACACTAAAAGGCAGACATACTCGTTGGTTTAAAAGGAATTATGAGAGAAGAGAGAAATGAAATTCTTTCTTAGATAGAGTTGATGACACTTTACTCTTACCTGTGGAAATCAAAACATTTGCATCCCAAGGGGGAGAAGCAACAGCAGATGGAAATAATCTGTCCACTTAAATTCATCCCTTCTATCCAATCTAGGATTTATTTCAGCTTACAAAATTGTCAGCACTCTGTTCAGGGATATTTCAAATACTGCAGCTGGAAGAATGCAACTCCTTCCTGCCTTGAGAGCTAAAATATTTTCAGTTGCTTTGATACCCTTAGTTAATTTGTCCTTTACCTAAATGACTCTTTTGAAATCTACAATAAGTACAAAGCCAGTTTTGGAGAGGGAAATTATTTTATTTTAAGCAACCAATGTATTGGGGAGTTGTTAGGAATTCAGAGTTCAAACACAAAAGAATCCTTCTCTTGTTCACATACAGAAAAGGCATCAGAAAGGGTTGGAAAGTCCTCTCCGGTTTCTCACAATTGTTGTCACTTGAACTCTTTAATAAAAGTACCATTTGTTCTGAGTGTAAAATGATATATTACTGTTGACATGCTAGATGTGTCTTCTTCATGTCTCCTCCCTTGGGTGATATTTCTGAGGTTCACTGATTGTTGGAGTTGGAAACGAGTCACAGTGGTGACTTACTATTAGGGTTCGCACTTTAATTTTAGATTTCTTTTTTATTTGATTGTTTTTGTTTCCCTAGATACTGCAATGTGGATTTTTATTTTCAGAACATTAAACTAGCATCATAACTAGTGTGTTGAAGAGACCTGACTCACAGGCAGACTGTAACCTTCAGGAGCGAGAAGTGTTCTGACTCCCCCAGGGTCGGAGTGCGTGAGGGGAGGGGCGAACGCGGAAACACGGATTCCGTACTAGGACAGCCTCACGGTCTCTGGGCTTTGCAGATGTTAAAAGCCAGCTCTTTGCAGGCAACTTCGTGGGTCCTTCAGAGACATTCCACTGCCCTTCCTGAGGTGCAGACACTGCATTTTCCTTCCTCGTGGACACTCATTGCCCCCACCTTTGCTCCTTCAGCAGTCCACCTTAGACAGACTTTCCTGATGGTTCTCCTCACCCTTCCACGCGCTCACTTTAGAACCCTCTCCGTACGGTCTGTGACTAATGCATAGGACATGCCCATCCTTGGTCCTGTTCACCATGTGAATAGAGGCTGATCTCACCTCCCAACTGCTCCTACAGAAGGAACAACAGCCACTCACTCGCCTTTGCCTGTTAGGCATCCCAGGCGGAGGTGGGCACAAAGCTCTTCAAAGGCTTCAGAGATGAGGAGGGAAACACTTCCAACTCACAACCTAGCTCCCTCCCCCCCAAAAAAATCCTTTTCAGAAAACCCTCTTTTAATTGTTGCTCTCTTTCTTTTTCTTTTTTTTTTCTTTTCTTTTTTTTTTTTTTGTATTTTTCTGAAGCTGGAAACGGGGAGAGACAGTCAGACAGACTCACACATGCGCCCAACTGGGATCCACCCAGCACGCCCACCAGGGGCGATGCTCTGCCCACCAGGGGGCGATGCTCTGCTCCTCCGGGGCGTCGCTCTGTCATGACCAGAGCCACTCCAGTGCCTGGGGCAGAGGCCAAGGAGCCATCCCCAGCACTGGGGCCATCTTTGCTCCAAAGGAGCCTCAGCCTCGGCTGCGAGAGGGGAAGAGAGACAGAGAGGAAGGAGAGGGGGAGGGGTGGAGAAGCAGATGGGCGCTTCTCCTGTGTGCCCTGGCCAGGAATCGAACCCGGGACTTCTGCACGCCAGGCCGACGCTCTACCACTGAGCCAACCGGCCAGGGCAATTGCTGCTCTCTTAAACTATTTATAGCCCCAATGTTGGGAAGGTTTAAGGACCAGGTAACTAATTTTCTGTATCTTCTTTCTTCAGGTTAGTCTCCAAATTCACCCAGGACCATGAGATTTCAGCTAAAAAAATTTTTTTGCATGTTATTACATTAGCTTAAGCATATGTCAGCATCTTTATGAATACTGACATTTCTGTCAGCTAAAGTTTAATTTTCTTTTTTTTACTCTACTTGTGCTACTTATTAGCTGTGTGGCCTTGGACGAGATGCAGTACCTCTCTGTGCCCTTTTTACTCATTAGCTGCTTGGAGGATTAAATAAGTTAATATAAGATTTATCTGTGAGCGTCGCCCCTGGTGGGCGTGCCGGGTGGATCCCGGTCGGGTGCATGCGGGAGTCTGTCTGACTGTCTCTCCCCGTTTCCAGCTTCAGAAAAAATACAAAAATTAAATTAAATTAAAAAAAAAAAAAGATTTATCTGTGTAAAGCTTTGAGTAATGTCAGGCACATAGCAAATGCCCAATATGTTAGCTAGTAAAATTATTGTTTTATTATATTAGAATAATGATATAACATCTAAGGCATAGTCTTAGAGTTGCTGCTTTATGCAGTAAAGTCGATGCTAAAGAAAGAAGAGTAAAATAAAATTAGCATTTTGTGTCCATACATAGTATTTTACTAATGTATATAGACTGATAATTAGCTGAAAAAATCCTTTAAAAATTCTATTTTTCAAGAAAGAAATAGCACGGAGAAATCTGATAACATAGAAAAGGTAGAGCTTAGCCTTTAGGCCCCATCCCCTGCCAGCGCAGTCATGTGGGCACATGCTGAGAGGGCAGGAGTGCTGGTGCCTCTCATCCTGCCCACTTGTGGGCACAGAGTGCAATACAATCAGGAAAAGATCTACTTTCCTCGTTAAAGAAAGAAGAGAGAAATAAGGCCGCCACCAGTTTTTTGTTATTTCCTGTGTGTCCTAGTCTTTGTGCTTCATGCTTAACAAACACATTCTCATTTATAATATAAACTCTTATCTATTTAATGAATGAGAAAAAAAATGTTAAGTAATTCAAGGATCACAGGGATCAGAGCCTGGGACAACTCAGGGCTCTAAAACCCTCACATAAGTTACACTATCTTCTTTTTATGAACCTTCTGATGTTGTTAGCCTGTAACACTAACCACTGTGTAACCTGTCTCACTCTTCACGAGAGTACCACAAGCGTTTTATCGACTAGCTTCTAAAAATTGTGTGTGGCTTGTGTTCTTAACATGAAAACAGAAATAACTTTGACTTTGACTATTTCATGATGCCTTCGGACATAATTAGTGACATCTGAAGATCTCACAAAAATCATATTGGGAATCATGAACTATGTTGTGTTTGTCCAAACTTGTCTTTGCATCACATCCTCCACTTGCGTGTAACTCAGAGCAAACTGTCATATTCGGTCATAGCCCAAGCAGAAAGGGGCAACACGTGCTCTCCACAGGGTTGGCGTGGTAAACCTCATGATCCTCTTCCATTCGAGCCTATACGCATCTCATTGTTTAGTGCAGCCATAAATCTCATTGTTTTAATGAGAAACACAACCAGATCATAAGAAATCAGTGGGTGACTCACTTTGCATAACAAGCAGATAAAATGATTTCCAACAACTCGTGAGTAATTACAGATATTTATAATAAGGGTTATCTCTTTGATGGAATTACCATGTCAGTATATGCTGCTTATAAGCTGTACTACTTCTCTGCCCTTTATGATGATCTGAGTTTTTATAGTGCATCATTTATTATCTCATAAAGTTGTAGCATAGTTTATGGGAATGTAGAGTGAGAAAACTAAGCAGGATATTCTTCTCTGAGACGTAGCATGACACAGTGGAAAGAGAAAGAACTTTAGAGGTCACACAAGTCTGTGCCTGAATGCCGGCTCAGGCTGTTGGTCGCCTGGGACTCAGAGCTACTTGTGTAAAACCTCCGTCTGACCCGCTCCTTCCTCATCCGTAATGTGCAGATAATGATCACTGTCCTATGGAGTTGGTGACTTGAATGTTCCATGAGATGTTGTCTGTAAAGCAATTAGCACAATGCCAGGGACATGTTGTGGTAGTTATTATCTTTAAAAACTAGATTTGTTGAGAGTCGGAGGCTAAAACATAGCAAATGGGGGTTGAAAAGGAAGTAAGAAATTTCATGATCAAGCAGTGTTGTCTCAAAGTGGTTTAACTTGACTGTACTTCATTGTTCATAGAACTTCTAAAATAGAAGTAATAATGTATCATTTTGAGTAGAGTATAGCCAGTGATTAGAGCTCGGAGTGTTGTATATAACTGTGGGAGTATACCTGGTTCAGTGAAAGGCCTGTGTGTGTAAGGGGGATAATGACTGCTTGTGTAGCACAGTGGTTTTCAACCCCTCATAGGCGGACCGGTGCTGGTCCAATAGACACGATTTTTCTAGCAGACCAGTAGCAGTCCGCCGACTGGGAGTTGAAAACCACTGTTGTGACACGTAAAACAACTTGGGGGGAAAATGAGTTGTTGATATGGATTTCATTCTTTTCCTCACTCAACAAACATTTGTTGATTTCCTAAAACTATTCAGTGCCAGTGATACAAAGAAAAAGAAGAGGCAAATGTCCTCTGAAAACTTCCACTCTTAGGCTAAAAGAAGCCTTTTCTTTTAAAATCTATTTGTCTTTATCACTAGCTCAAGTCATTGTTCTTCTGTGACCTTTAGATACTCACATGCGCAGTACATGCTATGGCGGAATCAAGAAGGGAGTGTGCGTCCGTCCTTTTCCGGGTGCGGTGACCAAGTCAGAGTGCTGCTGTGCCAATCCAGACTACGGTTTCGGAGAGCCCTGCCAGCCATGCCCTGCTAAAAACTCAGGTAGTCCCACTGGCCAGTTTCACACCTGGTAAAGAGTCTGGAAATGTAACATTAGATATTTGGCCAAAGAGTACATCAGATCTGAATTGCTCTGCCATTATTTTTAATCGAAGAAAAGAAGTCCAAACCTGTGTTGGTATGTGAGACAAATAATGAGATTTAGCTTTTATTTACCTAAGATGTCTAGACAAAGTGAAGTTGTGATGAATAGAACAGTTTATTTGCTGATCCAATTGTTATTGTTAAAACAGATTTTAACAGGCTTGATGTCCTTGATCTATGATGTCATTGTGAAGACAAAGAGAGCATCAAATTTACTTATTACTTTGAAGATTTTAATAACTTTACCAGAACCTGATTTTATTGATTTATTTTTATCTTAACACAGAAGGGTCTTAGGCCACAGCCTCTCAGTAACTCCAGAGCCAGGTGGATAAGGCTTTATTCATACTGTTACTAGTCTGTAGGAATAGATAAGCCTGTATTGAGTTTATGAAAGTACAATATGGATTAAAAAATAAACATGATCTCTTTTTCTTTAAAGTTAGAGATAGTTGAGAATCTAGATAGGTGAACATATAAATTATAGTTGAGTATGATTAGCCCTTTGAAAGGGGCATAAAGAATTGGGCGAGCATCCTGATAGGAACCGTTGCCTGGAGAAGCTGGGAAGACCTTCACTGGGAGGGCATGTTTCGTTTGGTCTTGAAAAAACATAAGAACTTCCCATATGGAAGATAGAAGAAAAACATTCCACCAAAGGAAATGGCTTGTCATTTTGTAAAAATTCCTAAATACATTGTTTGAACCTTAGCAAAACAATGAGAGTTCTCCTAGAAGAATTACTGAGTATGGCATTTTTTTAAAAAGAAGAGTCAATCAAGGAAATCTTGCCCTAAAATATATTAAGTTAAATTATGCACATTATGAAAAGGTACAAAAATTGATAAGACTAGATTAAAAAGGTCAGTGAACTAAAATTAATCTAGAAGCAAATGGGAGTAGATATATAATAATCTTGAAAAAAATGAGAACTTCTTACGTGGAAGATGGAAGAAACACATTCCAGCAAAGGAAATGGCTTGGCAGTCCATTAAAAATCTTAACTGGGTGGTTCAAACCTTAGCCAAACAATGAGAGCTCCTCTAGAAATAAATGGGAATGTAGGGTATGGTATGATAAAGACAGCAAAAAATATGAAGTTCGCTTTCAACATTAAACTTGATTTAAAAATTCCTTATAGAATATTTGAAATTTTGGTGGTTTTGTAATGATAAAGGGCTTTTAAAGTAGACATTAATGACTAAAATACATGTAAATTGGAAAAATATTTTTCTTAATTGATAAGGAATTTACTTTCATCAATAAGGGGAAGTTGAAATCCTCACAGAAGGAGTGCAATGTGCACAGAAAGACTTGACAGAGTAGAAATGCAAATGGTAGATTACCAGATAATAAAAGGCCCAATCTTTCTAAAAGTAAAAGAAAATGAAAATAAGATGTCATTTTTGTTTATTAGAGTGGTAAAGTATAGATGATTGATTTTTCCCAGTGTTCGGGAGGTCGTACAAAAATGGCTACTCTTTTATACTGTGGAGAGCAGGGTAGCCAGCGCATTGAGGAATGGAGGACTGTTTTTGGAATTCTTGTATTAATTGTGTACCAGAAGATAGTCATTTGTTTTAAATTTTAAAAATGAATACATGTAATTTTTTCTAATGATATTTTTGGAATTATGTAAATGACTTGTATAAAACAGATATAATTCAGAGTTTTTAATTTCTCTATTTGTTTTTGTCATATAGCTGAATTCCATGGTCTGTGTAGTAGTGGAGTAGGTATCACAGTGGATGGAAGAGGTAACTTTATTCTGTTCTCCATCTTATAATAATTAGATAATTATATAGCTTTATGATTCTCTTATATTATACATGATTATGTTTAATATTATAAGACTATATTAATGTAAAGTGGTAAGATAAATTATCTCTTAAAACAATGATTATAAGCTAGATGATTATGAAGTGGTATGTAGATGCACCTTTTTCTTTTCTTTCTTTTTTTTTCTTATTAAGTGAGAGGCAGGGAGGAATAGACACAGACCTTTCACATGTGCCAGGACCAGGATCCACCTGGCAAGCCCCCACCAGGTGATGCTCTGCCTGTCTTGGCCACTGCTCTGTTGCTCAGCAACCGAGCTATTTTAGTGCCTGACTCAAGGCCATGGAGCCATCCTCAGCACCTAGGGCCAACTTTGCTCGAACCATTGGAGCCATGGCTGTGGGAGGGGTTGTGGGGGGGTGAAGGGTGGAGAAAGCAGATGGTCACTTCTCCTGTGTGCCCTGACTGGGAATTAACCCGGGACATCCACACGCCGGGCCGACACTACTGCTGAGCCAACCTGCCAGCACCTAGAGACACCTTTTTCATAGTGGATAAATACATACCTG
This sequence comes from Saccopteryx leptura, assembly GCF_036850995.1. Lineage (NCBI taxonomy): Eukaryota > Metazoa > Chordata > Mammalia > Chiroptera > Emballonuridae > Saccopteryx > Saccopteryx leptura. The sequence continues at coordinate 186,140,991 of NC_089506.1, read as the reverse complement.
TTAAATATGCATTGTTAAAAAGGTCAGTAACAAACTATCCCCATGATTTCATGGATACCATTGCTTAATAGAGGCTAGAGTTTGTATTTAAGTTAAAAAAAAAATAAAGAGGGAGCAAATTTTTTTTTAATTGACCAAATAATGCTGACATGGTTAAAATAAATCTTGAAGACATATTTGATGTGAATCAAGTTTGGGATATACTGCTCTAAATGTAAATTGTTAGGACTGTTTATGCTTAAGAATATTAAAATGCTTTTATCCAACTAAAGAAATGAAAAATTTTTTTAATTTTTTTATTTAGTGAGAGGAGGGGAGGCAGAGATAGACTCCTGCATGCGCTCAAACCGGGATCCACCTGGCAAGCCCACTAGGGGGTGATGCTCTGCTCATCTGGGGCATAGCTCCATTCCAAGCTCTTGTTATGTCCTGAGGCAGGGACCCTAGAGCCATCCTCAGCACCTAGGGCCACCTTAGCTCCAGTTGAGCCATGGCTGCAGCAGGGGGAGAAAGAGGAAGAAAGAGAGAGAGAGAGAGAGAAGTGAAGGGGGAGGGGTAGAGAAGCAGATGGGCGCTTCTCCTGTGTGTCCTGACTGGGAATCTAACCCAGGACATAGACAGGCCGGGCCGACATGCTAACACTGAGCCAACCAGCCAAGGCCAAGAAATGAAATTTATTAAAACTTCCTTATTTTAAATTTAGCAATATGATTAACAAAATTCCAAAATAGAAACTTAAATGTTAAATACATGTGTTTATTTTAGAGTTATTTCATATGTTAATATACATATAATTTCATTTTTAAAAATAAAACTGTAAGCTGCTGTTAATCCTCGTTTTACATGTATATTCTTCTACTTTCGTGTCTGAGAAGACTTCAGACAAATTATATATTAGTTAACAGTATGATATTGTGCCTTTGCAACAAATGTCAGAAACCAGAGTAAAGAAGAACACATTTTGTGTTCCTCCCAAAAATAAAATGAAATGGCTGACATTTCCGGAGTATTTATGGTTTTACAAATCCTAGAAAACAATAGAATCAAACTATGGGCATAGTGACCAAATTTGATTTTATCCCTATTCTGTATTTTATTCCTACTCAATATGGCCTCCCCAGCAGCGCCAGCCACCTATTGAAACTGCTTGGTTGCTCATACAAGCACATGTCCTCAAGTCCCATTGTACATGGGTGACAGAGAGTAGACGTGTTCAAGGCTTGTTGTAAAACATTGTGTGCTCAAGACTTTCCATTTGAACTGTCCTCTTTATTAATTTCAACATATAAACAGAGAAACATTTATTAAATATCATATTCAAAATATAATAGAAATACTCCATGCCTTCAAGGACCATAAAATTACATAGGATACCCTAGTAAATCTTTGACCCTAGTAAATTTTAATTAAAAATGAAAATTTCTTTAATTAGATGGTTATAATATCTATCAAGATGAATTTTCCTTTGGATTTTGAGCCAACAGCTTATAAATTTCTTTATTAATTTTATCACAAATACAGAGACATTACATGGCTTAAATCTTTGAATTTCTGCCAATTCCCTTCATTTTTCTTATGACTTACCAGGGAAGTGTCCTCCTGTATCTTAGTTTTATTCTCACTGCTTATTTTCATTTCCTTTCCCTTTCTGAAAGGTGAGCAAATTGTGGGTATGCCGGGTTAAACACAGCGTATGTTGAGTGATCTTTATTAGACCTGCATGTATCAACAAACAATAAAATGCCATTAAACCTTCAACATTTGATGCAGATATCAATGAGTGTGCTTTGGACCCCGATATATGTGCCAATGGAATTTGTGAAAACTTACGCGGCAGTTACCGTTGTAATTGCAACAGTGGCTATGAACCAGATGCCTCTGGAAGAAACTGTATTGGTAAGTTATTTGCTATATTTATATAGGAGCTTTTCATACTTAACCCCATGGATTGTAGGAGAAATCAAGATACAAAAAAAAAAAATTCTAAAAGTAGAGATCTTACAGTTTCTCTTGTTTCCTTCTTAGTACACAAAGATATACAAATTTTGGAATCAGACAAATTCTGTTACACTATAACAAACTTCTTAGTGACAGAACTTAGTATTTAAAAGTTTCTTTTCCCAAATGAATGAGCACATACTAAATTATTGACCTGTTGCTTTTCTGCATATATCTTAATGCTATAATTGTTTTACTAAGAAATAAACTTCAAAAATTAACAGGGCAATATAGATAATAGTACGTTAAGAAAGAGAAACCTTATAGATTGACAGAACTATATAGATACAACCTATCTAAACATGATAACTGGGATGGGTGTTTCTTTTAGTAATTTATAAGAGAATGTTTAAAAACACTCAAATATGTAGTTTATCTATTCCAGATATTGTGAAGAACCTAAATTTTCCCATAGAGAACTTCAGTTCACTTTTATAAAATGAATGTTATTTGATCTATCATTGTACATAACAATTTTTATATCTAATCACTGCTGACTCTTACATTTACATCTTGATGATTATTATTAGAAAGAATCACTTTTTTTGCATTTATGGTACTGGCTTTTATTGTTGAATATGTCCGTATGATCTTTAATTGAAGAAATACATACAGATGGATATATAAAACTATATTAAGTACCATGTAGTTAGAATAGATTTTGACACCTACAGAGAAAGGCAGCAGCCAAAGACTGTAGAATATTTACAAATATACAAACCAGCTAGCTTTTATGCACCTAAAGCAAAGTTGCTTCCAGCATACTTTCCAAGTGCAGTTTAACAAAGGGTACTCTACTGAAAACAGATTATTCAGTGGGCATTAACACACTGAACATGATTCAAGGAACTACTTAACTCTTTAAGTTAGGTAGATGCCTAATTTTTATATAAAATTAAAACTACATTTTAAAAATAAAAATGAAGCCAAATTTCAGTTTTGGGTAACAAAGTACCCAAAACTGGGCTGCTTAAAACAACAGCAATGTATTGTCTTGTAGTTTGGGAAGTCAGACACAAAGATGTCTGCAGAGCCGTGCTCTCTCTAATGGCGCCAGGGGAGAACCTTCCCTTCCTCTTCTAGCTTCTGGTGTTTGCCAGAAACCCTGGGCGTTTCTTATCCTGTGGATGTGTCACTCTAGTCACATGTTGATTTTTTTTCTTGTGTGTCTTCACATCATCTTCCCTCTACGTATGTCTGTCTCTCTTCCCCCTTTTTATGTGAACACCTGTCATGCTGGGTTACAACCTACAGTAATGACTCATTTTAAACAGATTACCTCTATAACAATCCTAATAACAAATAAAGTCACATTCTGTGGTACGGAGGTTAGGACTTAAGTATATCTTTTTTTTTAAGATTTGATTTACTCATCTTAGAGAGAGAGAAAGAGAAAGAAGGGAGAGAGAGAGAAGGAGGAGAGCAGGAATCACCAGCTCCCATATGTGCCTTGACCAGGCAAACCCAGGGTTGCAAACCAGCGACTTCAGCGTACCAGGTCGATGTTTTATCTACTGCACCTCCACAGGCCAGGCCAGCATATTTTTTTTGAGGGACATAGTTCAACCCATACCCTGGTGTAATGGGTAAATAAGTCATGTTGCAGCCACATGATAAACAATATGAGGGAAATTATGGTAATGCTTAAAAGATAAAACTAATTTTTACAAATCAAGATTCAAAATTGGAACAAAAACAATATCCAAAGGAAAAAAAGATCAGATAAAATACAATCTTACCAGTTGTGATAGAATTATGGGAAATGTTTTTTTCAATCTCTGTTTTCCAAATCTTTACACTCTCAGTATATTGTTTGATCAGGGACAGTTGTTACTTGCAAGGCTAAAAACATGACTTTCCCTAAAAGGAACTCTTCTCCCCAAACAGTAATTTTTATTTCTTTCTGTCATTAACTATACTTTCAAAAATGAGGGTGTGGATATGAAGATAAAATTTGAGCTTTACATATTTTCTAGGCTGTTCTTTTTTTTTTTTTTTTTTTTGTATTTTTCTGAAGTTGGAAACGGGGAGGCAGTCAGACAGACTCCCACATGTGCCCAATCGGGATCCACCTGGCATGCCCACCAGGGGGCGATGCTCTGCCCATCTGAGGCGTTGCTCTGTTGCAACCAGGGCCATTCTAGCACCTGAGGCAGAGGCCATGGAGCCATCCTCAGTGCCCGGGCCAACTTTGCTCCAATGGAGCCTTGGCTGCGGGAGGGGAGGAGAGAGACAGAGAGGAAGGAGACAGGGAGGGGTGGAGAAGCAGATGAGCGCTTCTCCTGTGTGCCCTGGCCGGGAATCGAACCCGGGACTCCTGCATGCCAGGCCAACGCTCTACCACTGAGCCATCTGGCCAGGGCTCTAGGCTGTTCTAAACTGATCACCAGCATAAGAATTTGCCATTTGAATAAAACGGAATATATTTTGTTTGGGATCAAAGATTGTGCTGTGGCGACAGAGACGGTGTCAAGGAGAGGGGTGAAAAAATAAATAAACATCGTTGGGCACTGTGCTGTATGTTTCAATGTGTGTATCTCCTGTCTCCTGACCGTTGCTTCCAGACATTGATGAGTGCTTGGTAAACAGACTGCTCTGTGACAACGGCCTGTGCCGAAACACGCCTGGAAGTTACAGCTGCACATGCCCGCCTGGCTATGTGTTCAGGACGGAGACGGAGACGTGTGAAGGTAGGGCTGTGCTTCCTTGCCTTAGATACGAATAAATAAACACCTAGATAGGCATAACCATTAGCTTCATTGACAAAGCAGTATATTAAAAAGTATTGTTTGAATACTTTTGAAATTTGTTAGAGTCTCGTTCAGCTAATCTTCCAGTGTTAGAAATGCACTTCACACAGTTCATGAATACCGTCCGTGTTGTTCTGTTCAGACTAAAAAGCAACAAACATTTTGAAGTCTAAAAACAAAACTGGAAAAAAAAAGTGAAAGGAGCCAGTTTGTTTTATTTGCTGAAATGTCAGATTTTTGTTTGTTCACTTTGTTTTCCCTTTTTAACAACCGCTATGACACATTAGACGAGGGAAACCTGAATTGTAACGGCAGATTCAGCTTTGACGCATTTTATTTATGAAATGATTGATCTAATACCTCAGAGGCTGGCCCAGAAATTTGAGGCCTGGCTAAAAATGGTCATCTTTAATTAAATTTATAGTCTAAAAAGATTGTCCTTTTTGTTTGATAATTTAAAAGGTATTGTTTGGGCTGGTGGATCATAAACCAATGTTTAAAAGCTTTTTGCTTTCCTTGACATTTTTCTGCAGTGAAAGTTACGTGAATGAGTTAAATGCTAAGGGAAGGCCTCATTTTAGTGAGATACCAGCTAAGTAATGAATGCATTCAATTAGGTTTTTGTTTATTGATCAAAGTGTTGTGTGTTTCAGAATAATGTGTTGTATGACTACCAGCCATTGTTCCTTTTTAAGTCTCACTATGTGGGCCACAGAAGTGTCCCATGACATTATCACATGCAATAACTACTTCCGAATACTAGCTTTTTAAAAAGAGGTTTTATATTTAATTATTTTGAATAGCCTTTTCCTTATCTGTTAAAATAATTTGTTTTTTAGTGACTGCACAGCCAAGACAACTGCAGTGGTAATATTATGCAAAAAAGATGTTAACATTCTCTCTTCATCTTATTGTGTAACTTCAAAGCATTCCTGTGAACAGAAACAAGTTAGGACTGGAACAAGAGGCCCGAACACAAATAATTCAGCTGAAGTCAGTGAAGTGCAATTACAAAGTGCAGTTCTGAGTTTGAATTGAATTGGAGGGACCACTGAAAAACAGTAATTAGCCCGAAGAAAGAAAAAAAAGGGAATGAAAACAGCATAAATAGTTTTCGTAATCTTCGTTTGTTCGCATAATAAGCTGCTGCCCACCCCGTTTTGCACAGGGGCCTCAGGGAAGAGCGTTCATTCCCTCCCCAGTGATAGTACTGAAGGTTCATCTTCTCCACAGATGAGCAGGTGGCACACTTGAGAGTTTTAAATATCTTTCTGTAAGATACAAAAGTTCTCATTTTAAGCTAGCTCCGCCTTCTCAAATGCATTCAACCAGGGGCTTTATCTTCCAGCAGCCACTCCCACACACCCCAACACCTATGATTCTTCAGCATTGCGCTGAGAAAGGCACACGCTCTAAAAAAATTATCCTAGTTGTATTTCCTCCATGGGTAAGTATTTTGGTGGGTGACAGAAGGGATTTCAAGATTTCTTAGTCATTTTTTTCTTTATTCCCAACTTGCCACACTTCATTCCCACTGTCTTTTATCATTTTATCCATTGTCTGTTGGAGGATGCGTTTCTGTTAACTGTTAAGAAATTCTGAAAGCAGGAAGAGTTTAGGATACCTTCTTTTTAATTGAACGGGGAAGCTGATGAGGAGGAGGACTGCTTTCCTGGTCCACAGTGGCAGTATCCTTTGGTCTTATTGTAGAGATATACACAGTGGAGAAATAAAGTGTCTTTGTTTCAGTTTGGTAAAAATTTGGTTTGTATACTGAATTGTCAATGATATTTATAACATATTCCCTTCATTTTAACAAGATAAAGTTGAAAGGTACTAAGAGCCAACATACCAAAAAATAAAGAAAAGGCAGGGACTCTCGTGCTTATGTGAACAATTGAAGAGTAGGAACAAATGCTGTTCAACAGTATAATGTTGAATGATTACATAAATCTCACAGCAGATTAAAACAAAATCAGGCAACAGTGAGGGTTAGAAACAGTTTTCTTTACGTATTTTGTCCAAAGGATAATTGCTCCTGAATAATCTGAGCCTTTCTTTAATATAAAAATATATTTTATATCTGTCATTCATAAAAAAGAAGTTCAGGTTATGTAAATAAAAAAAGAAATGGTAGAGAAATATTTTGGCTCTAACCTTACGACATTGGTGGAAATAAAAATGATTTATCATGAGAAACTTAACCAAATAACTTTTATTTCTACCATTTTCTTCCCACTGTTAAATTATTTGCATTTTATTAACTGTTTTGCCAAAAAAAATAGACCTGAAGGCCACGAATCTCTCTATTCCCTTGAGTCTCCTCCTCATTTCCACCATCAAATACACGCAGTCAACTTGTCTGCCTGAAGCAGTTCTCTTCATTCTGTTCTTCCTAAACTAGTTTCCAAAGACTAGACAGGGAACTACTAGCAGATTCATTAGAGGCTCTAACTTTCTCTGTATATGTTTGCTATAGTCACTAATTTTGCTTGTCATTCACATTTACAGTAGGCTATTTTAAATATATAATAGCAGTCATAATAAAGTTCCTCTGATATTTCAGACTGAAGTTACAAAAAATTTATTTTCCTTTTTTTTGTTTGAGCTCTGAGAGCCTGTGAAAGTTAAAAATTTTTACAGCAAGCACTGTGGTTTAGATTGTGTTTCCAGTGACATAACTAGTTAAATGTAAACCAGATGTGCTTTGAAGTTTATTTCCAGGAATGTACAGTGAACTGTTTCAATTCCTGGTTCCATGACATTTATAACATAAAAACACTGTATTTAAGGAAAAATTAAACAGTTGATATGTGTAGCTGTCATTGCATGTGTTTATAGTTTTTGCATTCATAATTGTTTAATTTAAAATAGGGATTTTGAAAATATATAATATTGATGTTTTCCTGTTTTGAGAGCTTCTTACAAATGAAATTAATAGGTGAGCTATATATAGTCTGTCCTCAGGTCAGTTATCTACTTTCTGACTATCTGATTCCTTTTTTACTTTGTGTTTTTACTGAAAGAATTTCAGTATTCTGGAGTAGATTTTTTTCATTCCAAATCTGTGCTACATTTACAAAACCTGCTCTTATATTTTTCTTTTAAGAGATTTTCTTGCTACAAACAACCTGAAAGAAAGATGTATTTCTATTTCCTCAAACAATTTTTACTTCAAAAATTGAATAACTACCTGGATACTTTTTTAGTAGTTTTGAAATAGCAAAGAAATAATACACCTGTTTTCCACACTGATTTTTCAATTTGCATCTCATGTCTACTGACTTGCAAATCAACAGTGAGCCCTCTCTTTCCAGGACCAGTTTAGTCTGTAGTATTTGACTGGAGGTGGGCAGGAGCAAGCATTGCAGCGTTACAGTTATTTATCTGTGTATTTCCCTCAATAGTATTTTATATTTAATTCAAAGAGATGTTTAGAATAAAATAATATTGTAGTAAACTCAGAAACCCTAGTTAGTGTTCAACAACAAGAAAAAATGTCTTCAGACATGTTGATCTGTTTCAGATAATTAGCCAGGTACAAAACGAAATCATCATCGTGTACCCCTTCTTTAAACAGAGTGCTTGAATTTATACTGAAAATCAGTCTTTGATATTGTTGCTAGAATATAAACTGAGACTTATATATATATACTTTTAATTAACTCATGTTAAACTATGTAACTTTATTGGTTTTACATTTTCATTGGTCACAACTTGAGAACATAGGCATACTCTAATTCTGTTTACTTCTGGCTAGCAACAGGAATTGTTTAGATTATTGTGTATCATTTGATTTAAGACTCAAATTAAATTGATGACAATAAGGTCTGTATGAAGCAATTGGAAGTTTTTCTCTTTTTTATTTTACCAAATTCATTTGTGCTTTAAAAAAAAAACCCTCCACATCAAACATATAAATACAAACAGGCTAGAGAGAGAGGAAGGTAGGTGAGGACGGGGAGAATGCGGTACGTGGCATCGACGTTGCATCCTTGATTTTCTGATTTGGATTCAGGAGATTGGAATTAAAGCCGGCACGGTAGTATTGTATCCCTAACACAGGCTTTTAAAATTCTTCCCAAACCTCATGGAGCCAGAAAATGACGGAAACAGTCAACCTTTGTTTGCGCACAACAGTACGTTGCTTTCCATGGAATCAAAAATCCGATTTCCCACGGGACAGTTATATCTTAGTATGAGGGAAACTAACCCAATTTAAGTAGCGCAGTAAAATCGTGAGGATTCACACACTAAACCCTTTCTCAGTAGGCTGCTTCCTGCAGTCCCACTGCGTCCACAGTCATGTATGTGTGTATCCACGCTGCAAAACACACATCTCTGTTCCCCATTCACTTGATGCTTCGTAGATCCATATTAAAATTACTAGAGCCAAGTTTACCAGACATTCTGGCATAGCATGGCTTGTTGGAATAATATTTTCCAGAAACACATGGCAGTTCTAACAGAATCTTTTCCTTCTGGATTGTAGATATAAATGAATGTGAAAGCAACCCATGTGTCAATGGGGCCTGCAGGAACAACCTTGGATCTTTCAATTGTGAATGTTCTCCTGGCAGCAAACTCAGCTCAACAGGATTGATCTGTATTGGTAAGACACATGCACGGTACCAACATTCCAGTTTCCCTGCAAAGACAAGCAGAGACCACAGGATAAAAACGGGGGATAAAAACAACACGATTGCAGGAAGCTAATAATTAGAAGTTACTCTAGTTCTTCTCTGGTTATCAATATAGGAGTAAAACATGATAGCATAAACTGGACAGGCTCTTCAATTTTGTTAGATGCTAGGAAGTGTTTCTTCCTATAAATAGATATATTATGCTGTAAATTGTAAGCATTTCCGTACCACACACATATTTATATTTGTTACTCTAATGCCTCAGGCAGCAGTACAAATTCCTGCTGCATACTTTTATAAACAACATTCAGTGATAAACAAATATGTGATGGCATTTGGACTCTGTTAACAGGACATAAATTGGAAGATTTTAAGCTTTAAACATATAGAAAAAAATTATTGTTATTTATTTATTTATTTACTTTAAGTGAGAAGAGGGGAGACAGTGAGACAGACCCCTATAAACGTCCCAACTAGGATCCACCCGGTAACCCCAACTGGGTCTGATGCTCCAGTCAACTGAGTTATTTTTAGTGCCTGAGCCTGAAGCCACTGGCTGCAGGAGGGGAAGAGGAAGGGAAGGGGAGAGGGAGGGAAGCAGATGGTCAGTTCTCTTGTGTGCCCTGATCAAAATCAAACCTGGAACGTCCATACCCTGGGTATGGATGATCTATCCACTGAGCCACTGACTGGGGCTAAGTTATTGTTTTTTTAATTTCTCCAGTCATAAATTTATGGACTTCAAGAAAGAAAAAAATTATTGTTTTCTTGCTTTTGGAAACCTCTAAGTTCTTGATAATGACAGTGGGACATATATATAATATAATATGACATTATCTGATCAATTACTATAAGGAACAGTTCAGGACATGTAAGGGCAGGAGTCCCCAAACTACGGCCCGCGGGCCGCATGCGGCCCCCTGAGGCCATTTATCTGGCCCCGGCCGCACTTCCGGAAGGGGCACCTCTTTCATTGGTGGTCAGTGAGAGGAGCATAGTTCCCATTGAAATACTGGTCAGTTTGTTGATTTAAATTTACTTGTTCTTTATTTTAAATATTGTATTTGTTCCCGTTTTGTTTTTTTACTTTAAAATAAGATATGTGCAGTGTGCATAGGGATTTGTTCATAGTTTTTTTTTATAGTCCGGCCCTCCAACGGTCTGAGGGACAGTGAATTGGCCCCCTTTGTAAAAAGTTTGGGGACCCCTGTGTAAGGGTAAAAAAACTGTCCCAGTAATATTTTTCCTGTTTCTAGTGTTTGTGGCTCCATTGGCTAGGCATACCACAGGTCTTATCATTGGTTAGGCATACCACAGTTAGTATCCACCTTTAAAGTGAACTAAATGTATATTTCCAGATAGGAAAATATTTCTGTTTTACATAGTGCCAAATACATAGGAAGTTCTTGTTATCTAGGCTGTGTGAATTTTTAATTTAATATTTACCAAAGACAATAGCATTTTCAGTATGTCTGATGTCAACAATATTTAGCTGACATTATGATAATATTAGAGTACTTGTTTGTTACATGAAGAGAAATGACCAAGTCCAAAGTTATCAGTGAAAACCTTCCCTTTGGAAATGTCAGCTCAGCTGGTGACACAGTAGGTTTGCTCAGCTCTCCATACTAGGAAATAGCCTGCTATCTATCTTTTTTTCCCTTATAGAATTCCAGATTGGGAGGTGGGGGAAGGAGGCATGTGGGTTGGATCTGTTAGGGCAGAAGTATTTTTGCTAAGCCACAATTTCCAACTGAGATAGAGTCATTTTATTATGCAAAGGAAATGAACTCAGCATTAATTAATTAATGTCTCAGAAAACTAAATCTGTATGCCACTTGGGCAATTAAAGATATCTTAGCTTTGCTTCATCATAAACACTTCTATTATTTTGGCTTTTACCCTTACATTTGCTAATGACAAAAAGAACAAAGGCTTTTTATTCCCAAATCATTATGTTGGGCAACTAAATACCATCATATTTTTCTTAACTAGTGTGTTACGTGTTTTTATTTATTTTATTATGATAAAAATTTGAATATCTCAGCCTAAAGCTGCTCAGAAAGATAGTTATTTAATATTTTTTAAATTTAGGCATCATTTTATCTACTTTTTTTCCATTTAAAACAGAATTCTACTTCTAAAAAGGAAATAAATAGTAAACTATGTGTACATAGAAAAAATATGGATTTTTAATTGGACTGTCAAGTGGTTCTAATCTGAGTTTAGCCTGCAAACACACTGCTGTTTCATAAGGTCTCTAAATTTAGAACAGACTAAAAACCCCCTGATGTGATTATAGATTTAAAATTAACACACATGAATTAATTAGATACTAAAAATAAATTAGGAATTTAGAATCTATTCTTCAAACTTGCTAAATATAAATTAATCTTAAACTGTTTTGTAAACTATAAAAAGACTTGTATTCTGGTTGAAAATTATTAATAGAATAGTAAATTTAATTAATGCATTACATTGCTCAAATCTGATAGTACTACATAATCCGGATCAATTTCCCTCATCATGGGCTTGGGTCTATATCCTGTCTTCAAATTACATGGATGTGATAAGGGCAGTGACCTCTCTGTTGTCAAACCCAAAGATCTGTTGTCATTCTTCATCTTAGCCTAGATTAGCAGTGTTTGGCACAGTTCATCACTCACCCTTTCTCAAGAAGTTTTTAATTTTTTATCTCTTCCCCTTTCTCTTTTCTGACCTGGTTTCTCAGTTTCCTTTGTTAACTTTTTCATATTTTCCTGTCTCCACCTTGGAGTGTACCACAGGTCAGTATATGAACCTCTTTGCTCATAAATGTCTATACTCATGCTTACATGGCCCATACATTGCTTCTTGAATTTATCCCTGTACCCTCCGCTTCACTAACTGCAGACTTGTATTTCCATCTGTCTGCTCAGTGTCTCCATTTGGAGACATTTCAAACTTAACATGTCTAAAGCCAACCTATGGTCTTTCAGCTTGAACCAATGTCTCCTTGAATCATTTCTGTCTCGAAAAAATGACAACTCCATTCTTTTAGTTGCCAGCTGCCAAAACTTTGCAGTCATCTCTGATGCCTTTCTCTGAAGCTCCACAGTGACTCCATCGGCATCCTCTTGATTGTAGTTGAAGTTTGTCTGTGTTTGAACTGCTTCTCACTGTCACCACCAGCGGCCCTCAATCTCAGCCACCATTTATTTCTCTTCTTGATTATTTACTGTGGCCTCTACTACAAAGAGTCATACCCTGGTTTATTTTTCAGATATTTAAAATTTTTTTTATTAAATTTATCTAGTTGATGTTGGTTAATAAAATCGCAGAGGTTCCAGGGGTACCGTTCTATAATACGTCATCTGCGTGTTGCGTTGTGTTCACCACCCTAAGTCGTGTCCTTGCATCACATCGACTTGACCCCCTTTACCCTTTTATACCCCCCCCCCCGCACCCCTGCACCCTCTGGTAACCATCGTGCTGTTTCTGTGTCTAGGAGCTTTTGTTTGTTTGTCCTCTTTGTTCATTTGTTGCTTTCAATTTTCTATCCTACATGTGAGTGAAAGCATATGGTTCTTGACTTTTTCCATCTGACTTATTTCACTTAGCGTGATGTTCTCAAGATCCATTCATATTGTCTGTTGGCAAATGGCAGTGTTTTATCTCATCTATCCGCTGACTGTATAACTACATGTGTATTCTTTGTACGTATACACACAAATAAAACGGGAGGGAGGGGGGACAGGGAGAGTGCATGGTGTTACAGAGTGAGGGCTCTGGAATCAGACTAAGCAGGTTTGACTGGATGCTGATACTATAGTAACTGGATGACCTTGGGCAAATTAGTTGACTTCTCATCTGCAAATTGAACATACCTTACAGGGTTGTTTTAACAAGTAAGTAAACTAATACATAGAAAGCCTTTAAAAGCTTGTTGCCATCTCAATAAATATTAACAAGTACTGTTACAGTATGTCTCACTTCAAATGACTGCAGCCGCAGTGATAAAGCAGTAATGAGTCCTGGTCCTTAAGCACACAGCAATCTGGACTGTTTAAATACACAGTAACCTTGTAGGAGCATCCCTGTTTCCTCTAGTCCAACAGTTTTCAACCTTTTTCATCTCACGGCACACATAAACTAATTACTAGAATTCTGTGGCACACCAAAAAATATATTTCTTACTGATCTGGTAAGAAAAAAATAGCTATGATTTTGATTCATTCACACTGGACAGCCAGCTATTGTTGTATTTCTTTATTTGACAATCTAAGGGCAAAGAAGTCAATGTCCCCAACTAAATAATCAGATATGCGGTTTGAAAAGATCCTTGTGTTGCTCTATGCTGTGAAGTATACGGGGTTAGCCTATAAAGAGCTTGTCATATGAGGCCTGATACAAATGCTGATTAGCAAGGCTTTTTCATTTGTATGTAGTTGAACCCACGCTGAATCTCAAGACAGTAAAATACAGTGTCCATCCCTTCTCCACGTCCTTACCCCAGAACTTTTTGTCTTCAGTCAGGACAGAGTTGGTTTGCTTTAACCTCTGTCACAGAGGGCTGGGATTGTAGGTCACTTCCCCTTACCCACTGCTGTGTTCCATAGGGAATCAGAAGTTACAGGTTATTGCTTCATGGGCCTGCCAGTTTCGTCAGAGTTGCTTTTCTATGCTCCTGATTATGCTTTGTTTTTATTGTTGAATTTAGCAGTAAAGCCTTTTCTGTCCATATTATTATTAATTGGGTTTTAAAATAGATACCGTTGGGATATGCTTTTTTTATTATTGTTTTTCAAATCTACACACCACAATATGCTATTAAGGTTTTGTTTAACTGTGTTGGACACATCCCCCGTCTTGGAACCAGCAGAGGAGTTTGTCAAATGCAGATTCTGGGCCGCACAGGTGGAGACTTAGGAATCTGCAAGTCACCGACAACCTCACTAGTATTACGCACACTGAACTGAGAGTACAGTTCTACAGGGAAAACTTTATAAATGATATATTTTACCTAGTTAGTATATGCCATGTCAATTTTGACTGCACTCCTCATCGTTGCTTCTAAATCAGTTATTCAACAGTCACTTAAGGGGGAACTTCAGTTTGATGTGCAGACATAGTCTAAAAATGCTAGAAGTAGTTGTCACCATTGGTTGGATTACTAACTAGTTTTATTTTTTCTTTGTTATTTCCTCAAATACTTTACCCTAAACACGTGTTGCGTTTTGAATTGGAGATAAATTACACATAGCTATGCATAGAAAAATGCCTGCAAAATATTAGCCCTGGAATGCCTCACTGGTGGTTTTATAGTTGATGTTTATTTTCTTCTTTATATTTTAGACTCCTTTTGTTTTCAAATTATTCATCAAGTAATTTTCTTCAGTTGGAGAAATACTGGCTTCTCTCTTAACAGAACAGAAATTGTGTGTGGTTTATTGGGTGGAGAATTAGGAGAGATCATTTGAGGAATTTTATTTGATAAAGTCTTAAATATCAAAACAGTTGTCCTAAAGGATAACTCTTATAAGTGTTTTTCACAAAAGTAATGATCCTATTATGGAATTGCATTACGTTTGCAAGTACCAGCCTAAAATCTTGAGCAACAGTGGCCACTCCCAGAATACCAGTAGATATGATCGTATTAATTACCATACCATGTGAAATACATATATTGCCTTATTTGACTTACAGGTACACAATATATTTAAATGCATGTACATGTAAATATATTCAAAAACTATATATTAAAATTTATTAAAAATAATAATTTGGGTTTTTTTTTTCATACTATAAAAAATGCCATCGGTGTTTACAAGAGATGTGTGCTCCCCATCCTTTCCTGTTCCTTTTCAGACAGCCTGAAAGGGACGTGTTGGCTCAACATCCAGGACAACCGCTGCGAGGTGAACATTAACGGAGCCACTCTGAAGTCTGAATGCTGCGCCACGCTGGGAGCCGCCTGGGGCAGCCCCTGCGAGCGCTGTGAGCTCGGTAGGCGCCCGACCCAGGGGCTGGGCTTCCGGCCAGAGGGCTTCTCCCTCAACTAGGCACCTTTTTCACTCTGTATCTCCACAGTGAGGAAGACAATAAGATCATTACCCTCCCTGTAACGTTGTCTTTGGTGAAATTGATTCATTTCTTGAAATAAGTATTTGGTTTATTCTTTTACTATAATCAGACCTTCCGAATATTTCGGGCAAGAAGAGGCATCTGCTAGAATTTAGCCGCCAGCAGCTTCTTCAAATCTCTTATTTGTTTCTTTGTAAATCAGTGGACAATGGGAAAACAAAGTGGAATTTTCATAGGAAAAACCAGGGGAATCTCGGCGTGGGTCAGCACGGAGGCAGTTACCGCAGGTGCCACGGGCTGGCTGATTTCAGCAGGGAGCCGCTGGCAGCCTCGGCCTCAAGCCCCAGCTTGTGGTTTTTATTTAGTTCCATTTAGATTCCGTTATTGAGTTTCTTAAACTTAAGAAATACAACTTAAATTGTATTTTCTTTTACAACGAAGTGAAAATATGTGCTATTGTTCTCACAGATACAGCTTGCCCAAGAGGCTTTGCCAGGATTAAAGGTGTTACCTGTGAAGGTGAGTGTATGCTTGGGTGATACTGTAAATCTTTAGAGCAGTATGTAAAATTGACACTGACTCTCACACTTTGGAGATATTTATCATTTTCAAAACCCTTGACATTTCAATAAAAATACTCAGTGTAATCAATAAATGTTTTAGAATGCCACCTTTAGGAAACAGATTAGAGTTTCTATTTTTCCTCTTTATACTGTTGCATAAAATTTCATGAGGCCACCGCTAGCCTTTAAGGCACAGAACAGCTGGCAGAGAAACACATCTGGGCTGTGTTTTATGGACGGACAAGGCTGGGGTAATTTTCACAGCTGGTACCTAGGAAAACCAGTGGCTGTATTGTGGAATATTTCTTCTTAACTCAAGTAATAATTCACATTGTATCGCACATTGAATATGCCCTACAGGAAGTAAGACTACACCTGTTTTTTCTATTTGTAACATCTTTATCCCTACACTTGCTTCATTTTCCTGCAGATGTTAACGAGTGTGAGGTGTTTCCTGGCGTTTGTCCAAATGGACGCTGTATCAATAGCAAAGGATCTTTTCATTGTGAGTGTCCTGAGGGCCTGACGCTGGACGGAACTGGCCGAGTGTGCTTGGGTAAGGTTCATACCCTTGAGTGTTTTATACCTGAAACCAGCCATGAATTTTTCTCATTCTTTGGGCAGTAACCAGCCCGAAACCATTAGGTCTATAGCTAGAAAGGCTTTATTTTTTATTTTATTTTATTTATTGTATTTTTCCAAAGTGAGAAGTAGGGGGAAGGCAGAGAGACAGACTCCACATGCGCCTGACCAGTGTCCACCTGGCATGCCCATCAGGGGGTGATGCTCAGCTCCTCTGGGCCATTGCTCTGCTGCAATTGGAGCCATTCTAGCACCTGAGGCGGAGACCATGGAGCCATCCTCAGCGCCAGGGCCAACCTTGCTCCAGTGGAGCCTTGGCTGCGGGAAGGGAAGAGAGAGACAGAGAGGAAGGAGAGGGGGAAGGATGGAGAAGCAGATGGGCACTTCTCCTGTGTGCCCTGACCGGGAATTGAACCCAGGACTTCCACATGCTGGGCCAATGCTCTACCACTGAGCCAACCGGCCACGGCCCTAGAAAGGCTTTAAATGAGATATTTTGAGAGAAAGTCACTAATGGATATTTTTTAAGTAATGTTTTTCAATGAAATGATTTGTGCATAATACAGAAAGTTGGTACTGCTCAAAAATTTACCTCAAAACTTATGATTTCTTTAATCAGATATTTTAGGCAGGTCCAGTGTTTCACACTGAGTCAATGGAGTAAGGGAACTAGGTGTATTTTGACCATAGAAGAAACATTGGAGACTAGTGTTTGGAGTTAACATTTATCAGTCCACCAGCTGTGCTCTTAGACAACAGTGGAGAAAGTCATGAGCAAAGTTATGTTCTTTCTTTTTGAAAATAGTAACTCAACCCTTTCTTTCTTGACTACCTTTAGAGTTTAAATTTTCTTAATGTTTTATTTTCTAAAGATTTTAAATGACAAGTGCTTTCAACATTGTATTGTAGGAATGGCTCGTTGACCTTATTCTTTGTCAGTTTTGCACTTGACTAAACTTGTTTCATAATTGAAAAGAAAACTTGTATTTAGTCTATGTTGTAGCTAAACAATTTTTTATGTGCCTAAAGGGTTTTTCCCCAATATGCTGTGGCACAGTAAGTTTTTAAAATAACCTTATATAGGTTTGTATTTTAAATTTAAGACTGAAGACAGATCTTGAGGAATGGTAATGTTAGATTCAAAGATCTTGAAGGTACTTATGTGTTATATATAGCAGAGATTTTTAAAATTAGTAGTAAGAAAAGATGTTTGCAGCATTACAAAGCTTAGTTATAATTAACACAGATTTCATTTGAAGTTAATTTTTGATGACAAATGATATTTGAATCGATATAAAGTATGATTGTAAAATCATACGAAAATATTTTTATATATATTATAGTATCCAGAGTTTGAATAAAGAAAAATTCTTTTCAGATTTTTATGGTTAAATTATTTACTAAGTTTAGAAAGTAGTAAAGTATCTTTTGAAAATGACAGAGTGTCAGAGTGCTCAAGTGATTAATGAAGTTGCCTTCAGTAACCAAAGGATGCTACATATGAAGATGTATCATTGATTGCAAGTTATCACTAAGCACATTTAATTTCCAATAACATCACTCAAAAGTAAACTTTCTGGAATATTCTAAAAGGATATGTTGAATTTTTCATCTCTGTACTTCGGTTAAATGATTTTTTCACTACTTGAATTATACTACATTCCTTCATTGTGGCTGGGGATGTGACAAAGTTTTAAGAAAAGATTGGCATATGAAAATGGAAAATTTTCTGAGACTAAAAATAGAGGTAAACTGCTTTGATAGACTTGGTCTAAATCAGAGGTCCCAATCTGTAATGCTTTCCAGGGATAGGCAGGTAGCATAAAAGAGTGAGGTGGTAATAAGGAGTGGTGGAGACGGTAGCAAACTGTGGAGTACTTAAACCACCCAGAGGCTTCCAGATTTGTGTTTTCTTTTCCATGCAAACCAGTCAAAACATGAACAGGTCATATGAGGCCAGTGTGCTGACAGTGTTTTGGTTCCGGATGTGAATACTGATATGGATCTCACTAGTAAAGACACCGGATTTCTCTGCCAGGCTGTCATAACGTTTTACATAATTAGTTCACATGCTTTAAAAGAATTATCCAAGAATAGCTTCTTGAGCAAATCACCTCATTTATTTCAGAAACAGTTTGACTCAAGCCAGAGTTCTTAAGCTATCTATACTTAAATAAAACCGTCACATCTTGTTAAGATCCTTACTTCCAGGGTGACAGTGTAGGATGAATTTCGCTGTAAGTGAAACCAGCGGAAGTGCCCTGTGGTCGGTAATGAGACTCACTGGATTACTGTTACAGAGAATGTGGCTTTGAGTTGATATTAATGCAGATATGTGAGGCAAAATCACCTACTGTGAATACCTATATTCAGCCTACCAAATCAAAATAAAACTTACCCCAGCTATTTTTTCATTAAAAAGGACTTCTTAATCACAATTATTGGAAATGTATGTGACTCGAGGGCTAAAAGAAGTTGCTAGAGTTGATATTACTTTTGGTTGAGAACTTGAAAGAACAGATATTGACAGTAACTAAAATAGAAAGTATATTTCTTTATGTTTACATTTCCATTAGGGGTCTCTTTCCCTCTGTTACACAGTTTTCAGTTTTAGGAAGGAATTGAATATCTTGAAATACTAAAAAAAGAGAGAGAGAGACAGAAAAAAATATCTTGAAATATTCTTACCAAGTAAAACATGTTATTTGGTTAATAAAAACCTGTTCTCAGCTCATCCATATTTTTAATTTAACAGCCAAGTGTTTGACTGTAGTTTGACCAACAACTCTATTGGCTAATGTGTTATTTATAGATTGTGCTAATGGACCCTATTTTGTGACTGTTGATTGATCTTCTAAGGTCCTAGCAAGCATGCTGAAACACTCTTATGCTTTGAAGTTGAAGAAATGTGACATTTAATAATTTGGCCCCTTATTAGAACAGATTTACATAACTTAAAGCAAACCCATCATACAAAAGATAAGTTTGGCAGGAAAAAAAAAACCTTTTAAATGCAATAATAGTTTTCCTTTACATAAAGGTATTTTAATAGTTGTACCTATTGGCAAATAGATTAGAGTTGATCGTTTACTGTTTATGACTAGGCTCTAAAAGGACTGCTCACAAGCCACTTTAAGCAATTCAGTGAACAAGAGGAATCTGTCGCTAAAATTATTATTTTTTTCTTTCTGAAGTGAGCAATACAAGAAAAAGATCAGAGGTGATGAAATGAAGGATCCCTTGTCACAAAAGAACCTTTTCTTCTAAAAGGTGGCTTGTGAGAATTAAGTACTACTGAAGGGGAAGCCATCTTTGCTCTCATTTAGATGACTGTCATGATGGAGCCCATTCTAGAAGGTCTGGGACTGTCTCTCTCTTGCTTACTGGCGTATCTCCAGGGTCTGGCATCATCACACCAGGCGTTGAGCAGCCGTATGGTATCTGATCGTTCAGTGAGTATTACACCGTAATTG
This sequence comes from Saccopteryx leptura, assembly GCF_036850995.1. Taxonomy (NCBI): domain Eukaryota; kingdom Metazoa; phylum Chordata; class Mammalia; order Chiroptera; family Emballonuridae; genus Saccopteryx; species Saccopteryx leptura. The sequence goes on along the minus strand of NC_089506.1, from coordinate 186,120,919 downwards.
CGAACTGTGCTTTCCCCCTCCACGTAGATATCCGCATGGAGCAGTGTTACTTGAGGTGGGATGAAGATGAATGCGTCCATCCTGTCCCTGGGAAGTTCCGCATGGACGCCTGCTGCTGTGCCGTTGGAGCCGCGTGGGGCACCGAGTGTGAGGAGTGCCCCAAACCTGGCACCAAGGAGTATGACACCCTGTGTCCCAGGGGGCCTGGCTTTGCTAACAGAGGGGATGTTCTCACTGGGAGACCATTTTACAAAGGTAATTGAGCAGTGGGCGCATCGGTCCCCAACACTTAACGCTCACCCTGCATATTCTCTGAGAATTGATTTTGCTTCAAACATTTGATTTCCCACTTTATTTTCTTTGTTAAACCTAATTTGTGGCTGACCTTACATCCCCTGTATGTAACTTACCTGCATAAGATGGTGTTGAAGTAAAGTTGTAATCCAGTTTGCTAATCTCGCATTTCTTACATCGTTCTACAATAACTCGACTTTCTTTAGCCTGGTCTGACCAGATGCAGCCCCGGTGCACAAAATATTAGACCCTGCCTAAACTTTACAAAACCACTAGGCAGAAGCAGAGACTTCAGAACACTTTATGAAGAGCACAAAATCTTTTCCACAGTTGCAGCCTTTTGTGTGGCATCAATGTGATCATTGAAATTTTTGACACTCCCAATTTTTTTTGACAGAGAGAGAGAGACAGAGAGAGGGACAGGTAGGGAATGAAAGACAGGAAAGGAGAGAGATGAGAAGCATCAGTTCTTCATTGCGACACCTTAGTTGTTCATTGATTGCTTTCTCATGTGTGCCTTGACGGGTGGGGGGGGGCTAAAGCAGTGCTAGTGACCCCTTGATCAAGCCAGCGACCTTGGGCTCAAGCCACTGACCTTGGGCTTCAAGCCAGCACTTTGGGCTCAAGCCAACAACCTCAGGTTTTGATCCTGGGTCCTCTGTGTCCCAGTCCGACACTCTACCCACTGTGCCACCGCCTGGTCAAGCGACATCCCCCCCTCCCCATTTTTACTTGGATACATCCTTTCCCATTATAGTAGATTTTAAACTTAAAATGAAGGGCCTGCTCTTTTATATCAGCCAGCTCTCCATTCCACCTTTATTCTGCTTTTAGATATCAATGAATGCAAAGCCTTTCCTGGGATGTGCACCTATGGAAAGTGCAGAAATACAATTGGAAGCTTTAAGTGCCGTTGCAATAGCGGCTTTGCGCTCGACATGGAGGAAAGAAACTGCACAGGTAAGAGTGATCGTTCATTGTGTTTGCTAAGCCCTGGCTCTCCTCCTTTTGCTATTTGAAAGTCCTACCATCAAAACTCATCCTCTCATTGAGAACATGCACATTTTTCTTTTTTGTTTCCTTTTCCCTACTCTAAAACCACTGTGAAATAGTATGAAAATGCTACTTGTTTTATCTACAAGAACAATATAAAAATAGGATTTTCAGAAAATAGGAATACTAGAGAACATAGCCATTAAATTAACAGCTATATACACTTGATATAGTATTCTGTTAAAATGGGTAAGTTTAAGCCCTGGCCGGTTGGCTCAGTGGTAGAATGTCGGCCCAATGTGTGGATGTCCTGGGTTTGATTCCCAGTCAGGGCACACAGGAGAAGTGCCCATCTGCTTCTCCACCTCTCTTGCTCTCACCTCTCTCTCTCTCTCTCTCTCTCTCTCTCTCTCTCTCTCCTCCCCTCCTGCAGCCAAGGCTCAATTAGAGCAAGTTGGCCCTGGACACTGAGGATGGCTCAATGGCCTCTACCTCAGGTGCTAGAATGGTTCCAGTTGCAATGGAGCAATGCTCCAGATGGGCAGAGTGTCACCCCCTAGTGGGCTTGCAGGGTGGATCCCAGCTGGGGCGCATGCAGGAGTCTGTCTCTGCCTCCCCTCCTTTCATTAAAGTTAAAAAAATAGGCAAGTTTAAAATGAGAAATTGTAACTGATTTTCCTCATCTGTAAACAGTTTTTATAATCATTATACTTTAGTCAGCATTCATATCCTTCTTCATAAATGTTCCTTTTAGTTTGACAGGATATGAAATTCCAAATTTTTCTATTAGACACTATAACAAACTATCCCAAACACTTGGACAATATCTCCAAAATCTTACTTTCAGAACTCTTTTTATTTATATTCGCTGGAATTTTCCCTTTCCTCCTGCCCTCACATATGTTAGTTCTTCACCGTCTCCTTGGAAACGTCTCTCCCAACTCCTTTCTACTTCCTGCTCCTTAAGGGGGCACCAGACTCACTTGTGGACCTAGCCAGCCTACACCATCCCAGACGTGTTTCAAAACTGTCCATCTGCTTTCCTGAAGTCCCCTCTCGTGTCCTTCTGCTGTGCCTGCCTTGCTGGTCACCACTCTGCCCCCTCGCCGTCCACCCCCTGCGCTCCGGGCCGCTGAGCCAGCTGGGTGGGTCCACCAGATGGGCACCCTCACCCGGGGCCCTCACCATCAGGGGCCTGAGCCACACTCGCGTGCACCTCTTTACATCACTGGCTTCATTGGTCTCAGCATGCCTCGGAGCCTCTGGACCCACACAGCCTCTCACTTCCATTTATTCCTTTTCTTCTTTATTGAGCCCAAGTCTGATTGCCAGCACCCTCTCACACATCCTCCTCTCTGGAGATAAAATCCCCCCCCCATAGTCTCTTCACTTTCAGAGAATGAGACGTGACGGTCCTCCTCAATTGTCCAGTCAATTCCTCTCTTCCCTCTCCCCGGCCCTGTGGCAGGCCCTCCCGCTGAGGCCGGCCCTTCTCTCTCTAGCATCTCCCCCTCTTTACCGCCCCCCCTCCCTAGACTTCTACACAGAATGTCCCCTCGGCCCTTCTTTCCCCTCAGGCTGCCATCCTGGTCTGCGGCTACCTCTCACCTCTTTTAACTAAACGTTTTCTTTGTAGTCCCATGTAACTTTGACTGATGCTCGCCCTTATATACATAATCGTGCCAAACAGTTTTTCAAGTTAAAAATAAATCTTTCTCTTGTGTATGTTCTCCTCGACCTCTGGCTAGATTCCCTCCTTGCTTTTCTTTTCTGTTGGTTTCCATGGTACCTCCCTGTCTCAGTCACCCTTCCTTGACTGAGAGGTTTCTTCTCTAATCTTTACAGATACTTCTTGACTTTGGCATTTTCCACAGTCCTTTGCTCTCAGCCTTCTGCCTCTCAGAACTGCAGCTGCCATCATGACTTCATGGGCACCCTCTGCTCAGCTGACTCCTAGGTGTGCTCTCTCTATCTCTCTAGTCTTCCAACATTCCTCGCTTCCCTCTGGACAGTTTCTTTTTGCCTTAATCTCCCTTTGTCCCATCCCCACCTCCGTTCACTTCCTTGTATGTATTAATAGTACAATTCACTCAGGATTAAGGCCTGACACTTAATTTTGACATCTCCCTCCCCTGAGGAACAAGGTGACAAAGTTGCGTGTGTTCTCCCATCAAAGTGGTTATTGCAAGGATTTAGAAGATGTCTCCTAGACTATTGCAGATGCAGTTTTGGCTCCTGAGGAAACAGAATCTGAGCAATTATCAACATGCAGGAAGTTCATTAGGAATTGCTCTTGGAATCCGCAGCGAGGGGAGCAGAACTGGGCAGAGGGAGAAGCTGGGTGACGCAGTCTCACTGTAGTCCTCAGCTCACCCACTGGGCGGGAGCTCTGCTCTGGGATGACTCAGCAGAATTGCCGTGAGTTAGGACAAACGGGCTAAGCATTTCTGTACCTGCACGATCAACCTTCCAGAATTGCCGTGAGTTCGGACAAAAGGGCTAAGCATTTCTGTACCTGCACGATCAACCTTTGGATGCATCTACCAAGAGAAAGGGGGCAATTGTGAGGAAGTGGTCCTCTTAGCCAAGGCATTTTTAAAAGATAGTTCACACCCCAGGGCTTTCTGTCAGCAACGGTTCCAGCAGCTGGAGAAGGAAGGGCAGGTAGCACTAAGCTATGCACCATGGCATCTACTACACTGCAAAGTCTTCGACCTCTTCGAGCCCGTTCATTTTCCACAGTCACACCCTTCATCTTCTCAGCCACCAGGTTTATCATCCTAAAGCAGGGCTGAGATTGTGTGGCTTCTCTTGGAACAGCTCCCAGTACTCAGACAAGGCTGCACCTGGGTGAGGAAGCTCAGAGAATTCCCAGTTCTGACTCCACTTCTTATTGTTGGTGTGAAGTCAGTCCAATCGCTTCCTGGCTCCGGAGCTCGCTTTCTGCCCTGTGGACAGCACCGCAGTGTCAGGGGGCATCACGTGGAAGGGCAGGGGGCACTGCTGGCTGCCGCTCTCCACGGCATTGGAGGCCAGTCTTCTTCCCAGTTTGGCGCCCTCCCGAATCACACCATCCTTTCTGTTCTTGCACTAGTTATCGGCCTCTAGGGCCCAGCCCCTTGCTAACTTACTGTTCTCTGAAATGCATTCCTTTTATCCACCTATGTGTTTTATCTCTTGCCTTTCTCTGTCTCCCACATATTTAAAGTTAGAATTTCTGGGTAACATTCCAGGACCAGTCCAAAAGCCACCTCCTTCAAAATACCAGTTCTTAGCAGGGACTATCATACATAAATACTCTATGACAGTGGTCCCCGACCTTTTTTGGGTCACGGACCAGTTTAATGTCAGAAAATATTTTCACAGACCGGCCTTTAGGGTGGGATGGATAAATGGATCACGTGACCGAGACAAGCGTCAAGAGTGAGTCTTAGACAGATGTAACAGAGGGAATCTGGTCATTTTTAAAAAATAAAACATCATTCAGACTTAAATATAAATAAAACGGAAATAATGTAAATTATCTATTCTTTCTCTGCGGACTGGTACCAAATGACCCACAGACCAGTACCGATCCGCGGCCCGGGGGCTGGGGACCACTGCTCTATGAGACAAAAGCTGTTTTCAGTACTTAACAAATATTGGTTCACCTGCTCTTATGAAGTAGGTTCTACTGTACTACCATTTTACAGGTAAGGAAATTGAGACACAGAGAAATTAAATGTTTTTCCAAGGCCCCCACATTCAAACACCACAAAGTGGGATGTGTACCCAGCGTCTGGCCCCAGAGTCTGTAGTCTACACTGTGCAGCTTCTGGCACCTCACACCAGCCAGAATCTGTCCCTGCTCCACCACCACACTTACTACATGTTTTTTTTTTGTATTTTTCTGAAGCTGGAAACAGGGAGAGACAGTCAGACAGACTCCCGCATGCGCCCGACCGGGATCCACCCGGCACGCCCACCAGGGGGCAATGCTCTGCCCACCAGGGGGCGATGCTCTGCCCCTCCGGGGCGTCGCTCTGCCGCAACCAGAGCCACTCTAGCGCCTGGGGCAGAGGCCAAGGAGCCATCCCCAGCGCCCGGGCCATCTTTGCTCCAATGGAGCCTTGGCTGCGGGAGGGGAACAGAGAGACAGAGAGGAAGGAGGGGAAGGGGGTAGAGAAGCAAATGGGCGCCTCTCCTATGTGCCCTGGCCGGGAATCGAACCTGGGTCCCCCGCACGCCAGGCTGACGCTCTACCGCTGAGCCAACCGGCCAGGGCCTTACTACATGTTCTTCAATGGTTCTTACCAGTTATTCTTAGATACTGGTTGATAGAAAGTTAGATAATTCATTTGTGTATTGTTAGCTGTTGAATTGAATCAATAAATTTTAAGCTTTTTTGCTTAAAAGAAAGTACTTAAATTTTTTTTAGTATAGCCTGAAATTGGGAAAATCAGTAGAGAAAGACCAGAGCCTGGGAGAAAGCAATGTCCCAGAGAGCATACACACATCAGTGACTTATATATCCTGTTACAGCAAAACTTAAAAATGAAATTCAGCAAAATAAACAGTGGCAAAAGCAGTTTTTTCCCCATAGTGATAAAAATATTTAAAAAACAAGTCACGTTTTCTTCATCCTATTCTCTAGACATGGCTTCTCTATTGAAAAATCTTAGTTACAGGCAGGAGTGATTTCTCAGAGAATCCTGTTTTTGAGACTGATATAAATGCTGCTAGGGAAGATTCTTGTTTACTGTAGTATATAAAAAGTAACAAACCTATCATTTTTGAAATTTGTATTTTTAAGATTAGAGCACATTTGAATGTGGCACAAAAATACAAATGGGGGCTTACTCTGAGGCCCTGCCATGCACGGGCACTTTGGCTGGAGGTTAGCTGGCTGCGTCTGCTGGGAGGCTGTCTCTCAGAGGCTGGTCCCCCTGCGCAGAGGCACCAGCTGGGCCTGGCTTAGTGCAGTAGACAGCTCGTGCACGAGACTCGACTCCTGTGCCGACTGCTTCCTCGGTGCCACCGGCCTTGTTCGGCTCACACTCTAGTTGCTCGGTTGATCCTTCTGTTCTCATTTCAAAGCCACAAAAAGAGATGCACAATTCCGGAATGTTCAAAGGCAAGAAAGCACCGCCTGCCCGTTGGCCATGACAGTTTTGGCAGTTGGGGAAAGGAATGCGCCTTAAGGCCTGTCCTCCTCTATCTGAACTTCTGAAAACATACCCTCCTACTGCTTAGCCCCTGATTTCTCCAACCAAATCTCCCTCTCTCTGTTCTTGCACCCCTTCTCATCTCGTTCTGTTTTTTATCTCTCCTCAACCCTGTGACCTAGACATCGACGAGTGCAGGATTTCCCCCGATCTCTGTGGAAGCGGGATCTGTGTCAACACACCAGGCAGCTTTGAGTGTGAGTGCTTCGAAGGCTACGAGAGCGGCTTCATGATGATGAAGAACTGCATGGGTAAGCGTGCTGGAGCGCCCCCAGGCTGGAGGCCGGCCGAGCCCTGGCTCCTGAGCTCGACCCCGGCTCGTCTCCGAGCTGCTAACGGCATGTTTGGCAAGGAGTTGGTGCCGGGGACCGGCTTTCCACATCAGACAGGAAGTCTGCTCCCAGATGGCTCTGGGAGAGAGCCCCAAGCCTCGGCGCCTTAATGGCGGTGAGATAGGAGACTGGGCTCTGTTTATTCGTAGATTCTAACATCAACACAGATGAATGACTCAGGAAAGATTCATTTGAAATGTATGACATTGTGTGGTGACCCCAAAATTTATCTTCGGTCATGCAAATCCCATGTTGCTTTCCTCATTTGGTGTTGCCCAGCTTGTGGCCCACTCATTTTCAGTGACCACTTCATGCCATGTGGAGGTGATAAGTCTAAGGGTTTTCTCTCACTTTGATTAGAGATGTAAACAGCAATAAATGATATCTGGCGTTCAGAGTGATGTAAAGCAGATATCGTTTATTTTTACCTCATGGGAGTCTGCTTATTTCCTACAACTAATTCCTTGATGACCCACTGTCTTCAAGAGGAGAACTTCACCCATTTATCCACTGGTGATAGAAAAGTGAGGCAAGCATTATCCCGCCTCCCGCTGAGCCTGTCCCTGCCATCTGAGCCCACTGTCCTCACGTAATGATTCTCTCTCCCATGCTGTATGCGTGCACACTTTTTCCTCAGAGTTCTTTAATGGATCTCACATTTTTACCTTTCAGACATTGACGAATGTGAACGTAACCCTCTCCTTTGTAGGGGTGGCACCTGTGTGAACACTGAGGGCAGCTTTCAGTGTGACTGCCCACTGGGACACGAGCTGTCACCGTCACGTGAAGACTGTGTGGGTGAGTTTGTCACCTCAGCACATAAACCCACCCAGCTCAGCTAGAGAAGATTCTGAAGATCAGTGGTTGATTCTGTGATAAACTTCTTTTTTTGGTGTGTGAAATCTAGCTGATTAAAAATTAGAAATTCAGCCCTGGCCGGTTGGCTCAGTGGTAGAGCGTCGGCCTGGCGTGCAGGAGTCCCGGGTTCGATTCCCGGCCAGGGCACACAGGAGAAGCACCCATCTGCTTCTCCACCCCTCCCCCTCTCCTTCCTCTCTGTCTCTCTCTTCCCCTCCCGCAGCCGAGGCTCCATTGGAGCAAAATTGGCCCAGGCACTGAGGATGGCTCCATGGCCTCTGCCTCAGGCGCTAGAATGGCTCTGGTTGCAACAGAGCGATGCCACGGATGGGCAGAGCATCGCCCCCTGGTGGGCATGCCGGGTGGATCCCGGTCGGGCGCATGCGGGAGTCTGTCTGACTGCCTCCCCGTTTCCAGCTTCGGAAAAATACAAAAAAAAAAAAAATTAGAAATTCAGAGTCCTCACCTTTGGAGTCAGGCTGTCTTTAGAGAATGGTCCAGTGGCACACTCAGGTGAGCCAGCATCATCCTGGTCAGCCTCTGTTCCCTTACGAGTGCACGGGAGAGGAGCCCGTGTGAGGGGCTCTGTGTAGCTGTGCAGCCCTCTCCTCCAGGTGGGTGGGGGGGAGGCTGCTTCTGTTGGAAGACCTGCTCCCTGATAGTTTACCTGTGCACATACCTGTGCAGTCTCTCAGCCGAGGCCATTTCTGTGCCCCGTGTCAGTCATCACAAGGACTGCTTGCACGTGTGTGAACGTGTGAGCTCTTTCTGCTCCCTCTAATGACAGAAATGCTAAGGTCTCTTCACTAGCCCTGACTGAGCTCAGTAGGGATGGCAGGGACCCCATGAGAAGACCAGCAGTTGGTCTTGGAGCGTTCCTACCTGCTGCTTTTCATAAATACAGAAAGGCCTCTGGGCTTGCTGTGTTCAAGTGTACTGGCTTTCACACTTTGAGTTAGCCAGGAAACATTTTCTTCACTAAAATCTTTCTTAAAAGTATAAGCAAATAAGACATTTTAAAATAGAGCAGATCACAAACCTCCCTTTGAAAACAATTTAAGCACATCTCAGAATATTTATTTATAAATCCTATTTATAGCAAGATGCTAATATATTAGATGGCTCTTAAATCATAGACTAAACAGACGGTTTTTAAAGGTAAATTTAAAGGTTTTAAATATTTCTATTTCATTTTAATAATGGTACAAATAGCTTTTTCACACAGATAATTACAAAATGTTAATTCATGGTTGTCAGTGACTCAAGAGATCTGTTTCTAAGGTCAGTTTATTTTGTTAATTTATTTTTATGGACCTTAGAGCTGGAAAGAAGTGCCCCTCAGAGGTACAGTGTACAAATCAGATACATATTTTTGCAGATGTAACAAAATAAACAATGATTATAGACAGAATTTTGTATGTCACATAGTCTTACTAATTTTGAGAATTTAAGATGACTTTCTTAATATATCTGGTTATATAGTCACTATTTTTACCTTATCTTGTGTCTGACAAGTAGGTTGTATGGAAAAAAGGATCACTACTATTTTCTTGTGACTTTATTTGTTAGTATTAGTTTATTCCACAGATCTTTGCAGGAGTGTGTTATGGCACTGGCTCATCTTATAAAGGTTAGTTAATTTTAAAATAGGCAATATAATACATAGGTCTGCCTCTCCAGGCACGCTAAACGCACCACATGATGAAAACAGATAAATAAGTGAGGACCGTGCAACCAGCCCCCCTGCCCTCAGGAATCAGCCGTCTTCCCTCAGGAAACACCAGCTCCTGACCATCTGATAGGACCAGCTGAGTGTGCCAATGTAAATTCCTCTATTGAATGGTAGCAAGCTTCGTTTCTGGCATGTGCTAGGTGCGTGTGGTCTAACGTGGTAGTCACTAGCCACATGTGGCTGTTTAAATTTAATTAAAATTAAATAACATTAAAAGTTCAATTCCTTAGTCATACTCTCCACATTTCAAGGGCTCAGCGGGAGCTATATTTTGGACCGCACAGATATGCCACAGTTCCATCATTGTAGAAAGTACGACTGGACAGCACTGTTGTGGATAGAAAGAAGAGAAAGAAAGATTCCAGAATTTTCTTTGGATGCCTCAGGAGATCGTCTCACTTCCCCGTGAAGGACACAAAGCCCTTTGCAGGCCACTGCTCCTGTGCTGCATGTTCTTGATCATTTAAGTGATGTTATTGTGGAAAACATTAATTCTGGGTATCTTTTTATAGATATTAATGAATGCTCCCTGAGTGACAATCTCTGTAGAAATGGAAAGTGTGTGAACATGATCGGAACTTACCAGTGCTCCTGCAATCCAGGCTACCAGGCCACGCCAGACCGGCAGGGCTGTACAGGTAAGCACAGGCCAGGTGGGTCTGGAACTTGTATTTCTCAAATCAGCCTAGGACTACTTCTGGTACTGACTATAGAATGCAGTTGATGGGAGTCCCTTATCCTAGAAATGAATCTAAGAGGAGGCTTCGCAGAGGAATCTCTGGTTTTATCATAGAAAACTCCCTAAACTCCATAGTTATTATATGTCTGAGCTCTTTAATCGTAGGTTATTGGAGCTAAGTGTGAAATGGAATGCTGTCTAATAGGAAGTAAAAAGAACTAAGAAAGACTAGTGTCTGATGGCGAATCAACATGAATAGTGGAGAGAAAAATCCAAAGCTATTTAAACATCATCAGTTTCAAAAGAAGAAAAGCTCTTTATTCTTTTATTTTTTAAGGCAGTAGCCCTGTCAGGTAATGTGGCGGCATTGCTGTTTTCCCAGATATTGACGAATGCATGATAATGAACGGTGGCTGCGACACCCAGTGCACCAATTCCGAAGGAAGCTACGAGTGCAGCTGCAGCGAAGGTTATGCCCTGATGCCAGATGGGAGGTCGTGCGCAGGTACAGAAAAGAAGATACACAGACTTTGTGCATCGAATTCATTTTATCTTACAAATCGGGCTCCAGATATTTTGAGTGATACTGGATGGAAACAAAGATATCTGAGCTTAATAAAAGCCATCCTTCCTTTCATTTGATGTTAATTTTGTATCATCAGATATTGATGAATGTGAAAATAATCCTGATATCTGTGATGGTGGCCAATGTACCAACATTCCTGGAGAGTATCGCTGTCTGTGTTATGATGGCTTCATGGCTTCAATGGACATGAAAACATGCATTGGTGGGTACCGTAAAAACAGGATAAATATTCATATACACATACACAGTATACGCACATTTGTGTACAGACACACACACACATAAACACAAAAAGAGGTTTTTTTCACTTATTTAAAAAATTCTAACCATTATGTTACAAAATGTAAAAGGGAAAGAAAAAATTATTTGAAAAAAATCTTAAAGACAATATACTGTATCTACAATACTATGTCTTGCAAATAGAGTGTATTTAAATTTTTATTTGTATATTTTAGCATTGTGTGCTATTCAGTTTAAAAGACAGCTTTTGAACTGCTAAGAAGAACAAGTATTAACCAAGATACTAAAAATAAATTTTCTAGATGTGAATGAGTGTGACTTGAATTCAAACATCTGTATGTTCGGGGAATGCGAGAACACCAAGGGATCCTTCATTTGCCACTGTCAGCTGGGTTATTCAGTGAAGAAGGGGACCACCGGCTGCACAGGTAGGTCTCAAGCTCATATCCTTTGTGTTTCGCCAGCCTTTGACATCATCTGTTTTCCAGCATCTTTGAGGTTGTTGTCCACACCAGGCTGCGACTGTGAGAGTGACGAGTAACCAACACAGAGCAAGTGTGATGTGTGTGGCTCACCTTTGTGGCAGCACATGGCTCCAGTGACTCCCGACCACGGAGTGGGCTGCAGGTCCAGATGTGCAATGCAGAGTGGGTGTGGAGTCTGGGCCCCACGGTTCTGACATGCCTCTGTTAGTTCCCGCAACAGCGTTCACGCCCTCAGGAGGACTGTGCCCGCACAGGAGAAAGCCATACCTGAGAAGGGAGCACCAAAGACCTGAATGGAGCCCGTTGCTGCTTGTATTTGAAGTTCTCCTAAACTAGCAGCAGTTTATCTAGATTCTATTTAGACTCTTTCCTTCCTTTCTTCCCCAGTCTTTCCTTCTCTTCTTTCTTGTTTCATTTGCTTTTGTCCTCCCTTCTCCTTGTCCAAATTGCTTCTCTTTTTTCTCTCATTACTTTCTTTCTTTCTTTGCTCACCCCATTCACTGTATCTCTTATTCTCTTTCTCTATTAGGTAGTCTTAACCTTTTCTGTAAAGGGCTGGGAGGAGGGCTAGGAAGTTCCATGTTCATTGCTTTGGACTAAGAGTTTCTCATTGCTCAATTTAAGGCTCTTGTATGGCATTTTGCTCAAGGCAGGTGGAGGATCGCTTAGACAGCAGCCTGGCCCTTAGCGGAAGGTGTACTCTGCATGTTAGCCTCTAGCAGTGTTGATATAAAGCCAGTAGTATAGTTTGTGTGTGTGTGTGTGTGTGTGTGTGTGTGTGTGTGTGTGTGTGTGTGTGTGTGAGAGAGAGAGAGAGAGAGAGAGAGAAAGAAAGAGAGGTGGGGGGACAGAAAGAGAGAGTTCAGGATCTATATGTAATCATTGAGCTGAATAGAATAAACTATTTCTAGTTTATAAAGTTCTAGAAAGCTATGGGGAACTATATAGTATGTATGTGTGCATATATATATATAAATGCATATATCTATATGTATATATGTTATATAGGCAAAGATTTTTTTTTCAGATAACATTTCTAGTGAATATTTTTCCACATTGTCAAATAAATAGAAACATGCACACTAAAATGATAGTTTTCAAAAAAACTCGGTAAAATGTTATATTGATTCTAAAAATGACAAATGATCATGTAATTTTAAAAAGAGAATATATCACTTTTAAAAAAAAAAAAGCTTATTTTAAAACTTCATGAAAAATGTTACAAATATTAATAGGAAAGTAAAAGCAGTCTCCTTTTGGAAATAAGATTTCTCTTGCCATCTATAACCTGAAGCCTTCTACATGGAGTTTCATGTGGGCCCAGGAAGGAAGAAAAAACCCAGGGGCGGTGAGGGGCTGACACACGTGCCTGTCAGAGGACAAGAGCTGCTGCATCTCCCTCCCACCAGAAAAGGGCTGGCAGTTCCCTCTAGGGGAAGGGCTTGCTTGATTTGGACCATGAACTTTCAAATCTTGTTGGCTTCTACAGACATTAAAAATAAAAATGTTAATGTTTTCTTTGTACAGTTTTAGATATTTCCATATTTATTTTAAAATTGTACCTGCACAGGAAATATACTGGGAAGTAGAATTAATTCACTTATACTTGATCTTCTTCATATTAACTGTGGTTTCCCAGATGTGGATGAGTGTGAAATTGGTGCCCACAACTGTGACATGCATGCCTCGTGCCTAAATGTCCCAGGAAGCTTCAAGTGTAGCTGCCGAGAAGGCTGGATTGGAAATGGCATCAAATGTATTGGTGAGTTTGCAAACATAAACTACCTTTGCCGAGACACAGAGATCTTCGAGGCTCTTCTTTATACATCGTTGTTTACCCACATACTTGAATAGGAGCATTCTCTTTCTCATTTGTTCTCTTGAAAACCAAAGGCTATCTTTAGTTGCAAGAAAGTTCTTGTCTAAGAGTTTCCTTTAACATTGGCATAAATGATCAAATTACAACAGTATGCCTTGGCATCCGCTTTTTCGTGTGTTGTTCAGTAAAAATTATTTGGTATGCAGCCAGAAATCCAAGCAGCTGAATAATGAAAATGACTAATATATTTTCCCAATCTTTTCGTCATCAGTGAGATTTAAAACTCAGTGAAATAAATGAAGGTAATGAAAAGTTTTTTTAGATAACCTAAGTCTGGAATAAGCAGCCAATACCAGCTTCTTAATAGAAAATAGAATTTTTTTCCTCCAGAGAAATCTGTTTTGTTAGGTTGGAAGAGATCTGATTCAAAGGAAGGAGAATGGGAAGGCAGTTGCCATATTCCATGTTTTATAGTTCCTGAGCGAAAGTTGAGTGAGTCTTTATAGCTGGGAAGCAGAAGGCCAGAGCTTACCCTGGGTGTCATGCACAGTGCTGTGTACTGTGCTCAGTGCTTTACATGCCTTAGCAATCAAGCATTTTCCAAATGGTAAGATTTACCCAGGTCAATTTAAAGTAGAAAATTAAGCAAGCTAAACTGACCTCCCCATGATTGCCCATTAAAATCTTACAAGACTGCAATAAGCATTAAAGAATGTCCTTAAAATTTCTTACCAATAACATATTAATTTGAATATGCTTTTTCATCCATTTAATTATTTTATATTTATCAAGCATTTATGAGCTGACTATAGAATTTTAATTGTCATGGTTTCCAAATAACTTGGCTAAGGAATGCTCTATGCTGGCTTCAAGTCCAGTCCACCAGCTACCACTTCTAGTCCAGCCGTCTCCTTATCATTAATCTCACATCTTTTCAGCTGCATTCCCATTCCCATTTTTCTAGTCCCACTCGACTATGTTTTTCTCTCTTTTAGTCTCTGTTTTTTGTGTTTCTTGTCCATCTGTCACGCTGGCCAACTATTGAGAAAGCTTTCCTCCAGTACCGGAGATTCAGCTATCTCCAGGCCTCTCTGCTCCAAAATACCATCCGAATCCATCCAGATCCATCTGCTCCTTCCCATCTCCACTGCCCTGCTCTGGTCTCAGCCATTCTCGGTATCCTCTCTGATCCTCTTGCTAATCCATCCCTCATATAGCAGCCAGTCACATCATTTAAACCACGGACCTGATGTGTTCACAGTGATCATTTTAACCCATTGAATTTAGGATAAACTCTAAGCTTCTTCCCATGCCCTTAGGCCCTACAGCACCTTTCCACTGTCTCTCCAGTTTCATCTTCATCACACTCTTCCTCTCCATTGTGCTTTGTCACTTGGACATCCTTTAATTTGTCACAACAAGTTCTTTTCCTACTCAGTGTCTTCATACGTGCTGTTCCCTCTGTAAGGAATACCCTTCCCTACTTCTGTCAGCAGGCTTTTACTAAACATTACTTCCTTACCAGAGCTTTCCTTGTTCCTGTACTCCAAATTAGATGCCTTTTTTTATTCTCTCATAGCACTTTGTAGTGTTTTTTCATGGTACATATAACAATATTTAACTTAATTTTCTGTGTTTGACATCTGCCTTTTCCACTAGACAATAGACTTCAGGAGGTCAAGAATCACATTCAGTTTCCTCATCTATAAAAGTAACTTAAAAATTTATGCTAATTTTCTGCTCTGAAATTCAGTAATATTTTAGAAATTGACCCATTTTCTTGATAATGAAACCAGTGTTAAAATTCACTTTGAGTAAAAGAAGGAAATAGAGCCATTTTTTTTTTTTAGTCATTAAAAAGCTAGTTGATTAGATATCTCACAAAATGCTTGGATTTGTACTTTTGGCCCATGTTTGTGGCATGAGCATTTTGGATTATGAGTCTGACATCTTAGAAAATTAGAACTGTGACCTTAGAGATAAACTAAAACACATTCCATTTAGCCAGTTTAGATTTAAATGGAGACAAATGAAAACCTCTTTGAGTGTTTAAATGTTCTGTTTTTGTTTTTGAAATTCATTGCTGTGTTTTCTTGGCATGAAGATCTGGACGAGTGTTCAAACGGAACCCACCAGTGTAGCATCAACGCTCAGTGTGTCAACACCCCAGGCTCCTACCGATGTGCCTGCTCTGAAGGGTTCACTGGTGATGGCTTTACTTGCTCAGGTGGGTGAGAGTCCTGAGGTGTGCTCTGGCATGACTTTCTGGAACATTCTATTTGAAGAAAACTTGTTAAAGGAAGCTGAAATCCCTATCTATGTTTTAAAACTTATAGGTGGCTATAAATATTTTAGAAATATTTTCAGGTTTTTGTGTTTAATGTAAGAGAAACACATTCCATTTGGCCAGTTTAGATTTAAATGGAGACAAATGAAACCCTCTTTGAGTGTTTGAATGTTCTGTTTTTGTTTTTGGAACTTATTGCTATGTAAGAGAAAGCTCTTACATTAAACACAAAAACCTGAAAATATTTCTAAAATATTGGTGGAAGATTTAAAATAATGACATTTATTACTATTCTTGACTGCTAATGACTATCATTTTCTTTTGTTTTTTTTAATAAGACATTGGCCAAAAATACAGGCTCTGTCTGAATCAGACCGCCTGAATTCAGATCTTGCCTGTGCTGCTACTGCCTATATAACCTTAAATAAATTACTTAACCTGTATGGCAGCAGTTCTCAACTTGTGGGTCGCGACCCCGGCGGGGTCACCTAAAGCCATCGGAAAATACATAATGCATATCAGGTATTTACATTCCAAATCATAACTGTAGCAAAATTACAGTTATGAAGTAGCCACCAAAATTATTTTTTGGTTTGGGGTCACCGCAACATGAGGAACTGTATTGCGGGGTCACGGCATTAGAAAGGTTGAGAACCACTGCTGTATGGCCTTTACAATGGGCATAGTAATAATAATAATACCATTTATTTTGTTATTTTTTATTATTAAATGAATGATATGTGGGAAAACTATTCAGCTTCTTCAGATACGCTATATGACCTACCCAGTCACTGCTGTTTCATGTGTTTATCAAAATCTCAGATTATCACATGGTTTTGAAAGGACTAAATGAAATAAAACATGCAGAGGGCTTAGGAAAAATACTATATGAACTCAGTAAATGTTAAGTGCTACTTAGCTACTATTCATTTCACGTTCCTTAAGTATAAAACATCTACTCATTATATTCATTTTTAAGACTAGGTCATCTGGTCCTGGCCAGTTGGCTCAGTGGATAAAGCATCAGTCCAGCGTATGGACAACCCTGGGTTCAATCCCTGGTCAGGGCACGCAGGAGAAGTGACCATGTGCTTCTCTCCCCCTCTCCCTCCCCCTTCTCTTTTTCTTTCTCTTTCGCAGCCAGTGGCTCGATTGGTCTGAGTGTCAGCCCTGGGCACTGAGGATAGCTCAATTAATTTGAGTATCGGCCTCAGACAGGGGTTGCTGGGTGAATCCTGGTTGAGACACATGCAAGAGTTTGTCCCATTATCTCCCTTCCTCTCACTTAAAAAAAACAACTAGATTATCTTTCTGGGTATAAAATATGATGCTTTGTCTGTAAAATAGTTGTTTCTCAGTTGAATTCCAGCACACACCTTAAACCCATAACTGAAAGACTCTAACATTTTTTCTGATTATCGACATCAAAAGCACAGACTCATCATTTTCAAATGCCTCTTTAAGGAAGCATGTCTATTCACTGTTAACGCATTATTACTTTTCAACCTTGGGTATTTCATCCTCTTTAGAATTTCTCTTCACCATGGCATGATGGAAGAAAGGGTATGGCTTTGGTGTCAGGTACAGCTGTGCCTAGAGCCCAGCTCAGTCACAGACCAGCTCGCTGTGACTCCTGCCACTCAGTTGCCGCTCTTGGCTTTGATCTTTCCTCTTCTAAACGTCACAGGCTTGGTGGACTGAATGAAAACGTGCATATCTAGCAACAAGCACGTCACCTGGAAAATACTGGCCCTCAATAAACATTCCGTCCTCCCCCCCTTTTCCATTAAACGGAATTAGGTTATCTTTAAGGTCTATGAATAATATCTATTAGCATAATTAAGATAGGAATATTTTAATAGGATGGTCATGACATGAAAAAAGCTTTTGTAATTCCCATAGAGTGTCCCTAATTTGCTTTAAAATACTTAAATTAGTGAAAGAACAAGTTACTTCGTAATGCTTTCAAATGAATTAATACCATTATAAGATTAGTACTAATGTTCTTTGTCATATCTAAATGACGTTGGTGCAATACTGATGCAACAAATTGGCATAAAAGAGAACTAAGACAAATGTAAGACACTGCATTCCTCCTGTTAATCGTGTTGTAATTTAATACTAGAGTGTAGATTCAAAGCTCCACTATTACGTTGTATACCCTTATTTAGGTGACTTTGGTTAATTGTTGCTTCATGCTAATGAGTACTCATTGAAGCCAGTGAAATTGACTTAGTTACAGAGAAAGGAAAAGATGTGTCCTGAAATTTGAAACTTAATAGAGATGTAATTTGCTTCTCCCCCAGATGTTGATGAGTGTGCAGAAAACATAAATCTCTGTGAGAATGGACAGTGCCTCAACGTCCCGGGTGCATATCGCTGCGAGTGTGAGATGGGCTTCACTCCAGCCTCAGACAGCCGATCCTGCCAAGGTGGGTCACCAGGATTCCAACTCATTTCCAAGTTGGATCAACTACAGCAAATGAAACCACAAAAAGGGCTGGAACAGGCTCCACCTGGAAGCAGAATACACAGCACATGCTGCACATAAAAAAGTCATTCGTTTAAGCATGGATTATTTTGCCGAATGAATAATGAGGAAGGCAGCTTTCATCTCTTATGAAGTTTTCCTGGCCATGAGCCAATAGTTGGAAGTTTGGCTTATTTTTTTTTAACCATTTCTTTTTTTATCAGTAAATGAATGACATGTGGAAAAACTATTCAGCTTTTAAAATAGGATATACTACCTACCTACCCCAATCACTGCTATTTAATGTGTTTATCAAAATCTAAGTAGCCCATTTTTGGCATTTACCTCTTGTGTTAGTCTGCTGTCTGTGTGTCTGGGACTGGAAGTCCTCTTCAGGGACTCATCAAGGACTGCACCTTTTGCCTAAGAGTAATGTCTCCTTCCTCTCAGTTATGACATCATCCCTCTTTCCTAGAAATGGGACTTTGTGACTAGCATCATATCCTTCCAAGAAAAAGAATTTGGGTTTTCTTTTAAATTAGAGACTCAGATCACATTACATAGCATTTGGGCCATCATTGTGTTCATAAGAAGTACATCAGAATATAAATAAAGAAAGGAAAAGCATTGAAAACAAATCATATAAACCATAAGACTAACAAAATTGATAATTCATAGAAAGCCTTTAAAAAGTAACTCAGGCTAACTGTTAGGCAAAGACAATAAAATCAAATCAGATTACAGGGGCTCTAATCCAGTGGTTCTCAAACTTTTTGCAGTTGGGGCACATTTAAAATCCTACAAATAATTGTAGGCACACTACATACAAATTTCTGAGAAATATTTTATAATAATTAAGTCAAATATTAAAGAAAAAATATAAAGTCCAAGTGTGCTTTTATGGTAATTAAACAAAATAAATACAACAAAATTAAATTAATTCTGACATTAAAAAACATTTTATCAAAATAACCTGGAGATGTTTTCTCTGAACCTATGTACCGTAATTGATTAATGTCACCCCATTAAAATTAATAAAAAATTAAATAAATAAAATAAATAAAATTTTTTAAAAATTTTTGTTACATTTTTTGAATTATGCTTTTTAGAATTTGTAAAAAAGGAATTAAAAATAAAAAACAATAAAAAAGTTATCTTTATATATATTTACATATATATTTATACACATATTTATATATATATATACACACACACTCACACACACATACATTCTTAGTAAGATGTAAATTTGGCAGGTCCCGGCACAAATGTGTTTTTTCATTCTTGTGTCTATGAGAAACATGAGTCTGATGTGTCCTAGTGATTTCTTCAATGTTTGGGCATATATTTGAAAGGCAGACTTTCATTTCCTTGTCAATACATAGAAGAATTCCTCTCTTTTTACTCTTAATTGTGTTGAGGGTAGAAAATTCTAATTCACATAAATAGGATGTTGAAAATTGTAGTAAAATGTTCAAAGCTTTTTTAGATATTGCCACTTACTCTTCTTTTATAGAAATCCAAAAGGCTTCAAGAGACAATTCCTTATGTTTAATCATCAATCCAAAACGCCCACCATACATATCATCTTAACTTGACACCAAACAAAGCATAGAAGAAACTTGTCTCCAGTCTTTCTGGGGAACATGGGGAGTAGTGTAAACAATCCAGCACCACAGCTTAACAGCCTTTTGCAACCTAATCAGGCAGGTGAGGTGTGGGGTTGGGCAGACAGTCTGCTTATAGCCAATTCCCCACACCTCTGTTCCCCAAAAATCTAAACTCCAAAAACCCTGTTGGTTTTTTGGTCCCCAACAGGCACATATTTCTCTGGAATACCATAGGGTTCACCTGGAAATCTTCTAGGGTGCACCAGTGCGCCCTGGCACACACTTTGAGAACCACTGGTCTAATCAAATGAACAGAAATATTATATCCCAGCACAGAGACACACACATACACACACACACTCCCTCTCTCTCTCTTTCTCTCTCTCTCTCCCTCTCTCTTCACCAGCAGCAACCGAACCAGACCGAATTATATATCCAGGTTGGCTCCGAGTAGAGCCTAACTGACCCACTAACAAGTGGCACTTGAAGAAAGCAAGTATGCCTTATAGATCATGGAATTTTCCATACGTATTCATCAAGTTTGAGAGAATCAAATAAGCAGGTGAAGAGTAAGCCTTGGGAAAGATGCTATTAGAAACTGGAAGCATTTATTCTTCTGTACTGGCCTGCTAGGTTGGGCAGAATCTAATCCGCTTCACACAAGGCAGGTGTAGAACGAGCTTCATTTATTTCCCAGTTCTGGTTTCTCCTAAGCGCTGAAGCCAGTTAGTAGGAAATGTGAGTCAGTACAGTTATGGAATTACATGATTTATTACCCATGTCAGCTTGACAAGAGTTAGTAGGAAAAGGAATAAGTAAGCAGTAGGCAGACACTTCTGCCAACATAAAATTTCAAAGTTAATTCCTCATACATAGTACAGAATTTCCTCTTTGTAATTTTGTCTTTAAGGCATAAAGACACTAGACCTTCCAAAACTTTTCCCAGACCTCCTCCAAGTTGATATTAAGTAGTTCCTATTTAATGTACTTCATCACATGTTTTCTCATAATATGTCATTACCACCAATGGCCAGGGTAACTGGGAGTGGCACACATGTAATTCACCTTCAGTTAAACCCTCTGCTTCATTTAGCTAAATGCCAACTTTGAAATCCCAAAAGTGTACTTTAATGGTTGTGCCTGTTTCTCCTTGTTTTTGTCTTAGCTGACTCATCTAGACAGTTTCTTTTGAATTTACTAATTTAATTCCTTGATGTCTCTCCATCTTATAAATATATGCCCCTTTGAATTGACCCTGTGATCACCATTATTCACTCAGCATCTGTTTTTTACCGCCAATTCTTAGCATTTTTAGAGTCCAAAAATGGCTAACTTGGGCATTTCTCAGTATTCCCCAACAAAATGGGAGAGTACAAAACCTGGAGGAGCCGCCTAAGGGACTGCTTAGGACGACATCAGATTGACAGAACCTGGGTACGGGCTATTTAGTACAATGTCTGAAGAGAGCTCATAGGCCATGTTCATCAACAAAGAGCACTCAGAGCCCCGTGGAGCTCTTCCCATCCACAGTTCCCCGATCCCCACCTTATGGAACTGTTCTCCCACTTTATGAAAAGTCGGGCTATAAAATAGAAGCCTTAATGAAACCCAAACACCAAGGTGTCTTTCAAATAAAGCCCAGATAAAGAAAGGAGATGTCAAGAAACTCTACCTAAACTGTATCAAAGTAGAGAACAACTCTTGAAAGAGCTGATGAAACAATGCGCGTACAGACTGATGCAAACAATGGCAGCTCTGCAGGCATCCTAAGGAATTAACAACAAAAGAACATTCAAAAAGCAGATAACAAACCGGTCCAGAGTAGCAGAAAACTGTCCGAGGGACAATTTTCCATGGGTACTTTGTGCCATAATAGATAACATTAATAAAATATAATTAGACAAATTCAAAGAAATTATAAAAACAAGAAAGGATAAAAGACAAAGAGGGGAAAAAAAAGACAAAGAGGAAGATTGCAGTGTCAAGGGAAATAAAAAATGAAGACCGATGCAGCACATTTATATATAGAACTATTAAATAGAAGCAGCAAAGAACAGTAGAGATAAATGAAAATGTAATTACTAGCATAGGGAGTGGACTTGAGATAATGGCAGTGAAGGGGAAAGAAAGAAATTAACACTATTAGAGAAAAGACAAAGACCATAAACATAAGAATAATAATGTCGCTGAATTGAAGCACCCCAAAATATTGACTAGAAAAAAAATACTAAAGCCCTGGCCAGTTTGCTCAGTGCTAGACCATTGGCCTGGCATGTGGATGTCCTGGGTTTGATTCCCAGTCAGGGCACACAGGAGAAGTGCCCATCTGCATCTCCACCCCTCCTCTTTCTCTCTCTCTCTCTCTCTCTCTCTCTCTCTTCCTCCTCCTCCTCCTCCTCCTCCTCCTCCTCCTCCTCCTCCTCCTCCTCCCCTTCTGCAGCCAAGGCTCAATTAGAGTGAGTTGGCCCTAGGCACTGAGGATGATTCCATGGCCTCCTTCTCAGGCACTAAGAAGAGCTCAGTTGCTGAGCAACAGAGCAATGCCCCAGTTGGGCAGAGCATTGCCCCCTAGGAGTCTGTCCCTCTGCCTCTCCTCCTCTTACTGAATAAAAAAGAAAGAAAGAAAGAAAACAATACTAAATAACCAAACATCTTCCTGAAATAGAAGAACTGAATGTACAAGAAAGGGTAAATCATGATACAGAGACTTAGCCTTATTACTTTTGTTGACAAGTCATAGAAAAGAATTTTTCAGATACTGAATAGAAAAGGCAATTCATGAATGAAACAGAAACATTCAGTACCAAAAGACACTACAATGATGCCCACAAAGTTCTGAGGGCACATGTAACTGAAGAATATTAAACCTCAGCCGCTAGTTAATTGGCTAGTTAACTATAAAGACAATAGACATATTCTCACATATGAAATAATGCAGAAAGAAAACATCTGTGGGCTCTCCCTTCATGGGTAAAAAAAAAAAAATCTTATCAGCAATGAAACACAGCCAATCAAGAAATAAATGAAGAAGATGTAGGTAAAACATTACTGATTCCTTAAAGTGAAGAATTAGAATTAAATGCTGTAGATTGTGGTAAATTTCATAAATATTTATAAGGCAAACAATACAAATAAGTTGGAAGCATATATGAGTGCTAATTTTCTTCTCGTTCATTGTACAATATCTGTTAATACTGTCACAAATTATATTTGAGTTTTTTTGAATGCATTACATTTTTTTATTAGGCAGTTCATTATGAATAAGGGAAGGAAATCGAATTCAAGAAACTATTGTGAAGGCACAATTCATATACAGATGAGTTTGAGTTATAAAACCAAATAACCTTTGCAAATATGAAATGCCCTAATTAGAAAAAACAAATGCAAGGAATATCATAAAATATCAAGAATATCAGAGCCTGACTAGGCAGTGGCTCAGTGGATAGAGTGTTGGATTGGGACGCGGAGGACCCAGGTTCGAGACCCAGAGGTTGCCAGCTTGTTAAGCCCAAGGTCGCTGGCTCGAGCAAGGGGTCACTTGGTCTGCTGTAGCCCCACGGTCAAGGCACATATGAGAAAGCAATCAATGAACAACTAAGGAGCTGCAACAAAGAATTGATGTTTCTCATCTCTTTCCTTTCCTGTCTGTCTGTCCCTATCGGTCCCTCTCTCTGTCTCTCTCTGTCTCTGCCACACAAAAAAAGAATATCAGAAAAATCTGGTCACAAATTAGATAAGACTTGATAAAAGTACTAAGAAAAATTAAAAGCTCAGAGTAATCTGTGGTTGGAACAAGCAGAAAGGACACCTACAGAGTATGCTGATTTTGAAAATGCTCTTTGCTGTCTTAATTAAAATGGATAAGGCATGACGAATTGAAGAGAGAAGCCCCCAAAAAGAAACCTATTTCATATATGTTAGTTTCCTTATTTGTAAAATAAGGATAGTTCATGTGACTGTTGTGAGAATTAAGTGAATTAATACACATGAAACATTTAGAAAAACAGCTGACATATAGTAAGAATTCATTGACATTAAGAATCATTTGATTTTAATTTTGATTATTATCTCATATATTTTTTTCTGTGCATCCCAGAATCTACCCATACCCAACATGGATCAACCACAATATGTTCAGTAATTCAGTGGTGGCCTGGTGGGAAATGGAAAAACGTGTAGGGTGGGGATTAAGGAAAAATTAGTCTCCAGACAATGGAAGAGATTGGATGGCAGTATTTCAACTTACTATATCCAATGGAATTTAGCAAATTCCGGTTCAAATTATTCCAAAAGATGATAAAATTTTAATGTTTTTCATCAGTTGTTAATATTAGAAAATATTTTAGAAACTGTTGAGATAAAGTTGATCTGATGCATACAATGGTTTCAGCTTCACTCTTTGAATATGCAGAGAGATATATTTGGAACGACATTTATCAATGATAGTTCTTTTTGGGTGGAAGCATTTTGGAGTGACTTTCACTCTTTACTATTTTATTTGCTGTATTGTTTTCTGTCTTTTCTCTTTGATATCAATGCTTTCCTGTATTGTTTGAATTTCTGAGCATACATCAACTTTATAAAAGGAAGACTGAATTCTCTTAAACCTTATTTTACATAACTATGGCATTATTTAAATGAAATTTCTTTTTAATAAAGGCCATTTGAAATTAAAATGCAACCTGACCTGTGGTGGCGCAGTAGATAAAGCGTCAACCTGGAATGCTGAAGTTGTCCCTTCGAAACCCTGCACTTGTCTGGTCAAGGCACATATGGGAGTTGATGCTTCCTGCCACTCCCCCCTTCTCTAAAATGAATAAATAAATGATTAATTAATTTAAAAATATATTTAAAAATACAAAAGGAAAATGCATATTTAGAGGGCTAATGGCATAATTTCATTTTCAGTTATAGATTAACACAACTCAGTGATACACTAGCTCAATGAGTCTTTATTCATTTATATAAAGAGAATAATTTTGTTTATTGCCCCAACAGAAAAAGAGAGAACTTTATATATCAGTTGTACTTTTAAACACAATTTGACCCATACCTTAAATCTAAGGTAGTTGAAACTCATTATTTTAATCTTAGTTATCATATTTTAATTGACCAGAAACCTTTTTAGACGTAAGACGGCGCTTTAGAATGATTTGCATCAGGGGTCCCCAAACTATGGCCCGCAGGCCGCATGTGGCCCCCTGAGGCCATTTATCCGGCCCCCGCCGCACTTCCGGAAGGAGCACCTCTTTCATTGGTGGTCAGTGAGAGGAGCATAGTTCCCATTGAAATATTGGTCAGTTTGTTGATTTAAATTTACTTGTTCTTTATTTTAAATATTGTATTTGTTCCCGTTTTGTTTTTTTACTTTAAAATAAGATATGTGCAGTATTCATAGGGATTTGTTCATAGTTTTTTTTTTATAGTCCGGCCCTCCAATGGTCTGAGGGACAGTGAACTGGCCCCCTGTGTAAAAAGTTTGAGGACCCCTGATTTGCATAGTCTAGCCTAAAATGACATGCTTGGTCTGCATTCTCAGAATATGAGGTAATTTGTGTATAAAATGTTCACCCTTTCCTATGAAAAGAAATATAGATTATTTCTGCAGCTGTACACACACAAATGTGCCTTCATCTTCATATGAATGAGGAGTGATGTGTTATTTATTGACTGAGTTAAAGCCTCATGGAAGAGTTTCATAAACTGAATGTCTGACTTTAGTAGAGCTATTTTAATGAAACTTTTAAAGAATGTGGGGCAAGGGATGATCTTATTTCATACTTTAAGGGAAACAGTTATTTCCCTTTTTACTCTTTTTTAGCAAGAGAGACAGAGACAGAGGCACAGACAGATAGGAAGGGAGAGAGATGAGAAACATCAGTTCTTCGTTGTGGCACCTTAGTTGTTCATTGATTGCTTTCTCATATGTGCCTTGACGAGGGGAAGGGGTACAGCTGAGCCAGTGACCCCTTGCTCAAGCCAGCGACCTCGGATTTCCAACCTGGGTCCTCTGCGTCCCAAGCCGACTCTCTATCCACAGTGCCACCGCCTGGTCAGGCCAGTTATTTCCCTTTTTAAACGTACCTAATAACAGATCAGACTACAGAATAACAAAAGTTTTAAAAAGTCAAACTTAATGATATCTTTAATATTTAAAATATTGTTAAGTATTTTGTATGCTATAGATGTTTAACAAACATCTCTTTCCATTAAATTATTAGAATTTTTAAATTTGTTTTTATCTTTAATTTTTACCACCTCATTCCTTTCACATATTTATATTTAATTTTTGTAGTATTTTATGCCTTTGGAAAGTTTTTGTTTTGTTTAACTATATTATGACCCAAGACAGTTAAAATACTGTTAATAAAATAAAATACTTCTTTTATATTTGATATTAGATGATATTAGATGATATCCTTGCCATTTACCTGATCAAAGAAAAAGAAAACTTTTTTTTTTTTTCCCCCTGAAGCTGGAAATGGGGAGAGACAGTCAGACAGACTCCCGCATGTGCCCGACTGGGATCCACCCAGCACGCCCACCAGGGGCGATGCTCTGCCCCTCCAGGGCGTTGCTCTGCCGAGACCAGAGCCACTCTAGCACCTGGGGCAGAGGCCAAGGAGCCATCCCCAGCGCCCGGGCCATCTTTGCTCCAATGGAGCCTTGGCTGCGGGAGGGGAAGAGAGAGACAAAGAGGAAGGGGGGGGGGTGGAGAAGCAAATGGGCGCTTCTCCTATGTGCCCTGGCCGGGAATCGAACCCGGGTCCCCTGCACGCCAGGCCGATGCTCTACCGCTGAGCCAACCGGCCAGGGCCGAAAAAGAAAACTTTTTACTGCATAAGAATTTCTGAAGAGCCTAGCCAGGCAGTGGTGCAGTGGATAGAGTGTTGAACTGGGACACAGAAGACCCAGGTTCAAAACCCCAAGGTCACTCACTGGCTTGAGTGCAGGCTCATCTGGCTTGAGCGTGGGCTCACCAGCTTGAGCACGGAGTCACTGGCTTGAGCATGGGATCATAGACATGACCCCAAGGTTGCTGGCTTAAGCAAGGGGTCACTTGCTCTGCTGTAGCCCACCCCCACACCTCCAGAAAAGGCACATATGAGAAAGCAGTCAATGAATAACTAAGGGGCCACAACAAAGAATTAATGCTTCTCATCTCACTCCCTTCCTGTCTGTCTGTCCCTATTGTTCCTCTCTCTGTCTCTGTCACAAAAAACAAAGACAGAATTTCTGAAGAGATAAAATAATTTATTAAATCAAAATATTACAAACAAGAGGTGACAATTTTTTTAATTTTCAGATATTGATGAATGCTCTTTCCAAAATATTTGTGTCTTTGGAACATGTAATAATTTGCCTGGGATGTTTCATTGCATCTGTGATGATGGTTATGAATTGGACAGGACAGGCGGGAACTGTACAGGTATGTCCAGTTAAGGGCTTAATTCTGTTCGTATTAGTTGCAATGAATATTTTGGCCAGGTTTAAAAATTTCTCAGATTTCTGCTTAGCTTAGCTATGCCATGGGTTATACATGTTTTTGAAACAGAAAATTACATTCTGATACATTTATTTTTAAATGGAGTTAATCCATTTTTATATAAGCAACCTAATATTAAGTATCTAACATGAAACTAGGAAGACATTCTTTATATATTTTGTATGTACATGCATGCATACATATATACATATATATATATAATTTTAGTTAAGTGAATAGTGACATAATTTTTTTCTTCAGAATTCCAACATTTAATTATTCTCTATTAAGGATATTAAATGATGTTATAAATACATATGATTGATCTATGGAAACTGTTTTAGGGATATACAAAGATTTCATCTTTATTTCATTGCGCTGAGGCCTTCATAATGATCTACTAACTTACCAAACATTCACCAAATTTTGGGGGACAGTAGTAGGCATGGAGAAAATAAAAATCTTAACATGGGCCTTCTAAATGTTTGTCCTAGATATTGATGAATGTGCAGATCCCATAAACTGTGTCAATGGCCTATGTGTCAACACGCCTGGTCGTTACGAGTGTAACTGCCCCCCTGATTTCCAGCTGAACCCCACCGGTGTAGGTTGTGTTGGTAAGTAAAAACTATCTGAAACAAACAAATAGAATTGTTTAGAGCTGAATATTCAAACTTTCTTGGTAATAAACTATGCTGAGTATTTTCTACAATTAATTTGCAAGTTAAGGGTCTTTTCCCTTAAGAAACTCTAGATTACCAAATTATATGGTCATTTTTTATCATGTTTATCTGTCAAGTCATATTTGGAAACAGATTTTCAAGATATCTGCTCTATCTCCTTCCTCTCACGGGCTTAGGAAGCAGGACTTAGAGAGGTGATGTACTGTGTTCAAATCCTCAGAGCTTGCAAATGGCAGAGCTGAGGCACAGTCCTAAGCTGCTGGTCCCCCTGTTCACTGCATTGGCCAGGACAGCCCAAAGTGGTAGGACTAATGGATTATACATTTCTCTCTCTTAGGAATAGGGACATGTAAGAGTGTAATAAATGCAGTAAAGCATGTTGGGAGATCGGGGAGAAGCAAAGAAGGCAGTAATAAAGGTTCAGAATCTGTCTTCAACATTCCTGACATCTCTGATCTTTAGAAAATAATTGTCTAACTTTTGCCATCTGTCCTGTCTCTGCACCTTAGTGAGTGTTTATGTAAAGGAATAAATGGTCTGGAGAATTTCTTGATCAAAAAAAAAAAGAAAAGAAAAGAAAGAAAAAGGAGAGAAAAATTCTTGCTTCAGTACGAATCTGCCCACTGTCTTCAAAGTCAGTTTTCTAGACCTTGCAGTATATGGAGGGAATGTTTGCCACTGTGACTTATGCATGATTTTTATATATTTTTTTAAATTTTAGAGAATATATTTAGTTACGGTTTATGACTACTCCAAGTTCTGACTTTTTCAATCAGAATTATTTGTTCAATAAATATTGAGTGCTTTCTATTCTAAAGACTGCAGAGGGCCTGACCTGTGGTGGCGCAGTGAGTAAAAGCGTCGACCTGGAATGCTGAGGTTGCCAGTTCGAAACCCTGGGCTTGCCTGGTCAAGGCACATATGGGAGTTGATGCTTTCTGCTCCTCCCCCCTTCTCTCTTTCTGTCTCTCTCTGTCTCCTCTCTCTAAAAAATGAATAAATCTTTTTTTAAAAAAAGAGAAAGACTGCAGAGGGAAGAGAGTAAGCAAATTCTCTGCTGAATAATGTTGGTCCCATGGTCCTCCAAGGACCCTCTGCTCTATTGGCAGAAGTATAGACCAGGACAGCCCCGCAGAGAATGAACTACAGTACTCAGACTAACTTTAAGCATAGGACCAGTTTCTTTGTTTAGTTTCTCTTTAAAGAAATTTTGTTTATGTAGATTGATACTTCATTGCTTTATTATTTCTTAAAGGTTTTCCAAAACACAAAGACTCTGTGTTACAAATACCGTAAGGATCCACTGGACCCTTTTATAAGTCTAAGATAACATTAAGACATGTTAGTGATCTTATTTTTCTTTCATTTTGAACCATTTTATTTTATCATTACATTAGTTATGTCCAATGATGCTAAAAACAATATAATTATAAAGTGGAAAATGATGACACAATAGTGAAATAAAATGTCACTGTTGCATCATTTTTCAGTTTTCTTATTGTGTTGTCTAAGGGATTACATCGCCTTTCAAGAAGGTATAAAACAAGACTGGAAACAGTGTATTTTGACTCTTCTTTGAGCAATTATTAAACACAGTTAGAATTCAGAAGTTTTCACTTTCTGGCCACAATGGCAGGAAGAGAACAATGTACAGTGGAAATCATGTTATAGTTGTTAGATGTACCAGAAGATGAATGTAACAGACCAGCACTGCAGGCTGGATTCTGACGAAGATGGTGAAATTGATCATTTATTAAAATGCTGGGCTGTGAGTCTTCAGAGGCCAGTATCCTGGAATGTTTTTACAATCAAGAATCAAAAAATGAGTAACAATATATTTCTATAGATAAAGGAAATATGGTATTTTTGGCTTTTAGTCAATGAGAAACTCAACACGCGATATTTGACAGGAACCTGACTCATCCCAGGCTCTTGTTTCTCCCATATTCAAAATTTCATTGGTATGGTTCTTGGATAGACAAATGGTGAAACCAGGTGTTTAGACAAGAGTTGTTGGAAGGAAATGTGCGATGCAGAAATAAACGTACTCATGATTCTAATCGATGTTGATCATCTAAAAGTGAAAATGAGTTCATTTGTGGAGCAGAGAAAATTGCTGCCCTCTCACCAACAAAATTAAGAGCTGTCAAAGTTTTCAAAAATTTCTTCAGGTATGTGTTTTAATGATGCAAGAACAAGAAGTAATTAATGGTAAGCTAGAACTTACTAGAGATGTGTTGGAAACGTGGACTCAGTTTTTACGAAATGAATACATTTCAGGTTCATGCATGACTGCTGACAAACAGCTAAGTGCATTCGCAGGACCATTTCAGGCGTACGTATCTTCAAAGCCAAGAGAATATAGCATACAAATTTGAGTTAGGATAAAATTCTTATTAAAACGTTGAGTAAGGTGATTTCACTTGTGCAAGAGATTGTTTTGGACTGAGGATGAAAATGAGCCTGTTGTATAATGTACAAGAACTTGAATTTCATCATTTGAATGATTGTTCTCTAAAAAGAGATTCTGACTCTGGCAAGGGCAATTTTAAGCTCCTATGTTGCTCTGCAGACAACCGCGTTGGAAACTGTTACCTGAAGTTTGGTCCTCGAGGAGACGGGAGCCTGTCCTGCAACACCGAAATCGGGGTGGGTGTCAGTCGCTCCTCCTGCTGCTGCTCCCTGGGGAAGGCCTGGGGAAACCCCTGCGAGACGTGCCCACCTGTCAATAGCAGTGAGTATGGAGCCGAAGAAAAGGGAACAGACTGGTAGCTAAAGACTAATTGCAATTTTTTTCTTCTGCTGGGGATGGGAGAAATAGTGAGGGCCAAAATTTTACATTTCGAGTACTTTCAGTGATTATACTGAAACCAGTGATTTCTGTTTTATATAAAAACAAATTTGAATTATTCTCTTCCTATTGTTTTTCATGATATGATTAAAAGAAAAACTATTTTTTTACCCACAATCCAATATGAATGGTGATAATATTGATTCTCCATGGTATCAGTGATAAATTAGGTCATTCCTGGTTCTTCTCAGCGGTTGTTTCAGTTCAGGCTCATAGCTGTGTTGTATTCCTGAAGTCGAGAATGTTAGGCCTTAAGTTGAAACGTATGTTCTGGTAGGGACATAGTTGAGACTTGTGAATTGTCAAGTCTTTGAGTTTTTATTTACTACCAAAAAAGTTGTGATGTAAAATCGTCTGCAAAGGAATTCTTTCTTTAATTGAAAACAAATGGTTTTTGATATTCTGTCTCTATAACTTAGAAAGTAATGATTGTATTTCATGTAAAATGTAATCTTTAAATGTATTTGAAAAAGTACTAAGGAAAATGTAGATATGTCCCTTAGTATGTGTGTTTTGAGTCTGGAAATTGCTGAATGCTTGTTCATCGTCTCACACACTTGGGCGCAGGTATAAAATACCTTCTTTTTCTTTGTTTTGTAGCTGAATATTACACCCTGTGTCCTGGAGGTGAGGGCTTCAGACCCAACCCCATCACAATCATCCTAGAAGGTGAGTCCAGCTCTAACTGTTACCGAGGTTTAACCAGGGTGAAGAGTTTACTTTAGAAAAAAGCTGGTAAAACAGTTAGTATGGAGTGATCCCAACAAGATTATTTTGCAAAATACAGATGGACAGTCAATCACCAGGATGCTAAATAACCACATGTAAGTCGGAAAGAGCTGACCCATTGCAGTGATCTGATGTCTGATTGTTCCCCAGAGAAACTCTATTTACTGATATCCCCGACTTTAATCATCTCCAGCTTGCTTTATACCTCCTCTTAGATTATATAGCAAAGCTCCCTAACAAAGCCAGGAATCTCCATGGTCAGGATAAATCT
Source organism: Saccopteryx leptura (assembly GCF_036850995.1). Lineage (NCBI taxonomy): Eukaryota > Metazoa > Chordata > Mammalia > Chiroptera > Emballonuridae > Saccopteryx > Saccopteryx leptura. The sequence continues at coordinate 186,089,310 of NC_089506.1, read as the reverse complement.
GCTAAGTGTGCATTCACAGGGGCGCCTGGGAGTCACGTGTTTGAGAGCACTAACAGTCACTCTTGTCTCTCGTGATGGCCTCGGTTGTAAGTGAGCTGTCTCCCCTTGTGCAGACATTGATGAATGCCAGGAGTTGCCAGGTCTCTGCCAGGGAGGAAACTGCATCAACACTTTCGGGAGCTTCCAGTGTGAGTGCCCACAAGGCTACTACCTCAGCGAGGAAACCCGCATCTGTGAAGGTGAGGTGAATCTGTACCTAAAAAAAACAACAATATTTAAACCACATTTTCTGATCGGGGCAGGGGAAGAAGTTCTGTCCTCTCATTCTGTCAAAGGATCTGTCGAGACTGGTTCATAGCTTTGTTGTTATTTTTTTTTCATATCAACATTGCTAGATAAATTAATTCACAGCTCATTTGCTATAATTTACTATGGGTTTTCTCTGAGTCAATGGATTAATTAAAGACAAATGGGGAAAACCAGGGTAGTGTGGAAACATTCAATATAAAATAAGTTATTAGTGCAAATATTGGTTAAGATTATAGGGAAAATAGGTAAGCTTGAATGAGACTATTAATATTTTTCAATATTTTAAATGTTGGACTACATGCTGGACCTCTGTGAAGAAGTTCAAAAGAGATGCAGATGCTGTTCTTACTTCCATCCCCTGACTTATCACTTGGCACTGTAGTCATCCTTTTAGGGGCCCATCTCCCCACTAGACTGGAGCCTTCTTGAGGCAGGGTCCATAGCTTATTCATCTTATAGCGTCAAATCGGTATTTATTTATGGAATCAGTGAAGGCTTCTAAAGGGGAACATTAAACATGTAGACATTTCCATTGTAACCTATCTTTTGCAACATGTTAGGTAAATGCATCTGGAAGAAATACGATTAAATAAGAAAAACAATGATAGTCACACTGCTTCTAGAATCTCTCCATGAGTACTAAGTGGAAGGACTCTAGGAACATAAAGACTCACCTAACGGGATCCAGTTTATAGTTGGCACTAAAATTTAGCTTAAATGACGTAAGAGGAAAACCGATTTTAAAGCAACTCAATCTGAAGAAGATGAAATTTCACTTGAAAAAGTATAGGTGCCATTAAAATTATCTTTTACCCACCACTTTGAAATTATTTCTTTTAGTCATTCATATTTTTAAATATTGGATTATTCTCTTTTAAAGAAAGACACACCTCATGTTAATGAGTATGTTGGAGTATTCTCAATGTAATTGCTTTAAATTCTGAATTTTGTGGAAGTGTGGATTTTGGGGATCATCTTAACTCTTTCTTCAGTAGTTTCAATAATATAAACTCATGGGAAACTATCTTAATTGATGGATATTCTTGCCTACTCTAGATATTGATGAGTGTTTTGCACATCCTGGTGTGTGTGGGCCTGGGACTTGCTATAACACTCTGGGAAATTACACCTGCATTTGTCCACCTGAGTACATGCAGGTCAACGGAGGCCACAACTGCATGGGTACGTAATGGTCTCTGAGATCAATTAGGGCACAGCTGTTTACTTGTCATGTAAGATGTTTATGTCTCAGAATTATTGCATAAAATTTGGAAATTAAATCTTTATGAAGGATTAAATATTTCAAAGTCATATAAACTTATGACTATGTATTATGTTTTTAAACTTTAGCTGTATAGTTACATTTTTCTTGTTACTCTTTAATGTAGTTATAAATAAGTCATGGGGTTATAATGTACAGCACAGAGAATATAGCCAATAATACTGTAATAACTTTGTATGGTGACAGATGGTTACGAGAGATATCACAGTAATCACACGTAAAAGTATATAAATGTAGAATTACTATGATGTACACCTGAAACTAATGTAATTTTGTATGTCAACTGTAGAGTCAAAAAAGTGTACACTATGCTGTATTTTAGTGTTAAAAAAGAAATTTAGTTACATTTAAAAAGCATGTCTGAGGTAGAAAATTTCATCATATGTTACAATTACATGTTCTTAAATAATTTTCCACTTACATAAAGTGAGCATTACTTTACAAATGAGAACATTTAAAATTAATATGTAAATATGTAATACTTTTTAAAATAAATAATGTTTTTAAATATAAAAATAAATATCTATTAACTTTGTTTCCCAAGAAAATTATAAATGAAATCCCTTTTTTAAAAACAGGAGAGATGTTAACCTAAAAATGATTCATGTGCAACTGAAAGAATTCTTTTTAAGATACCACTGAATGACCGAGAAATTTTTAGAGTTGTGTTAATGGAGAAAGTTTGCTGCATGCTGATACGATTGGTTGGCTCGTTTGTTTTTCTATGTGTAGACATGAGGAAAAGCTTTTGCTACCGAAGCTACAATGGAACCACTTGTGAGAATGAGTTGCCTTTCAATGTGACAAAGAGGATGTGCTGCTGCACATACAATGTGGGCAAAGCCTGGAACAAACCTTGTGAACCGTGCCCAACACCAGGAACAGGTAAGCACACAGGCTCGTGCTTCGCTGAGGGCCGAGTCGGTGCCTCATGCGGAGAGGTGACAGTCAAGGAAAAGCAAATGTACTAGAAACAGACATGTTCCGTTCTGAAGCCCTCTTTGGGATTCAAACTCTAGTTTCTGATCTATCTGTTGAATAGGAGCCTGGATCCTGAAAATAAACCCCGTTGCTAAAGAGTTCAAGTTTATAGTGCTGGTGCATTTTAATTCCTTAATTCCTTAATTCATTGACCAAATATTTCTTGAATAACTACTTAATGTCATTGAGCTACAGCTGGAAGATGTAATATTTGGTGAAAAGGCTTGTAATTGGAAGTCTATCAAGTTCAATACGTATTTTTTTAAATTCAACCTTGAAAAAATGCAAAAAGAAAAGAATTTGATGAACACAGTTTACATAAAAGTAACTTTTTGTCAAAGTAGTCTTTAGTATTTTTTTCCCTCAAACTTACCTGAAATTTTTAGGCAGAAATTAGAACTGATCTTACATGGTAAAATATTTTTTACAAGCACAGATTCGTTTGAAAGAAAAACTAAAAGAAAATAGATCAAGAGCAAAAGCAAATTATCTTAAAATTGTTGCCTATTCAGGTTCTTTATGACCTGGAAAGCGGTCATATTTAACAATTTTAGTTACTATGTGTTGATCCAATAGGACAAATAAGAAATTATGATTATACATTTTGACCAGATATTAGTGTATATGTATTAAAATGTTTTATTTAATATGATTATAAAATGAAATTAATGAGAGTCTTGATGAAAAGTGGAACATGGGGTCTTTCTTGGTGGCTAAAATTCAGTGGGTAAATGGATTTTGTTAACCCTATCTTGCCATAGTTTTGTTTTAAAAAATCAAATAGAAACATTTTTACAGTCCTTTAATTTAAAAACTCCCATCAGTTAGAAATTGAAAATCACTGGTTTGGGAAATGAAATATCACTTTTTTTTTTGGAAAAAGAAGTTAAGGGCTTAGGCTTGAGAGACAAGTCTATATTTAAATTGAAGCTCTGCTATTTATTGGCTGACCTTATATGGATTATTTATCCTTTCTGAAATTGGTTTCTCAAATGTAAAATAGGAATAATAAATAAATAACTACAGTGCCTAATTCATATGGTTACAGTGACGATTAAATGAGGATGTAAATAAATTACAGGTTGCACATTGCTAGGCAATTAGAAACCAACTGAGCATCTATATATTATGTACCTCTCCATATGTTCTGGATGCGTGGTGGATATCAGTGGATGAAATGTACAAAGACCCTCCCCTGATACTACTTAGGATAGTATGTTGTGTATGTTTTTCCTAATTATCTTTTCAAGAATTTTACTCACTTGTGATGCAGAACCAACCTTCTTCTTAAAAGTTAGAATTAGTTTTAATTTCTGTTTGTTTGGTGAATTATGGGTAAGAGTAACTCTTCCAGTCTCTATTTTATTCTATGATGTATTGTTAAAATGCCTCAAGTTTCATGTTTTAACATATAGACATTTATGTTTAAAAAAAAAGACAAAATTGATATCTCATTCAGTATTGATTATTAACCTATTTAACTGCTACAAAAATTTTTATGCCTGTGCCTTTGTGCAATACATAATCCCTTTTCAAATTTATACTCTAATCTGATTTTCAGTCTACATCAATTGGATCATTTTTAAAGTCCTGCTTCTCAAAAGAAAAATAATTATATGACAGCCCTGGCTGGTTGGCTCAGTGGAACAACGTCAGCCCAGTGTGGAAGTCCCGGGTTCGATTCCCGGCCAGGACACACAGGAGAAGCACCCATTTGCTTCTCCACCCCGCCCCCTCTCCTTCTTCTTTATCTCTCTCTTTGCCTCCTGCAGCCAAGGCTGCATTAGAGCAAAGTTGGCCCACGCTGAGAATGGCTCCATGGCCTCCGCCTCAGGCACTAGAATGGCTCTAGTTGCAATGAAGCAATGCCCAGGATGGGCAGAGCAACACCCCCAGTGGGCATGCCGAGTGAATTCTGGTCAGGCGCATGCAGGAGTCTGTCTCTCTGCCTCCCTGCTTCTCACTTCAGAAAAAATACAAAAAAAAAAAAAAATTATGTGCCTAATGTAGACATTTTGAATCTTGTAGTGGTTTATATTCTAGTAACAGAGCAGTAAAAATTAGTGATAATAACAACAACAATAATAATAATGGTAAAGAATCCTTGAATCCAGGAGCAGGTATTATCAAATAAATATAATTGAAAGTAAAATGCCTGGTTATGAGTAAGATACGTATATTTGACAGTGAAAGTAGTACTCTGTAAAATGTTATTTTGAATGAGTTTGGGAATTTTAAGAATAAATTTGGTTTGTTTGTATTTTAAAGCTGACTTTAAAACCATATGTGGAAATATCCCTGGATTTACCTTTGACATTCATACAGGAAAAGCTGTTGGTGAGTTTTTTATATTAAGCTTATTTTAATACAGATATATATCATTTTTAAAAAATTCAATGTTTTTAAAGTTTGAAGTACCATAAAATGTAAAAACCTGGATTCTGAACTAATATAGTTAAACAAGAAAGAGAGAACATGTTTACAGACTGGAAACAAGTATTAATGGTATTACTCTATCAGCATGTCTGGTGATTAAGTTATAATGCTTACATAAGTATCTCAAAATTGTGAACATATCAAGCTATAATTATAGTTTTATTATTCATGAATATTATATTACATGACTCTAAAGACCCTCCGTAATTTAACCTTTAGTTGCTATTTTCATACATGTATGTTTAAGTTTTTGGTATATTTTTCCTGTATCCCTTTCTACTTATCTACTAATAAATTTACAAGATTATTAATTTACAAGTACTTCCTTCTAAATGCACTTTCTATTGCTCATTCTATTTTTCTTTTTCAATATTATAAAACTAATGTACTTTTAAGTCTCCATTATCAATTCATATATTGAAAAGTATGTAAAATTAAGAAAACATAGCAGCAGTTAGGGGAGCCTGACATGGAACTTGAAGAAGAGGTGTGATTCCGTAGGAAGTTCGTTTGCTACATTGATACTAAAAGTACTTGGTATGTTTTATCAGCTCCTTAGATTCTTCCATCACTATTTAAAGGAAATAATGTATTTCACGGTCTATATGCTTTCATGAGCACACAATCAATTCATACCAGGATAGAATTGATTTCTGGGCCACTGGGTGTGTCCTCTTCCAAGTGTACACATAGCATTATTCAAGGTGCTATGGTAAGTACATTAAGCAGGACCATATGTATTTGATCAAATCTGTTCAATTTCAGACATTGATGAATGTAAAGAGATTCCAGGCATCTGTGCAAATGGTGTGTGTATCAACCAGATTGGCAGTTTCCGCTGTGAATGCCCTACAGGATTCAGTTACAATGACTTACTCCTGGTCTGTGAAGGTAATCTGAATGATGCATGACCTTTATCCAGATAAGTTTGCTGGACATAAACGGTTTTAGCTCTCTGACTTTTTTAATTTTAATTTCTTGTGTTGATATGGTTTCAAGTGTTCCACTCAATATAACACCCTTTACCCCCCCCCCTGCGCCCCCGCATCGAGCTCTCTGACTTTTTACAGTTTCTTTCTCAGTACTTAGGAGTCAATCATCAAATGGTTAAATGAAGTACTAATACAATAATGAAATCATAAAAATGAAATTGCTGCTCTTCCAGATATCGATGAGTGCAGCAATGGCGATAATCTCTGCCAGCGGAACGCGGACTGCATCAACAGCCCCGGCAGTTACCGCTGCGAGTGCGCCGCCGGCTTCAAACTCTCACCCAACGGAGCCTGCGTTGGTAAGAAGGAGGCTGATTTCATTCTTCGGCACTGAGTGTGGCGTTCTTTAGATTTCCTTCACTGAACAAGTGTCTATGTTTTTCTATCAAAAGTTATTTTCAAAGATAATTTGAAAACATTTTCTTAGTAAATCAATTTAGTGACATTGAACCTATTTCACCACATATATTAGATTATTTTGTTCAGAACAGAGGTCTCATCAGTGGGTTTAACTAGGATTGGACTGAAAATAAAATAATATCCTCGAGATACTGATCAACATATAAAAATTGCTTGATTTTAAAAGAAAGAGACTCGGATACTTTATTATTTTTATTATTATTATTTTTTTTTGTATTTTTCTGAAGCTGGAAACGGGGAGAGACAGTCAGACAGACTCCCGCATGCGCCCGACCGGGATCCACCCGGCACGCCCACCAGGGGCGACACTCTGCCCACCAGGGGGCGATGCTCTGCCCCTCCAGGGTGTCGCTTTGTCGAGACCAGCATCACTCTAGCACCTGGGGCAGAGGCCAAGGAGCCATCCCCAGCGTCCGGGCCATCTTTTCGCCAATGGAGCCTCGCTGCGGGAGGGGAAGAGAGAGACAGAGAGGAAGGAGAGGGGGAGGGGTGGAGAAGCAGATGGGCGCCTCTCCTGTGTACCCTGGCCGGGAATCGAACCCGGGACTTCTGCACGCCAGGCCGACGCTCTACCACTGAGCCAACTGGCCAGGGCCTCGGATACTTTAAAACCTTGCTTTATTTTGAGTCAGCTGTTGTCATGGTTCATTTTCAGCCTATGTGTAATAATTAAGAGCAGATTATAGAAACATGCCTGTGAAAAAGTGAAAGAATCTTAATAAAAATCAGATATGTGTAATGTGTCTTATTTTTGTTTTAGATCGCAACGAATGTTTAGAAATTCCTAATGTTTGCAGTCATGGGCTGTGTGTCGATTTGCAAGGAAGTTACCAGTGCATCTGCCACAATGGCTTTAAGGCTTCTCAGGACCAGACCATGTGCATGGGTAAGAGGAGAACATTAGTTCCGGGAGGGGGGGGGGTGTTAAATGGAGCTGAGCGTCCAGAAGAGATTACCATTTGCTCACTTGCCAAATTAACATGTCTTTATCGGAAACAATCTTGCAAAAAGTAAGTGTCAAAGTGTTTATGGTTTCGATCAATGGAAAATTTGCAAGTAGGGACACATCCCAATATGCCCCTGGGTTCAGTGTTCACAGCCTTTTTCCCCAGATGACTTTCACATGCGTAACCTGGACTCTGGGACATGCAGGGTTATGTGGAAGTCACTACAGACCAGCTCCCCTCCACCACCCCCTTACCATTCAAGAAAGCCTTTTCAAATGCAAGAATGCAAGGAAGTAAATAAGAGCGACAGTATTGAAATGAATAGATTTGCATGCATCTCCATACCTGCATACACTACCCTCCCTAAAATTATTGCATACATAGGATTTATCTGCTTCTTTTGTGTTTTAACTCTTAAAACAATGTTTTAGAAATGACAGAAGCTAATGTGATGGTTAGTTAAGCAATAAGAATGTTCAGTAAATACTTGCTGAGCTGATTAATATCACTCTCGATTCCAAAAGCAGATAGATGGGCTGGATGCCTTGGAGCTCAGCGTAACTGTAAATCTGATGTCAGCCACTGGCTCTATCTGCAGAAAGAGCTCATCCGGGCTTTGTATTTGAAGCAGAAAAATCAGAGTATAACTTGGCTGTTTATAATTAACACATTCTCAGTTTAAGAAGAGCTCAAGTGGTGCATCTGCTCTTTTCATATTCAATATACTATCTATGTGAAGAGTAAAGTCAGTTCTGCAGAACTACATTACTTTATGGTGTAACCATGCAACGAAGGCTATTACGAAAACTCCGTTCACCTGTTGCTTTCTAAGGGCTCCCCACCTGTGGATTTGTCCTTTGGTGGTAGGAAGGTTCTTCAGAAGATACCTGTGCCAAGGACAAATAGAGGACTTGGCCCTATTTGCATGATCTTTCTGATAATTTTTGCTGATACACATTCCTCCTGGCTGTACTGTCAGACAGAAAATATGATTTGCTAAAAAATACGAGATTTATGATTCAGAAACACCAGTGGAGAAGTCTGCCCTCAGTTCTAACAGTTCATCCATGGTAAAAGTCAGCTGGGCCCTTTGGTAATGCTCCTCTTAAACAAAGCTTCCTTCCTAAAGACCAGTATCTTTTTTTACGGTAGAAGTTTCAACGGCCTGGAATTCATAGCCTAGGATCTGCTCTGTTATATGAAAATGACCTTTCTAAATATCTTTTTAAATTTTATTTTTTTTTGAAGGCTAATCATACTGAATTCTAATTGACTTCTTCAGTCTGGATTCCACTAATTCATAAAATCGAAGAATCTAAAGTTTATCTTTGTTGTGCTGATTAAATTAAGGCTTATCAGTGTCTGGGGGAGTGTTTACAATGCATATTAATAGACCAAAACTCTTTTAGTGTTTCAAAGACTAGTTTCCCTGCAATTTACAAGCAAACTCCTACTAATTAAAACAGCTCCACTAAGGGGCTGCTTGCTTATCCTTATTCTTTTTTTATTTTTTATTTTTTATTTTTATTTTTTTTATTTTTGCATTTTTCTGAAGCTGGAAACGGGGAGAGACAGTCAGACAGACTCCCGCATGCGCCCGACCGGGATCCACCCGGCACACCCACCAGGGGTGACGCTCTGCCCACCAGGGGGCGATGCTCTGCCCATCCTGGGCGTTGCCATGTTGCGACCAGAGCCACTCTAGCGCCTGGGGCAGAGGCCACAGAGCCATCCCCAGCGCCCGGGCCATCTTTGCTCCAATGGAGCCTTGGCTGTGGGAGGGGAAGAGAGAGACAGAGAGGAAAGTGCGGCGGAGGGGTGGAGAAGCAAATGGGCGCTTCTCCTGTGTGCCCTGGCCGGGAATCGAACCCGGGTCCTCCGCACGCTAGGCCGACGCTCTACCGCTGAGCCAACCGGCCAGGGCGCTTATCCTTATTCTAAGTATTACTGTGCCTGTGAGTCATTAAGTGGCACTTTTAAAAATAATTTTATAATATAGAGTTTTCTCTACCTCGTATTTATTTTCACTAAATAAATATGAGTTCCTAGTATTGAATGAGAACAATCTAAGTGGATCAGTAGGTTAAAATCACGTGAATGTATTTAATAGGCTATGTTTTTCTAGTTAAAAGATTTAATGCCTTTGAGCCAATGTTTCTTTGTAGATGTTGATGAGTGTGAGCGGCATCCGTGTGGAAACGGAACTTGTAAAAACACTGTTGGATCCTATAACTGTCTCTGCTATCCAGGGTTTGAACTCACTCATAACAATGATTGCCTGGGTAAGTGCTTAGTCAGACTGTCTATTTCTGCTTCTGTTTCATTTAACACGATATACCAAAATAAAAAATAAAACCGAAGAATAAGTAAATATTTGTATTATTAAAATTGCAAATGTTTGCCAAAAGATATGTGTATCGTTGCCTAATTTCTAGTTAACTAAACCCTTAGTATTGGCATAAATAATCACAAAACAGTGTGCTGTTTTGAGTACTTCTGTCAATCAACCAATCAATTCAGGGGAGAAGACCATACAGGTAATAGTAAATGTATTGGGACTGCTCTGTGGTTTGGGGTTATTGTTACCTCTTTGATAGGATCAAAGACCTGTCATTGTTTCAGCCTATTGCAAGTACTTAACGTTATCCATTCTTGATTTATATTCAAATACTGACAGTCTCAAACTTAACAACATATTGTGTGTTGAAGCTTCTGTCAACATTTGAAGCTTTTGTCAGCTTTTGAACCCAGGGATTCCTTGCCCATAGAAACAGCACGTGGGCCCTGGCTAGTTCGACAGTGGATAGAGCCTCGGCCCAGCATATGGACTCAGTGGGTAGGGCCTCAGCCTAGCATGTGGACATCCTGGGTTTGATTCCCAGTCAAGGCACACAGGAGAAATGACCACCTGCTTCTCTTCCCCTCCCTTTCCCCCTTCTTTGTCTCTTCCCACCTCATAGCCAGTGGCTCGGTTGGTCTGAGCGTTAGCCTTAGGTGCTAAAAATAGCTGGGTTGATCCGAGCATCAGCCCTAGATGGGGGGTTGTTGCCAGGTAGATCCCAGACATATAGGAGTCTGTCTCACTATCTCCTTACCTCTCAATTAAAAAAGGAAAGAAAAGAAATAGCATGTGTTAATGAGGTTTCCCCATCAGCCCCCATAAGCCTGTTTGATATCTGTCGCCAGTTTTATATTTTTAACAGAAAATAAAACTGTCTACTCTGTGTAGTAGAGGATATTCACCTTTGCCCTTAACAGACATTGATTGAAATAACAATTGCTAGAGAGCAGGGAAGATGCCTGTATTAGGTGAGGAGATAGTAAGAGAAATGACAACCAGCACTGATAGGACTTTTTACTTATTATATGTCAGGCACTGTGCTGATACTTTAAAACAGTATCTCTTAATTCCCATGATCCTAAGATATATGAGAGTATCTCAGGTTCAAATTATGGGACCATCACAGCTCAAATCTATTTCCTAATTTAATCCAACATATGTTCCTTGCAGTGTTATTTTTCACAATTCTTCAACTAGGAAAAATTTTTAGAGTTAATTGGACATTGTATCCAATTACCACTGTCTTGTTTATAGTTTCTCAAACCCTTTGTACAGCCACTGAGAACTAAAGATACAGGCATGGCTTTGATCGAAATACAATCTTCAAACAACCCAGAAAGTTAGTCCAATGCAGTCAACCCTAAGCTTAACTGAAAACCTCACACTGAACATATATTTTTTGAAATTCTGTATTCTGTGAGAAAGACATATCAGCAGTTTCTAGAGTCTTTTTAATGTAATTTTGCTGTGTTTAATATACTCCATTATTTGTCCTTTGAATTTATGTAGTCAGCCTATCTCCAGGTGAGATCATTTACAGACTATGCAGTCAAGGTAAATTTATATATCCTTCTACCTCTGAAAAAAGAAATATTTTTTCAATTGAAAGAAATGGAAAGTTTCACCTGAAACCTTCAACTTTTATTTGGTTTTAAATTTCTGAGTTATATTAATATCAAAAATGTGCCCTTGTGGTTGAACTGCAGTTGGGCTCTATGTGACCTTATAAGTCACATGATACTTATGACGTAAGCCTTTTCTCTGTGTTGAGAAATTGCAGTGTAGGGTTTTTGTACACCTAGGGTTTCTGTACCAATAAATGTGCTTTTAAGTAGCAACTTGTAGTGCAATATACATGTGACTGCTCTATCTGAAAAGCTAACCAACTCCTCCTGTTTGCTCACAGACATAGATGAGTGCAGTTCCTTTTTTGGTCAGGTGTGCAGAAATGGACGGTGTTTTAATGAAATTGGCTCCTTCAAGTGTTTATGTAATGAAGGTTATGAACTTACTCCAGATGGCAAGAACTGTATAGGTAAGTATCTAAATAATAAACAGTCTTTATGGTGTTTTGTTTTATAAATGACTTCCCCCTTCCATCCCTACTTAAGGACTTATTCACGTTTCATTTAATCATCTGATCACATGATCAAGTTAAGATATCATGGGAAATATTCCTTATAAATAATGAACCAATAATTGGAAATGACTCATGTGTAGTGTTTTTATCAGGACAGAGCTTGAAGTTATTCATGTCTCAGTCAAAGTAGACAAAGAAACCAAAACAAGGAGTTTAGCTTCTTGTCCAATAAGTAATACCCAAGATGTGAAAAGAGCATCTCAGGGTGTGTTTGTCCATAGTGATCTGGCAGATCAGAGGGCCCAAGCTGAATTCGTGTTAATATCACTTGGCAACAACTATCTCATATTTGAATAATTTTTCTCTTCTTTATCTTTAAAGATACTAATGAGTGTGTAGCCCTTCCCGGCTCTTGTTCTCCTGGTACCTGTCAGAATTTGGAGGGATCCTTCAGGTGCATCTGTCCCCCGGGATATGAAGTAAAGAGTGAGAACTGCATTGGTAAGGCTAACATTTATTCTGTGTCCCCGAGCTGTTCAGTGTAATAAGACCTGGTGCAGTGTCTGTGGAAGTCTGCTAACTCCAAACCACTGCAAGCATGCTGACCCAAGGAGTTAAACATACAGCTGCCTGCATCTGTCTTATTGAATCATCACAAATGATTTGAAGGTAGAGTGGTGGGAATACAGAATTTAGGGATGTGGGATTTTTCATTAACAGAACTCTTATACTAGTAAAAGAATATTCAGTATACTAGATCTAATCTTTTTTACAAATGCCAACAGAGACTTTCTACTGAACTTTTAAGTGGGTCTACAAAAATTGTAATCTTTGGCAACCAAATTTTAAAAGGCTATTAAAGGTGTCCAGAGTCCTAGAAATGTGAAGCAGAAAATCTTGACAGTGCTATTGAGACATTTCTTTTTCCTTGGAAGGCCTCATGTCAAAACAGAAAATATTAATCCATTTGTCATAACAGATGTTTTTCTATTGAAATTCTTCCAGCTTACAAGAACATTGTAACCACATCACAAGTGGGTCCCAGAATTTCCTGGTGGATATAATGAAGGCTGACCTTTTTACAGTTACTTTATTTCACTTTTATACAAATTATTTTCTACAGTCTTGTTGAAATTCAGAAGCACCAGAATCTTACAGGGATTGCTAAGGTTTTGTTTTGGGTTTTTTTGCCTTTGAGTTATTCACTTTTTCAGAATATTCCATGTAGCTCTACTGTTTACATTCAAGAGACATATAGACAGAATTGAAGGAAACAGTTTACTTTATCAAATTTCACTACTTTTCAGACCATATAAGTACATCTAATGGCTATTCCTCGTCATTCCAATTTGGTCTTTATATCTTTTCCCTCTTCTTTCTGATTTATATAGTTCATTATAAGACTGTCTAGGGCTGTTAATACGTAAAGGTAATAAATAATAATAGAAGCCCTTTAGTAAGAAATTTATTGAGATATTTAAGATCCTTTCTATTTTTCTTTATCCATATTTAATTCCAGTCCTTCAGTATCCCTGTGGCCCATCCCTTTGTGGGGCAATAACAGTAGCAGTGTGTCATTCATTAGGACAGAAATATAAATACATACGCTTCTTTGTGTCAAAAGATTTAGCTACCTTTTCCTTTAGTGAAAAACATCTGTGATTCAATTACATTTAATTATACTTGAGAAGTATTTTTACTTTCTTCACTGTTAGCAATGTCACTATTTTGCATCTCTGAAAAATTTGTTTTTATTTAACTTACATCACTAAAAGAATATTTTCTTCAGACCAGAATCTCTTTCTACTGATTTTTCCCAGAAGAAATACTTCCTGAAATAACTATAATATATACTCAAACTCACAACCAAACACATATGTTTACATGAGTATACTCACACACAAATCTATTCCAACATACAATGGACATTACAGTGAATATACACCTTTCAGGTGCTGGAATACAGTCCTTGCCTTCGGGTAGCTTACTGCCTAACAAAACAGGCATATTTGTAGTTAACCCTGTTTTATAAAGATTGAGAGACACTATACTGGAGGTATGTTCAGGATGTGGGAGCAGAGTGAGAGGCTGTGGATAATGATGGTAGTGGTGACAGGTGACATGTCAAGGAAGCTCATCACAAAGCGTTGTTGACATTCGAAGTGGCTCTTAAATATTAGATAGGACTTTACTAAAGAGAGAAAGGAACAGAACAGAGGTGGCCACTTGAAGACACAGGTAACACAAGTGTCATAAAGGGCATTGAATAACCGGCTCGGAAGATTGAACTTGGTCCTGCAGACTGTGTGAAGCATGACAGGTTTTTTTTCAGGAAGGATGGAATATAGTTCACTCATGAAAACCCTGCAGAGAGAAATTGAGAACATAGTATGTGCCAGACACTCTGCTAGACTAAGCTGTGTGGGAATCAGTGATCCAGACAGATAGACAGAAAGACATGTCCTCGTGGAGCTTGCATTCTAATGTGCCTGGAATTTTATAACATTTCTTCATGTAGTTAAAATAACCCATTAAATAATCACCTCCAATGAAAAAAAGCCAAACATCATTGGTAAGGAATTATTTTTTTTTCTTTTAAGGAACCATTCTGGGGTGAGGTGGGAATGATAAAATTCTCAAAACATGTCTTGAGCCCTTCCAGTTCCATGGGCACAGATTATCAAACAGATGTTTTGGAAAGACAGCCCTGGTGGCAGTTTGAAGAGCAGAGAGTGAGATGCTGCAGTCAGTTAGGAGATTTAAAGTAATCCCAGGGGCAAATGATACTGTGTTTGAAGGTCCAGAGGAGCAGAATTGATAGACCTCCTGCTGCTTGCACATGCAGGTTAAAAGGTCAGGGTGAGGACTTAAGGAAACTCCAGGATCCCAGCTTAGGCTGTGGAGAGGTGCACCAGAGAAGGGGAGCCTTCAAGCTTGCAGCCGTGTAGGACGTTGAACTGGTCATGTCAGGAAGGCAGGTGGATGTACGTACATACACGATCAAGTGCAGGGAGCTAGAAATTGACTTGGGAGTCTGGGACACACGGTTCGTTGCAACTGGATAGAATCTGATTTTTAAGCAAGAACAGTTTACTTTTAAAGAATAAGTAAAATATTTACATCAGGTAATCTTTTGTTTCAGATTAAATATGCAATGGCTAGTTGACTGTTGTAGTATGAACAAATCATTTCTTTTGAATATCAAACAGTGTACTGGTGTGATTAAAGTAACAAATCCTGCTGGTTCTGCAGATATAAATGAATGTGATGAAGATCCCAACATCTGTCTGTTTGGTTCCTGCACCAATACTCCTGGGGGCTTCCAGTGCATCTGCCCCCCTGGCTTTGTGCTGTCTGACAATGGACGGAGGTGCTTTGGTAAGCTTTGAAATGACTTCTCGGTCATAATTCACCATTGGAAACTTCAAAGTTAGACGGTAAACCATCATACTAGTATTTGTCACTACAAAGTACACGTCTATGGCAAATACATCATGTAAGTTAAAAATGTTGCTTTACTCTCATTTTGTTGTTGGCATAGATCTGTTTGTGCAATCATATATGAATTGTTTTTGATGTGGTTTAACCAAAAGTTACCACCATTGGTTTTTGTAGGCAACAACGTAATGGTGGAAAAAGAGATCTGAAAATCATTTTAATATTGAGCATAATTTCTCAAACTTCCCAGGCACACTATAAAAATATTTTAATCATCTTAAATAATTAAATAAAATTTTATGGATAAGTCAACTGAAATTGGCAAATGAAATAATCAGTTGAAGATTTCTAGACCTTTTTTATTTCAATTTTTCCATTGATTTGAGAGAGAGGGAAAGGGAAGGAGAGAGAGTGAGAAAGAAAGAAAGAAAGAGAGAGAGAGAGAGAGAGAGAGAGAAGCATAAACTAGTTGTTTCATTTAGTTGTCCCATTTAGTTGTGCGCTCACTGATTGCTTCTTGTATATGCCCTGACAGCGGGTCGAACCCACAACCTACAGTGGTGCGTGGGTCAACACTATCCACTGAGCCACCCAGCCAGGGCCCAGACCTGTCTTTGAACTGCTAGTCTAATCTGCAGGTGTTCAGCCCATGAGAAAGTTCTGTCAGAAACAACTCTATACAAATGATTGCGTCTTTTGAAATGACCGGTAAGGAGGCTGTGATTCTGTTTTCCTAAATAGATACTCGCCAGAGCTTCTGCTTCACTAACTTTGAAAATGGAAAGTGTTCCGTCCCCAAAGCTTTCAACACCACAAAGGCCAAGTGCTGCTGCAGTAAGATGCCAGGAGAGGGCTGGGGGGACCCCTGTGAGCTGTGTCCCAAAGATGATGAAGGTGAGAGCACGGCCTGAAACACCACTTGGCACTGGTTGGGAAATCTCTGTTAGAAGGAGGTTTGACTACATAATTGAGGAACATTGTGAAGGAGAAATTACCCCCTCACATATAAACTTGAATGGTTCAGTGAGCAACCTAATCTGAGGGACTGCTTTCAACTTCTGTCTTCAGTGTGCGTGAGCACAAGTAGTTACTCCGTTATTTCACCACCCCCCTCCCAAGGTTGGTATTACTTGCTTTCAAAGAAAATTTGAGAGGTGCAAGGAGAGGATGAAAGTCATAGTCCAGATTGCTGAGGGAAGTCCCGTGTAGGTATTGTATCACCATCTGGGTTCTCAGGATTTTCTGTGAGAAGCTGAGTCAGCACAATGGCCGTTTGCCGGAAGAGACCAAGAGCCTGCAGGTCTTGTTGGCCCAGCTGATTGTAAGGTAGTTCTCAGCAGGCTCAGAACTGGCTTGGCCTCTAGGTTAGCAGTGGCTTCTGTGTGTAGTGGGCAGACAGGGCTCTTTAGCTGCTCAGTAATAAACAAGAAAACAGATAGAACCAGAAGCCCTCGGTAGGTGACACCCTGGAACAAGCTAGGCAAGCTCAGGTGGCCTCCTCTAAGTATGCTCAGGGCTGCTTTTGAAATTATTCATAAAAAAAAATAAGATAAAGGGCTCTAACTAAAAAATAGCTTTGTAGGAAAAAAGAGGTTTAATTCACGTAAATTCTGTATCAGTTTTTAAGTTCTCTGATAGTTGAGACTCTTCAATAATGGAGATTTGTATTTTTTTTCTCTGTAGTTGCATTCCAGGATCTGTGTCCTTATGGCCATGGAACTGTTCCTAGTCTCCATGATACCCGGGAAGGTGTGGTTTGATCTATTTTACTCTATATACAGTCTTCTTCTACATGAATATATTATTATACATTTATTTTTGTAAGTCATGCTAATTTTACTTTATAATATCTGGTGTATTGTATTTAGTGTACATATACAATATTTATTATAGATCACGTGCATTACATTTATTATAAGACTTTGTTGTGGTAGATGAAATACATATTACCCTAGTTTAAGAAATGTTTATATGTTTTAGACATTTTAAGTCTTTAGAACTAGAAATACACCGCTTTGACATATCTTTTTATATGAAGAAGTTCATGGGCAATTCTGTGTTTTAGATGTCAATGAATGTCTTGAAAGCCCAGGCATTTGTTCAAATGGTCAGTGTATCAATACAGACGGGTCTTTTCGCTGTGAATGCCCAATGGGTTACAACCTTGATTACACTGGAGTCCGCTGCGTGGGTGAGTGTTGACTCCACATTACTGAAAGTTTTATGTCTCGTATTCAGCAAAAGGTTTCTCAGGCACCATGGGTGGTGGTGGGATTTGCAAAGCCAGAATGAGTAGCTAGTAACTGCTCTTTCTTCTCCCATCCTACATTTTCCAGTAGGCCTGGTTTATGTGAAGATGGAGAAAGTTGCCCAACCTCTCTGCCTTCAACCAAAATATACAAACTCTGATGTGTCTAGAGATTTACAATTGCCAAAACCACTAACTGGAAAAGAGATCCAATTTAGTTTATGACTTTCCACGCCTGCTCTTGCAGCAGAAGACCACAGCCCTCGCTGGGTGTGTGAGTTTTAGGGCAAACACAGCTGTCTGGGGGCTCAGAGCACTGCGCACTTGATCCTCCACTGTCCTCTGCACTTCACAAAAGCCGACCAGCCAAGACCAAGGGGGGCGGGGGGCTAGAGTCAGGTATGCCCTACACAGATCCTGGAAATGTGGCAGGGCCAGGTGAATAGTCATGGGTGTCCTTCGGCTACTAAAACTTCTCCAAATTTTATGACACTTTCTTATTCTTTTCCAGATACCGACGAATGTTCAATTGGCAATCCGTGTGGAAATGGTACATGCACCAATGTTATTGGGAGTTTTGAATGCAATTGCAACGAAGGCTTTGAGCCAGGGCCCATGATGAATTGTGAAGGCAAGTGATTCTTATCACTTCTTTCTGATGTACAGAGGGATTTTTAATGTCTCAGCTTTTGTTTATATTGTTCTGATTTTCAAATGATGATTATATTCATCACAAATAGATATATATATATATATTTCTTTTTTCTTTTTTTTTTTTTACTTCAGTGAGCATAGTTACAGTAGCTGCTTTACTGCCCTTGTCTGATCATTCCAGCATCTGGGTCATCTCAGAGTTGGCATCCATTGACTGTCTTTTCCCATGAGACTGGGACACATTTTTCTGGTTTCCTCCTTATGTTGGTTCATTCTGGATCATACTCTGGCTATTGTGAATGTTGTCTTCTGGAATCAGTTATATTACTTCTAAGAATGTGGATGCTGTTGTCTTCGCAGGCAGTTAACTTGGACGGAAATGAAAGCAGACTGTCAGGCCTGTGGAAGACAGTGGTTCAGCTTTCAGTTCTGCTCTTTAAACCTTAGTGTCTGGCCTCTCTGGTTTTCCCCACACGGCCGTGGTTAAGTCAGCTTCTTGGGCTGGCTTGATGCAAAAGAAAAAAAAAGTGTGCTCTGTCTCTGGTCTTGGGGTTCCTGGGCCCTTAGTCCTCAGCAGCCTGGTTCCCCCGAGGCTCCCTCCACAGGTGCTGAGAGTCTCTGTCGCAGCGTCAGCGTCCAGGTGCTGCCACAGCCAGGGCCGGGTGACTTCAGGAAAACACATTGGGAGCTTATTCCTTGCTGGTTGTTTGCTGAGTTTCAACTCATCACTAAAAAGTATTTTAGGTAGTTTTTTTTTCTTTCTTTTTAGAGTTTATAGTCATTACTTATTGGAGGGTGAGTGTGTTAGGTATCCAGTTCCACATATCAGAAGTGGAAGTTAACTATTCCATTGCTTTCTGTATAACTGCCAAATAAAGACATCAGTGTTCATCTAAACAAATAATTAGAGCCCTAGGCTGAGCACACGGCTGCCTGTTTCTTTGCTCAGATATCAACGAGTGTGCCCAGAACCCTCTGCTGTGCGCTTTCCGCTGCATGAACACCTTCGGCTCCTATGAATGCACCTGCCCGATCGGCTACGCCCTCCGGGAAGACCAGAAGATGTGCAAGGGTGAGGCCCCGGGCTGCAGAGTCCTTTGAGCTCCACCTGCCATGGTGGAGATGTGTATTCATGATTTTCTGTTTCTCAGCTGTCCTCTTC
The DNA here is from genome assembly GCF_036850995.1 of Saccopteryx leptura. Classification (NCBI taxonomy): domain Eukaryota; kingdom Metazoa; phylum Chordata; class Mammalia; order Chiroptera; family Emballonuridae; genus Saccopteryx; species Saccopteryx leptura. Next base: position 186,070,020 of record NC_089506.1, on the reverse strand, counting down.
AGAGCTTTACAGAAATGTTTATGACAGCATTTTGCTGGTAGATTCTTATACCCAGATAACAGGTCACTTGATGGTTTGTTCAGTCCAGTCAAAGAGAAGATGGGTCGAGGAGCTCAGCAACTGTCACACCCTGGAGCTCACAGGTTGCCCTTTCCTGGGCTTCTTACCAGTAGGACCAGTGCTGAAACGTATAAATCTAGAATGCATCTGAAAAAGAGGGAACACCTCTTTCCTCTGTCACACACATGAGTACATTTTCAGACCCCCAAAACCGTACTAAACAGTAGTCTGTTCCTGAGAATTTCCTATTTCTGTTTTCTCTTCAATGCATTTCATAGACCTGGATGAATGCGCTGAGGGACTCCATGACTGTGAATCTAGAGGCATGATGTGTAAGAATCTGATCGGCACCTTCATGTGCATCTGCCCGCCCGGGATGACCCGCCGGCCCGATGGCGAGGGCTGCGTCGGTAAGGCTGGAGGCGATGCCGTCGCTTGTCTGATACTTCTGCTCCAAGACAGATTTATGGCCCTGTTCCCAAATCATCCCAACCGCAAACCAGCAATTTCTTTTCCAGCTGTTTCAAGTCTGTGCTAGACTTCCTCCATCTCAGGGTCCATGCCAGTATAACAGGTTCTGGGTAGCGCAGTGGCAGGGACGCCTGTCCCAGAGCACATGCCCCCTTCTTTCTTCTAATTACATATCCTGTCATCTAAAGCACTAAAGTTAGAAGCGGAGGAAACTCCTTGAAACAATAATGCTCATAGAGCAAAATACAAGTGTGATTTAATGTTCTCTTTCTCTCTCTCTCTCTCTCTTTACTCACTGTATGAGTGAGGAGAGTACAGAGGCAGGTCATCTCTGGAACCCTGTTACAGGCAGGGCATCTCTGGGACCCTGGCCATAGTTTTAACATATCTGAACTTCAGTTCATTCATCTCTAAAGAGAGGAGGTAGGGATGGAGCTCTCAGACGACTCAGGAGTTTAAAATGCTATGATTTTACCATGCAAGCCAAAGTCCCGGGCCATGTCAGCTGGTCGTGGCCACGGTGTCTGTTCCCTCACACTTCTTCCCCGAGGGTTGTCACCTGGGACACGGTGGCCCACTGCAGAGTCTTTCTCTTCCTTGAGAATAGGGGGCTCCATCTCCTTTAATTAACAACCTAGTCTCCCTTCTAACCTCTGATACCTAGAAAAATGGGGGTATTTTTGGAGGAACATTTGAAGATTACTAATAATATTTTATATTGGGGAAAAAAGATTTCTTTAAAATGACTCTATTATTAGTGACTGCCCAATGCTATGAGCTGGAGTAGAGGGTGTATACAAGTGGACACTCGGGTCCCTTTGGGAGACGGAAACGTTCTAAAACTAGTTTGCAATGATTGCACAACACTGTAGTTGACTAAGAATCATTGAATCACACATGTAAAACATGCAAATTATATGGCATCTAAATTATACCTCAATAAAGCTGTTTAAAAAGTGGATCTATTGCAGGAGAAGAAATACAGGGATGTTCACTACAGTTTCGCTTGTATTAACAACAACAACAAAATAAGAAACACCCTAAATGCCCATCATAGGAGCATAGCTAAATAAATGCGGCCTGTCTGTGCTACCAAATGCCATATGTAGTTAAAAGGAATAGCATGTATATGTGTCCTCAAATAGAAAGAACTGTAAACAGAGTTACAGAACAATATATACAATGTGCCATATTTTGAAGAAAATTATAAATAATACTATATGTTTTCTGTAGTATGTTTGTGTATATGTATATGAAAGCAAGTAAATAGATATAAAAAATACTTGATAAAATAAACCCCCGTTCATAGCAGGAGTTACTTCCAGGGAAGATTTTGAGATTGGGGAGAGGTTTCTGGTCTGAAGTGAATTTAACCTTATCTCTGTGAATTCCTGAATTATATGTGTAACATAAAATTAATTTTAAATGTACCCAACATCCCATCAGGTTATGATTCTATTTCATAATTTTTTAATCTATCAGATATTTCATTCAGATACACTACTTAATAAAGTTAAAAATAGATTACATCAGGGGCTTAGTTATACAGGGCTTTAAAAAAAAACAGTATTCTTCCAGCCAGGTGGCTCTGGATAAAGAGTTGTCCCAACACACTGAGGTTACAGGTTTGATACCCAGTCAGGGCACATATGAGAAGTAATCAGTGAGTGCACAAGTAAATGGAACAACTGAGTGGAGCACCTAATTGATGCCTCTCTCTCTCACACACCCCTTTCCTCTTTCTCTCTCCCTCCCTTCCTTTCTCCCTCGCTCTCTTTCTCTGTCTCTCAAATCAATGGAAAAAGAAACAAACACTATTCTTCCAAGACATGAAAATTCAGAATATAGACCTAGATTCCTAAGCCATGTTTGTAGAATAATGTGTTCCTCAAAACCTACAACAGAGCAAATGCCAACATGTATGGAAGACATTGTTAACCACCCTGTTTTCTTATTGTACATGAGATTTATTTTCACTTCCTTCTTTTTTTTATTTACTTGATTATGTATGTATGTTTGAATTTCATCTGGCTAACATACTTAGAAATGTGTTTTTACTTTTTATGCACAGAAATCTCTTATTTTTCTAATTAGCTGAATTTTACACTACACTGTTACTACATTAACATGTGTGTTTTCTGGGAAGGAGGAGGTAGCCATTGTGATCACATTAAGAACCCAGGTTTCTTCTCGACCTGGATCTGTTATAAATGAGCTGAGTGACTTAAAAGTGACTTCATTCTCTGTAAATCAGTTTTTTATCTATACAATAAGAAACTATAATTTGGGCAGGAGAAGGTGTCTGCTCTGGTGCTAATACCCTATAGTACTTTGAACTTACTTTCTCAAAAATAAAAAGACCTGGGTAGCATTATACATTGGTAATAGTTTTATGTTAATAGATGCTACAAAAGATATATGGTCCAAGACTTTTCTGATCCTCAAACTTTTCATGATATTGTCAATCACCAGAAATGTTTTGTAAGAGAAGTTTCATCTTATTCAGACATGTTTTTAGAATTAGAAATTTCATAGTAAATAGCCAAAATATATATTACTATAAATAAAAGTATTTACAAATGTCAGAATAAAAGATAAAGCCACCAAAAACCAAAAAATGGCAAGAATACTGAATGCAATGAAATTGGAATCCAACAAAACTTACCCCAATTAGAGTTATGCAGAAGATCTAAAACTCTGTGAAGAAAACTGTAAACTTAGAAATGGAAATTTGACTATATAATATATTATGCCCTGGTTATTATTTTTTAAATAAAAAAAATAAGTGAAAAGTCTAATAGAAAAATTTTACTAAGATTATGAAATGTTCATAAAATGCCAACAGAATATTTTTGGAGATTGATTAACATTATATAAGTGTAATTGAGGAGAAGCCTTCATTTTACAGATGATGAAATAAAAATGTATTACTTCACTCCTATTTCCTGAAGACTTTAAAACTACATCAGGGGAGGGAGAGAACTGTCTTAGATTAAGTGAAGAAGTGGTCACTACTACAGACTCTGAAAAATATCCTTGAAATAATATAAAATTTCAAATGAAAACAGAGATAGATGTTCAGTGGCATATTTTTCTTTAGGCTTTGGAAGAATACAGGTCTCTAAAAGTAACTGTCCTAATTTAAAAAGTTCATTGGACAATCTCTGATTTGAAGATAAAGCACACAGGTGAATGAGAGAAGTAGGGACTTCTCTGGCAGCAGTCCAGTTCTCCTGCAGTGTCAAAAGACACAGAAGTGAAAGAGAGCCCACAGTGACAGTCTCAGACTTAGAGAACTTTGCCCAGACCCACAGGGACCTCCTAAGGTATGTGAAAGCCAGAGTGTACATGTCCCAAGGATAGCGAGCATGACAGATTTCATACAACAAACTGGAACTGAAACTGCTAATTATGCCCAGTTCAGCACTGGCGATCTTCTCTTACACTGTTTTCCAGCAAACAGCTGAACTGGAGAAAATTGTTCAAAGACAAATAATTACCGTACACGAGACTACAACTAATGCATATATACTAGGGTGGGGTATGGGGAGAAAGAATGGAAAATAAATAAGAAATAGATAAAGATGCCTCAGAAAACAAAAGAGTTTAGAAAAATGGTTTTAGTAACTCTTAAGAGATATCATTAAAATTCAAATAGAAAGAAGAGATTGATAAAGAACATAAAACAACACCAAGAGATAACAGTCCAGAAGAGCTTAGGAAAGAAAAGAATCTACCATAGAAATCAATTTCACATTAGAATAAAAAGTAAAAAGGATTGACAACACAATCAGCAACGTGGATATGATCGTGATCAATAAGATGACAGAGTAGAAGACAAAATCAATATCAGTATAAATGAAGCCCCTGGGGGGAAAAAATTGATCAAATAAAACAGGAAAAAATATTTAAATATAGTTGAGCATTTATAGAAGAAATTTTGTAGAAAGCATTTAAATCTGCATATCAAAAGAGCACACTGCTCTATGGAAAACTGTTGCAGAACAGTCATTCATTTATTCAGTTATTTATTGAACATCTGGCTGTGTTTGTGGTTCTGGGGATATCATCATAAACTAAAAGGACAGGTTTTTCCCCTTTCCCCCCACCCCACCCTGAAGTGTATGTTGTAGTCAGTGAGAAGCAGTCATCAGACAAGTAAATAATCAACATGGTAATTTCATATAGTAGGATGGTAAATACTTTTTTAAAAAAATAAGGTTTAACCATTGAGTGGGACTACTTTAGAATACGTTCTTAAGGAAAGCTTCTCAGATGAGGTGACCTTTGAGCTGGGAACTAGAAAAGGAAAATAAGGAAACAGCAAGAGCAAGTCCTCTGAGGCAGGAATGAAAGCCAGTGTCGCTGAAGAGTGGTGGCATGAGGTGAAGTCCAAAGGTAAAGAGCTGGTTTGATGCCAAGGGCAGTGCAGCAGAGTGACTCAGGGTATGCGTCCTGAAGAGCGATGGTGAGTGTGAAAAATCTAGTTTCATATCTACTAGATCGTGACCTACGGCAGGGTGGCTTCCCTGTGTGCCTCAGATTTCGCATCTGAAAACAAATAGGAATGATGAGATCACTTCCCTCGGAAGATTGTTAGAAGGATTACACTAGGGAATTCGTGGAAAAATCCTTAGAACAGTGCTTGAAAAAGAGTAAAATTTCAAGTGCTAGTTTTTATTATTTTTTACTTACCTTTCGTAAGATCTCTGGTTGACTGTAGATAATGCACTGTAAGGGTGTAGGAGCAGAAGCAGGATTCATTTAGGTGGATATTTTAACCCTCTAGGTGAGAGACAAAGGAGGCTCAGATAAAAGCCATAGCAGTCTAGAAATGGAACGAAATGGACAGATTCAGAATATACTTTGGAGATAATCAACAGAACTAGCTGATGAATTGATTGGATGTGGTGAATGAAGGAAGAGGTATAAAAGATGAATCCTGGGACTTTTACTGGAGTAATTGATTGGCTAAAGCTACTATTAACTGATAAGAAGACTGGAAAAAATTAGGTGTGATTAGAAACACCAAAGAATAAAGTTCTCTCTTGACCATGTTAACTGTCAGATATGTATTAGCTTTCCAGTGGTAACATTGAGTAGGCCATAGCTATCAATTGCTGGCAAATAAATAGTGTTTTAAAAAAATCATAAGATTGGATGAGAACACTGAGAGAGAACATTGAAAGTGGAAGAAGTAATGACTGAGCTCTGGGTACCACAATATTTAGAGTGATTAAAAATATTTAGGCCTGACCAGGTGTTGGCACAATGATAGAGCATTGGACTGGGATGCAGAGGACCCAGGTTCAAAACCCCAATGTTGCCGACTTGAGCACGGGCTCACCAGCTTCAGTGCAAGGTCGCTGGCTTTGAGCATGGGATCATAGGCATGACCCCATGGTCACTGACTTGAGCCCAAAGGTCGCTGACTTGAAGCCCAAGGTCACTGGCTGAGCCCAAGGTCTCTGGCTTGAGCAAAGGGTCACTTGCTCTGCTATAGCCCCCTGGTCAAGGCACACATGAGAAAGCAATCAATGAACAACTAAGGAGCTGCAACAAAAAATTGATGCTTCTCATCTCCCTCTCTTCCTGTCTGTCTGTCCCTATCAGTCCCTCTCTCTGTCTCTGTCACAACATATAGATAGATAGATAGATAGATAGATAGATAGATAGATAGATAGATAGATAGATAGATAGATTTAGAAGACTAAAAATAAGTAGCCAGCAAGATAGGAAGCTCTCCAGGTCATTATGAAGCCATGAGTTGCAAGAATGGATTAATTCAAACTCTTAGAGAATAGTTACTGTGTATAATGCTGCTGTGATACCGAATAAGATATAGACAGAGAAATAATAATGAGATGTGGTGACCTCTTCAGATAGTTTCCCTGTTGGAGTAGAGCATGTGAGTTGTGAAAAGAATCACAGATTAAGAAGTAGAACCACAGAAGACCCCAAATATCCAGCACAATCTTGGAAAGAAGAACAAAGCTGGAGGTGTGATACTTTCTGATTCAAACTATATTTCAGCTATCGTGATCAAAATCTTATGGTGTCGGCATAAAAACAGACACACAGATCAGTTTCTGTGAGAATAAAGAGCCTAGAAATAAACACATGCATATATGGTCAATTAATTTTTGACAGAGGAGCCAAGAATATACTGTAGGGAAAAGAAGTCTCTACAATAGTTGTGCTGGGAAAACTGGACAGCCACATGCAAAAGAATGAAACTGGGCCACTCTCTTACACTGTACAGAAAAATCAACTTCAAATTATACACTAGATGGTAAGACCTAAAACCATAAAACTTCTAGAATAAAACTTGGGAAGTAAGCTCCTTGGCTTTGGTCTTGGCAATGATTTTAACACCAAAGACAAAAGCAAAAGTAAGCAAGTGGGATTATATCAAATTGAAAAGCTTCTTCTCAGAAAAAGAAACTACCAATAAAATGGAAAGATAACTTATCAAATGGGAGAGAATACTTGCAAACCACGGAACTCGTAAGGGCTTAATATCCAAAATATGCAAGAAACTCAAACTCAATGGCAAGTCATCATCATCTTCATCAGCAGCAGCAGCAGCATCACCGTCAGATTTTAAAATGGGCAAAGGACCTGAATAGACATTTTCCCTCAAAAACTACGATGGTGGACAGGTATGTGAAAAGCTGCTCAAAATTATTAATCATGAGGTTAGTGGGGAAAAAAGACATATAGTGAGATACCAACTTATACTTGTTAGGATGGCTACTATAAAAAAGATAAGTGATGGCCCTGGCTGGTTGGCTCAGTGGTAGAGTGTCGGCCTAGCATGCAGGAGTCCCAGGTTCGATTCCCTGCCAGGGCACACAGGAGAAGCGCCCATCTGCTTCTCCACCCCTCCCCCCCTCCTTCCTCTCTGTCTCTCTCTTCCCCTCCTGCAGCCAAGGCTCCATTGGAGCAAAGATGGCCCGGGCGCTGAGGATGGCTCCATGGCCTCTGCCTCAGGTGCTAGAATGGCTCTGGTTGCAACAGAGCAACGCCCCAGATGGGCAGAGCATCACCCCTGGTAGGCCTGCCGGGTGGATCCCAGTCAGACGCATGCGGGAGTCTGTCCGACTGCCTCCCTGTTTCCAACTTCAGAAAAATACACACACAAAAAAAGTGATAACAAGCATTGAGGAGGATGTGGAGAAAGAGGACCCCTGTGCAGTGTACCTTGTACACTGCTGGTGGAAATGTACACTGGTGCAGCCACTGTGTATGTTCCTCAAAAAATTAAAAATAGAACTACCATATGATTTAGCAATTCCACTTCTGGGTATATATCTAATGAAAACAAAACCATTTTCACAAAAAGATATCTGTACTTTCATATTCATTGTATGATTACTTACAATACTCAAGGTATGGGAACATTCTAAGTGTCTGGATGAATGAGTCAAAAATATGTACTTACATGTATATGATATATATGTATATATATGTGTATATATGTATATGATATATATGTATATATGTGTATATACATATATACACATTGTATATATAATAAAATATTATTCAACCTTTAAAATAAGGAGAATTATATTTATGAAATAAATATAAAGGAATTTTTAGAGGATAAAAAGAATAAAAATAATGAAATCCTGTGATTTGCAGTGACATGGGTGAACCTGGAGGGCATTATGCTAAGTGAAATAAGCCAGGGGGAAAGACAAATACTGCGTGGCATCATGTATATGTCAAGTCTTTAAAAGAAAAGAAGTTGAACTCACAGAAGCAGAACAAAAAAAAAATGGTTTCCTAGAGGCAGGGTTGAAGAAATAAGGACAGGTTGGTAAAAAGGCACAAATGTGCAGTTATAAAGATGAATAAAGTCTGAGGATGTAATGGTGGTTATAGTTGGTGACACTGCAATATGTAGTTGAAATTTGCTAAGAGAGTAGAACTTAAATATTTTCATACCAAAAAAAGGAAGTATGTGAGTTGATAGATGTGTCAACTCTATGGGAGGAATTCTTGCACCAGGTATGTATATCGTGCTGTACACTTTAATTATCTCACAATTTCATTTTGTCCATTATACCTCAATAAAGCTAGAGTAAAATAAAATGGAAGTCTGAGAACTGAGCAGAAGAAAAAAAGAAATTTTGCCCTAAAGGGAACAAAAATGTGACAGTAGTTTTAGGGGTAATATGTTATTGAGAGAGTTTTGTTTGTTTGTTTAAATCATACTGAGGGAATGATTCATTGAAAAAGAATTGTGAAGTCTGGAAGGTAATCCAGAGCACAAGTTTAAGGACTCGGCCTTTGAGAGAAAACAGAGATACTTCAGGTGTTGAAAAAGGACAAAAGCTTGAAAGTGAGGGCACAGACAGGTGGTTTATAGTGGGGACATGAAGTTGTTCTTAATGTGTGATAGTCGTTTTAGAAAATGGGAGTGTAGGCGTACTACTAGTAAGTATAGTAGGATTGTCAAGGGAGTGGTAGTACCCATCTGAGAGCAGAGTCTTGAATTCAAGTGAGACCTGTCCTGGTTGTTTTTCTCTAGTCTGTCCTGCTGCTCTGGATTAGGCACACAGTAGGCAGATGGAAGGGGGCACAGATAAGAGTAACGGATGGTGAAATGATCAGGCATTGGAAATCCTGAAATTGTCAAAGCATAGAAAATGGAATAATGGAAATAAAAATTCTATGGATGGCACAATATCATACTAAGATACACCCTAGTGCCCTGATTGGCAAACTGAGGCTCGAGAGCCACATGCGGCTCTTTGCCCCTTGAGCGTGACTCTTCCACAAAATACCACGTGTGGGTGCTACCTCGATAAGGAATGTACCTACCTATATAGTTTAAGTTTAAAAAATTTGGCTCTCAAAAGAAATTTCAATCGTTGCACTGCTGAGATTTGGTGACTAGTGAGTTTGCCGACCACTGCCCTAGTGGATTTACAAATTTCAAGAGAAAAGGAGGGGGGGGAGAAAGAAAGGAAAGAAAGGGAAGGGGGAAGGGGAAGGGGAAGGGGAAAAGAAAGAAGGAGGAAGAGAGGGAGTGAGGGAGGGAGGAAAGAAGGGAGGAAGGAAAGAAGGAAGGAAAATGAATTTTGTTGGCTTTAGGCAACAAGGCAGAAAAAGAAATTACCTGTAAGGCTGAAAAAAATTAGTGTACTCTTTTTCAAGTTCTCTCAGTAATTCTCAATGCCAGTGATAGCAAAGCAAAAGCAATCTAAGATTTTGAGGCATATCTGTTGTCTTTCAAGTATAAAAACCATATTATACATTATCAAACAGAGAGGAATTCAGATAGTATATCTAACAATAGCTCTTTTTGGGAGAAAAACAATTCAAACAAATAAAATAAAAATCAAAATAAAAGTGAGTGAAGGATAAGATTAAATCAAGGAGGCAGACCTTGAACCCTCAGATTTTAGAAATAACAGACATACAATTATTTAAATCTGTAAGTTAGCTCAACACTTTTACATATACTTTAAATTTTCCATAAGAAGTTTTTCTTTTCCCAAAAGGGAAAGAATATCTATACAAACATATATCATGAGGGATTTCAGAACACTAAGAGCAAAATGTAAATCCTTAAAATGTAAATCTTTCTCCAGAAGAAGAGAAAAACCAGATTTCTAGTAAAACTAGATAAAAGGAAACAATGGAAAAATCCTTTCAAAACATTCTAAGGGAAAGGGCTTTTGCACTGAAATTCTATACTCAATCCTGGTGAGAAAACAAATAAAATAGTTAGAAATGTGTTTTAGAATATTTACCACCCCTATACCATCTCTGAAATAACCAAACAATAAAAACTAATATATTTTTAATTAATTCAGGAGGAAGTAGTAGTATACATGAAGCAATGGTGAGCCGAGAAACCAGTAAAGCTCATCATCTGGTTTACATAGATGCTCATAGTGTATAAAAAAAATAGAAGAAACCCAAATTCCTATATCACATCAATATGGCAGGTCCTACAGGGAGAGAGCAGAAAGAAGGAAACTCAAGCCAACGTGCTTCTTTTTGCCAAAAGCAAAATTGGCTGATGATTGAGAGAAAAGTATTTATTGAGTATATACTGAAGTTGTTTCGTGGCTACCAATGAAAGAACAGAAAGAAGATGATAACTTCCACACATGAGTTGGGGATGTGAGGAAGGCGTAGAAAACTAGACTGATTTAAGAAACATTGAGAGAAGGAGCAATAAACTGTGCTAAAGAAAATAATATGAAGTGGCAGGTAAGAATCCAAACATATCAGTAATCATAATAGATATAAATAGTTGGAATTGCTGATAAACAATAAATTGTACTTCTAAAAATTCTTTTTAAATCCACGTTGGTGCTTTTTACAAGAAATGTGCCAGGCCCTGGCCGGTTGGCTCAGCGGTAGAGCGTCGGCCTAGCGTGCGGAGGACCCGGGTTCGATTCCCGGCCAGGGCACACAGGAGAAGCGCCCATTTGCTTCTCCACCCCTCCGCCGCGCTTTCCTCTCTGTCTCTCTCTTCCCCTCCCGCAGCCAAGGCTCCATTGGAGCAAAGATGGCCCGGGCGCTGGGGATGGCTCTGTGGCCTCTGCCTCAGGCGCTAGAGTGGCTCTGGTCGCAACATGGCGACGCCCAGGATGGGCAGAGCATCGCCCCCTGGTGGGCAGAGCGTCGCCCCTGGTGGGCGTGCCGGGTGGATCACGGTCGGGCGCATGCGGGAGTCTGTCTGACTGTCTCTCCCTGTTTCCAGCTTCAGAAAAATGAAAGAAAAAAAAAAAAAACTAAAAAAAAAAAAAAGAAATGTGCCAAATCAAAATGTGAGAGAGGCTGAAAACAAAGGAATGGGACTAGACATTCGAGGCAATTGCTAATTAAAAGAAAGCACATGTAAAGTAAATACCAATAAATTGAAGATTAAAAAATTATAGAGTTTAAAGATGAGTAATTTAGCAAAAAGATGTCATTGTTATGAGCTCTTTTAGGCTCCTAATGACATAGGTTTGAAAAAAAAAAAGCTTTGAACAAAATTTACAGATATTGAATAAACACAATAAGTAAGGATAGAGAAAATTTTAATAACACAAATTTGCTCTTTTACCCTACTCACCACCCTTCCCTAACACCTACCATCCCTATGCCTCCAACTTTTCTCTCACATCACAAAAACTGGCATCTTTTTCCCCAAGATTTCTTCTCCTTGTCTGGTGTCTCAGGGTAAGTCTATCACTTTTGGAGGCAAAATTTCCAGTTCTTCATCAAATACAACCCCTTCCCTGCTAGGGGGGAAAGGGAGTAAGAAAACACTTTATTAAGAAAGAACCCACCTAAAAAAATCAGTTCAAGTTTTAAATCATTATTCATACAGGACTAGTTTTTATCTCATCTCCTTAGTATTTTAGAGAAGAAGTTTTAAATAAGATATAATCAGTAAGAAGATAATTATACATTATAATTTTATAATATGCTCATTCACAATATTTGTCTTTCTAAAGATGAAAATGAATGCAGGACCAAGCCAGGAATCTGTGAAAATGGGCGTTGTGTTAACACTATTGGGAGCTATAGGTGCGAGTGTAATGAAGGGTTTCAGTCCAGTTCCTCGGGCACTGAATGCCTTGGTAAGTTGATATATGCATATATTTTACTTGGTAAATAAAACATCTGTTTGATGATGTCATCATAGAAGGGCTGCACATATATATGCTTGTCTGCTAAACAAGCCTCCCAATCTGAGTAATCCAAATACCTCTTCCTTTAGGTACACACTTACTAAAATGACGTATTTGTCCATGTGCGTTGTTTGCACATCTATGTGTAATATAAATAACCATCTTAAACAGTCTTCCCCAAATTGATATTAATTAAAGTCTATGGAAACTGTGAGTTTGGTAAAACTTACATCAGGGGATGATTTAATTCCGAAAGAAAATATTTGTGATGTGAGGTAAGCTCCGCTGTATTAATGATATTAAAGGTCATATTTTAAAAATGCAATAATGGCCAATTTTTACTTTATGGTACAGAAAACTGTTTTAGAAAATATTTTCTTGTGGAAAATATAAATCTCAAACATCGTGTTGTATTATAATGTATATGTTGTAAACCATTTTAGTTAATTATGAGCAGGTGTAAAAGTATGAAATCCTAAAACTTTAGGCAAACAAAGAAGAAGAGAACTCATCGTTTGGCATGGTGTGAAAACAGCATGTTTCAGCTACATCAGATTTTTCTCTGAATGGTGTCATCTGCTTTAATTCTAGAAAATTGCTAGTCAAGAAAATGTATTTTGTTTTTTGTTGTCTTCAGTCTAGAGCAGGGGTAGTCAACCTTTTTATAACTACCGCCCACTTTTGTATCTTTGTTAGTAGTAACATTTCTAACCGCCCACCGGTTCCACAGTAATGGTGATTTATAAAGTAGGGAAGTAACTTTACTTTATAAAATTTATAAAGCAGAGTTACAACAAGTTAAAATATATAATAATAGTTACTTACCAAGTACTTATGTCATATTTTCGCTAAGTTTGGCAGAATAAATCTTTATAAAACAACTTACTATAGTTAAATCTATCTTTTTATTTATACTTTGGTATAACCTTCAGCCTTTTTGGACATAAAATACATAGAAAGTGTACTTTTCTTTTTTGTATTATTAATAGTTGCACTAGGATGGTTCATAAAACCATATGAAAGAGTTCTTTAAAAATAAAAAAATTTTTTTGCCTGTCTACATCAGAGAAATCCCTTTCTTTGTACTAAAAATATCTACTTAGTCAAAATGTTTGACCACTCTGTTAGATGTAGAAAATATGAGAGATTAGATTAAATAGGTACCAAATTTATAACATAGTCTAGCATTTGCTTTTCAAAAATAAATCCTGATATTTATTTGTTTTTTTAAGGGGAAATAGATTAATTTGATTTTCCTTTTATTTGGATTCTATAAAAATGGTAGTTTACTATTAGTAGTTGCTGATGGATTGAAGAAAAAAATCCACTTCTAAAATATAGTGTCACTTTTTGTCAAATTTAATAAACTGTCTATAGTGATAGAGCGTTCTATGAACTTAACCTTCAATAAAACATTACAGTTGTTAAACTGTCTTAAACAGTATGATTGTTCATATAAAAGAGTATTTACCTCGTTAAGTTATTGCTAGGAAGGAAAGTATTGATTGTCCTATTTAATTTGAAGTTCAAGCTAATGAAATGTCAGTTCCATGCCATTGATCCATTGATGCCTATTGACTACGCTGTCATTTCAGACAACCGACAGGGACTCTGCTTTGCAGAGGTATTGCAGACGATGTGTCAGATGGCATCCAGCAGCCGCAATCTTGTCACCAAGTCAGAATGCTGCTGTGATGGGGGGCGAGGCTGGGGTCACCAGTGTGAGCTTTGCCCACTTCCTGGCACTGCCCAGTACAAAAAGATATGTCCTCATGGCCCAGGATACACCACTGATGGAAGAGGTAAGGAGTTAAGGAAATTTCATGCATGTTATCAATACAGTGAACATTCATTCAGATTTGTTTGAAGGAAAAGTGAGAAAATTGATACAATAATACTAATGGCTAAAATATTTGTATGTATGTGTGTGTTTGTATATGCTTTTTTGCTAATGCTTTCAAGACTTTAAAAGATGCCATCTTCATATTCAATCTAAGAGAGGTAGAATTTATTATTACTGTATTCCCATTTTAACAGATGAGAAAACTAAAGCACAAGCTAAGGTACAAGTAGTTTTCCCAAGATCACATCCATTTTAAGAGATGGACCCAGGAATGGGACATATCTGTCTGACCCCAAAGGCCAGGCTTATAACCCCCAAACTCTACTTACTTAAATAAATGTAGCTTATTTATTTTAGGATGCACCAGAACTTATTTTGTTTGTAACATATTTACAAACCAGTTCTCATAATTGATTGGTAGTTTCCATTTTTTTTGTACAATCAACTAATGTCCTGAAAAAATACCATTTTCCTTTATTACTATACAGATTCTCAACCATGTGTCTGATTATTTGCTAATAAAACCCTTTCTTGCGAATCTAATGCAAGTGCAGATTTGAGGCCAGTCCATGGGAAATTATCACAAATTCCTAATTAGTTGAGCTTCACAAAGGTAACTTTCTAGATCCACCCAAAATAATTCATACTTAGATTGCAAAATGAGTAAAAGTTAAGTAGGGCTTTCAGCACAGTCTTTGTTTCTCTCCTCCCATCACTTCAGATTATCTTTTTATCCCTTCCATGTTGCCAATCACCTGAATGATAGAAGAGGCACTTAGCACTATTATGAATGTTGGTTGTTGGTTCTCTCATGCCAGTTTCTTAATTTCTCTTGGTTTTTAACCAGTTTGGTCCTCAAATATGGATTAATTTCTATTTGTTTTTGGTTTGGTTTTGGCCCACAGATATTGATGAATGTAAGGTTATGCCAAACCTCTGCACCAATGGTCAGTGCATCAATACCATGGGCTCCTTCCGGTGCTTCTGCAAGGTTGGCTACACCACAGACATCAGCGGGACATCATGTGTAGGTAAGGCAAGTCATCACTATGTCTGGGAGCTTGTCAGCTGCTGTTTCCTATGAGTCCCTGTGATGCCACTCTTTCCATAATGTGGTTCTTAGTATCATTGTAGTTGTCCAAGGCCTTGTTCAGGGGTGTGGGACACAGTGTTGTTCAATTCATCAAAAAGTCCTGTCAAAAAGTTACAAAAAATAAACTTTCAACATTTTACATTTTAAGGTAAGATGTATAAATGACATTTGTCAGTTTTTGATAAAAGAAAAGGACTTTTGGTTGTGGATGTGTGTGTGTTTGCATATAAAGAGAGACTGCTTTGTTCTTGTTTCTCATTGCTGTTCTTTGCATAAAATCTACCAATTAAGCATTCTCTATAATTTCCAGTTACAGAGCAGTTTCAGTATGGAAACCTACATTTTTCTTTTTTTAATTTAATTTTTTATTGTCTCATTCACACCATTCTCTCACAGGTTGGGGGTATGGGTGACTTGCATTCATTGAGGCAAATACTTGCCAAAGTATTCAACTTTGTTTTCATTGAAGAAGAAAAATCTTTTCTCCTTCATATTTCATCAACTTAACATGAATTTCACTAACGGGCCTATTTCGGTAACAAGTACACCTGGCATGGAAAGGTTAAGAAAAGCTGGAATGACTCATAGTAAACATTTGTTCACTTGGTTAGACATGAAAGTAACAGAGAATAGGCCATTGATCACGAGCTTCCAGCATTCTGTGGGCATCGATCAATATGTTTTGCAGAGGAAATGGAGATTGCTGTCAGTCAGAGTCAGGCAGAAGAAAGGTGGTGTGTTCAGATGGGGACTGTTTAAGGAGGGCTTTAACAAAGGAACTGTCTATAAAGGGGTGGGCAGCATGTGCAGAAACCACAGGGGACAGTGCTGTGTTCTGGGGCTGCAGCACTTCTGGGCCCAAAACAAGGAAGAAGAGGTTGTTGGAACCTAAAAGGACAAAGTTGTGCCCAGAGGGCTGCCTGGGAGGAGCTGTGGGCTCTGATGAAATGACTCAGCCCAGCCCACCTTGCTGGGAGGGAGTTGAGCAGACAAGGACCAGCCAGAAAACAGAGGGCAAGAGAGCAGGCTCCTGGGGGTGGACTAAGGGAAGGGCTGGACCTGGAAGGGCAAGTGGGAGGTTTCCAGTACAAACCATGACCTCACAAGATACTTAGAGGAGGGTCAGCCCAGGAAGTTTAAGAGAAATTCTGCTACATCTCCGTGTCAAAATAAAAAATTTAAAACTCTTACTTTTACGTTTATGGTTCTCAAATTGTAAACCAAAGTACATTAATCTAAAGAATTGAGTGGGGTTTTTTTAACCCAGTCATCTGTCAGGTTCTGTATTTGTCCAAGATCTGCAGATTGGTGCACAAAGTAAACCAGTACATTGCGTGAGTACAACTCGTTCTGTGCGTCATTTCTCTCGGGCTGTTTTCCATTTTAAGTTGAAGAGGAAAAGCTAAAAGCATGAAGTGAGAACACGGAGGGAGGAAAGAAGCTGGTTGTTTCTTTTAACCAAGAATTTAATCTTCACATCACTTCCACTTAGATCTTGATGAATGTTCCCAGTCCCCAAAACCATGCAATTTCATCTGCAAGAACAGTGAGGGGAGTTACCAGTGCTCGTGTCCCCGGGGGTATGTTCTGCAAGAGGACGGGAAGACGTGCAAAGGTGAGTGTAGAGTCTCTGGAGTTTGTGACCCTGGTCTGTTTCTCTCCGTTCAGATTCAAGTGCAGCTGATCAGGAGTTATACCATGTATGCCTCCTTCATCACAGCTCATCTTCTTAGGGACCGTTGTATTACTCATAGAAAATTCTAATAAGGGACACATGGTAGGAGGCAAGGAGAAGGTAAACCCAAGTTGCTCTAAGAAGCAAACCACACAAATTTAAAAATAAATAAAATTCAACAAAAACAAATTTATTTTGGTGAGGGAAGAGAGGGAGACAAATAAAATTAAAATCAGATTTCTGTTTGTTTCTTATCTAAGATTTTATTACTGCAAACTATCTTTATTACATAATTTCTGCCAAAGCCTGAAAATGAATTGGTAAATTTAAATTTTTTGCTTAGGTAGTATTAAAAAACAATTATCAAACTAAATTAGATGATTAAAATAGGTCCAATACTATACTCATCTAGTCAATTTTATATTAAATCTCAGCAGTATGAAATCAATGGACTGAGGAAATTCTGTCTATAAATTTTTGAGGTGCAGATTATTCTCAAGAAAATGAAATTTTATTTCCAAGAAATAAAATAAATAAATAAAATAGCAAACAGTACTATTCTCACGTACCTATCTCGCAAACCTTTATGAGTCAGTCTAATTTTAAACATTGTTTACAAATGAATGCAACTAAAGTGTGTGTGTTTTTAAGCTTTAAAATAATGAATTAGTCTTGTTTATAACTTATATTGCTTTGTAAATGTATTTAAATATATTTTCCCATCTTAAGTTCCAATCTAACCAAAATCGCATTTTGAGTTTTTTGTTAGTGCAGTCCAACTGTGAATTCTCTTTATGACTAGAATCGCAGATGCTGCGTTTTGTGTCCTCTGGTATTTATGATGGTGTCTTCATTTGGATGCTGAGAACCTGACTCTATGTTTGTGTTAATTCCTTTATCAGTTTACAGATTCTGTTTTATTTTTATTTAACCCCCTCCTTTAATAGGAATAAGTGACCAGCCATGTACTAATGTACTAACTGTGCATTAAATGCAGGAATTACAACCTTTATATATTAACTCTGAGAACAGTTCATGGAAACCACAGTGACATGTTCATTTAATTTCTTATTTTAAGAAGACTATGTTATGTATCACCTTCCTCATCCTAAGACAGTAGCCCATAATATTTATGCTGCTTAAGTATGTGAAAAAAAAACTGCTTGTCATAGGCATATGGAAGTCTATAAAGCTTCCAGCAAAAACATCAACAAAGTATTCCCAATAGAACATACACATCTGTGGCCTCACGACACAGGATGCACAGGCAGATAGCACGGCTCTGATTTTCATGGACTTCTCTCTCGTTTCAGACCTTGATGAATGTCAGACCAAACAGCACAACTGCCAGTTCCTCTGTGTCAACACGCTGGGAGGTTTCACCTGTAAATGTCCACCTGGTTTCACCCAGCATCACACTGCGTGCATTGGTAAGACAAACTATAAATGGGACATTGTCCAAACTTTTGATAATTGTGTAAAACTTGTACTTAAAATGGTAATGTTTCAGTACTTATAGTTAGAACCAATTCCTCATAATTAATGCTCTAAAAATGTTGCTAATAATATAGAATTTCCCCCCCTTAGGAACAATATTCAAAGGAAAAAAAGCACTATGTAGTCTAAGCACACACACACAGTAGGCATATCCCAAGCGTGCCTTTATATTGCATCTAAATATAACCATGTGTGTTCAGATAAGATAGGACTAAGGTTCACTATAATTTCCAGGCGTCCCCAAACTACGGCCCGCGGGCCGCATGCGGCCCCCTGAGGCCATTTATCCAGCCATCCACCGCACTTCCGGAAGGGGCACCTCTTTTATTGGTGGTCAGTGAGAGGAGCACTGTATGTGGTGGCCCTCCAATGGTCTGAGGGACAGTGAACTGGCCCCCTGTGTAAAAAGTTTGAGGACCCCTGATAGACCATGCTAATGAACACACTGGGTTTACATTAGAAGGCCCATATGTTAAGGGACTTTCAGTCGAGTTATCAAAAACCATGTCCTCAGTCAACCTAAAATAGTGCTCTAATTTCAGATCTCTTGAAATAAACTTTTTCTTAGCACTTTGCCTTTAAATACAGTGAATCCTGGCATACATGTCCCTAACATGCTGTTCTCACATTGTGAAAGTTAGGCTTTCCTATTTCAGTTTTCACTTTATGTAATGAAATTTGAGTCAGGTAATCATTGGGAGGCTTGTTCCTCTCCTCCTTCATGCTTTGCCAGACAACAATGAATGCGGGTCCCAGCCTTCCCTCTGTGGAGCAAAGGGCATCTGTCAGAACACCCCTGGGAGTTTCAGCTGCGAATGCCAAAGAGGGTTCTCGCTTGATGCCACTGGACTCAACTGCGAAGGTGGGTTTTTTTGCTCAAAGCCCCTTAATCCGATACAGCATACTATTTTCTGTCTACTTCCAAGCCACTAAATGTGAAATATTGATCATCTCAAAAGAAGAAAAAAGTACTTAACAAATTAAAACACAGCAGTTGGTTTTTGTTCATAAGTCTTCATACATTATGTTGGGGGCAGAGACAACTTTAATGTGATGAAACAAAATTTGGTGAGAACTAATTGGCTTTTAAAGTAACTACATTAATGACTTAATTATTGAACTAAAAAAGACTTCTGTACCTAATATGGTTTACCGTAGTATACGAGTACACTAGGAGAAAAAGAAAAAGGGCGTTTGTTCTAGGATACCTAAATGTGTAAAAGTTAAGTTTAAGAAAAAGGGCCAGTCTGGCCTGTGGTAGCGCAGTGGATAAAACATCAGCCTGCTGCAGGTTCAAATCCCCAGGCTTGCCTGGTTAAGGCACATATGGGAGTTGATGCTTCCTGTTCCTCCCCCCTTCTCTCTCTCTCTCTCTCTCTCTCTCTCCTCTCTAACATGAATAAATAAAATCTTTTTTAAGAAAAAGAGCCAGTTATTATTAGAGACTTGGAGAAATACACCGAAAGCACTTGGGGAAACAGATGGCTGTTTTTCTGTTATTTAGTCTGAGACTCCAATTCACCCTCTTTTCTAGAAAGGGCATTTCTCTAAAGTCTACCGTGCAGTAGCTATTTCCTATGAAGGCCAAGAAAAATTTCCAGTGCAAATAAAATAAAAATCTGCCTGTGGTTCTCCAGTATTTCCATTGTAGGACAAATGTATTAGGATTGGTCTCTTTTATAAAACACCCATACCAGAGATTATGAGACTATATACAACACTTCTGTATTTTATTTAATATTGTAATTTGTGTTTTACTGATTTTAGTCACCCCTTACTTATTCTTAGAAATTTATGATCATGAATTCTAAAGATATATTGAAAGTTTTTAAGATACTCCTTATAAGAATTATAGGGATTTATGTGTATCTAATTTGCCACCAAGAAAAATTCAGTTTAAAATTTTTCATTTTAATATTTTATATTTGAAGTCATTGAGACTTTGAAAGTATTCTGAACATACAGCTGCTGGACATGTGTGAGCTCAGCTTGTGACTATTCACATACGATACCATTTATTAATTATCCATATAAATTTGTTACATACACATCAGACATGCCAATTTTATTTCACTTTTTATGGGTAGATTTCAAAGCCTCAACTGTCACTCCAAAAGAGTATGCACGTATGAACAAAGAAATTATTCCATATGTGTAATAATACCATTTTGTGTCTAAAAATAAAATTTGCCTCTAGTTACTCTTGAATGATAAAGAAATTTTATGTGCAAAACAATTATATTTTTATAGATATCTCTCTAGTGCTTCTATCTTCCTGACAATGATGATTACGTGTCAGTCACTTTTGAATCTACTAGAATATGTAATGCAAATATATTTAAACCAAATAAATCAGACCATATGCAAGTTAATCCATCCAAAATGCACAACATGCTGTGGTCGACTTGCTGCAATCAAATGCTAGAGCACTGACGTAGCATGGTCTGGTGGACAGTATAAGAATGCAGTCTTAGAACCATTCCTTGTACCGCCCCTGACTAGTGACCACGTGACTTGGAAAAATCACCACCTCGCTGTGCGTTCTGTTTGTTTGTTCCCCATAGAGTAGTTAGTGCAGGCTGTGTTTGGAGTATATTTAAGAATAGTAGGGAAAGGTTACCTAAAGATCTTGCCGGGCTTGTTTTTACAGATGTCGATGAGTGTGATGGAAACCATAGGTGCCAGCACGGCTGCCAGAACATCCTGGGAGGCTACAGATGCGGCTGCCCTCAAGGGTACATTCAGCACTACCAGTGGAATCAGTGCGTCGGTGAGCACTCACCTCTTACGTAGCATCTGCTTTTCTCACCGCAAAGTATCTTTAAAGTAAAATGAACACATAATAAAAAGTTGACATGTCAAGATAGCCTTTGAATCCTGGAACTTAAACAACAGTGCTTAGGATTGATGCATAGGGGTCCATTATATTAGTCTCTATCCTTGTGTACGTTTCGAAATACCCACAGTGAGAATGTGGTCTTAAGTACCTGAAAGGTAACTCAACTAAAGCTTATATAATTGTAATTTTCTGCTAGATATAATTTCAAGTTTCTAAAGATGATGTCAAGAATCATCGTCTTCTTTTGCCAAGGTCAGTGGCTTTTTATCAGTAATGTAGTATCTTTAGATTTGGGGTTGAAGGCTTACCCATTCATCCCCCTCATACAAATCTAAAGGAATTCAGATCGACTTAATAAGGGCTGTCCATCTGAGCTGTCCCGTCACATAGATGTAATGAAGGGGCTGAAGTACTCTAAGGTAGAAATAGTACCCAGTTACAGAAAAGTCTATTAAAAACGCCACAGACAGGCCCTGGCCGGTTGGCTCAGTGGTAGAGCGTCGGCCTAGCGTGCGGGGGACCCGGGTTTGATTCCCGGCCAGGGCACATAGGAGAAGCGCCCATTTGCTTCTCCACCCTCCCCCCTCCTTCCTCTCTGTCTCTCTCTTCCCCTCCCGCAGCCAGGGCTCCATTGGAGCAAAGATGGCCCGGGCACTGGGGATGGCTCCTTGGCCTCAGCCCCAGGCGCTAGAGTGGCTCTGGTCTCGGCAGAGCGATGCCCCAGAGGGGCAGAGCATCGCCCCCTGGTGGGCAGAGCGTCGCCCCTGGTGGGCGTGCTGGGTGGATCCAGGTCGGGCGCATGCGGGAGTCTGACTATCTCTCCCTGTTTCCAGCTTCAGAAAAATACAAAAAAAAAAAACCCAAAAAAACGCCACAGACAGAAGTGTTTGTAAAATAAACTTAGTAGGCACTTCTCTCTGTTTCTTGCATTGATAATAAGTCCTGGGAATTCTCCTTTAAGGGAGAGATTGATCAAAAAGAATACTCTTCTGTATTTGAGTAACCAACTAACTTACTTAGCTGCCTAATTTCTTGTTTCCATGTGAATGCACTTCATAGGCATACCACCCAACACATTGTGGCACCGGATGCTAGCATAACTGAGCAGAAAGAACAGCAGAAGTCACAACTAATCTGTGACCATGTGCCACGTCAAAGACAGGTGCTTTGCCACACCATGAGCACATACTCATAGGGGTAACTGCAAAAACTCTTAATGATCAAGAAGTTAAGGACAGAGTTTTAAAGGATTATCAAAGTGATGAGTTAGGCTGCCAATCAAAATAATTTCATAACTTTAATTTCTTTTTTCTCTTCATAGGAAAATAACAGGTTGCAAAAGTCCATATGCCCTGATTTATTGATTCATAAAGAGAGGCAAGGTGTAGCCACATTCTTCAGATTATAGAGCCGTGATGGCAAACCTTTTTATAAAAACCACCCCCTTTTGCAGTGCTGGTCAACCTGGTCCCTGCCGCCCACTAGTGGGCATTCCAGCTCTCATGGTGGGTGGTAGCAGAGCAACCAAACGGCGCCACGATTGGCCCACCATGAAAGCTGGAATGCCCACTAGTGGGCGGGAGGGACCAGGTTGACCAGCACTGCAAAAGTGGACGGTTTTTATAAAAAGGTTCGCCATCGCGGTTATAGAGAGAGGTACTCTTTTAGATAGCTATTAAAACAGTGTGAAACACTTTTATTATATTGAATTGTTTATGAAATATGATGCCCAACAGTTTATTTAGCAAATAAAATGGACTTGTTGGTTAATTCTGTAAAACTAAATGCAAAAGAAAGACCCCCAATATTTCACACATGTCAGCTTATATTAGAAATCTTGTTTTAAAGGCAATCATAAGTAGAAACAGGAACATGTATGGAGAATCAGCTCAATTTCCAACTTTTTAAGTTTCCTGAAGTTTCTGTCCATAAACATCTAGTGCAAAAATAGCTACAGAAGTGTTTACTAAATTTGGTCTGACTTAAAATGAAGACTGTGTGGTATACCCCAGATCCCCTTTGTGGGACCCTTGGAGTGGGCACCTCAGCAAGGCAGTCACCCCAGGACATCCCACGCTGGAGTCCAGCCAGAAGCCAGGTGCTCTGTAATCAGGAGGGGACCCTGTGCACAGAAGGATAAATGGTTTCAAAGATGAGATCAAAACTAAAGACACATAAGCAGCTATTCCCAACTGTAAGTATTCATTTGTGAGCTTATCTGCTAAAACGGGCACCTCTAAGCAGGTAGGTCCCCAAGTGAGTACAATGCAGCAGAGATTTATTTGAAAGGTTCTAGATGTTTTCTGGGAGTTGGTTTTTTTGTTTGTTTTTTTTGGAGGGGTTGTAACAGAGGGAGACAGAGACACAAATAGGGACGGACAGACAGGAAGGAAGAGAGAAGCATCAATTCTTCGTTGCGGCACCTTAGTTGTTCATTGATTGCTTTCTCATATGTGCCTTGACTGGGGGACTACAGCAGACTGATTAACCCCTTGCTCAAGCCAGCGACCTTGGGCTCAAGCTGACGAGCCTTGCTCAAACCAGATGAGCCCACGCTAAAGCTGGTGACCTCGAGGTTTCAAACCTGGGTCCTCCACATCCCAGTCCACTGCGCCACCACCTGGTCAGGCTGAAAAGTTCTAGTCTTTGTGATTTCGTGCAAAGTTGAGGAACCCAGCTGATCTCTAATAAAATTGCTGACTTTTCTTGCCTTGAATCTACACAACACAGTTGAAATTTTAACTCAAATACATAGCAGTCATAGGATTAAACAACTCATCATGAACTAATAAGAGCAATAAGTTAGCAAAAAAAACAAGAATTATGACAAAATGCAAATTAAAAGGCACAAATCATTTTTTATTTGTCACTGTATGTGTATGTCTTCAGTCATTCATATGACTGAGGGGAGATACAGAATGAACTATTTCAGACAGATATATTGGGGTCTTCTACTAAAGGAACAGAACTGTTAATGTATCAAATAATTTAAGTACTTTATATTGTAAACCTACAATGTTATTAGTACTACTTTTTTTGTGACAGAGACATAGAGACAAAGAGAGGGACAGACAAACAGGAAGGGGGAGAGATGAGACGCATTAATCCTTCCTTAGTTGTTCATTGATTGCTTTCTCATATGTACCTTGACTGGGGGGGAGAGGTTACAGCAGAGCAAGTGACCCCTTGCTCAAGCCAGTGACCTTGGGCTCAAGCCAGCAACCTTGGGCTTCAAGCTGGCAACCTTTGAGCTCAAGCCAGCGACCATGGGGTCATGTCTATGATCTCACATTTAAGCCAGTGACCCTGTGCTCAAGCTAGTGAGCCTGCACTCAAGCCAGATGAGCCCACACTCAAGCCGGCGACTTCAGGGTTTCAAACCTGGGTCCTTTGCATCCCAGTTTAATGCTCTATCCACTGTGCTGCTGCCTGGTCATATAGTACTACTTTTGATTTAAGAAAAATGACAGTTCTTTGTTATAAGTGTTAATACTGAAAAAAGCTTTTGGCCCTGGCCGGTTGGCTTAGTGGATAAGAGCATCAACCCAACATGTGGATGTCCCAGTTTGATCCTCTGTTGGGCACACATGAGAAGTAACCATCTGCTTCTCTTCCTTTTCCTCTCCCCCTTCTCTCTCTCTTCCCCTCTCGCAGCCAGTGGCTCTACTGGTTCGAGCATCAGCCCCAGGCACTGAGGATAGCTCGGTTGATTCAAATATCATCCCTAGATGGGGGTTGACAGGTGGATCCCAGTCTGGGCGCATGCAGGAGTCTGTCTCTCTATCTCCCCTCCTCTCACTTAAAAAAGAAAGAAAGAGCCTGACCAGGTGGTGGTGCAGTGGATAGAGCATCGGACTGGGATGTTGAAGACCCAGGTTCGAGACCCCGAGGTCACCAGCTTGAGTGCGGGCTCATCTGGTTTGAGCAAAAGCCCACCAGCTTGGACCCAAGGTCGCTGCCTCGAGCAAGGGGTTACTCGGTTCTGCTGAAGGCCCGCGGTCAAGGCCATATGAGAGGGCAATCAATGAACAACTAAGGTGTTGCAACGTGCAATGAAAAACTAATGATTGATGCTTTCTCATCTCTCTCCGTTCTTGTCTGTCTGTCCCTGTCTATCCCTCTCTCTAATTCACTCTCTGTAAAAAAAAAAAAAAAAAAAAAAGAAAGAGAGAAAGAAATAAAGAAAGATTTTTTCTTTCTTTTTTTTTTTTCTGAAGCTGGAAATGGGGAGAGACAGTCAGACAGACACCCGCATGCACCCGACCGGGATCCACCCGGCACGCCCACCAGGGGCAAAGCTCTGCCCCTCCGGGGCGTCGCTCTGCCGCGACCAGAGCCACTCTAGCGCCTGGGGCAGAGGCCAAGGAGCCATCCCCAGCGCCCGGGCCATCTTTGCTCCAATGGAGCCTTGGCTGCGGGAGGGGAAGAGAGAGACAGAGAGGAAGGAGGGGGTGGGGGTGGAGAAGCAAATGGGTGCTTCTCCTATGTGCCCTGGCCGGGAATCGAACCTGGGTCCCCCGCACGCCAGGCCGACGCTCTACCGCTGAGCCAACTGGCCAGGGCAAAAGGGCTTTTAATTGAAATGAATACTTAAAACAATTTCCAGCCAGTTACCATAGAACATTGATCACATTCTAGTGCATAGGTTATACAAATGTGACATTCTCAAATATTTGTAAGCATCATAATTATTCAAATTTGAAAATAAGTGATTATTAGCATTTGCAAATGAAGAAAAATTATGTCTTAATATATGAAGCTTTTAGTTATTTAGTGTTAGTAACTTCCAGTTGCCTCTATGGCTCTTCAAAATAATTCGAACATAGCTTGGTAAGGCTTGAGTCAACTCAAAGTATGTCTCACACAAGAACATATTTTAAAAGTCAAATTACATAAGTCTATAAAATTATACTATGATGTACATTTATAGCATATAAACATGAAATATATCATGGTGCTCCCAAAAATAATATATACTGAAATTTTTTTTGTCATTGGTATGTTAAATGAAATTTATTCAATTAATTGGTTTTGCCTCTAAGTTTTCTACTTAACAGAATGCCCAATACTATATTCATAGAAGTATCAGTTTGTTAAATTATAACCTAATTTGCATTCTCTGTTAGGAGAGAAACAGTGCATATAAATGTCAGATGTGATCATAAAAGCAGATGAGAATTGGTGGCAGAATCCCAAGTCTTCTGTCTATAGAAATAAAATAACAGTTATATTTATGCGATAGGTAGCTTAGTTATTATGAATTTATTTAAATACTTCCTTCCCACAAAATGAAGGCTAAGAATTTGTACATATTAGATAATCATAGCATATTTTATATCCAGTGTTTAAGAATTCTGTATTTGGTGGTCTGATTTTATTCTGAAACTATAATCATGATACAAAAATGTGCCTGATGACATCTACCCTTTCAGTAACCTCTATGCG
This sequence comes from Saccopteryx leptura, assembly GCF_036850995.1. NCBI lineage: Eukaryota > Metazoa > Chordata > Mammalia > Chiroptera > Emballonuridae > Saccopteryx > Saccopteryx leptura. The sequence goes on along the minus strand of NC_089506.1, from coordinate 186,043,449 downwards.
GTACTTAATGGCATTTAATTTCCTGTCTGCATGGCTTCTTCACTAAGACTCCATCTGCATCTTCCACAATCTCCCTGAGCCATGCCTGCTCAGCGCCGCCTCTAGCTGTGGTGCCCAAGCACACACCCACTTGCAAACAGGCTCGTTTCCCTGCATGGCCTGAAACATACACTTGTCATATATTAAGTAAACAGACACACTACACTTCGCTGGAGTCACAAGAATTTGAAAGAATCTCCCACAGAACAGATGTGACTTGTGCCCAGGGTGAAATTTGAATTGTAATAAACCCCAAAGGAGTCAAGCCACATGCTATGTATCAACCAGACAGTTAAGAGCAAAGTTGTTATCTCCAAATTTAAAAGCACGATTACCGTCTTTTATATACACATAACTGACAGACACAGGCAACAGCGTGGTGATGGCCAGAGGGAAAGGGGGTGGAGGGAGGTGGAGGTGAGCACAGGGGGGGAAAGGGAGGGAAAGAGACTTGGCTTTGGGCCGTGGGTGCAGACTCAGTGTGCAGGTGATGCTTTATTGAGTTGTACACTTGAAACCTGTATGGTTTTGCAAACCACTGTCATCCCAATAAATTCAATTAATAAAAATAGGTTAACTAATTAAACCTATCCCCCAAAATAAAAGAATAAACATGGGTAATCACAAACAAAACATAAATAAAAGCACAATCAGGTTTTGAAAATGTAAAAATTATAAATGCAGTAATATATAGTAAGCCTGCGGCAGCATTTAAATTATAGTGTTAGTCATTTCAGTTGGAAAGCCTGTGTCAGCTGATGGTTGGATGCACTCCATCTCAGGGGCACAGTCTGCACCTAATGGTCCTCAAGCAATTAAAAGTTGATTGTTGGTTCAATAGACCTAATTAAATAATGTTTTTTCAATTATTTTTATGGCCGTGGCTGGTTGCTCTGTGGGTTAGAGCATCATCCCGAAACACCAAGGCTGTGGGTTCAATCCCCGGTCAGGGAACATGTGGGAAGAGGACAGTGAATGCACAATTAAGTGGAGCAAAAATGAATGCTTCTCCCTCTTCTTCCCTTTGTCTCTCTAAAATCAATCCATTTTAAAAAATAATATAATGATTTTCATGTACGGTAATTACATTTCTTATATATTTTCTCCACATATAGTGTAATGAGGGCTTTGAGAATTGCTGGGAGAATGCATACAAATACAGCTGTAGCAGAAGCTTTGTTTAAACTGAGGTATCATTCACATACCATACACTTCACCTTTGTAAAGTACATGTAGTTTTTAGTACAGTCTCACTAGAATGGGCAACCAGCAACACCACAACATTTCCAGCATCCCAGAAGGAAACTCCATCCCCACCGGGTGCCATTCTCCATTTCTTCCTCGCCACAGCCTCTAGCAACCAGTAATTTTCTGTCTGTGCACCTGGCTGAGATAGAGGCTGTAGGAGTAACCTGCTAAGAGAAGAGGGACTCCGTAGGCACACTGCAAATACCGGTACCAAAGGGCTGCTGACGTATTCATAAACAGCACAAACTGTTTTTAAAAATGTTGGGCAGGCTTTTTTACAGCCCTAATGTAGGAGGATTTGGGTTTTGTCGTTGTATTATCTTTTATTTTCACATGCTTTGCAAATCGGCCATCTTCCTAAACATTTCTTAAATGCGGTTGTCGAGTTACTTCTCCTGTGAAATCCTAGGTACTCTGGGACTCGGGCTCTTCTTCACGTCGCCGCCCCTTCCCCATGTAAAGAGTTTCTCACTTTGTGTTAATAGATGAGAACGAATGCTCCAATCCAAATGCCTGCGGCTCTGCTTCCTGCTACAACACCCTGGGGAGCTACAAGTGCGCCTGCCCCTCGGGCTTCTCCTTTGACCAGTTCTCCAGCACCTGCCACGACGTCAATGAGTGCTCCTCCTCCAAGAACCCCTGCAATTACGGCTGCTCCAACACGGAGGGCGGCTACCTCTGCGGCTGCCCGCCCGGGTACTACAGAGTGGGACAGGGGTAAGGCCGGCCCCCCTCCCGCACGCAGGAAAGCCAAGGCTGTCCGGCAGGGCACGGTCTAACCCTGGCTTCCCTCCCCGAGTTCAGGCCGCCTGGCCACCTGGCACTGCAGGGGAGCGAGTGGTAATTAGAAGCCCAGGAGACAAAAGCTTTGATTGCTGAGCGGATAGGAGAGAGAGGCACCAAGAAGGCATATGGATTCTATCCCTGTTACAGGATTACCTCCGTTCTGGTTTGCATAAGATTTGACCTTGTGCACAGATCCCACTCTTGCCCCCCCACATAAAGGCCTGAATTGATTCAATCAGATCCCTCCAGGCCAAAGACTAGCAGATATTTAAAAATGCAGCTCACCTGTTGCCATAGACACCTGGGTTGTGAGGTATAAGTGGAAATGGCTTCTCCCCAGATTTTTCTGAGTTTTGGCAGGTGCCAGCCCAGAGGTTGAGGAAGGAACTTGTCCGGCTCTGCTCCTCCGGCTTCATGTTATTGCGCAGAGGAGAGCTGTCTCATTGGTGTGGTACCGCTCTGCCGGGGCCAGCTCCGCTGGGCTGGATTTCCTCCGGCCAAGCATGTTTTCCCTGGTGCTGCCTCCCAGGCCCTGGCGGCTGGGGCTGGGGCTGGCCACCCCCTTCCAGGCAGCCTGGCAGCAGCACAGGAGATGGAAATTTAGGAGTCAGTCAGGGTCCTCTTGCTCGCAGAGAACAGTATGTGAGACAGGCAGTGAGGGGATGGACTGTCTGTCCACCACTGCTACAGAACAATGCTTGAAACTAAAGGACTGGCCTAGACACGGGTCATTTAAAGCCATCTCTGACTCTTTCACCAAGCCAAACAGGAAGGAGTTCAGAAATCTCCACCATTACGGCAGAGGGCTTTGTTGTGAGCAACAGAACTTCTCTTAGCATTCATTCTCTTGGAAATTCATACTCTGCTTTTGCTTTTCCCAGTTAACTACACTCAAGTGCTTCAATCTAATTAGGATTAAAAATTGGGGATGCGGCCCTGGCCGGTTGGCTCAGCGGTAGAGCGTCGGCCTGGCGTGCGGGGGACCCGGGTTTGATTCCCGGCCAGGGCACATAGGAGAAGCGCCCATTTGCTTCTCTATCCCCACCCCCCTCCTACCTCTCTGTCTCTCTCTTCCCCTCCCACAGCCAAGGCTCCATTGGAGCAAAGATGGCCCAGGTGCTGGGGTTGGCTCCTTGGCCTCTGCCCCAGGCGCTAGAGTGGCGCTGGTCGCAACAGAGCGATGCCCCAGAGGGGCAGAGCATCGCCCCCTGGTGGGCAGAGCGTCGCCCCTGGTGGGCGTGCTGGGTGGATCCCGGTCAGTCGTATGCGGGAGTCTGTCTGACTGTCTCTCCCCGTTTCCAGCTTCAGAAAATCGGAAAAAAAAAAAATTGGGGATGCCTCTAAAGCAGCGGTTCTCAACCTGTGGGTCGCGACCCCGGCGGGGGTCGAATGACCAAAACACAGGGGTCTCCTAAAGCCATCAGAAAATACATATAATATGGCTTTAGGCGACCCCTGTGTTTTGGCCGTTGGCCCCCCGCCGGGGTCGCGACCCACAGGTTGAGAACCGCTGCTCTAAAGGAAATCAAAACACTGATCTGAAAGGATATATGTGCCCCTATACTCATTGCAGGATTACTTACAATAGCCAAGATATGGAAACAACTTAGGTGTCCAGTGATAGATGAATAGATAAGGAAGGTGTGGGGTGTGTGTATATGTGTGTGTGTGTGTTATTATATACCACGCACAGAGTGGAATATTAGGGATATTTCTCCTCGTATAATTCGGGGGAAGCCTAGAGCTCACTCTCAGAAGAATTTTGCTGTTCAAAATAAGGGAATAATCTCATTTATGAAGTGTTAAAAGTTTCAGAGAATATTAGCTTTTTATGTTTATGAGTTTAGAGCTTGCTTTGTTGGTTTGTTTTTTGTTTTATTTTTAATTCATTAGGATGACACGGTTCACCAAACCACACAGGTTTTGAGTGTATGACTCAATACTAACACCAGCTACACCCTGCACCATGTACCCCCCACCCCATGCAGTCTGTTGGTTTCTTATTTCTGAAAAGTCTTTGCTCTCCCAATGGAAAAACTATCGTCAAAGTTAGTGATCAAGTCTAACACCACCTTGCTTCTTGTCGCAAATAGCCACTGCGTCTCAGGAATGGGCTTTAACAAAGGGCAGCACCTGCCACTGGATGCAGAGGTGGACGAGGAAAACGCCCTGTCCCCGGAAGCCTGCTATGAATGCAAAATCAACGGCTACTCTAAGAAAGACGGCAGACAGAAGAGAAGTGTCCCTGAGCCCGAACCCACTGCTGTGAGTAAACCTCACTTTGCTCGGTTGCAGATTTTATCCATAGAAGTCGTGTAAATAACAGAGTACACACTTATGTACGTTTCAGGCTCAGTGAAGCTAGGACTATCTTTTAATGTCATGGCTAAATTTATGGACACGACATGGCAGAGACAAGTAATTTGAAGTTAGTTGATTATTAATTCAAAACATAAGGATGCGGGGGGTACTTTAGGGTTCATAGTTTCAGATCATATGTTTTACTTTTTTCATTTATGCCAAAGGGAATAAGATATCCGCCTAGGAAATACTGATGTTGAAAGATTCAAAAACACTGTTTTGAATTTGTCCAGTTCTGGTTTATACATCTGCAGTAAACTAGGCTGATTTCCATTTTCAGTAGGTAAGCCAACTAGGTCTCATACTCTGTGACATTTATAAGTTAGGTGTTCCTCCCATAAAAATTTTATCTCCAAATAACTTGGTATTTTCTGAGGACCTGAAGATGTGAGTTGCCTGCTGCGGGGGTTTCTTGGTCGTAAACGGCCTTCAGCAGAGTGGTTAAAGGGACGGGCCACAGACTGCCAGGTTTTGAATATGTTCTCTGGCTCTCCCACTTGTTACTCATGTGACATGAGAATAAAAATACTTACTGCTAAAGGGTAACAGGTGGATTAATTGAGTTGATAGTGTGAGGTGCCTCGAACAGTGCCGGGCATATATATTGCACACATTTAGCGAATGTCACTGAGTAATATCTAGAGATGTTGATGATTTTCCCAAAGATGAGGGATAGCACCACTCTCGTCAGCTAACATTACTAACAAATTCTTCCACCAAAAAAACCTAGTCAACAGCTAACTGGCCGTGTGAATTGGGCAACTTGCTTCAGTTTTCTGGGCCTCGGAGACTTTCTTCATCTGTGAAATGAGATTGTTCTAGTCAAAAGGTCTGTGATTCTATTTTATAATAATAAATAGACCAGCATTACCTTTACCTTAAGTAAACTAAGGTATCTAACTGATTGAAATATGACAATTGAGATGTTTATCAAGTACCCTGAACTACAAATCCCGAAATGCTGTCTGTGAAACCTTCCCATCATGATATTTGGGCTCTGAGTCTGTCTGAATGTGGACGGGCACTTCTGGGCCACTGCAAGCAAGTGCTTAACAGGTGCCCAATCAAAGCACTGGGTTTGGTTTGGTTTTGTTTTGTTTGTGTATGTGTTTGGGGTATTTTTGCATGTCTTACTAAAATAGCATCCTTAACCCTCCTCTCCCTCTGATCAAGTGAGTTTATCTGGTCCCTGCCCCACTGGCTTTTACCAAAGCTGCTCAGACCCCAGCCCTGCGGACTCAGCAGGTCCCTCCCTCCGCACTAATGGCCCTTAGTAAACACACTCCCACATCCACTTGTGGTTTGTGGGTCTTACAGCTCAAGCCAGGCCTTCCGAGTGCAGATTCCTCTGGGGACAGTCACTGCTGGATAACAGCTGCACTTCTTCTTTTGACTCCAGGAAAAAAAAAAAAAAAGCAATTGTTTTCAAAATTGTATTTTTTTTATTAATAAGCATGATATTCCAGAAACTCATTAAAAAAAATAAACTTAAAATGTTAATGCTGTGTGTAAGCTCAGCCTGTACCTTTACCCGGTTAAGGCAGAGAGTTATAGGACAAGCCCTGTGGAATTGACCTTTTCTCCCAACCGAAAGGAAGCTACTGTCACCTCCTTCGCCAGCACTACTCCTAAGGAAGTGGGGGAGGGGGAGCAGTAAGCTCCAGCCCCCGGCCCCTTTGGAGGTGTCCCCTGGCGCTGTAGCAACTCTTCCTGCATCGTTTCCTGCTTTTCCTCCAGGTCGAGCAGATCAGCCTGGAGAGTGTCGACATGGACAGCCCCATGAGAATGAAGTTCAACGTCTCCGGCCTCGGCTCTAAGGAGCACATCCTGGAACTCATGCCCGCCATCGAGCCTCTCAACAACCACATCCGCTATGTCATCTCCCAAGGGAACGGCGACGGCATCTTCCGCATCCACCAAAGGAACGGGCTCAGCTACTTGCACACCGCCAAGAGGAAGCCGGTGCCCGGCACGTACACACTGGAAATCACTAGCATCCCTCTCTACAGGAAGAAGGAGCTTAAGGAACTGGAAGACAGCAACGAGGACGACTACCTCCTAGGGGAGCTCGGCGAGGCTCTCAGAATGAGGCTGCAGATCCAACTCGATTAACACGTACAGACCTGGTTCCGGGCTCAAATCCCTGCACAGCCAGCCTTCAGAAGCCTTTGAAAATCAATGACTCATTTGAAAGAGGAGAAAAAGACAACTTTTGTTTCTTTCCTCCCTGTCTCAGACTTCAGAATGTTGACCCTCACAGGGAGGGATAATTTAGACTCTGGTGTGGCCAAAGATTTGAGTACAAAGGCAACCATGGTTACTGTATTTTTTTTATATAACTTCACTTTAAAATATATTAAAAAAAAAAAAACTAAATGTTCAAGAGATCAGCATATGGCACTAAATGCACAAAAATAATGTGAGCTTTTTTTTTTCCTGTTAGCAGTCTGTAACACTTTGGGTATTTTGCTATAGTTGCTAAGTAAAAAAAAAATATAGATGTTTATTTATTTTTAATGCAGTAATATATGGAGAAATGAACAAACTATGTAAACAAAAAGGGAAACTCACTTGTTTTTCTTTAGATTTATAAATTTGAGCTATTTCTTTTAGAGGTGCTTTTTAAAAATTCAGTAGATTCAAGAGATGTTTCCTTTGGTTTTCTGCCAGTCGTCCAACTGGTACACATCTGATTATTTTAAAGAAAGCCTCACAGAGCTGAATGGGCAGTGTAATCAATAATTTAAAAAGACGGAAATGTCATTACATCCTTTGTGAAGGAGACCAAAGCCAGAGCAGCTCACTGTGACGATATCTCACATCACCGGACACACCAGGCAACGAAGATGAAGCACAACACTGTAGCAAAATACCTTGACTGCTTGTGAGACCAGTAGCGTTGCAGGCCAAACCGTACTGTATTTCTTTCTCATAACCTCAAGGAAGCACGTGTGCTCCCCACGACACCTCATTCTTACCCAGGGTGTGCTGCGTACTTGTGGTACTATAGGCAGCTGAAGAACCGCCATTCCTTTGACAAGGAACACCTGGCGTTCTGTAGTGTTTGGTGCTGTCTTAGATTAATGGTGCATTTACTATGTTCAAGCTATTTCAGGATTGCCATATGTGCAAACAAATCATGCAGTACAGCCAAGGAATATATGTTGTTGTTTTTTTTAAATCCATTTTTTTAGAATTTTCATTAATACTGTAGTTATACACCATATGCCTCATTTTATCATAGCCTATTGTGTATGAAAGATGTTTGTACAATGAATTGATGTTTAGTTTGCTTTAGTCATTTTAAAAGATATTGTACCAGAATGTGCTATATAATAAGAGTACGTGTCCATGTTCTTCTCAACCCAAGAACCTGTCCCTGGACCAGTGACCAAACCTCATATGTGAAACGGCCAAAGCACATGCAGGCTCCGGGTTGTTCCTCCCACACCTGTGCTGACCAAAGATTAGTAACCAGTTATATCCACTTTGGGGTTCTTTTGTTCTGTTTTGTTTTGTTTTAATAACTAAAGAGAGAAACAGTGTAAATTTGTAATCAAGTGTTTGTGAGGAAAAAACTTATGGTTTTGGGTCTTGTTTGTTTTTGTAGGTCTATGTATCAAATATGACACTTTTCTTGCAATAAAGCTTATTTTGGGGTAGTTTTCTGGTTGAGCGTTTTACGGGACTACAACCCCCTGTTGCTTTTGTGGGAGGGGCTGTGTGAAAGAAAGTACCAGAAGGAGAGCCAGACATGCTTACAAGAAAACAAGGGAATGTTATCAAACCTGTGACACACTGTGAGCAGCCATGTTTAACAGACACTTACAATTTAAAGTTGTGTTCCAATAGGACACAATCACATGGTTATTTGTTCACTTGTGAACAGTCTAAGTCTCCTAGGACCTACCTTCTAGAGACCTCAGACTCCACTTCATCCTTACCTATGCTTTGAGTGCCATTGTATTAATGATACCGCCAGTCCATAGACAGGTGCCAGCCCACCAGAGACTGCATGCCAGACTGTGAAAGACTTAATCACCTTGACGCTCCAACAGGGTCTGTGAAAATCACTACCCTACACTACCTGTGAGGAAATCAAACATTCTCTGAGTCTTCCTTCTTTAGGGTTTTCCTGAACTAGAGTTTTTAAACAAAAATATGATACATAGCAGGTGTACCTTAGGCCAAAGGTATCTTCACCCAAAATGTTCCAAAGCTTCCTATCTCTTACACTGGTTATGCACTTTCCTCAGTGGAGAAGTGGCTAGACATGACAAATTATTTAACACCAACTCTCTGCTGATGCACTGTTGAGATGAGTTCAGAAACCACCTAGAAGTTAATTCGATACAAGGTTTGAGAAATTGTGTGCTTCAATTTTTTGTCCAAGGAATAGGAAAACAAGGAAATACTATGACTGATCCTAATGCTGTTCTTTGCCAATCAGAAATTAGCTGCATGGAGTAAGTACGTAGTTGCCTTGGGCCTCCTTTAAAACTTCCCGTGTGAATTCGGTTTCATCTGGCGTCTATTACTGGTACAGCATCAGCACTGTAATATGAAATTACCTGGAACTGAACCCCTCTAACGTTGCATATTGAGCAACAACAGTCTTAGTATAGCTTTAACCTGCTCTTGAGGACAAATGAGAATCTTCCCTATTAGGTACTTTACCCAGGGGAAAAAAAAAAAAAGACCATTAGAGGCTTTTACACAGAATAACCTTAAGACCAGGGGTCCCCAAACTACGGCCCGCGGGCCACATGTGGCCCCCTGAGGCCATTTATCCGGCCCCCGCTGCACTTCCAAAAGGGGCACCTCTTTCATTGGTGGTCAATGAAAGGAGCACATTGACCATCTCATTAGCCAAAAGCAGGCCCATAGTTCCCATTGAAATACTGGTCAGTTTCTTGATTTAAATTTACTTTTTTTTCAAGAACTACATGATTCCATACATTGGTGGAACATAAAAATGAGACTAAGAGACATGGACAAGAGTGTGGTGGTTACCAGGGGTGGGGGGAGGGAGGACAGGGGGAGAGTTAGGGGGAGGGGGAGGGGCACAGAGAACTAGATAGAGGGTGGCGAAGGACAATCTGACTTTGGGCGAGGGGTATGCAACATAATTTAATGACAAAATAACCTAGACATGTTTTCTTTGAATATATGTACCCTGATTTATTAATGTCATCCCATTACCATTAATAAAAATTTATTTAAAAAAAAAAAAATATATTAAAATTATCCTGTGACAATTGCCATTACAAAGAAAGAATTGATCATTGTTCAGGCCATATCTTTAATTTGGGGATAGGAACAGCCAAAATTGGCTCTTTTGTTGTCTCTTATTCTGAAGTAGAATCCTTAGAACATTAAACTTGAAGTAAACACTGAAAAAAAAAAAAAATTTACTTGTTTTTTATTTTAAATATTGTATTTGTTCTCGTTTTGTTTTTTTATTTTAAAATAAGATATGTGCAGTGTGCATAGGGATTTGTTCATAGTTTTTTTTATAGTCCGGCCCTCCAACGGTCTGAGGGACAGTGAACTGGCCCCCTGTGTAAAAAGTTTGGGGACCCCTGCTTAAGACGCTCCTTCCCAGAAGACCCTCGGGCACCACCGGTAGTGTTGTTGCAATGCTACTAGGAGCACTGACAGAGCCATGATTATTTTGTGTCTCTGATAATTAAATGCTAATGATATATTATGTACCATTTCATTATTCCCATTCATTGTCCCCTCAGAAATTCCCTCAGCTGAGTTACAGAAAATTGCACGAGACTCAAATATGATGTAAGTCCTAAGACAGAAACCAAATCCAGTAGGTGTGTGTGTTGGTATTGATTAGCAGTAAGCTGGTCTTCCGCTGACATGAATTTGCTTACCGTTAGCATGTAGATTTGGAGCTTTTAAACATTTGATTTTGCTGCTTACTTGTACATGCAAGTCATGCCTGCACATGAACATTGAAAATAACTCAGGGTAATACAAAAGAATTTTACTCAATTCAAATATCTGCCCGTTTTCATCATCTAGGTTTATCAAACAGGATCATATGTACAATCTGTCCCTTCTAAATACTCGAAGGGAGTCTGACTTGTGGTGGCGCAGTGGATAAAGCCTCGACCTGGAATGCTGAGGTCCCCGGTTCGAAACCCTGGGCTTGCCCAGTCAAGGCACATATGGGAGTTGATGCTTCCTGCTCCTCCCCCTCCTCTCTCTCTGCCCTTCTCTAAAAAAAAAAAAAAAAAAAAAAAATGAATAAATAAAATCTTAAAAAAAAAAAAAAAAGGTTAAATACTCGAAGGGTTTTTTTTTTTGTTTTTTGTTTGTTTTTACTTTATGAATTCATTGCTTGCTTTGTTCACAGAATAAATGCTTGGGGTGGAGGGTGGAAAATACAACTAAAATTAACAGAGCATCAGTCTATTTCAACCTATTTCTTAGGTTCATATGTTTAATGCGTCCAGGGAAACAGCCAATTGATTTGTTAAATTGAGCCATGCGGCACTGTCGATATTTGGCCATGTCTGACCTACAGAATGGCAATTTTATATGGTTCGACTGAATATATAGTTCAGAAATATTCACATTTCTCAAGAATAGACTGAAAATCTGAAAATTTCCATTCTCTTTGAGAGACAATTCCACTCATGTCTTTCCTGCTGCTTGTGGCCTGTTCCCCTCCTAATTTACAAAGGTCCACAAGAGAATATACATGATTTATTCAAACAGCTTTTTTTTTTCAGACTCCAAAACACTTTGGAAAGAGCATAACTCACACATCTTTGGAGCCTTGAGGGGATTATTGGAATCCATTTAAAGATAAAGACAAATCTATTAAGAAAGGTCAAAATATAGTCCAATGTTGACAAAAGAGACAGAAGAGGGGAGGGACTTGAGGAATCTTCACTTCTGAAGACTCTGGGAAGCTGGAGATTCATTGAGGCTTCACAGGAAGTAAAGGTGAAGGAAGTACGTACAGGTATTTGCAATCTCAGCACGCCTGAAGTTTCTGGTTTCTTTCTTTTTCCAGCATGATTGCTTTCTCAAATACAAAGCCATAGTTTTCTTAATAAGAGGTATGTGAGCCCTGGCCGGTTGGCTCAGCGGTAGAGCGTCAGCCTGGCATGCAGGGGACCAGGGTTCGATTCCCGGCCAGGGCACATAGGAGACGCGCCCATTTGCTTCTCCACCCCCCACCCCCTCCTTCCTCTCTGTCTCTCTCTTCCCCTCCCGCAGCCAAGGCTCCATTGGAGCAAAGATGGCCCGGGCGCTGGGGATGGCTCCTTGGCCTCTGCCCCAGGCCCTAGAGTGGCTCTGGTCGCGACAGAGCGACGCCCCAGAGGGGCAGAGCATCGCCCCCTGGTGGGCAGAGCATCGCCCTCTTGTGGGCAGAGCGTCGCCCCTGGTGGGCGTGCTGGGTGGATCCCGGTCGGGCGCATGCGGGAGTCTGTCTGACTGTCTCTTTCCCCGTTTCCAGCTTCAGAAAAATACAAAAAGAAAAAAAAAAAAAAGTATGTGTTTCTAACCCTAATTTTCCTTAAACGCCCTTTACATGTAGAGTGGAGGAGATCCTGAAATACAATGTACAGCTCATTACAAAGTCAGCATTTCAACTTCTGGGACAGTATCTTCTTGCAAGTAAACGAAAGAGACGTTCAGTGGGGGTGGGAGGTGGGGCAGGCTCGCTTGCACAGTGCAGCCTTGTCTGAGAGCCTCTCCATCCACTGTCCGATGCACAGGTGGGTAGGAGGTTTCCGCGTGTCCTGGTGTACCATGCACTGGACTTTTGTTCGGTTATGAATATCCAATTAGCTGCAAATAAAAAGGGAGGGGAGAAAAGGAATGGCTCGGGCTGCCAAGATGCTGATGTCCCTGGGCAGACCTGTGTTTGAGTCCATCCACTCAGACAAGCTACATGACCTCCCTGAGCCCTGGTTTCTCTCGTAGGTTGGTGGCTCCCTACAGGATAGTTGAGAGGATTGAGTGAGATACCTCAGGCCACGTGGTCAGCACAAGGCCGGCTCTGTACACAAGGCTCTGAGTGACTGTCAGCGGCCCCTCTTTCCCTCTTCTTTCACTCTAACCTCTAGTAGGAGAATGAGCCCACATATTCACACAAAGCTCTTTTCTAACATTAGCCCTATACCTGACTGTAAAACCAGTAGCCTCGGCCACCATCAGAGCCATCTGGTCCATGCAGATTCGCATTTTATTTGAATAGCCTGTAATGAAACAACAGAACCAAGAACTGGTGGGCCATTAGCTTTAATCCTAGCTTGCACCCAGCGGGCGAAAAAATACACACAGTGGGAAAACACTTCCCTTTCCATTCAGGGCTCCCAAAGCCACTGACTTCTCTGAGTTTCCTAGGATCAAAGGTTTCTACCTCACCAGCCTTATTCACCTCTGTTCCCCATCTCCTTCTCTCTGCACAAACTGGCTTCTCCTTCAGCATTCTGCCATCTTGGCTGCCTCTCCGCTGCAATGCTAATTTCAGGAACCAAGAGAGAGAGCCCCTGGTCTCCCTTATTTTATGGTGTAGAAATTAAAACCTTTAAGCCAGTATACAAATAAGGAAGTCTCTGATACAAAGTCACTTATCTGAGGCATAAATGGGATTCCTCAGAAGAGTGCACCACCCCACATCATGCAACCTACTCATATTTACCAGTGAGGAAACTGAGGCCCAGAGTTGTAACCTAGCTAATTGCACTGCTAGTTTCTGCCCAGGTCAGACCAAAGGCCCAGTTGCCCTGCTGGCTGTAGTCTGGTGCTATTCATATTCCCACTACATGGTAAGCCTATTTGGATCTATTTAAATCTGAGGGTATAGGCCAGTTCCCATGGTTTTGGCTCACATTGAATCCAAAAATGTTTTCCAAGCAAGCTTCAAGCATTGCTTTTGGTTTTGTCTACCCCACCCTCTGCATAACTGCTCCCAACTTCCCAGAGCCCAGAGATTTGTGCACATGCTAGAATGCCAAGGCCCTGGCTGCCCCAGTGAAGACCCTGCCTAAACTATATACTTCTCTAAAAGCACACCGGAACCTTGGCTTTCAAAGGGTTAAACATTTTATTTAAACCAGACCTTCAAAATTTTAAAAAACACATACACATTTGTTTAGCTAAGAATGCTTAAAGGAAAGCACACTGGTTGCTTGTGTTGCTTAATTGTCATTTTTCCCCCCTTTTCCTGCAAACCTAAAAAAGATATTACTACTAGATTAAGTTGGCTTACTTGTGAAATAGCCAAGAACCAACAGCTCGCATTAGTCACCCTGTTAGGGCTACAGATTAAATGTCAGGATGTAGTGTAGACATTTTCCAAAGGAAAACAGGAAAATGCTTTACATGATTTTTAGAGCAAGCCATAGGGAAAGTTAACATTAATAGCTTTCCCCAGACAACTACTGCTACATGTATGAGTTCCACTAATGAAATGGCAGTGGAAGCTGTGAATAGTTAATTCCTGAAAATGTGTCAGAAAAGCAGCCCCTTGGCCTGTGTAAACTGCCTGGGTTTCCACTCCTGGGTTTCCCTTCTTCCTCCCGCTCTGTCTGACACTGTGGGAGCCTGTTCATCAGAGGCTGACTAGAATTTTAACTTGTCCTATGAGAAAACCACAACCCAAAGCTGGACTGGAGATGCTGTTTCTTCTGTAGTGTTGTGGGTGAGAGAAGAGGCCTAATCATCTCTCTTCTTAGAAGGAGATTACACAGTTCTTATTCTTGAAACACACCGACTACATAAGTATTTGTTGGGTATCTATTACCCAACCTAAAAAGAGTTTCCCTCCAAAAGCTTACAGTCAATTCAAAGAAACAGGATAATCACCTAAGATTAATAGTCTATGGCTAAGGGCCACAGTGAGTATCTCAAACAAATGGCCTAGACTCGGCCTTGGAAAAGGGAGTGGTCATTGAAATGTAGAACTACTGGAGCCCTGTCTCTTGGAGATGGTGGGAGATGTGCTGGACCTTGTACAGTGAGGCAGATTTGGATACAAGGTAGAGAGTAGGCAGGATTTCCTGTAAAACAGCACCTCGTAAACAAATGCTGGGAGTCATAACAGGGATGGCATATTGGAATACGAGTGAAAGATAGGCCAGTGGGACTTGATGGTACCGTGAGGAACGCAAGATAAGATTATTATTTGTTTGTTTGTTTGTTTGTTTGTTTGTTTTCCAAAGCTGGAAACGGGGAGAGACAGTCAGACAGACTCCCGCATGCGCCCGACCGGGATCCACCCGGCACGCCCACCAGGGGTGACGCTCTGCCCACCAGGGGGCGATGCTCTGCCCCTCCGGGGCGTCGCTCTGTCGCGACCAGAGCCACTCTAGCGCCTGGGGCAGAGGCTAAGGAGCCATCCCCAGCACCCGGGCCATCTTTGCTCCAATGGAGCCTCGCTGCGGAAGGGGAAGAGAGAGACAGGGAGGAAGGAGAGGGGGCGGGGTGGAGAAGCAGGTGGGCGCTTCTCCTGTGTGCCCTGGCCGCGAATCGAACTCGGGACCCCTGCATGCCAGGCCGACGCTCTACCACTGAGCCAACCGGCTAGGGCCAGGATTATTATTAAGTAGGGTGGAGCTCAGATGTGAGGAATCCTAAAGTTCAAGCTGAGCCATTTGCACTCTGTCCTGTCGTCAATAGCTAATGAGGGGTCATTGGTGTATAAATGAGTGTTTGATGATGAAAAGAGGACCTAGAACCAAGCCCTGGGAAGCTCTTCTATATAGAAATAGAATGAAAAGAGCTGTCAGAGCATCTGTGAGAAAGAGAAAGCAGTAAGTAAAACCAGAAGAGTATCTGGGTGCCCATATACAAAGGATTTGAGAAAAGTATCATGAGAATTTTTTGCTACCAAAATCAAACCTTCTCCTTTCTTCCCATATTGACTCAGGACACTTCCAATCTTTATGTCTTCTTTCACTTCAGTAACTTCATTACAATGTGACAAAACAAGCCACATACATGATCCTTGTCCACCGGAGAGGTGGCATGGCAGAGTTGGGAAGGATTGCCTTTGCAGCAAAAAGAACTGGGGCCCTGGCTGGTTGACTCAGTGGTAGAGCGTCAGCCTGGCGTGTGGAAGTCCCAGGTTCGATTCCTGGCCAGGGCACACAGGAGAAGCACCCATCTGCTTCTCCACTCCTCCCCCTCTTCTTCCTTTCTGTCTCTCTCTTTCCCTCCCGCAGCCAAGGCTCCATTGGAGCAAAGATGGCCCAGGCGCTGGGGATGGCTCCATGGCCTCTGCCTCAGGCTCTAGAATGGCTCTGGTTGCAATAGAGCAACACCCCGGATGGGCAGAGCATTGCCCCCTGGTGGGCATGCCGGGTGGATCCCAGTCGGGCGCATGCAGGAGTCTGTCTGACTGCCTCCCCGTTTCCAGCTTCAGAAAAATACAAAAAAAAGAACTGGGTTTCTATCCTGCTGCACTGATTTTCTGGGTGATAATAGTCGTGTTAAGCTTTCTAAGTCTCAGTTTGTGGTGTATCTGCTTTTTATTTATTTATTTATTTAGCATTTCCAGCATCCTTTTCCCATTCTTTCTGTAGTAACATACCAATTTTGCTTTGGGTAATGATTGTGCCACCATCGCACACAGTCATATTAAGGCTTCAAGGATCTCTACTTGCCCCCATTTTCTCCCTGGAATTTGAGTTTTGAACAGAATAATGCAATAACAGATACCAGCTCTTGCATTCAACCAAGCAGCACCCCAATGAAACTGCCAGTCTGTTCCTGCACCTCGATTCCAGGAGCTGATCCATTCTTTCTTCTCTCTAAGCCTGGTTTTTCCATTTTCCCCCAAATTCTCTGTGGTATCCTTGCAATCAATTGCTCTTATTGTCAGCATAAGTTGTTGCTTCTATATTAAGAACTACTCCTAAGATAGTTATAAGGATTAGAAGTATGACAATCAACAAGCATAGGACCTAGAATCCAGGGCATGTAATAGACCAACATCTGCTTTCATGATGTCAAGAAGAAACCTGAGTTCTCCTCAATCCCATCTCCCGAGCCCTGTGTTACTGTGAATAACAGCCAGGATGGAGTTACTCAGGATGGGTTCTCTGTTTACAAGAGCGCTGCCACTTGTATTCATCACTTTTTGCACCTTCCCACTTCTCTACTTTGGGCAAGATGGGGTTGGGTAGGGCTGTGCTGGGCTAGTCCCTGGAAGGTAAACCACAGCCAGGCCTCTTTGCTGCTGAAGCACAGGCTGGAGAAAGGTGGGTCTGCTTTGCCCAGAAGCAAGTTTTCTACATTTCACAGAGGACCCAGGAAAACTGCGAGAAGAACCACTCATGATCCCTGAGGACTATGCCCAAAAAGAAGGGTGGAAATAGCACAGCTAAATAGGAGATAAATCAAATGCTGTAGCTTTAGGTCAACCACTTTAATTAATTAAGTTTCTTTCCATGCTGTCATCCTTTGCTTTTCCTGCAACATTCTGCTAAACCGTTCCCATGGGCTGATTGAGTACATGCATGTGAAGCTTTGTGTAGAATAAATAATTACACAAGACATTTTTGAAAGAATAAGTGCATTTGGCCTAACAAAACCAATTCACATCTTAAGGAGCCAGCTTCTCCAGTGCCAGTTATGTCAGCAAACTGTTCCTCCAGCAACTTACTTCCTCACCCTTGTCTCCTTGGCTCTACTACACACAAACAGTCTTCAGGACAGGGAAAAAAAATGCTTTCCGGTGTCTGTTTTAAATTTGTTTTTATCTGCTTTTATGTGTCTACTTTGTCCTCGTATTTGTTTTATAGCAAAAACAAAATAGAGGAAAGATATCAACCATGTCCCTGAAAGTTTATATATATCTGTAAGTTGTTTTTTTGCTGTTGATAAAAAAAAAAGAAAAGAAAAAAAAATCTGTTTTACAGCATAGATCTTGTCCGTAAACTGCAAACATCTACTTCTCTCACTTCCTTCAAGTCTCTTTGGAGGGCTGATGTAGGGACAGCCGGTGACATGTGGGGGTCCCTCCAGCGTCCGCCTAATCACAGTCATTTCTGCGGCAAGGAATCTGATACCGAAATCACGCTGAGATCAGAGCACCCGGGTGAGCAGTTGTGTTTCTGAGGCCCTGGTCCTGACTCCCTCGGCTGCCACCTGACGAGCCCTCAAACAGAGCATGCCTCCTAAAATAACACGTGCCTGACTACGAGGCAACCCCAGTGGAAGGTAAGTTCCCGTTTTCCCAAGCGGGACTATTAAAAAGAGAGAGAAGGAGTGAGTGTGGGGTCAAATTAAATATATACCTGCTAGGAATTATATAAAATAATAATTTTTATTTTCTATTTACCAACTTATTTTCTATTTACCACCTATTTTAAAACTATTAACATATCTAAGATAATACTTTGATTTCATATATGCGGGGGGTCCTCGGGTTACGACAGTCTCAACGTACAATGTTTTGAGTTTACGATGCTCACTCCCATAAAATCTTAAAAAAATGGAGACGGGAGTTTTTTGGCTTACACTGTTAGCACCGTACTTATGGACCTCATGGGCGAGCTGGTTTGGTGGCGTGCAGCGGAAGGATATGCAGTACGCGGCACATGAGTGAGGGAGTTGGCGTTCCCCAGTACCCTACCTACTCCCAAGTATTCTGTTTGTGTTAGGCTAGGGTGTGATTCTTCTTACACAAAAATTTGGGTTATGTCACTGTTGTAGGAACAGAACTGTGTCATGACATGCATGATTTTAGGACAGTTGATTACTGTCACATATTACAGATCTTCTCAAAGACATCAGTCCCTATCATGCTTTTTAAAATCATCATTAAAAAGCATCTTAAAAGACAATCTGAAAATTGCAATTATGATTTCATACTGCAGGAATAATTACTTAGTCTGTGTTAAATTTATCTGCTTAAAACACACACACACACACAGCCTGACCAGGCGGTGGCTCAGTGGATAGAGCATCGGACTGGGATGCCGAGGATTCAGGTTCGAGACCCCAAGGTCGCCAGCTTGAGCGTGGGCTCATCTGGTTTGAGTAAAGCTCACCAGCTTGGACCCAAGGTCTGCTGAAGGCCCACAGTCAAGGCACATATGAGAAAGCAATCAATGAACAACTAAGGTGTCACAATGCGCAACAAAAAAACTAATGATTGATGCTTCTCATCTCTCCATTCTATCTGTCTGTCCCTGTCTATTCCTCTCTCTGACTCTCTCTCTGTCTTTGTAAAACAAAACAAAACACACACACACAGATCTATTACATGACCTTTATAATAACCAAAGTCAACCAAAGTTAACACTGATTGAAGTTATTTCAGGATAATACAACTTCTCCAAACCTGTACTTTATTCATAATAAAGTTATTGGTAAATATTCCATAAAATATGGAAATTTTGTAAAATTAACATATTAAGTAACACTCTACAGTATATATATTTGGCCAAATACAGTATCATAAGCTTAACATTTACATACATTAATAAGTAGGCCAAAACACAGTAATTAAATGTATTGTTCATATGCATTAGCAAGTTAACAAAGCAACAGTAATTTTATGATTGGAGCTTATTAATATTATTTATATGTTTAAAGGGAAGAGGTTTTTTTGGCTCAAAAATTTTTTTACCCAGACTGAGACTCTTTTCTAAAAATAATATTTATTTTTAATGTTTAACTATAAAATGATTTTTAAAACTCACTATAGAAGATTTGGAAAGAGTAAGTTATGATAAGCAAACTAATAGCACCTACAAAATGTCCACATCCTAATTCCCAGAACCTGTGAATATGTATGTTACTTTACCTGGCTAAAGAGACTTTACTGATGTGATTAAGGCTAAAGACCTTAAAATGGGGGAAATACCCTGAACAACTTTCCAGGTGGGCCAATGTAACCACAGGAGTCCTGAAAGCAGAGAATGTGCTATAAACTGAGTTTGTGCCCCCCGCCCCAAATTTATATGTTGAAATCCTAATTCTCAATGTGGTTGTATTAGAAAGTAGGGCCTCTAAGCGGGGATAGGTCATGAGAGTGGAGCCCTCACGTATGGGATTAGTGTGCCCTTATCAAAGAGACCCCAAGGAGCTTCCTCGTCTCCTTCCTCCATATGAGTACACAGCAAGAAGACAACTGTCTCTGAACCAGGAAACAGGGTCACACCCACACCGAATTGGCTGACACCTTGATCTTGGACTTCCCAGCCTCAAGAACTGGGAGAGCCTGACCAGGTGGTGGTGCAGTAGATAGAGCATTGCACTGGGATGCAGAGGACCCAGGTTTGAGACCCAGAGGTCGTCAGCTTGAGCGTTGGCTCATCTGGTTTGAGCAAAGCTCACCAGCTTGAGCCCAAGGTCGCTGGCTCAACCAAGGGGTTACTTGGTCTGCTAAAGGCCTGTGGTCAAGACTCTCTCTGTAAAACAAAAACAAAAACAAAAAAAAAAAACCTGAGAGAAATAAATGTTTTTTATAAGCCACGCAGTCTACGATCTTTTGTTATATCAGCCTGAACAAACTAAGACAGTACCTGTCTGGTTGTGATCAGAGAGAGATGTAAAGACAGATCAGAGAAAAGCACATTGAAAAGGACTTGACCCACCATAGTTCGCTTTGCAGATGGGGAAAGTAGGCAATATTAGTTTCCTAGGGCTGCCCTACCGAATACCACAAACTGGGTGGCTTAAAAAAACTAAAATGTAATTGTCTCAAAGTTCTAGAGCCTAACAAGTCTAAAATTAAGGTGTCAGTGGGGCCATGCTCTATCCGAAACCTGTAGGAAAAAGTCCTTCCTTGCTTCTTCCTCGCATCTGCCGGCTTGCCAGAAATCCTGGGCACACCTCAGTCTGCCGCGGCCGCACTCAGTTTCTGCCTCCTTCATCACAGGGCTGTTCCCCTCTGTGTTTCTTCTCCTCTCCTTATCAGCAATATTGGATTAAGGGCCTCCTCTCCTCCAGTATGACCTCATTCTAACTTACATTTAAATTACATCTCCAAAGAGTACAGTCATGCCTGGCTTAATGACACATACGTTCTGAGAAATGTGTTGCCAAGCAATTTCATCATTATGCAAACATCACGGAGTGCACTTACACAAACCTAGATGGCAGAGCCTACTACTGGAATTGTATGCGCTATAGTTTCATATGACTGGTGTTGCAGTAGTTTTGTTTACACCAGCAGTATCACGGACACGTGTAAGCCCTGATAGTTGGCTTTTTTTTGAGGGGGGGGGGGTAATGCAAGTGCCCAATTAAGTTTTGATTGCTTTGATCTTGGAGGCATCCACTTCAAAGCCTGATATCTCCAATAAACACATTGCCAGCCTCAGGCTAGGTAACTGAGGCCCTTAGCTTTAGAGATCTGGGTTGATTTTGAAAATTGACCATTTGGGCTACTGGTTGTTAATCTCTCATTCTTCAAATTCCCACTCTTATGTTTTAAATTCATTATTAAAGAGTGGTGCCACAACAACACTAGGTCCCTACCATAGTGCCCTACCCGCGACCACAATAAAAGTAGAACCCTAGGCCCCCAGCTCTGAAAGCTCAATCTCTCTCCTTTGCTCCCTCCCTCCCCACCCCTCCCCCTTGACCTCGCTGTCTGCCCCTGACATTAGTAGTGTACTTCAGGGCCTGTAAGTAATAAACTCTTTTTTCCTTCAAAGTTTCCTAATGGTTATCGATTGAAAGGCATCTTGCAATCACAATAAAAACTACAAGGGTGGGTCCAGTTCTAACTTTGGTTCAGAAAGAAGTGATGCCTGACCAGGTGGTGGCACAGTGGATAGAGTGTCGAACTGGGATGAGGAAGGACCCAGGTTTGAGACCCCGAGGTCGCCAGCTTGAGCACGTGCTCATCTGGCTTGAGCAAAGAGCTCACCAGCTTAGACTCAAGGTCACTGGCTCTAGCAGGGGGTTACTCGGTCTGCTGAAGGCCCGCGGTCAAGGTACATGTGAGAAAGCAATCAATGAACAACTAAGAAGTCACAATGTACAATGAGAAACTGATGATTGATGCTTCTCATCTCTCTCGGCTCCTGTCTGTCTGTCCCTATCTCTGCCTCTGTAAAAAAAAAAAAAGAAAGAAAGAAAGAAGTGATGCCTGTGGGAACCTCATGGGCCCGGCCCCCAGGCATTTCTAGCGGATAAACGCTATCGATAGGCTGAGCCAGCACTAAACAGTAATGCCTTGCGGTGCATAAGAGGGCTATGACGTTGCCACAGCTATGTATGACGTTACCAACGTTACCGTGGCTATGACGTTACGTTACGATGGCTGCTAGGTCAGGACATCTACAACGTCAGCAGTCAGTAGCAGATAGGAGTTTTCAGCTCCATTATAATCTCAAGGGCCTACCGTCATGTATGCGGCTCAGCGGAAACGTTGCTCTGTGGCTCATAACAAGTGAGTTCACTGTTTACAGGTACCACGAGGTAGGACTTCAACGTATCGTTTTGGGGGACACAATTTAATCCACAGCAGGACCGTGAGCCAAGAAACGTGGGTGGCCTCTGGAAGTGTGTGTGGGGGTGGGGGGGGGAGATTAAGGAAACACATTCTCCCCTACAAACCTCCAGAGAAGAGCACAGCCCTGCCAAACTGAATTTAATTCACCAACACCTGTGTCAGCCTTCTGACCTCATGAACTATAAAATAACTGTGTTGTTTAAGCCACTAGGTTTGTAGTAACTTGTTACAACAGCCATAGAAAAGCAATATATAAGTCCTCAGAATTTTATAAATAATCTTTATAAAGAAAAAATAATATTTTCAGCTAATAGTGCTGGAAAAACTGGATATCCACCTTAAAGATAAAAAAAAACAACCCTCGATCCTTACCTCACGTCGTAACAAAAATTAACTCCAAATGAATCGTAGATCTAAATGTAAAAGCTGAAACGATAAAGCAAAATCATAAAAGATAAAAAAATAAATAAATTAGACTTTGCCAAAATTGATCATCTCTGCTCATCAAAAGAAATCGTTAGGAATATGATGAATAGGCACAGCACAGCCGGGTAGAAAACGTTTATAGAACGTATAGCTCATGGGAATTGGTGCCCAAGATTTAAAAAAGAAGTGCTATACCTCACTAATAAGATAACCCAGTATTTTAAAGCCATCAAAATATTGGAACAGATACTTCACAAATGAAAAGCACATGAGAAAGTATTGAACATAATTAGTAGTTACAGCTGAAATAAAATAAAAACGAAAACTAGATGCTAAAGGAGAGGGCGTGGGGGCTGGGTGACAAGGTGAAGGGATTAGGAGCTCCGGATTGGTAGTCACGAAAGATTCCTGGGGGTGTAAAGTGCGGCAGAGGGAATATTGTCAGTCATATTATAATGCTATGTACGATGCCAGGTGAGCATCACATCAAGGGAGCCATTTTGCAAAGTATGTAATTGTCTCATCAGTATGCTGTACTCCTGAAACTAATGCAAAATAATATTGAATGTAAGCTGTAATTGAGAAATAAATTAAAAAAAAGAAAATTAAAACCATAGTATAATAAAATTACACACCCACCTTATTGGCTAAGATTTAAACAACACTAAATTTTAGCAAAGGTATAGAACAAGGAGACTCATATATTACTAGATGGAATGCAAAATGTGACAGTCGTACTGGAAAAGGTCTGACGCTTTCCTATAAAACTAACTATATATGTATCTTATGATCCAGCAATTCCAATTGCTAGGTATTTTCTTAAGACAAATTCAAACATATGTCTACAAAAACATATACAAGAATTTTCATTACAGTTTTATTTATACCACTCCCAAATTAGAAGAATGCCAAACTATAAAAATGTCCATTGATGAGAGAATAGACTAACAAACCAGCATATTCAAGCAATGGCATATTACTCAGCAATAAAAATTAACAAACTACTGGGCCCTAGCTGGTTGGCTCAGCGGTAGAGCGTCAGCCCAGCGTGTGGAAGTCCTGGTTCGATTCCTGGCCGGGGCACACAGGAGAAGCACCCATCTGCTTCTCCACCCCTCCCCTTCTCCTTCCTCTCTGTCTCTCTCTTCCCCTCCTGCAGCCAAGGCTCCATTGAAGCAGAGTTGGCCCAGGCATTGAGGATAGCTCCATGGCCTCCGCCTCAGGCGCTAGAATGGCTCCAATTGCAGTGGAGCAACGGCCCAGAGGGGCCAAGCATCACCCCCTGGTGGGCATGCGGGAGTCTTGTCTGTCTGCCTGTCTCTTGCTTCTCACTTTGGAAAAAAATAAATAAATAAAAATTAAAAAATTAACAAACTACTAATAAACACAACATGGTGAACCTCAAAAATATTATGCTGATTGAAAGAGGTGTACATAAAGAGTATTCATAGAATGATTTCATTTGTAGAAATTTTAGACTAAGCAAATCTAATCTATAGTGGGAGGAAAACCAGAATTCTGGTTATCTGGGATCCATTAACGCATCATTTTGGCTACTGTGAGCAGACTGTACGGGGAACAAGGGTAGAAGCTGGAAAGGCAATTGTGAGGCTATTAGAATAATTTGAATGAGAGGTGACAGTGGTTTTAGCCAAGGCATTAACAATGGGAGGGGACTCTGACCCAAATCTTGCCATTTTTTAATATAGTGAATTTTCAACAACTAAAATACTTTTCTTCTAGTTATTTAGATAAAAAACGGTGTCCGAATAGCTCAGTTGTTTAGACACCAAGCACAGAGGTTGCCAGTTCGATCCCCAATCAGGGCATATACAGGAATAGTTCGATGTTTCTCTCCTTTTTTCTCTCTCTCTCTCTCCCTTCCTCTCTCGCTAAAATGAATAAATACAAATTATTTAAAAAGAATATTTAAAAGAAAAATATGGTCTTTTCAGCAGCCCCCATGCTCACAGAAGCCAAGTGAGTAACTGGGCAGCTTGTCTTCAACAACCCGCTAGCTCTCCTGGAGTTTGGTTTAGTAGTTAGACATAAGGAGAGAGAGAGAGAGAGACCAAGCAACCCTCAAAGAAACCCGATCATGATAGATCATTTTCCAGGCGGTAAGGCTATCAGCGTTCACTTTTACAATTGGATCTGTTTCATTCTCCAACTACTCGGGAGAAGAAAACCACACACACAAAAGAAGATTATGTTTTTTTCCTAAATCCACCAGCCCTAGAGTTTTTCTGTTTTTCCAATGAATGTGCTTCAATCTCAGAGAGGAAACTAAAATAGAATGTTCCCATCATGTACATTGAAGCAATTTTTGTGGTTTGTAGCTCTTATGTGCTCGAACATCCTCTGTTCATTGAAGGAAGATGGAATAAGTCTTTGGAGAGTGCTAGCCAGACCCAGATGGGAACATATTAGCTCCCTCAAATGTCTGATAACTAACTCTGAGTTTATGTGAAGCTATAAAGTACTATAGAAATTCACAGAAAAAGTACTATAGAAATTCACAGAAAGCTAAGGGCAGAGTTCTTTAAAACAAAGCATCCCACATATCAAGGTTAAAAAATTTATTGTAAATTATATTAAGGGATAATAAATAACAGTATTAAAGATCATTTTATAATGTGTATAAAATGCAGCAAGAGAACATAAATAAAAAGTAAAGTAAAATAAAGTGCAAAAGAGCCCAGAGTGAGGTTAATACAAAATTTGTACATTTGGTTTCTTATACTTTCTCTGAACCACAGATTTGGCATATGGTATATTTCAAATGCTCAGAAATTCTGTGTAGCTCCTCCCACCAGGAGAGGCTTAATGGGCTGCCTTGTGACGTGCTTTGATCAAGAGAATGAGGTAGATATAACACTGTACAACTTCTAAGGCTACTCCTCAAAATGTCTTGCAGCTTCCGCTTGCTCCCTCTTGGAACCCAGCCTCCATGTGAGGGGCCATGGGGTAGGCTGCTGGAGACACTTGGCCCAGCCAATAGCAAACGGCCAACAGCCCATTGAGCCAATGGATGACTGCCACCACATAAATAAACTAGGTAAGAAAAATCACCCAGCTGAGTCCAACCCAAATTACTGACCCACTGAACCAGAACTTCGTACAATGTTTGTTGTTTAAAACATTAACTTTGTGGGGATTTGTTATCTCGCAAAGACCTCTCTGCGCATTCTACCTGTGCAAAAGGAAGAAGTAGACCTAGCTTTCACCAGCCGACACAAATAGTGAAATCCAGTCATTTACACAACTCAGTGTTCACGTAATTAACAAAGTAATTGCCGAAAGGAACCCAGTTGGGTTTGGTTCTTGTGCTCCTCAGGCTAAACCTAGCAGTCCAGATGAGTCAAGTTATTTATAAATCCTGATGCTTATTCTTTTTTTCATGAGTCTTTGAAATGTCTGTGTCTCAAATATGGAACAACAGCTTGCTGCTTATTTCTACTGTATATTAGGTGTAAACAGAACTTGTAGGGCTGAATGGGGCTTCAGAAAACACCCAGTCCAAAATTCAAGGAAAACACTGACTCCTCTCACACTTCACGTCAAATCCTGAAAGCAGCACCTTCATTATACATAAACATGTTATGACCTCACCCCTTCCATTGCCTGGGCTAAAACCGCTGTCACCTCTGCTCTAATTATTGCAGTAGCCTTCCACTGTCTTCCCTGTTTCCACCCTTTTCCTTCCTATAGTCTTCTCACACCAGAGTAGCCAAAGAGATCCATTAACAATGTAAGTCTGATTACTTCTCTACTTTGCTCAAATGCTTGCAGCTTCCTGTGTTACTCACAATGGCCCACAGGCTCCCATCTCCAACTCTTTGATTTCTCTTCCCCGCCCCTCACGCTCTCCACTCCTGCTATTGCTGACCTTCTTGCTGCTCTTGAAAGATACCGGGCTAACTTCTGCTTAAGGTCAGTGGATATGCCCTAACTGGAACTCTCTTCCAGCCGATTCCCAGTGTCTTGTTTTGTTCAAGTGTTGCCTTGTGAGAAGGCTTTCCTGAATAAAGGTGAGAACCCTTTATTTTAACATTGCAAATATTCCTGCCTTCTCCAAGATAATCTGTTCTCTTAGTCTGGTTTAGAGTTCCTCTCTACACCTACAATCATTTGATATCTTTTATATTTGTTATCTGAGTCCTCTCTCTAAAATGTATATCCATGAGGACATTGGTCTTGTTTGATTTATGCTCTAGTGACATGACCTAGCACATAGTAAGCCTTTAATTATCTCTCTTTTTTTGTGTGTGACAGAGGCAGAGAGAGAGAGAGTGGGACAGATAGGGATAGACAGACAGGAAGGGAGAGAGATGAGAAGCATCAATTCTTTTTTTTTTTTTTTTTTTTTTTTTTTTCATTTTTCTGAAGCTGGAAACAGGGAGAGACAGTCAGACAGACTCCCGCATGCGCCCTACCGGGATCCACCCGGCACGCCCACCATGGGGCGACGCTCTGCCCACCAGGGGGCGATGCTCTGCCCATCCTGGGCGTCGCCATGTTGCGACCAGAGCCACTCTAGTGCCTGAGGCAGAGGCCACAGAGCCATCCCCAGCGCCCGGGCCATCTTTGCTCCAATGGAGCCTTGGCTGTGGAAGGGGAAGAGAGAGACAGAGAGGAAAGCGCGGCGGAGGGGTGGAGAAGCAAATGGGCGCTTCTCCTGTGTGCCCTGGCCGGGAATCGAACCCAAGCATCAATTCTTTGTTGTGACACCTTAGACTGACTGTTTTCTTATATGTGCCTTGACGGAGGGGGGGGGTTCTACAGCAGAGCAAGTGACCCCTTGCTCAAGCCAGTGACCTTGGGCTCAAGCTGGTGACTATGGGGTCATGTCTATGATCCTATACTCAAGCCAGCGAGCCCACACTCACGCTGGTAAGCCTGTGCTCAAGCCGGCGACCTCAAGGTTTCAAACCTGGGTCCTCCGCGTCCCAGTCTGACACTCTATCCACTGTGCCACTGCCTGGTCAGGCAAGTCTTGAATTATCTATTAAATGAATAAATATGTAGATGAAGAATGAAGGTGAAATGCAGCATGCCAAGGCAGTAAGATCTTTTATCTCCCACTCACCACCTTTTCTGCATGTACTGTGCGTATGTGCTTTTCCTTCACTCAGTGAAAAATAGTTATTGTATTAAAAACCTACAATGGGCAGACATTATTTAAGGCCTGAGCTTCCAACAAGGAAAAATATCCAAGGTCTCAATGTTATGTGACGTATATTCCAGAGAGAAGGCAGAAGATAAGAGTAATTAAGAAAACGTTCTCCTGACAAGGACTAGGAGGGCGGTGAAGTCAGCGAGGGCCCCTGTGGAGAAGGGCTGGGGCAGGGCTGAGGAGTTGAGGCCCGAATGACAAGAAGTCAGCATGCAGAAATCTGGGGGAAGAGCTTCCAGGGAAAGAGAACTGTGAGCTCAGAGAACTCAAAGAAGGACTGAACTTGGAATGTTCGTGTCAACGAGAGGTGAATATAGCAGAATGCAGAGAAAAGAGAAGGAGGGAAGGGTGCTGGAAAGATGGGGAATTTGAAGGAACTTGAGGCCTATATGAAGATATTGAATTTTGCTGGAGTTGTATTTTATTTTGAGTAAAATGGGAAGCCATTATCAGACATTAAGCAGGAAATGAAATGATCTGATCTCCCCTTTAGCTAGCTTCTCTGTAAACTGTCCGTAGAGAGCCAAGAGCAAACGTTGACCCAGAGAGGACGTCATTGGAGTAATCCAGGGGAGATGTGATGGAGGCAGTAGAAAGGAGATGGTTCTAGATATGTCTGAGGTAGAGCCCACCAATTTATTGATAAGATAGGTGGGAAATATTAAAGGAAGAATAAAAGAGTAAAAGATGAAGTTGGATTAAGGAGCTCGCCTGAATGGTGACAGAACCTACCAAAGATTGCCACTGTTGTCCTCTGCCGGACCAGGACAGACCTTCTTTACAAGGACAGCCTTCATTATAATTTAGCCAATGGTATTGTGAAAATGCCATGTAATTTCGTTGTGCCCCATTTTAGTTTCCTGGTAGGAGCTCCACAAAGGGTAAAGCGTCCGTGGAAATGAATGTTTCTAAACCACCATACATTTCTTCCAAGCTAGAGACTTGAATTGACCCTCCAACCAGGTTGATAGGAATCTCGCTAAAATATGTTTGCCCACCAGGAAGTTGTTCCCCTAAAGTATAGCCTGGTTCAGCATCAGAATTATTCAATAAATGGACAACTAATATATTTTGTCCTAATCTCCAATGAGAATTCTTAATATTTAGAAGTCACATGGGCTGCATGGAACAAAGAAAATGTAATTATAAACAAGATTTCCCCAAGGGTCACTTTGCTTTCACAGTCCTTGCCTGCCCTACACATCCATTTCTCAAGCAGTACGTGAACCAAGTTTTTGAAAACAGTGTCCCAACTCATTCCAGTTTCTCATACCTTGTGAATATCTGCAAGGAAGAAAAAATAGACATTTGAGAAATGTGGAGGTTAGTAAAACATCACCGTCATGTGGTTATCCTCTCACAAGATGCAAGTAGAAATATCTGGAAAGATGCCAGATAAGTTACAGAAAAGGGTACTAGTAACTCAGGAAGAAAGAACATGTATTGGAAAGCAACTTCACAATTCAGTGATTGAGACATATCCTGATAGTAATTAGTAAATCTCTGGATAGTCTTTGATGTCTCTTCTCTAATCGTGGTTCTTAAAGAGGCAGCAAAACGGACCCCTCCTCCAACCTGTTCCTAAATAAAGAGGCATTTCTTCCGAAAGAGTGGTGAGAAATTCACTTCAGTGCTGATAGTCATGAATCGGATCTACCACAAGGATGGTTCAAAAAAAGAAAGATATTCAAAAATGGAAATGCTGAGTGGAATAACCACAACCCCGAAGCTCAGGCTGCAAATGTAACACTCCCCACACACATGCTCTAAGCCCAGGCCCAGCACGATGTGTGCCAGCTGCACTTACACTTGAGCAGCCAAGTTCACAACCCAAACAATCCCCCGTTAAAAGGGTACTGACGAGAGTAGAGGTGAAAATGTATGGAAAACCACAGCAAGAGCCCTCCAGCCTAAAAGACAAGAATCTAAAAATAAAACCTCACCTGTCAAAATGAAGGATGAGACACAGATAAGAAAATAACGAGAAACAGATGGCAAAGTTATTTTCCGTGGTGGTGTACCTTTTTTTTTTTTTTTTAATGTTTGGAAAAGATCTTTACAGGAGGCTCTAAACACTTCTCGACGTATCCTACCTGTGCAGAAGGAAGTAGAAATCATTTATCAGAGAGAATGAGACTCTGAGAGAAACCTTTGGCTTATGTATTGTAGAAGACTCAGGCAATCTGACTGCATTCTGAGCTTATAGAAGAAGGATTTCCCCACATGCATGGGAAGGCCCTTCTGCCAGGGTTTGCTTAGAGATGTGATTTGGAAAGTACGGTCCTGAGATAAAGGAGTGGAACACTTGCCACAGGACTCCTGAGTGGTTCTTTGGTTTCCTTTCTCCCCCAGAATGAACCATTACGAGACTGATACACAACGATGTTAACTCCTTAGCAGCTCCAAGGAGAAGTCACCGGAAGACGAAGCTAAAATACAGATCCTCCTTTTTAGCCCATTACAAGATCTAAAGAATGTTCTCTTATCATTAACAGAGGAAGATAAAATTTATTTGACGTGCCTTAGTCCATTTGGGCTGCTATAACAAAAATACGATGGGCTGGGTGGCTTATGAACAAGAGAAATTTATTTCTCACAGTTCTGGAGGCTGGGGAGGTCCAAGATCAGGGCACCAGCAGAGAGCCCACTTCCTGATTCATAGATGGCTGTCTTGTCACTCTGTCCTTCCATGGTGGAAGGGGCCTCTTTTGTAAGGACACTAATCCCATTCATGAAGGCTCTACCCTCAGGACCTCATCGCCTCTCATAGGCTCCCACTTCCAAATACCATCATATTAGGGATTAGGCTTCAACAGACTAATTTTAGGTGGATACAACTAATTCAGTCTGTAGCAGTGCCTTTGGAAGAGGAAGAGTATGTCATCATTTCAAAATATGTAAACTGTTTTATGAAATGGTTTACTTAAATTTAGAAGGGAAATTGATTTAAATTTGTGAGTTTCAAATTCTGAGCATTCTAAAAAAAAAAAAAAAAAAGAGTTCTAAATGGACTTCATCGCTGATTAAAGAAGTTCCCGTCAATCGGCCATGAGGAGGGTTTTCCTGTTCCACATCTGGGTTGACCCTAGGCAGTATAACAGTGTAAAGACAGTGGGCCTCAGAATTAGGCAAGAGTTCAAGATCTAGCTCTGGGATGTGCTGTCTCCATGACCCAGGATCAGGATCTCGGCAAATCACTTCACTCCAGTGAAAGTAGAAATTAGTATTTACTTCCCCAAAACTCCTGTTGGGGTTCAATGAAGTAAGGCATTTAGAGCTCTGAGCACAGAGCCAAACGTAGAGGAGGTGCTCGTTCCTACTACCCCCATTCCGTATTCACTGCTGGTTTTCCTGCAATTAACACTCTCCCATGTTCCCATCAAGACTCAAATGACTGATTGCCTCCTCCCCCACTTCTCTCCGTAAGGAGAAAGTCAAGGTTAGAAGAGGTGGAACAAATTCTTTTGGTGTGACCTTCAGCTATCTTTACTTTACATGCCCAAATTAATTTATTCAATAATTTTGGCTGATTTTTTTTTTCAACACCTCGGTCATCAGATAAGCTGCCAAACAGCACACAATCCCTGCCAACCCGGAAATTTCAGCTTCCTTTTCTAGTCATACTAGCCTTCTCCCTCCCTAAACCTTCTAGAAAAAGTGAAGTTCTTAGGGAGACACCCAAATTATACCTTGATTAAAGGAAAGCCAAGTATGAGTCTTGGGAGCCTGTAGATTTTACCCTGATCCAGGGTGGTTGGAGCTTCCTTCTCCAAAAGTTCATTTGGGGTGACTTTTCAGAATTATGAATTACTTATCCTCTTGTCATTCTCAGCACAGTGGGGGGAAAGGGCATGTGCAGTACGAAGCCAGAGCACCATTATCGTCTTGGCAAGTGAGTTATCACTAAAGGAAGCCAGCCAGGAAAGAGTCTTGCTTGGTATTTGCATATGAGCTGGAGTTAGAAAACACTCTTGGTTAAAAGCGAGAAGGGGGAGGAGGGAGAGAGGGAGACCTTGTCTAAGTGAGATTAACTTTTAAAAGCACATTTTATAAAAAAAAAAACACCAACACAACACCCAAAACATTGTGACTAACTCATCAATTTTGAGAACCATGATAATGAGTTTTTAGGGGAACAGAGAAAGTATTTACTATGTGGCTTCAGCAATAAACTGTGGGACAGAGTGAGGTTAAATAGTTAGCATATCCGAGGTTCCCTTGCATTATTTAACAGTGCCCACAAGCTGGCCCTGCCTGCGAGATGCCTGCGTCCCCATCTACATGCCACATTCTCTGTGGTGTGGGGGGTGCTGCCCCCGTGCTAACCAAGGAGACCACCAGGCAAGATTCAGAACACCCATTGTTGGTAGCATTTGTTACCCGTTAGCTTTTACCAGGCTGTGTTTAAGCCAGGGCAGTTGATGAAATTTGGGGGACTGTTCGTTGTTCCTGGGAAAGTTTAATTTGTTGATTGAGTGGGATTGGAACAATGCCACCTTCAACAGATGCCTTAGCGAAGAGGGACGGTAAAACAAACGATTGCTCAGATGTGTAGTGTCTGCAGAGAATCTGGGTAAGAATTACTGGTGTGTACTGACCTAATCCCGGCAAGGTCAGCCAATAGCACAGTTTAGAAAGAATCAAATCTCAATTCCTTGGTGCAAATGAAGCATAGTTAAGATGAAACAGAGGTACTTGCATATGTTAATTGTGCCTGGGTTGGCATTAACGTTTCTAATAAACATTCACAGATTTTTAAAAAATTATGTATATTAATTTTTTAAAAATGAATTACCTGTACTTTTAAACTTTAAATTTAAACAGTATAGGTCATTGGTATTTAGTAAGCTAATTTTACATCTTTCTTCATGATATTTGTCTATGGAGGACAATAAGACCCTAAAGATTGTGCCAAATGAGGCCTTTTGCTGCAATGAATTTGTTAAGGCCAAAGCAGATCAGATGGATAGCAGGGTTTCAGAAAGATACAACCCTACTCAGAGCAGGTTTTTGCAACACCGCCTGCCTACCCTTGAGAACATATCCCACAGAGCCTCAAGCCTGGGTCCCTCCTATTGACAATCAAGGGGCTAAAATGCATTAAGAGTCAGTGTCTTCTTCCAGAGGAAGTGAACCCTCCCCTAAGCTAGCCAGCAGTCTGCAAAGACAGCGTGTCAGCCTCATCAAGGGACAGCTCCGCCTCTTTTGGCAGGTGTTACTGTTTGCCCATCACCACAGCCAGGCTGGGGTGTAAGTGCGTTATGAGATCAGAGAGCCCACCAGTGGCATTTGCTAAGGGTTAGTCGAGATCATCCTAAAAGTGGCAAGTGTGCCATTGCTAAGGGTTAGTCGAGATCATCCTAAAAGTATATGTGTGGGCGTGCTGTGGGCCCATGGGTTTCCATCCCCACCTCTTTCTCCTTTCTCACACACACGCACACACACACGCATGCATACATGCACATATGCATATATACACAGTGTGGACCCAGTGCTGAAACAGCCTGATGAAGAAGGAATTGTACTCAGTCAGCAATCACTAAGCATCCTTGTTCTGATTCTCCCACTACCTTGGCTGTGACCCAGAGAAGAAACTTTTTGTTGTTTTGTTTCATTTCATCTGTAGAATGAAGGCATTGTATCCCGCTCCTCCCTGTGGTACCTCCCAACTTGACTTGATTTTTTAAGTCTATTTCGTATCCTGATACATTGTTTGCCATAATTATACTCTTTAACTCAAAATGTGTATGATTTTTTGGAGCTTCGTTCACCAAAGTGGATATCATACTATCCATCAAAGTGAATCTGGGAGAAAGTTTAAAGAAATATAGACAGTGCTACAATTTTTCAAGGGGCAACAAGTCTCACGATGCTTTCTCAAGGACCTGTGGTCAGGGGTGAAAGTCGTGCAGGAAGCACAGGTCTGAGCCAGGCCCTGGTTCTTTTTAAGTCACAGTTTCCTAGACTAAATACTTCACTCCCTCCTGTCCCTGGCAGTGGCCCCCACCCCTGGGCCACTAGGCCTGCCTTGCCCCTTTGAGCATAATCCCCTCTTTCAGAAAAGTAGTATCTAACCTACTTGCAGGAACACGACCCCTCGAGAGGCTAAGGCATCGCTACCTCCACTGACCTGAAATCTGCCCCCTTCCTCAGCCCATCCACACTCCCTAAATCTACTTTATTCCTAGCAGCCACTGCCACCAGGCCAAGCTAGGATACTAGAAAGCCTCTCTGTTCCCTTAGCATTTCCTAAGGGCATTTCATAATGGGGGGTTGCATCATACCTGACTGGCTACAGGTGAGGGGGAAGCAGTGTTAGATTTCTTTTTTTTTTTTTTCGTTCTTATTCCTGAACACTCAGCAATTTCTCTCCCACCACCTCCCCCGATTCCCCACCTGTATATAGCACCGTCTTCTTTAACTTAAAAAGCCAGCAAGTTTCTCTTCTTGAATTTCCAGACTCATTCCATTTATGAATTTTACACTCTTGTATACTGAAGCCCTTTAAAGCTGTCGGGACTCTCCGTAAGTTGGGAGATCTGTCAAAGCTGTGTGTCATAGAGTAACTGTCGGCCCGGGGCCAGTGGGAAGGTCATGCTGACGATGGATGGAACTGACTCCCCTGGCCTGTGTCTGCCTCTGCTAATGCTTTCTTCATTCACCTTGCCAGGAAGCCCCAGGGCTTCCAAAAGGCTCATGTGTGTCTGCGACACATTAACTGGAGAGGCCATGGAGATGCCAAATTGAATAAAGACTAGTGGATTTTTAAAATAAGTAAAACTGAAATACTGTTAAGTTGCCAGTCAGCCTTTCTTGGGGAAGGGGAGCGGGGGACCCCAAGGCATTGTGTGCTTGGACCTTGACCCACCATGAAGGCTGGTGACTGATGCTGTCACTGCACTCCGTGACATTTCCCTCCCTCTGAGACTTATCTGGTCCCTTCTGGTGGCACAGACTTGATCCAGAGTCAGGGGTATGGCACTCAGCCTTCCCACACAGGCTGACACTGCTGTACAAATCCGCCCGCTCCGGGGGCTTGGCAAGGGTTCCCTCATTCAGCCTTCTTCTTGGACAGAATGCGAGAGGTCCCTATCTGCTGCAATCGAGCATTTTTTTTTTATGGAAGTACAATTAAAAGATGCATTTATGGGAAACAGTGCTGGAACTTTATAACACTAACATTCTTTTTGTTCTCCCCTTCATAAAATGAGACTTCAAAGCCACAATCTGTCATATTGTGGATGAAAAGGGGCTGTGTTCAGAAAGGGAATTTTGTTATTAACATCACCATGGTTAACCTGAGTGCCAAGATTAACAAACCAGCCTAACCCTCTGGCAATTCATTGTCATTTAATATATATTTAGAGCCCACCCTGTGTGAAGAAATGGAGAGAACACACACGTGGCCCCTTCCCAATCAGACTTTACAGCCCCCAAAAAGTAAGGCCCACATCTGGCATATCCTTTCCATAAAAATATTAAAATGCCACACAGGCATGGACCAATCATTTTAAGGTCCTGTAAACCTTAATGTTTGATAGGTCTAAGTTCTCTCTGTCTCTTTCTATTCCACACTGAAACATTTTATAGCAATTAAAAAAAACACACACAACAGTATTTTTTCCTCTTTCTCTGACGTTTGATTTCCTGCTACCTCCTAAAAGCCTTTCACATGATAGGCCCTGCACTAGATGCGGGGGTACAGCTGAGAAGTCTGTAAACATGCTCTCACATCGCTCAGACGAAAGAGGGGACAGGCGAGAGGGCAGAGGGCAGGGCAGACACGGATATAATGAGGGGGTCATGACCCAGGCCATGGAAGGGCAGCTCGGGAGTTTGGAAACAGGAGAGAAAGAGGATGTCATGTTTGGAGGGTGGGAAGGGAGGGAAAAGATTTGGCAGTGAACTCTGAAGGCCAAGCAGGAAGATGGTCCAAGCTTGTCATTCAGAGAGAAGCTTGATGGCCAGGTGGGGGGGGGGGGGGTGATTCAGAAGGGAGACCAGGGATGGAAGCTGCTGATAAGGCCAAGGCGGAGATGGGGAAGGATGAACTTGAAGGCAGCAGGTATCCAAGTCATTCCACGTGCTACCCAAGCAGAGCTTCAACCTCCAGATGTTCTCTTCCCTCGAACTGGCCAGCCTGAGACCACGCCCACAGTGAGGACTGGTTCCACTTCCACAGCCTCTTCTCCCACTTCATGAAAGCAAGTAAAGCAGTGGTCCCCAACCTTTTTTGGGCCATGGACCGGTTTAATGTCAGAAAATATTTTCACGGACCGGCCTTTAGGGTGGGACGGATAAATGTATCATGTGACCAAGACAAGCGTCAAGAGTGAGTCTTAGACGAATATAACAGAGGAAATCTGGTCATTTTTTAAAAATAAAACATCGTTCAGACTTAAATATAAATAAAATGGAAATAATGTAAGTTATTTATTCTTTCTCTGCAGACCAGTACCAAATGGCCCATGGACCGGTACCGTCCGCAGCCCGGGGGTTGGGGACCACTGAAGTAAAGCACTGAGAATTCTATGATGGAATAATTTTGGAGGGTGAAAATACTTGGGGTAGGGGAAGGAGAAGATGCAAACAAAGAGACAAGTCAAATTTCAATATCTATTTCATTAGGAGATACATTTCCAAGAAAATGTTTACTTTCTATGTAAATGTATTTCTGTATGAATTTACTTTTATTACCAAAATTTATAATATATTTCTGTTAATTTGATCCATTTTGAACTATTATAAATGGCGAAAATACCTTTAATCAGCATTTTTAAATTACAAAGACTTATGATCACATGAAATTTTTTAAAAATGTTTTAGTTTTAAATTTATATATACTTTGTGAAAGAGAAGTATAATGATTAAATCTTTTTAATTTTTTTTTTTTTCCTTAGAAAATCAAATTTAGCAGAGTGACATTGATCAATAAGAGTACATAAGTTTCAGGGAAACTTTTTTTTTTCTTTTTTCTTTTCTTTTTTCTTAAGTGAGAAGTGGGGAGGCAGAGAGACAGACTCCAGCATGCGCCCCAACCAGGATCCACCTGGCAAGACCCCTACCATGCGATGTTCTGCCCACCTGGGACCATTGCTCTGTTGCTTGGCAACTGAGCTATTTTAGCACCTGAGGCGAGGCCGTGGGGCCATCCTCAGTGCCCAGGGCTAACTTGCTCCAACCAAGCCATGACTGCAGGGGGTGAAGAGACAGATAGTGAGGAGGGACAAGAGGAGGGGTGGAGAAGCAGATGATCACTTCTCCTGTGTGCCCTGACCTGGAATCGAACCTAGGACATCCACATGCTGGGCTGATGCTCTGTTACTGAGCCAACCAGCCAAGGCCAAATGCTTTTATAGTATTTGAACTGTTGATTGTATTGTGTACCCATCACCCAAAATATAATGACTTCTATAACAGGCTTTCAAATATAAAAATTCATCACATTAGGATAAAATTCTTAGGGTAACATAGGATGATATAAATCTTTAATTATTAAAAAAAGATGTAGTTCATCTATATATATATTTGAAAATTTGCATACAGGAAAATTCCCTTTTGTAGTTTATCATTCTATGGGTTTTGGCAATTGACTTCACCACCCAGTCAAGATGTAGAACAGCTGCATCACCCCTTAAATCCTCATTTTGCTATCTCTTTATAGTCTATCTTTCCTCCAAACCCAACCATTGGTAACCACTGTAGCCAAGATTGAAAGTGTTATAGTGTTACCTTTTCCAAAATGTCATGTAATGGAAACATACAACCTCTGGGGTGTGGCTTTATCCATTCTATTGTACTCATCAAATAGTTCATTCTTTCTTATTTCTGTCTAGTATTCCACTGTGTGTATGGATCCTGGTGTGTTTATTCATTGACCAGTTGAAGAGCATGTTGAAGTCCTTTTGGCCATTCTCGAAAAGACTATAAGCATCTATGTACAGATGTTTGTGTGAGATAGGTTTTCATCTCACTTGGCTAAATATCTAGACCTGAGATTGCTGAATCATGTTGAATTTAAAAGGAAATGGTCAGACTGTTTGTCGTACCATTTTGCATTCGCACCAGCAACGCACAGAGTTCCAGTTGCTTCATTATCTTACCAGCACTTATCTTGTCAGATTTTTATGTTTTTCAATTTTAGCCATTCAAACGGATGTTAAATGGCATCACACTGTAGTTTTAATTCATATTTCCTTGATGAGATTGAGCATCTTTTCATGTGCTTATGTGCTGCTGTCTGTGTATCTTTTTTTGGTGTCCAAATATTTTGTCGAAATTTTATTTATTTTTTGTTATTAGGGAGTTTTGAGAAAGACAAGTCTTTTGCCAGATGTATGGTTTCCAGATATTTTCTCCCAGTCAGTGGCTGTCTTTTCATCCTCTTACAGTGTCTTTCACATGACAAAATTTTTAAATTTTTATAGTAAAGTCTAATTTATCAATATTTCTCTTTTATGGCTTTTTGCTCTTGGTGTCGCATCTGAAATCACTTTCTTAACCCAAGATTACAAAAATTTTTACTAGGAATTTTACAGTTTTAGGTTTTAAATTTAGGTCTATGATAATTTTGAGTTAATTCATTTGTAAAATTTGATGTATGGGCTGAGTTTCTAATTTTTTTCACATAGACATCCATTTGTACCAACACCATTTGTTTTATTTTTAATTATTTTTATTTATTTATTCATTTTAGAGAAGAGAGAGAGAGAGAGAAAGAGACAGAGAGAGAGAAGGGGGGAGGAGCAGGAAGCATCAACTCCCATATGTGCCTTGACTGGGTAAGCCCAGTGTTTTGAACCGGCGACCTCAGCATTCCAGGTCGACACTTGATCCACTGCGCCACCACAGGTCAGCAACACCATTTGTTGAAACATAATTTTTTTAAATGAATGATTCTGAATCTCAATCACTAGTATATAGATTTTATTAAATGCATTTTACAGAGTGTTCAAGACAATGAACAATAAAATGCTTTTCTTTACAAATGTCAGGGTTCATCATATGCTGGGTTAGATCCTTTGCAAGTATTTGAACGTATTACAAAACATTTCAGAGGGAAGCTGGATAATATGTAGGGGTTAATAGTTTTTAAAAATTATTTTAGGAAAGGATTTGAAGGGGAAAATGTCTGAAATAATAGAAAAAATAAACAGAGAGAAAAAGCTTTACTGAGGAGTATTCCAACTGTTAAGGCTGATAGTTTGGTACCAGCAGAGAGGAGTAAAAAATGACAACCTGTGTTCTCATTTAGGGGGACATTGTTTGGGAGTTATTGCCACCAACCAAATTCAGAAATACTCAAGAGAGAGCAGACTGAGGGAAAGAAAGGACATGAACCCAGTGTGTTTTATTTGGGGTGTCTGTGGATAAAGCAAGAAGTAGTTATTAT
Source organism: Saccopteryx leptura (assembly GCF_036850995.1). Taxonomy (NCBI): domain Eukaryota; kingdom Metazoa; phylum Chordata; class Mammalia; order Chiroptera; family Emballonuridae; genus Saccopteryx; species Saccopteryx leptura. The sequence goes on along the minus strand of NC_089506.1, from coordinate 186,004,569 downwards.
TTCATGAGGTTTAAGTTTATTTTGTTTTATTTGTAGTTGGGTGGAGATTTTTCTTATTCTTCTGTGTGTATGCACACGCGCTGAATAATTACTCTGTGTTGAATTATTTCTTCATATACAACTTGATGTTTGACCCAGGCTAGTAATGGAGAAGTTTGTGTGGTGTGATGGAATAGCAAAGACTTGAGAAATGTGCAGGCTTGGAGTGTAGATTTTACCTCTGCGGCCATTGTCTCTGTGACTGGAGCAAGGTAGCTTGCTTCTCTATACCTCTCTGTCTTTATGGGTAAATTGGCGCTAATAATATTTACTCGAAACAGTATATTAAGCGGGATGTTTTCCCACTTGGAGTTGCAGCCGAGGACAAAGGGCAACAAGTATCCACACATGCACTCTAAGAAGCGGGGCTAAGTAGACCCAGAGTAGTTTGCTTATGCCAAGTGAGTTATTCAGTTGGAGAGAGGGACTATGTGGATGCTAAAGTATACTTTTCAAAAAGTTATAAAACAAACAAAAAAAATACATACTCACAAACTCACCACCAAAACCCTGGGACAGAGAGAAAAGAGCTGGGTACGCAAGGCTGTGCTGAGCAGAGAGCAGTCCACTGACACCTACAGTCCTCTTAACATCAGGGGTCCCCAAACTACAGCCCGCGGGCTGCATGCGGCCCCCTGAGGCCATTTATCCGGCCCCCACCGCACTTCCGGAAGGGGCACCTCTTTCATTGGTGGTCAGTGAGAGGAGCATAGTTCCCATTGAAATACTGGTCAGTTTGTTGATTTAAATTTACTTGTTCTTTATTTTAAATATTGTATTTGTTCCCGTTTTGTTTTTTTACTTTAAAATAAGATATGTGCAGTGTGCATAGGGATTTGTTCATAGTTTGTTTGTTTTTTTTTTCTGAAGCTGGAAACGGGGAGAGACAGTCAGACAGACTCCCGCATGCGCCCGACCGGGATCCACCCGGCACGCCCACCAGGGGCAAGGTTCTGCCCACCAGGGGGCGATGCTCTGCCCCTCCGGGGCGTCGCTCTGCCACGACCAGAGCCACTCTAGTGCCTGGGGCAGAGGCCAAGGAGCCATCCCCAGCGCCCAGGCCATCTTTGCTCCAATGGAGCCTTGGCTGCGGGAGGGGAAGAGAGAGACAGAGAGGAAGGAGGGAGGGTGGAGAAGCAAATGGGCGCCTCTCCTATGTGCCCTGGCCGGGAATCGAACCCGGGTCCCCTGCACGCTAGGCCGATGCTCTACCGCTGAGCCAACCGGCCAGGGCCCATAGTTTTTTTTATAGTCTGGCCCTCCAATGGTCTGAGTGACAGTGAACTGACCCCCTGTGTAAAAAGTTTGGGGACCCCTGTCTTAACACCGTCCTCCGTCAGCCCGCAACGCGGCCCCGGGCATCTCCCGTCGTGTCTGCGGGTCCCGGCCTCCCTCTGTCAGGCTTGCAGGTTACTCTGTGCCCACCTTATCTGGCAGCCGTGGCCCCCAGGGCTCACAGGCTCTCCCTTTCGCTCTCTTCCATGCCCTAATCAGAGGGCCGCCAGAGCTTCTGGGTGCTCTCGCCCAGCACTTGGAAGGATGTGGCTGGGCTACCTGGCGCCTCCGTGAGCTAGCTTCCCCTGCTCTGTTGACCTCATAGAGCACACGCTGTACATGGAATTGCTTCCCAAAGGCTGCACTCTGGGAATCCAGTGACAGGGTCACTTTGCTCTGGGACCACCAGCCCCATTGGGTATATTATTTCCACCCCAGATTAGGCCCAGGAAATACAAGGACTCGGGTTCCTTCCCTTCAAGCACCACAACGGGCAAGGTCAGTTGGAACACTTCTGTTTCTTTCTCTTTTCAACAACTCCTTCCCCCAGCCTAGGGCACCTCTATCTAGTGGGAATGGGTACTAGGTGTGGCTGATCGTCTCAAGGTCCTAAAATACATGACCCCAAGGCATTTGAAATTAAAAGCTCAGACTACTGCCTTTGTTCCTCAGACCCCTCCCGTTATTCTGCCCCAGCCTGAGGGACAGTGCCAGGCTCTGGTCTCAGCCCAACTGGCAAGGACATGTGGTGAAAAGAGGTGGGGAACTCCAGTTAATAATTCCCATCCTCTCACTACATTTGTTTTATATGATGTATATTTTAGGTGTGATCTGCAATATTCCAGCTTTCATTAAGACCTGGCTGGCCCGGGGTTTGATTGCATCTGGCCCTGAGTCATTTTCCAGCCGTGGGTCTCTGGGCATAAGCTCATCTGAGCACATTAAGGTTGGCTCAGGAGACCGCGGGCACAGGCCACAAACCCCTGGCCTGAGGCAAGCTGCTTGGCTCCTACTGAGAATCTCAGAAACCCAGGCCTTACTGCACAGTGGGGGAGCTGGAGCAGGGAGGGAAAGCAAGGCGAGGCTGGTCTCCCATGCCCTGTCCACATCAGGGCAGAAACCCTGCCAGGATCAACAGCGTGGCTCCTGGCAAAGCCTCTGCCAGGCCCCCTCAACACTGTGGTCACCAAAGGCCTGTGTTTTTTTCTGAGATGTGGATATTGAAAATGACCTCCTGAGGTCTGGCACACAACTAGTTCTTAGAGGAAAGAGGACAGGGAGGTGACGCCGCTCTCCAAGGGGGTAATGAAAGCAGAGCAGGCGGTTACTGCGTGGGAACGGTGCTATAACAGCGTCAGCAGCGCTGTGTTCACCTCCGTGAGGCCACGCTGCAGCCGGGACGTGCAGTCAGGTCAGAGAAATGTGCTCCCCCAAAAGGACCTGGAGACCACTGAGTATCAACACTTCATTTCACGGAGCAGCAAGCCAGAGCAGAGCGTCGCTAAATGTTTGGCCGCCGTCATGCCTCACCCTCTGTTCAATCACTTCCTTCGTGTGTTTTGCCTTTTGCTGAGCTTTAAAAGACATCGTAGTTGTAAATTTACAACAACATGGATGGACCTTGATAACATCATACTGAGTGAAATAAGTGAATCAGAAAAAACTAAGAACTGTATGATTCCATACATAGGTAGGAAATCAAAATGAGACTCAGGGACATGGACAAGAGTGTGGGGGTTACGGGGTGGGGGGGGAGGGAGAGGGGGGAGAGGAGGGGCACAAAGAAAACCAGATAGAAGGTGACGGAAGACTATATGACCTTGGGTGATGGGTATGCAACATAATCAACTGTCAAAATAACCTGGAGATGTTTTCTCTGAACATATGTACCCTGATTGATTAATGTCACCCCATTAAAACTAATTAAAAAAATGTAAAAAAAAAGTACTAAAAAAAAGACATCATAGGTAAGGTTTGCCTTCTTTTCGAAAATCAACTTATTGGCCTCAGGTCTGGACTAGCGTAGGTTACTTCGTGCAGCCAACCTTGGAAAAAGGACCTGGACACAGGCCATGTGTGAGTCTGAGGCCTACCTCAACCACGGGTCAAGTGACCAGTCACCCTGGCCAGGGAGGCTTTGTAATGCTCAGTAGCTCAGCTAATCGTCCTTGGTGGGAGGGGCCTGAGAAGACTGTTCCAGCAGGTTTCATGGTGGATAAGGACAATCCAATCCAGTGATAGTCAACCTGGTCCCTTCCACCCACTAGTGGGCATTCCAGCTTTCATGGTGGGCAGTAGCGGAGCAACCAAAGTATAAATAAAAAGATAGATTTAACTATATAGTAAGTTGTTTTATAAAGATTTATTCTGCCAAACTTAGCAAAAATCCGACATAAAGTACTTGGTAAGTAATTATTATTATATGCTTTCACTTGCTGTAACTCTGCTTTATAAATTTTATAAAGTAAAGTTACTTCTCTACTTTATAAATCACCATTACTGTGGAACCGGTGGGCGGTTAGAAAATTTTACTACTAACAGAGATACAAAAGTGGGCGGTAGGTATAAAATGGTTGACTACCCCGGAATGAGACTGTCTTCTGGAAGGTTTGCATTTGGGCCACACTAAGGAGAAGCAATAGGAAGCATGTCGGGGAGAGGCTGAGGGCGAAGGGTGGTCCGTATGTGCAGTGGCCGCCTGGGCAGTGAGAGCAGACGCTGAGGCCGGGGTGGATGACCACAGGACAGCTCCCCCAGAGGCCGCACTGTGGGATTACCGGGCCATTCCAAACTCTCTTCCCTCTGTATGTACCTGAGGGACCCTGCACGTCTCTGTCCCTTCAACTTGATGTAGTAGCATGATTATACATTATGTTTGCAATGACCAAAATGGGTTTTGCTTTTATTTCAATGACAGTGCTTCTAAAAGATGAACATACTTCCTTAATTTCTAAAATGCTGGGCCCACAGTTCAGGGGTCCATGTCTTTATTCATGCCACTTGGCTCCTCTCTGCTGTCCCCTGCCTGAGCCATGCAATGTTATCACATTACTCCCTTCCTGCTTCTTTTGAGGAACATTCTCTTGATTCTTCTTCCTTTTTTTCTTCCTTGCCTGCTCTTGATCTTCTATCTCTTCTCATGACCTCCTTTTCTACAGAGAAAGCTGCCCTTTACAGATACATTTGACCAATTGTGAAGTATCTTACACTTGGTGCATTTAGGTTCATTTCGGTTCATTCACGAGGGCCTCAGCCAGGCCCCATGTGTGTGCCCTGCCCTGGCTGTCCTCTGCTATGCTCTTCTCCATGGAGCAGAAAGTCTGCAGGGTTCAGGGGACATGATTACTCAGAGCCCACACCCCATCCCCAGCTCAGACATGGTCCCCAGAATTCCCCACTCCCGTGGATCCAGAGAGCTTCTAGAAGTGCCAGCTTCTTCTCTGGGTCATTCCTCCAAAGGGTGGTTCGTAAGGCCGGGGGTGATGGTGGGGGATGAAGGGCCAGGGACAGCTGTTTGTGAGGAGAAGGGACAGACTGGAGAATGGACTCATGGGCAGGGATGCCCTCACACAGGCCTTTTGGGCAGCCAGGAGACGGCTGTCCCTATATGTCCATGTTCTCAGGCAGAACCTGGAGGGATCTGAGAATCCAGACTCTTTTCAGGCCATTAGGAAGGTATATTTGTTGACTCAGAACAATAGGACATGCTGTATTCAACAGTTGATAGCTTGATATATAATGTTAAAATGAGAAAACAGGATCTAGGGCTTTCATCTGTACTCTTTTTTTTTTTCTGCATTTTTCCGAAGCTGGAAACGGGGAGGCAGTCAGATAGACTCCCGCATGCACCTGACCGGGATCCACTCAGCATGCCCACCAGGGGGTGATGCTCTGCCCATCTGGGGTATTGCTCTGCTGCAACCAGAGCCATTCTAGCGCCTGAGGCAGAGGCCACAGAGCCATCCTCAGTGCCGGGGCCTCATCTGTACTCTTGATCAAACCTTGTAAGCATGAGGGGTGGGCCTGGACTCTTGTACTGGGTTTGTGTTCGTATTCACCCAGACTGGTCCTATTTCCACAAGGACTCACAGACTGAAGTAAGTGAAAAGAGAGGTGGAGTGGTTTGGTCAGCCATGACTTCACATTCAGAGGCATGAGCAAACCCCAACTGGAAACAAGATCGGCTGATTTTTCTATGCCTACCCTATTCCTCCAACCTCACCCTCAAAGCCAAGATATTCCAAAGACAGCCTTGAAAGGGCTTTTATATTCTTTGCTCATTGTGCTTATCTGAAGTGTAACGAACTTCACAAGTACATACTTGGGGAATTCTTTGTTTTCCTGTTGACATTTCAAAAGGATTTGACTGGCTCTAAGGAGTTTCCTTGACTTTACAAAGGAGGCCCATGTATCTGCTGAAGAGATTCCGGATGAGCTTCCCTGTACTGGCTGGGCTTATCCGTGGTTAGCTAAACCTCCCGGTGGGAGAGCAGCAGGCAAGGTTCTAATGCCACGCGTCAATATGGACTCACATTAAATAGCAATTTGCCAGTAAGGAAAAATTATTGTCTGGTTCACTGTGGGGAAAGTGTCTCCTTGAAATAAACATATACTGCAGGATATAATGGCTAAGAAAGATTTTTATTGATTTATGAGATGACAGTTTGTGCAACTTATTTTTGCACCACATAACTCTTATGAATTGGCAATATCATTAAAAGAGAAGCTGGCAGGCTTCTCAGTCCCTAATGCCTTTGCCATATTAATTATTTTCAAGATTTTATATATATTACTCTTTCACGTGCGCGCGCGCACACACACACACACACACACACACACACACAAACTTGATCTGATTATTTTGAATAGGAACGGAAGGTTCTAAAAAATTTTTTTTAAATAGTTCTTCTAATCCCACAGGCTTCTTTTTTTCCCATTTCTGAAATATATATATATATATTTTTCTTTTACAATAGAGAAACAGACACATAGACAGGAAGGGAGAGATGAGAAGCATCAACTCGTAGTTTTGGCACTTTAGTTGTTGATTGATTGCTTTCTCATATGTGCCTTGACCAGGGGATTCTAGCTGAGCCAGTGAGCCCTGGCTTAAGCCAGCAACCTTAGGCTTTATGCCAGTGACCTTTGAGCTCAAGCCAGCAACCATGGGTTCATGTCTGCACTCAAGCTGTAAGCTCTCTGCTCAAGCTGGTGAGCCTGTGTGTGCTCAAGCCAGCGACCTCAGGGTTTTGAACCTGGGTCCTCAGCGTCCCAGGTCAATGCTCTGTCCACTGCACCACCACCTGGTCAGGCTCATATAAATTTTGAAAATTCATTCTGAAAACAGTAAATTTGCCTTTATTTTTACTGGCTTTAAACAAGTGAGAGAAATTATTTTTATAGTTCAGGGTAGCCAATAAAAAGAGTTAAAATTGAATTCTGTAAAACCTCAGGAAAAAAATCTCTGAACTTTCTGAGAATCAGTGACCTCATCTGTAAAATGGGAGTCATGATACCTGCCTTATAGATTTTTCTGAGAATTACATAATAGAAAACATGTTGAAACCTTGTCACAGTGCCTGGCTCAGAGCGAACACTCAATAAATGGTGGATATAATTATAATATTATTGCCATTGCTTTCTTTTCCTTCCAGACTGCCTCCAGCACCATCTGTCCCCTCTCTTTTTTTTTATTGTAAAAGCCACTGCTTTTTTATTACCAGTTTCTGAAACTAGTTATTGTGAAAATGTATCAATTCTGCAATTTGTCATTTCTTCCAAACAAATAGAGTACTTTTTCCCAAACTGGTAACTTTTGATATTTGTCAGCTCCTGACTACCTCTTTTGATGAGTATATTAGGAGGTCAAAGCAAATGGCCTGGGGTTAGCATAAATTCCTACCATATATCTACTGTTCTGGTCACACTTGGCAATATAAAAGTACAACCTTAACACTGCAGAAAAGGATAAAAACTCATAAAAAATTGATGGAAACTCTATCTTCTAGTGGGATATCGTACATACATTTCTAACACAACTGAAACTACATTTTAACCCCAAATTTTAAGTGTTCTTGACTCAATTTCATTAGCTTCAAATAGCTATTTCTTCCCCAAAATAAGAGCAACATTGCCATCTACTGCTTGCATTTCACAATCACCAAAGAGTATCTGCTTGCTCTGAACAAGCAGCAAAACCTTTTCTACTTTATAAAACTAATACTTCAGTTTTTGTTTCAGCTTCCAGAATAAACTGTTTTATAGAGGCTCACTGTTGGAATATCTCTTGTTAAGGCCTGAAGGTGGCTCTACATTGAGTATGGGTCTTGGCTAATTTTAGTCAAATTTCTTCTCCCAAATTTTGTACACTGTGTATCTATCTTCAACCTTCCACCCCCGACTATCATACTTAACACTGACCTAATGAGGCAATTTGTGTGTGGTTTTGTATCTCCACCTTAGAAATTAGGCATGGGCACGGGGAGGTGGGGGTGGGGGGGGGTGGGGGTGGAGACCTGAGAAATACTGAGAAGCAATCTTTGTGGCCACTGCTCAAAAAGTGGTCATGCCTGCTTAACAAAGCCTCCTGAGACCCTGCCAGTGTGGAGTCAGCCCTGCAGTTGAACAAGGGCAGCCCTCCTGTGCCCCAGGACCGGATCTTCAACTATCCCTGCCACACAGACAGTTGTCAACAGTGTCATCTCCTGAATGCAGTTTTTTCCTCTGCCTCTACCATGATTTATTACTGCACACCAACAAATAGCTAATGCAGAGCTTTTTATTAACTGTAAAGTGGTTTTGGAAAGAGTTTGTATGAAAGGCACTTTGCAAAAGCAAGCCCTAAGTACTGCATGGAGTTGGAGAAGAGGTACCCTTTCTACATTTGTGTACATACTTGTCTGGCTTTTTATTTTTCCATCACCTCACTCGGCACCAGGAAACATCTTTCATCTTGGAATGGCTCTCTTCCACACTTTGCTGTTAGTTCAGTCTCTGGTGAACTGTTCTGGCCCCTGGGTGTGTTCCTCTGATACTAAGTAAGACTGTAAGGCTCCTGTGTAATGATCGGGGAGGTGGCGGTGCATTCTGCACAGACAATAAAATAATAAAAAGTGCCTTTACCTCATACCAGGCTAAACTGCACACCCCTTCACTGAGAACAAGGGCCCCTTTTCACATCTCAGGCAGGAAGCAAAATGACTTAGAACAAGTGGGATTTTTCACATCCTTGGAAGTGTGTTTGTCTCCACCACAGGACTGGATGCCAGCTCCTTTCCAGGTCATTTCCCTCCTGGAATCGGGATCAAAGTGGACAGAGCCCACGGCACACTCCCTGGGGAGGCAGCGTGGTTTACTTTAGAGCAAGCACGGGGACTTTCCGAAACCCAAATCATAGCGAAAAGCAGGAAGGAGAACGTTTGGGGAAATGCTGTTAACACCTGATTCACACGTGTTCTCCTCCCCCTCTGCTGCTCAGAATCACTCAGGGCCACTGAGATGATTAGGAACGGATAGGCAACCTCCACTTGTATGGTCTCTCAAGACACAAAGCCATGGAAGCCTCACTTCAACTCCTCTGTTTCTTGTTCAACTGCAATTCTACACTCAAATTAGGGGATTTTCTTTTTCTTACCTTTTGACCCCCTTCACGCATGTCTTCCATCTCCCATCCCCTGCCCTTGGCAACCATCAATCTGTTCTCTGTGTCTGTGAGCTTGATTTTTGGTTTGTTTTTAAGATCCACATACTATAAGGGAGCTTATACAGTATTTGTCTCTCTCTGTACGACTTAGCATAATACCCTCAAGGTCAATCTATGTTGTCACAGATGGCAAGATTGCATCCTTTTTATGGTGGAAGAGTATTCCATTGTGTGTGTAGTGTATGTATTATAATATATATCACATCTTCTTTATCCATTCATCCATTGATGGACATTTAGGTTATTTCCATATCTTGACTATTAAGAATAACGCTGCAGTGAAGGTGAGGATGCATTTATCTTTATTAATTTAATGGTTTTGTTTTCTTCAGATAAATACCCAGAAGTGGAATTGCTAAGACATATGGTACGCCTATTTTCCATTTTTCAGGAAACTACTTACTGTTTTTCATAGTGGTTCTACCATTTAACATTTCCATCAGTAGTGCACCAGGGTTCCCTTTACTCCACATGCTCGCCAACACTGATTTCTTGTCTGTTTAATAATAACCATTCTAACAAGTGTGAGGTGAGGAAAACGTTTAGAAAGAAAAACAACCAAGCATAACCTCACCAGAATTTCTTTCTCTTTTCTTTTTTTATTGTTTTTAAGTGAGAGGCAGGGAGGCAGAGAGACAGACCTGCACCCTGACCAGGATCCACCTGGCAAGCCCATTAGGGGGCAGTGTGCTCTGCCCATCTGGAGCTATTGCTCCTCAACCGAACTATTTTAGTGCCTCAGATGAGGCCATGATGCCATCCCCTCAGTGCCCCAGGCCAACTTTTTCCAATGAGCCATGGCTGTGGCAGGGGAGAGGAGTGGGGGAGAGGGGGGGAGGGGAGGAGAAGAAGATGGTTGCTTCTCCTGTGTGCCCTGGTAGGGAATTGAACCCAGGACTTCCACATACCAGGTCAATGCTCTACCACTGAGCCAACTGGCCAGGGCCCAGAATTTCTTCTTTGTATGTTTTCTTGCAGTTTTCTGCTCTTTCTACCAATTACAGAGCAGTGTGGGAAAACCTACTGTTGTTTTGCATTTCTCTTCTTATCCTGGGAGGTCTGTCAGTTTTTACTTTATATATTATGAGGATATGCTATTAAATGCATATAAATTTTAAATTATTGTATCTCTCTTGTAAATTGAACATTTTGTGCTTTAAAGGCAACCTGCTTTATTTTTTAGTAATGCTTTATGCCTGAAAATTTCTTTAGTTGGATATTAATGTAAACGCACCAGTCATCTCTTTTAGACTTTACCGGGGGTACTCTCTTTCATCCTTTAGTTTCAACATTTGTTTGTCCTTATGATTTAGATGTGTCTTTTGTTAAACAACATATAGCTGAGGATTTTGTGTATCCAAGCAGGCATTTTATCTTCTTTTAACTGTAGGATGCAATTCATTTAGGTTTAGTGTAATTTTATCTTTGTGTTTTATTGATTATTAAGTTTATTGGGGTGACAGTTAACCCTTTGAGTAGTGAGATTTTTTCATGCTCGCTGACCCCCGGGAGTGAGTTTTTTATTTTTGTTTTTTCAAAAAATTAAATTAGTGCCAGTTCCAGTTTTATTAACTTAAAATCGTGTTTATTTGATAACCAATTTATGGAAACAAGAACATGTATTTGCCTTTTTTTTTTTTTGTATTTTTCTGAAGCTGGAAACGGGGAGAGACAGTCAGACTCCCGCATGCGCCCGACCAGGATCTACCCAGCACGCCCACCAGGGGCGATGCTCTACGCACCAGGGGGCGATGCTCTGCCCCTCTGGGGCATCGCTCTGTCGCGACCAGAGCCACTCTAGCGCCCAGGGCAGAGGCCAAGGAGCCATCCCCAGCACCCGGGCCATCTTTGCTCCAATGGAGCCTTGGCTGCGGGAGGGGAAGAGAGAGACAGAGAGGAAGGGGGGGGGGGTGGAGAAGCAAATGGGCGCTTCTCCTATGTGCCCTGGCCGGGAATCGAACCCGGGTCCCCCGCACGCCAGGCCGATGCTCTACCACTGAGCCAACCGGCCAGGGCCTATATTTGCCTTTTTTAAATGTTCCTTACACATGTTTAGAATAAATCAACCATACTCTGGATGGTCAGGAGGCATGAGGACGTACATGAATGTTTGTACCACTCAAAGGGTTAATAAGATCATATAGGTTTCAAGTGCAACATTTCTATAATACATGATCTGTATATTGCATTGTGTGCCCACCACCCAAAGTCAAATCATCTTTCATCAATCATCACAATATATTTAGATCCCTTCATTCTTTATTTCCCCCACTCCCACTCCCCTTCTCCCTGGTAACCGCCACACTGTTGTCTGTGTCTATGAGTTTCAGTTTTATATCCCACATATTAATGAAATCATATGGTTCTTTGAATTTTCTGGCCGACTTATTTTGCTTAGCATGATGTCCTCAGGGTCCATCCATGTTGTCACAAATGGCAGTATTTTATTTTATCTTTTCTCATGGCTGACCTTCTTTTGTATATATGTACACTATCTTCTTTATCCAGTCCCCATTCGAAGGACACTTTAGTTGTCTCCATGTCTTAGACACCATGAATAATGCTGCAAGGAACATGGAGGTGCATATGTCTTTGTGAGTAAATGTTTTCAAACTTTGTGGGGTAGATACCCAGAAGAGGAATTGCAGAGTCACATGGTAGTGCTGTTCCTAATGTTCTTGAGGAATAGCCAAAATGTTTTCCATAGTAGCTGTACCAGTTTACAGTCCCACCAACAGCGAATGAGGATTCCTTTTTCTGCATAACCTCTCCAACATTTATTACCTGTCTCATTGATAATAGCGATTCCCACAGATGCGAGGTGGTATCTCATTGTTGATTTGATTTGCATTTCCCTAACAGCTAGTGAAGTTGAGCATCTTTTCATGTATCTGTTGGCCATTTGTATACCTTCTTGGGAGAAGTGTTCAGGTCCTCTGCCCATTTTTAAATTGGATTGTTTTTGTTTGATGTTGAGTTGTATGAGTTCTTCATATATCTTAGGCATTAATTCTTTGTTGGAACTATTGTTTGCACATATCTTCTCCCATTCAGTTGGTTGCCTTTTTGTTTTGTTGATGGTTTCTTTTTTGCTTTGCAGAAACTTTTTAGTTTGTTATAGTTACATTCATTTATTTTTGGTGTTACTTCCCTTGCCTTTGGCGTCAAATTCATAAAATCTTCTCTAAGACCAAGGTCCATATGTTTAGTTCCTGTGTTTTCTTTTATGTAATTTATTGTTTTAGATCTTATGTTTAGGTTTTTGATCCATTTTGAATTAATTTCTGTACAGGGGGATAAACTGTAGTCAAGTTTCATTTTATTTCTTGTGGCTTTCCAGTTTTCCCTGCATCGTTTATTATAAAGGCTTTCTTTTCTCCATTGTATTTTTTTGGTCTCCTTTGTCAAAAATCATTTGCCCACATATACATATGGTTTTATTTCTGGACTCAGTTCTGTTCCATTGGCCTGTATGTCTGTTTTTCTGCCGATACCATGATGTTTTTTTTTTCTCTCTTTTTTTTACAGAGACAGAGAGTGAGTCAGAGAGAGAGGGGGATAGACAGGGACAGATAGACAAGAACGGAGAGTGATGAGAAGCATCAATCATTAGTTTTTCAATGCACGTTGCAACACCTTAGTTGTTCATTGATTGCTTTCTCATATGTGCCTTGACGGCGGGCCTTCAGCAGACTGAGTAACCCCTTGCTGGAGCCAGCGACCTTGGGTTCAAGCTGGTGGGCTTCTGCTCAAACCAGATGAGCCTGCACTCAAGCTGGCAACCTCAGAGTCTTGAACCTGGGTCCTTTGCATCCTAGTCTGACGCTCTATCCACTGCGTCACCGCCTGGTCAGGCTACCATGATGTTTTTATTGTCATTGCTCTATAGTATAATCAGTAGCTACAGAAAAAGCATTCGATATAACTTCCATTTGTGATTGATACACTCAGTAAAGTGGGTGTAGAAGAAAAGTACCTCAATACCATAAAGCTTCAGCTATATATGGCAAACCCTCAGCTAATATACTCAAGGGTGAAAAACTGAAAGCTTTTCCTTTATAATCAGGAGCAAGACAAGGATGTCTTCTCTCTACTCTTATAAAAATAGTAATAGAAGTCTTACCCAGAGCAATCAGGCAAGAAAAAGAAATAAAAGACATCCAAATTGGAATGAAGGAGTAAAAGTGTGACTTTTTGCAGATGACATGATTCTTTATATAGAAAACCCTAAAGACTCCACCAAAAAACTATTAGAAACAGTAAACAACTACAGTGAAGTTGTAAAATACAAAATCAATGTACAAAAATTTACTGCATTTCTGTATGCTAATAACGAAATTTCAGGGGAAAAAACAATTTCTTTTTCAACTGCAACTAAAAGAATAAAATACTTAGGAATAAACTTAACAAAGGATGTAAAGGATTTATATACTGCAAACTACCAAGCAATATTAAAAAAGATTGAAAAAGACACAATGAAATGGAAAGTTATTTTGTGTTCATGGATTAATCAACACTGTTAAAATGGCCATATTACCCAAAGCAATATACAGATTTAATGCAATCTACATTGAAATCCCAATGACATTTTTTAAAGAAATAGAAAAAAAAATTAATCAGATTTGTGTAGAACCTCAAAAGACCCTAAATACCCAAAGCAATCCTGAGAAAAAAGAACAAAGCCAGAGGTATCATACTACCTGACTTTGAATTATATTACGTCTTTGTGTTTTCTATTTATTTTTGATATTCTATGAAGAGTTTCTTTTCTATCTGTTCTTGCCTTTCTGGGGATTGCTTCAGTATTTTTCATACTGTTTTTCATTCTTTTGATCGAAAGCTACCCAAATTTTTGTTTCAATTGTTTATTTAAAGTTTGTCTTGCTTTTAAAAAACACACACTCAAGATATTGCTTTATATGGTCAACATTTACTAAGAATTAGCCATATATTAGTCATTTTTTTCCTTCATTTGTTCTTATATCTATTCTTTCTGGATTCACTTTATTTCCAACTCTAGTATAACCTTTGGAATTTTCTTTTGTGAGGAGTACTGATTAGAAATCAATTTTCATTTATCTACAAATGTCTTTATTTTATCCTCATTCTTAAAAGATATTTTGCTGTGTATGAAATATTAGGTCAGCATTTATTTTAGTTGAAAACATTAAAGATAGTCTGTTATCTTCTGAATTTTACTGCTACTGTCGAGAAGCTTGCTTTTAAGATAATCATTTCCTTTTAAAGATTTTATTTATTGATCTTTTAGAGACAGGAAAGAGAAAGAAAGGCAGGGAGGAGGGATGAGTGGGAAGCATCAACTCATAGTTGCTTCTCGCATGTGCCTTGACTGGGCAAGCCTGGGGTCTCGAACCGATGACTTCAGCATTCCAGGTAAACACATCATTCACTGTGCCATCACAGGTCAGGCAAGATAATATTTTTTGTTGCAGCTTTTATATTTTTTTAATTTTCTAGCTTTATTGAGATATAAGTAACATACTACATCATGTAAATTTAAGTATACAATGTGATTTATATATATATATATTGTGAAATGATTATTATACCATTTATCACTTCATATAAGTACCATTCATTGTTATTGGAGTAAGAACATTTAAGATCTATTCTCTTACCAATAGTTAACTATAGTCACCCTGCTGTACACTAGATTCCCAAACTTATTCATCTTATAACTGGAGATTTGTACTTTTTGATCAACATCTCTTCATTTCTACCACCACCACCCCCACCCTCTGGAACCTGCAATTCTAGTCTCTTTTTCTCTGAATTTGTCTGTTTTGTTTTTTCTACATATAAGTGATACCAGATAGATACTATCTTTCTCTATCTAACTTATTTCACTTAGCATAATGTCCTGAAGGTTCATCTATGTTGTCACTGAGGTTGCCACTTTTAAAATCTCTTTTTGACTTCAATTTTCTCTAGTTTCACTATTAAATATCTATGAGTGAATTTCTTTTTATCCTACTTATTTGTGAGCATCAAAAATCTGTGTTCTAATCCCAGATATTGCATTTGTCTCAGGTCATTCTCTTATTTAAGAATTCCTAACAAATGTATTTTGACTTTCATGTTCTATCCTCTGTATCTCATCTTCTCTCTTTCATAATTTCCATCTTTTCATTTCTTTGTTTCTAATCTAACTTTTTCTGACCTACCTTCTAGTCTGCTAATCCTCTCTTTGGCTATGTTGAATCTTTTACTAAATCTATCAATCCAATTTTTAAAATGTTACGTAATTTTTAAGTCAAGAAGTTCTGTTTAGTTTTTAAAAAAAAAACTAAAATCTTACACTTTCTGGTTTCCATAGATAATTTCTAGATTGTCAATTTCTTATTTATTTATTTTGTATTGAATTTATTGGGGTGACATTGGTTAATAAAACTATACAGGTTTCAGGTGTACAGTTCTATAATACAGCACCTGTAGTTTGTATTATGTGTTCACCACCCCAAGTCAAGTCTCCTTCCATCACCATTTATCCCCTTTCTACCCTCCTTTACCTCGCCCCACCCCCTTTTCCTCTGGTAATCAGAATATTGCTATGTGTGTCTATGAGGGTTCGTTTTCTTTTTTCTTTCTTTATCCCTTCACCTTCTTCACTCAGCCCTGCAACCCCCCTCCCCTCTCACAGCTGTCAGTTTGTTCTCTATCTGTGAGTCTGTTTCTATTGTGTTCATTAGTTTATTTTGTTCATTAGATTCCACATATGAGTGAAATCCTATGGTCCTTTTATTTCTCTGACTAGCTTATTTCCTGTAGCATATTGCTCTTCTGGTCCATCATGCTGTCACAAAAGGTAAGATTTCTTTCCTTTTTTACAACCAAGTAGTATTCCATTGCATATACATAGCACAGCTATTTTATCCATTTATGTACTGATTGCCACTTGGGCTGCTTCCAAATCTTGCTATTGTAAATAATGCTGCAATGAACATAGGGATGCATATATTCTTTTTCATTAGTGTTTCCCAGAAGTGGAATCGCTGGGTCATAAGGCAATTCTATTTTTAATTTATTTTTTTTGTATTTTTCTGAAGCCGGAAATGGGGAGGCAGTCAGACAGACTCCCACATGCGCCCGACCAGGATCCACCCGGCACACCCACCAGGGGGCGATGCTCTGCCCCTCTGGGGCACCGCTCTGCTGCAACCAGAGCCATTCCAGCGCCTGAGGCAGAGGCCACAGAGCCATCCTCAGCACCCGGGCCATCTTTGCTCCAATGGAGTCTTGGCTGCGGGAGGGGAAGAGAGAGACAGAGAGGAAGGAGAGGGGGAGGGGTGGAGAAGCAGATGGGCACCTCCCCCATGTACCCTGGCCAGGAATCGACCCCGGGACTCCTGCACGCCAGGTCAATGCTCTACCACTGAGCCAACTGGCCAGGGCCTATTTTTAATTTTTTGATGTAACTCCATACTGCTTTCCATAGTGATTGCACCTTTCTGCATTTCGAACAGTGCATAAGGGTTCCCTTTTCTCCACATCTTTGCCAATACTTATTGTTTGTTGGTTTATTGGTGATAGCCATTCTGACAGGTGTGAGGTGATTTCTCATTATGGTTTTAATTTGTATTTCTCTGATGATGTTAAGTATCTTTTCATATGCCTGTGGCCATCTGTATGTCCTCTTTGGAGAAGAGTCTATTCAGGTCCTATGCACATTTCCTTTTTTTTTTTTTTTTTTTAAAGAGAGAATGAGAGTCAGGATGGATAGGGACAGACAGACAGGAACGGAAAGAGGTGAGAAGCATCAATCATTAGTTTTTCTTCATGACACCTTAGTTGTTCATTGATTGCTTTCTCATATGTGCCTTGACTGTGGGGCTACAGCAGACCGAGTAAACCCTTGTTCAAGCCAGTGACTTGGGTCCAAGCTGGTGAGCTTTGCTGAAACCAGATGAGCTCACACTCAAGCTGGCGACCTCGGGGTCTTGAACCTGGGTCCTCCGTGTCCTAGTCCGACGCTCTATCCACCACACCACCGCCTGGTCAGTCTCCTATGCACATTTCTTAATGGGATTGTTGTGTTCTCATTTTCATTTGTTTCAAGGTATCTTTTGATTTGTTTCTTGATCTCATTGTTAATCTATTCATTGTTTAGTAACATGTTATTTATTTAGCCTCCATGTCTTTTTGTGTTTTTCAGATTTTTTTTCTTGAGTTTGATTTTTAGTTTCATATTATTATGGTTAGAGAAGATACTTGATGTGATTTAATCTTCTTAAATTTTTTATAGTCTGGCTCTCCAACGGTCTGAGGGACAGTGAACTGGCCCCCTGTGTAAAAAGTTTGGGGACCCCTGCTTTAGAGTCAGGAGTTTAGATAGATTAAACTCTTACTTGAAAATGTGAACCTCTGAGGTCTCAGCATTTTCTGAGAGGCTCTTCCACTAGACTTTTTCTGAGTGTGCCTTGAACTTTTTCTCTGCTGGTCCCATGAGCCCTTTAAGGTCCTAAAAACTGAAGCTCATGTTGGGAAGATAGGGAAAATGCTTTCTGGGCACTGTGGCTTGAGGAGTCTAGTTAGCTGTTTCAGAGCCCACTTTCACTCAGATATTGGCCCAATAAGTTACTATTGCACTTTGATGCTTTTGCAAAATATATTTTTTATATTTTATTTTCCATTTTTACTTTTTATCCCCCACTGGGAAGTTGGATCCAAATACCTAGCCGACCTTATTACTTGAAACTGGAACTTATTTCAGTTTGAATCTATAGTTAAATCATAGCAAATATGAATTTTATAGTGTAACTTTCTTTGCATAACAATAGATCATAAACGTTTCACTTGATTTTGCTAGCAGGGAAAATTAATGCAGTATATTCATGTCCACTCCCCCTCCTTCATAAGTTAAGCATTCCTTCTTCGTCAGTTCAGTTCCAGAGCCTTTAATTTGCAGAATTGAGACAATGGATAAGGAGAAAGAATAAAAAACTTTGAAACATGCTTGAGTGGTTTATATTGCAGCAGGCTCGGACTTAATGGCAGTAGAAAAATTAAATAAATCCAGAACCTGGGAAAGAAAGGAAAAGAGAGTTTGTGGGACTGGTTTTGGAGTCCTGTTAAAAATGTGGAGGAAAAATGGAGTAGAGGCTTCCCAGGTAGCTAACCTTGCCTGTGAGGCAGTCAGAATAAGACAGAAAGATATCTTCTCAATGATGGTTGTTCTTTAGTTTATTTGTAATTGTAGTGTGGTCATGGGTGGATGCCAGTGCCGCGTTGACCTACCCAGCCATCTTCAATAAAGCAGAAGATGATCTTAAGAGCTTTTACTGTGCTTTAAGAATGAAGGAGCTTTGAGAAATTTAGATTAGGAGATTGGATTTCTAATAATTTGTTAGACTTCGTGATATTTCTTTGAATGAATCTGTTTATGATGTTTGTTTACAACACTGCCTCCTTTTATTCTGATTACACCTTAGAAAATGCTCATTTTTAAACAGCTGCATAATGTTATATGAAATTTAAATGGCATAACTTATCTAGTCATTCCAAAATTTATTGAACATTTATATTGTCTCTGTCGTTATGAGAGTGAATATCTTTTTATTACAAAATCTTTCTAGCATGTACCTTCTTTTGTCAAGTCTTAACACTCACAAAATGTTTGCCATATTGCTTCGAATATTTTGTTTTTGAAAGAAATAAAAGTTGGCCCTGGTGGATGGCTCAGTGGATATAGCCCAGTGTATGCATGTCCTGGGTTCAATTCCTGGTCAGGGCACATAAGAGTGACCATCAGCTTCTCTCCTACTCCTTCTCCCCATTATCTTCCTCTTCCCCTCCCACAGCCGGTGGCTTGGTTTGAGCCGCTCTAGGCACGGAGGATAGCTCAGTTACTGTAAGGTGTCAGTCTCAGGAGCTAAAAATAGCTCAGTATTCAAGCATCAGCCCTAGATGGGGTTGCCAGGTGGTTCCTGGTTAGGGCATATGTGGGAGTCTACCTCACTATTTCCCCTGCTTTTACCTAAAAAAAAAAAAAGGAAAAAGAAAAATAAATAAATAAAATTTAATGATATGGTAGAAGGCCCATTTTTGATCAAATATTTCCAGCTATTGCAAAGAGGTAATCAGCAATATGAATTTAGTATTATTATTGGCTGATTTTACAGTTTTTTTTCTATAATGTACTTATTACAAATACTATATAACATTACTTAGCATTTAAATTTTTTCCTAAATGTCATTATATTGTATGAACAACTTCTTTGCTCACATTTTGGAAATTCAGTCATGTTGAACATGTAACTCTGATTTATTTATTTTAACTAATATTTATTATATTTTACTTATGATTTCAAGATGTCTGTAGTGGGAAGGTTTTCAGCTAACCAAGTCTGTAATATAATAACACTAGAAGTCCTCAATACCTTCACATACAGTTTTAACTTCTTTTGCATTATGTCCTTTTAAAAAAAACCTGGCAGCAAAGATTACAAGATAAATACTTTTATGTGGAGGGCCACTGTTTACACTGTGACATGTGCTAACTAAGATTCTGTTGGTAGATATTAATATTGTCAGATCGCTCCCCAATGTGCTGTAAAAATAAATCAGATTCACTACAAAAGTGTTAACATATTTGATTACCATGTTAAGGTATTTGTTTCCTAATTTAGTAGTGGCAAATGGCACCTTAAATTTGCTTTAATTTGTGTTTCTTTGAATTTGCACTGGAGAGAGCATTTCCCCCCCCCTCCCCCCCGGATAAATATTTGCATTTGCTTTCTTGTATGAACTGGCATTCAAATTATTTGAGCCCTGGCTAACGTGTCATTCCACTGCACTGAGGTTGAGGATTTGATCCCGGGTCAGGGCACATACAAGCAGCAGCTAATGAGTACACAACTAAACGCAACAACTAAGTGGAACAACAAGTTGATGTTTCTCCCTCCTGCTCTCCCTTCCCATCACCCCCTCAAATCAAGGGAAAAATTAAAAAAAAAATTTTTTTTCTGAGATATTTATGAGACTCAGATTTTTTGCGGTCTCTCAAGAAAATGGCCACTTTACTTGAGATGAACATGTCCCCATGGCCAGATAAACACAGGATGCAGGGTCTCAGCTACACCAGCAAGAAGGAACTTCCTGATCATCAAAACCAAAGAAAGCAAGCTGAGCGTGTAAGTGGATAGCACCATAGGAAGACTGCACAGTGTTGAGGTCAAGTAAACAGAACCAAAGGTACAGTGCAAGTGATCGCAGATTCAGTTCATTTTAACCAAATTCACTTTTTTTTTTTGTTAAAAGACTTTATTTATTCAATTTTCAAAGAGGAGAGAGAGAGAGAGAAGGAGGAGGAACAGGAAGCATCAACTTCCCATATATGCCTTGACCAGGCAAGTCCAGGGTTTTGAACTGGCGACCTCAGTGTTCCAGATTGATGCTTTATCCCACTGCGCCACCACAGGTCAGGCAAAATTTTAATTTTTTTTTAATTCATTTTAGAGAGGAGAGAGAGAGACAGAAAGGGAGAGAGAGAGGAGAGAGAGACAGAGAGAGAAGGTGGGGAGGAGCTGGAAGCACCAACTCCCATATGTGCCTTGACCAGGCAAGCCCAGGGTTTTGAACCGGCGACCTCAGCATTTCCAGGTCGACGCTTTATCCACTGCACCACCACAGGTCAGGCCTACCAAATTCATTGAGAATCGATGATGTTCAAGGAACAGTCTTAAGACAGTGAGGACATCTTATACTCTTTGATCTGTGTCAGGAGAAAGGGGAGGATTAAGTAAAATAAAGACAAAAATATCTTTCTGGTTTTTCCCCAGTCCCCTATGGCAGAGGAAGACAGAGAGGGAAAAGGAATAGGGTCCACAGCTCAAGACCAACTATTTTCTCTTGGGTGGCCGGCCGCCTCCTCTGGCGAAGGAAGGAGCCCCCTACTGGTGGCAACTGAGCCCAGGTTGTTCTGGGCCTCTGGACCCACACTTAGGAGCGGGGCTGTCCTCCACAGAGCTCTCAGGTGGGAGCAGGCTATGAGAGCACTCCAGCTTGGCGGCCTTTGTGGAAGCTTTTTACCCACTCGGTTGGGTGTCACTGAGACAGGGTGTAGTGATGACAACGTGTATAGACGACATTTGTCAGCTTGTGGACTCGGTGTGGGTATCTGTTCTACCTCACCCTCGGTCCTCCTCACTTAGTCAACAGTCTCTCTGATTATCAGCTTGGTCTTCAAATCGGGCCTAACATTTTATCCATGCCTTCTCTGCCATCATCATAGATGGTTTATAGAAATAAATATATGTACACATATTTCTAAATAATACCAAAGCTTCATTCTTTATAATCTTCATATGCAATAAGCCATAATCATAAACGTAATCTAGTTCTCAAATCGACGTGGCATCATTAGAAAATGTTGCTGGTGTAACAGGGGAGGATTCTAATGAATGAGAAATTCCCTAACCCTCCCCCCTACTATAAATTATTATGAGATAGCCTACACCCCTCCACCTCCTTCACTACCGCTTCTCCTGTGGGTGACCCACAAGAAGACTGGCATTCCAGTTGTGAACCATGCCCTTCACAGGAGATCTGACAGCCAAGCAAGGTTCTATTGGCACCACCCAACTTTCTCTCAATCACTGTCCTCTGTGACACATGAATAAGAATTTTAAAAAATACATCGTCTTTTCAGTGGACCTGACTCTTTGAATTATTTGACTCAGGAGCAAGATGGAGAATTTTGTAACCATTCTTTTATGTTAACAGACACTATTAATACACACAATTATTTTTGTCATAGCCCTACTAAAGTATGAGAACATGGTTGAAGCAGTTGTTAAGTTTTAAAAAATGACCTCCAGTGGAGAGCAATTAGAAAGAAATTTTTCAACACTCAAGCCAACTTGGACCTCCCTCACTGACCTTAACTCCAGTGTTCAGCTATATGCCAAGTACAGCACACACTCTACTGAATTTCCATTGCTTCAACTTTTTTTTAAGTTTAAAAATATCTTTATTTTATGAATGAGGAGTCACATTCTGCTTAAAAATCCAAGAGGCATTTTTCCAAGATACGAACTAAAGGAAGTAAAGAGACACAACGAAGGAAGTCCACGAGGAGGCTCAGAGATAATGTTACAGTTTCTTCTTACAGCATTATTCAAAATGATGGGCAACACGCATTCCCATACGTCCAAAAATGCTAGAATAATGGAAGGAGCAAAATTCAGACAATTCCCTGACTGTTCCGCTCAGAGTTTCTATTGTACTTATACCTTCCATATTCTTTATGTCTTAAATGCTCCAAGGAAAAGTCTAATGCAGAATTTTCAAGGTATTATGAACTTCAGCTTTAAATCGGTTATTCACAGGCAGAGTTTCAAGTTATATTTGACTGTCCGTTCCATCACTCAGGGCTAGAGTAACGCATGGTCCGGACTCTTGTCAAGACCTGCAGCTTCTGCTCCTGCTGTGCACAGCTGCCCATCCTCAGGTCTCTACTGAACTCCAGAGCAACAAGGACACGTCAGTTCCTCTCAGGCTCTTCTCCTTGCCTGGTTTTGTTTACAGTTCCCGGGTTGCCCAGACAGCACAGTGAGTGGTAAGAACATTGAAGCAATCGTGTTTGCCATGACGGCTCTTTGTGTCGTTGTCATTCAGACTTCGGGGAGGGCAGTCACTCTCTGGTGCTTCCAGTGCTTCCAGGGGCCTGGTGGGGCTTGGCAGCCATCACTGAGGCAGTCAGGTGCCACACGACACAAGGATGAAAAAGATGAAAAAGACTTTTTTGGGATTTCCATGTGATGGCCACTTCTTTCTGGCTTGGCCTTGTTCCAGCGCCTGGTAGCTATTCCAGATTCCTGGTCCTTTTCTGTCACTGTGGATCTCATCTCAAGCAAAAAGTCTTAGATTGGAGTGGAACGAATGATGCCTTTCTCCTCGCACAGCTCAGTCCTAACAACCTGACAGCTTGTCCAGCAGAGTCTAAAAGTCTTTCTAACGGAGGGATGACGCTAGCTAGCAGTCCTGGAGGCTCATCTCCGAGTTGCACCGTTTAGAAGTGCTTGTGCCTGGTCCCACAGCAAGGGTGTTGAGAGGATTTCTTGTAGAGGACTCACAGTTTCTGCATAATGTCCCAGTGTGGGAAGGCTGCAGAATTGTCCCTACCTGTCTTCACATTGACCACTTGTATGCCCTCATAGCACCATTGTACGGGGAGTCTTGCAAAGTCTGTGTGGCTGTGCTGGTGCGCTGGTTCTATGCGGGCTTCCCCCCCCCCCCCCCGGTGTCAGAGGGAACTGTGAATAAGTTAGAGACCTTCTCCTAAAGTCGATTGTATTGAAAAGTGATTCAGAAGTTTCAAAAAGTATAATTTATATCCTTACTGCACAGCCTGTGAGTCGTGGACACAGCGATGGGTTTAATCAGTCCCTAGGAAAACAACGAGACAAGTGGAGAAGGGAAGAGCAGCTCTTGCTGCTGCAGGTGAGTGTGTGCAGTGGAGAAAGCAAAGAGGAGGAAAGTGGCAAGAGCTGCTGAGGACAGTCAGCAAGTTGCCTGGTCTCCGGAAAACAACACGTGAGGCCCGGGCGTGGGGCCTTCTGCCTCGGCGTGCAGGTGGCCACTTCCGCTCTGCTCTGACTGTGGAGCTCTCCAGATCGGAAACCAGTTCTTGACTTCTCCAGTTCAATATACTGCCTTCTCCCCTGACTGCTCACGGCTGCCAGCCTGGGCTCCCGTGGACGGAGAGCGGGGTGGATTGGAGTTGTGTGAGGAGAGACTCAGCTTTCGTTATAATTATGTTTATTAAAAAGAAAGTGCAATGCCTAATTGGCCTCCTCAGCTGTTGGTCTTGCAGTTTAAAGAGTTGGTATAGTTGCTCAGATAGTGTCAATAGTCTGCCACAAATATTCCAAACCATTTATTTTTGAGGGGGAGGTATGCAGTTTCATTTTTCATACTCTTTCAAATTAAGACAAAAAAAAGGTTCTGCAGTTGATAAGTAACCATTTTACCTTCAGGTGGGTACTAGAATTTAGTCCCTTGAGTTTCAGCTCAGTCTTGACCTGTTCTCCGAGGCCCTGTGTCCTTGTCATCACAGGGCGATAGTTCCCTGTCCCGCGCTTTCTTCCCAGCAGGCCCAGCAGCACAGTGAATCTGACAGGCCTGGTGAGCTCCTCAGGGCAACATTACATGAAAGGCTTCGGGCTGCCAGGGGTCTGAAAAACTGGGTTCTGGTGCGAGAGATGCCACTTACTAAGCTCAGGCCTGGATTTGTCCTGTAGCCTCTCAAGCCTCAGTTTCCTCACCTTTAACACACAGATGAAAATACCCATTTTGTATACCTCCCAGGATGAGTGGGGATCAAATAAAATCATGTGAAAGCTCTTTGTAAACACTGTTAAATATTATATATTTCCTTATCCCAACCTTCGGGGAAGACTGTCATGACAAACTCTAGGGAAAAATACTGGTTAGCATTCTTTCAGTTTCAAGTGCCAAAAATACAGTTCAGACAGAATTAAAGTTAAAAATGTATTGGATCCATATACAAAAGTGAACTGTACTTCTAAACATTTATAATGAACTATCTGAAAATAAAATTATTCCATTCACAATAGCATCAACAACAACAAAATTTAACAAAAAGAAGGGCAAAACTTATACTGTGAAGCAACAGCGATCAAGACAGCATCGCACTGGTACAAGAATGGACATAAAGATCAATGGAATAAAATAGAAGAATCCAGAAATAAACCTATTTGTTTATGGTCAACTGATTTATAACAAGGCTGCCAAGACCATTCCGTGGAGAAAAGGATAGTCTTTTCAACAAATGGTGCCAGGACAACTGGATGACCACAAGCAAAAGAATGAACTGGAAAAATTAACCCCAAATGGATCAATGACCTAAATATAAAAGCTAATCTATAAAACTGTTAGAAGAAATCATAGGGGTAAATCTTCATGACTGCAGATTTAGAAATGGATTCTTAGATTTGACATCAAAAGCACAGCAACAAAACATATGTTAGACTGGGCTTCATTAAGATAAAAAATTCATATAGATGATGATCCATGTTGTTTTACTGAACTTAAAACATAAGGAATTTTCCCTGAGTGTGACATCCCTAGAAAAAGGGAATTGAGTGGGAAATTCTCCCTTGTACTGCATCTCATTAGTGCAAAGCTTTGGAACTAGTAAGGTTCAAGTTTGACCAAAGCCTGTCTACATCATTTTGAGACCTTGGCCCTCTGAGAGCCTCAATTTGCTCTTGTGTAAATTGGGCATAATTCCTACTTAAATCGGGATATTCTAAAATTAAATAATGATGTGAGTTGCCTGGCACCTAGTGGAATATTCAGCTCCTGGAGGTCTTTCCTCTTTCCCTCATTTGCATGGCAGGGGTAGTCTGGGGGCATCCTGCAGTATCTACCCCAACTTGTGCCCCAGGCAGAATTTGGTTACTTGTCCACTAAAATCCTCTGCCAGAGTCCATGCTAGCCTGAGAAAAGCGGGGAACTTCTTCTGCTCTGAGGGAGACAAAAAAAAAAGTGCTAAAAATAAAACAAGAGCGTCTCTGCTAAAAAGAACGGAAGTCAATAGTATGCAAGTCACTGATGTTACTAACCCTGGAGCCACATGGGGGAGCGCTTGTCAGTGAGAACGTGAATTACGCGGCCCGGAGTCCAGTGGAGGTCGCTGCGGGCTGCAGCAGGTTCGCCGCGTGAGGGAGAGACCTGCCGGGCTAACCCCTCGTCCCCAGAGAGCAGGGAGGCGACCCCATCCAGTCTTTACTCTGGCGTTTTATAAAACTGAAGTCAAAAATAAGGAAAAAAGATGTGCTTTTTAAAAGAAAATATTTTCAGGTCACTTTTTCCCCCCTTCAAAACACTCCACCTCCAAAAAATAACTAAAAGGGTGAAACTTGAGAAATGTCAAAAAGAAGACAGAAGGGAATGAACTAAGTCAGAACTACAGTTATACTAATTGGAAGAGAGGGGACAAGAAAGAAAAGGAGAGGAAAAGGAAGTTCCTCCATGTCAGGTATCCCGAACCCTGCACTTCTCTGCATCCTCAGCTCATGAACTATGTAGATGAAAAAGGTATCCATGTGTCCCGTAACGGCCAATAGTTCTGGCCTCTTTCTCCAGCAAGTGTTTTACTAGAGCGTTTTTAAACGTCTGCTTCACTGTTCTTGGATTTTGGCGTTGCTTTGCAATTACGGCTTCACATCAGGACTCTGTGAATTCCTCAAGGACAGGGACAGTGTCCTATTTTTCTGTCCCCAGCACCTCCCACAGTACTTGGGAATAGATGTTTGTAATACTAAATCCTGTGTGGAAATTTCCTAGCTGCTCACAACCCAAATAAGCTGTAGATGATATGAAAGTGATTAAGTCAGTTAGTCTAATTGGAAAATCAAGTACATAATGAGGTGGCTTAAAAGGACAGGTGAGAGGGCTGCAGGAGTTTGGCAACAGGATGTCAGAGAAGTTCCACCGAGAAGGTGACTTTTGAGCTGTGTTAGATAGGAAGAGCAGGATTTTGCCACTTAGGAAAAGTCATGAATAATATTCACATAGCATTTTCTCATTCATCAAGTAGGTATAAAGAGTATGGGTTGGAGAAGCATTCGGTCCTCAGACACTTGACAAGAGAAGGCATTGATGGTAGACACTCAGTTGGCTTTTTCACAATGATAAAACAGATTTATTTAGTTTAAAAATATTTCAACACTCCCACGGTTCTAAAAATATACTGATATTGTGGTATTATTTAAGGAGTAGCAGTAGAGTAAGGGAAGGAGGTGAAAAGCCAGCGGTAGCAATACCTTGACTAGCTACCATCAACTCCTGATGGTCCTTTACCGATCAGTGCAGGTTCAGTAAGAAATAAAATAAGTTGCATGGTCCAAGGGGTTCATAAGATAAAAACACAAGTTCTTTTGTTTATTCATTCACTTGATTCATTTACTTCACATTTGACAGCATTAAGTTGTATGCCCTGTGTTGTTAGGTCCCTGCCCGCAGGGAGCTCCCAGACTGCTGTAAAACAACAGAGCAAGGTGACTGGGCTGCGGTGCTGATGCCGCAGAGGGGCCAGTGGGTGTGCACAGTGGAGAAGAGGGCCCCTAACGCAGGCCGCTGGCATCAGGGGAAACTTCCCACAGCAGGTGATTCTGAGCTTCCTCTTGGAGGGGGAAGTCAAAGACAGACCAGCCAGGGCTACAGGGACCACTATGCAGATGATTAGTCTGGCTAGAGTAGAGAGCTGAAGGCCAGGGGCGGTAGTGGCTGCAACTTAAGCAAGCAAGTGAAGTAGGGGTTGGGATGAGTGCAAATACTCAGCTTTATAGCCAATATAGAGGTGTGTGTGGGGGGGGGAGAACTTAGCTTTTTGTTAAGCCTCAAACTTACAAAGGCTTTGCCACTTGCAGTCTCCCACATAAGGGTACGAGTTGTTAGATGTAGCTCTGAGGTGGACTTCAGTTCCTCAGGGATGCACCCACCACATTCAGGGCATGTGGAGGGAAAGAGCCCACATATGTGGCCCATAGCACCCGAGGGGCCACCTCCCCAGATTCAGGGAGTTTTCCTGTCTTGCCTTTGTAAATCCTTCTCATCACATTGGCTTAGGACATGTTGCCTGACATGGCCAGTCTCACCATGCTGGAAACCAGAACAGATGTCATAGCTCATCTGTTGCTGGTGAGAGGTGGAGATTGGAGATGTTCAGAGAACATCAGCCCTGGCTGGATAGCTCTGTTGGTTAGAGCATTGTCCCAAAGCACAGAGGTTCTGGGTTTAATCCCTGGTCAGGGCACATACACAAACACATGTTCCTATCTCTCTCCTCTCTCCCAAATCAATAAAATAAATATTTAAAAAGGAGAATTAAAGAACTCAGAATAAATATTTTAAAAATTAAAAAAAAAAGCCTCGATAGGATTGGGTGCTGGGTTGTCCCTGGGTGGTGAGGAAGAAGGTGGAGTCACCACGGTGCCCTGACTGGTGGAGTATTGTCTTCTTACTGCTGACCTGGGAGAGAGAGAGGGGAAGAGACAGTGCACATCCACTGAGCACTCCCCATACGCCACCAGTTCACATCTCTTAACTCACTTGGGTCTCACAACACCCCTCTGAAGCGGACAGATAGAGCGATGCTTGCTGAGTTGAGGAGGAAGGCTTAGAGGGGCCCTGGTCACAGGAAGCAACCGGGTTGGGACTGAAACCCGGTTCCGATAAGCCACGTCTGCATTTCCTTCTTCTTACAGAAGGGCCTTCCAGTATTTTTATACTCAACTTCTTAACTTCTTGGAACAAACATGGTCTCCTACAGTAAGCAGAAAATACTCTTCCTCTCACCAAACTACCCTGGTGACTTTCTTCTTCATTACTTTTTGAAAAGTTGAAGAGATAGCTCTTTGTTTATCAGCTATTCCAGTACAACAAGCTCAGCCAACGGAACCTGTCAGCTTTCTGTGCAACCTGAGCGGAGCGCAGCGTTCTGCCAAGGAGCTAATTTTGTGCCATGGTTATAGAAATAGAAGAATTACTTTGACGTTGTGAAATAGTTAAGCCTGTTGGCGATAGGAGCATGAGTTTTTCTTTATCTACAGATTTCCAAGATAGTGATCTCTCAAGAACCAATGAATATTTCCATAGATTGATATCTTGTAATATATTTTTTTAGGGATTATGAGACAAAAAATTTTTTCATGGAATTTTGCTCATTTCGAATGAGGGTGAGAATTACAACATTGGAGCGTTGCTTCTCTGCATTTGTTTCTTCAGCCAGTATATCTGAGAGCATTAATGAAAGTGACAGATAAATCTAAAAGTGTGTCTCTTCTAGGAAACAGAAAGAAGTCCAATCAAAAATGAGAAAAAATAGTAAAAAAAAAAAAAAAAGAAAAGAAATATATTGTCTATAAAATTTGAAAGTATAAAAGCATGCTCTTCCTAACTGCTAAAAAAGATTTCAGTGCATAGGGATTAACATGTAACAAGATTATTAAAACGGCCTGACCAGGCGGTGGCGCAGTGGATAGAGCATCAGACTGAGATGCAGACGACCCAGGTTTGAGACCCTGAGGTCACCAGCTTGAGCACGGGCTCATCTGGTTTGAGCAAAAGCTCACCAGCTTGGACCCAAGGTCTCGCTGGCTCGAGCAAGGGGTTACTCGGTCTGCTGAAGGCCCGCGGTCAAGGCACATATGAGAAAGCAATCAATGAACAACTAAGGTGTCGCAATGTGCAACAAAAAACTAATGATTGATGCTTCTCATCTCTCTGTTCCTGTCTGTCTGTCCCTGTCTATCCCTCTCTCTGACTCTCTGTCTCTGGAAAAAAATAAAATAAAATAAAATAAAAGATTAAAACTGACACAGCAAGAGAAAAACCGTAGTAAACAGTAACCATTAAATGATTCTCTTTGCCTCCCACATTACATCATTCTGACCTGTCTCTCCACTAACATGACGCCTTTTCTCCTCTCACATGCATGCCTTTCCCCACCAGCTTCACTTCCTGCCTTAGCAATGTCAGCATCCACCCGTGGCCCGGGCCAGGACGCTTGATGTCACCCTCCTCTCACGCCCCAGTCTCTCCCCCTATCCATAGTACATCTCATTGTCTCCCGCCCCCGCCCCCAGTTTGTTGAGAAATAATTGACACACATTACTGTATCTGTTTAAGGCATACAGCATAATGGCTTGATTTACATTTATTGTGAAATAATTACCGCAATAGGTTCAGCTAATCTCCATCTTCTTGTATAAATACGATAAAAATAAAGGTAAAAAAAATTTTTTTCTCTTTGTGATGAGAACTCTTGGGATTTACTCTCTCAGCAACTTTTCTATATATAATTCAGTGTTAGCTATAGTCATCATGTTGTACATTACAACCCTAGAACTTACCTTAAACTGGAAGTTTGCACCTTTTGAACATCTTCCTTCTTTTCCGCCTCCCCCACCCTCTGCCTCTGGTAATCAGAGGTCTGATCCCTTTTTATGAGTTCTCTTTTTCCCCCCAAGATTCCACATATAAGTGAGATTATACAGTATTTGTCTTTTTCTAAGCTGTTTCACTTAGCATAATGCCTTCAGGGTCTTTCCATGTTGTCGAAGATGATGGGATTGCCTTTCTAAGGCTGAAGCGCGTTCCATTGTGTGTGTGTGTGTGTGTGTGTGTGTGTGTGTGTGTGTGTACATATACCACATACTACAACGTATTCATCCATTCATCCATCAGTGTACACTTACGATTGTTTCCACATCTTGGCTCTTGAAAATAATGCTATGAACATGGGGTGCGGATAGCTTTTCAAGTGAGTGTTTTCATTTCCTTTGGATATATTCCCAGAAGTAGAATTGTTTGATCACATGGTAGTTCTATTTTTGTATTTTTGAAGATCTCCATACTGTTTTTCATACTAGCTATACCAATTTACAATCACAGCAGCAGTACACAAGGGTTTTTGTCCACATCCTTACCGGCATTGTCTGTCTTTTTGATGATGGCCACTCTTAACAAGCATGAGATAATATCTAAATTGGGGTTTTAATTTCCAATTCCCTAATGATTAGTGATGTCAAACATCTTTTCATGTACCTGTTGGCCATTTGTATATCTTCTTCAGAGAACTGTATATTCAGGTCCTTTGCTCATTTTAAAATTGGGTTAGTTTTAGCCTGACCAGGTGGTGGCACAGTGGATGGAGTGTCGGACTGGGATGCGGAGGACCCAGGTTCGAGACCCTGAGGTTGCCAACTTGAGCGTGCGCTCATCTGGTTTGAGCAAAGCTCACTAGCTTGGACCCAAGGTCGCTGGCTCCAGCAAGGGGTTACTCCGTCTGCTGAAGGCCCACGGTCAAGGCACATATGAGAAAGCAATCAATGAACAACTAAGGTGTCGCAATGAAAAACTGATGATTGATGCTTCTCATCTCTCTCCGTTCCTGTCTGTCCCTATCTATCCCTCTCTCTGACTCTCTCTCTGTCTCTGCAAAAATAAATAAACAAATAAATAAATAAATATATAAAATAAACAATGAACATTACTCTTCATTTAAAATAAAATTGGGTGAGTTTTTTTGCTATTTAGTTGTATGAGTTCTTTATGTATTTTGGACACTACCCCCTTATCACATGTATGGTTTGCAAATAGTTTTTTCCCGTTCTGTAGGCTGTCTTTTCATTTTGTTGGTTTTTCTGCTGTGCAGAAGCTTTTTAGTTCGATGTAGTCCCATTTGGGGGGGGGGGGTTGCTTGTGTTTTAGGTGTCATTTGCTCGTACGTTTTCTAGTTTCATTGTTTCAAGTCTTACATTTAAATCTTTTAATTTTTGTGAGTGTATAAATTATTGCCTTTTTAATTCTTCCTCAGCATTTTCTGAATCTAAACTCTCCTTTTTTCTGTTCCTTACTTGGTTTAACCCCTCCGTCCCCTGTCATCTCTCTCTGTTTTAAAATCCCCTACTGGTATTGATGCCACTGGAGCCCTCTGGCTCCCTCCCGCTCTTGTCTGGGTGCTAATGAATGTCTTCCCCCAAAATGTCAATCCTGCACTACACTTTTTAAAGCTTTTGGTGGGTTACGATTGCTTGGGCATGGTATTAGGTTAATAGGATGAGCTGGTAAGAATTTAATGCAGAACAATAGGAAAAATCAGTCAGATTATTTAAAAAGGTATCCTGTGCCTGTTTTGGTGAGGGAAGATTCTGCTGTTGCATTTCTAAAAGCACTGTTAAGTGGTCATTGCATTTCTAGGTGCTGTAGGAAAAGCAGACATTCCTGTGATCTCAAGTCTGCTAGCTGAGCTTTTATGCATTTTCCCACGGGTCAGGAAGACCCATCGGCACGGGAGGGGGAATGAAAATGAAAATAAAGCAGAGGCTGCTCCCTGGTGTGGGGTAGGGGTGGGAGTGAGTTCCTGAGACACTACCCTAAAGAGAAAGGATGAGAGAGGTGCTGCTGATCTAGCTTCTGTATACAAGGGAAACGGGAATCTTCTGCCGAACGCCCTCTGAACGCAGACTTGGAGTTGGGGATGGCTGTGCGGCTGCTGGGCTGGGTGGGAGTTGGGAGGGCATGGCTATAATCAGTATTTAGCTGCAGAGATTTGGGAACCTAGTAATGGTGTCAGTGGCCCAGGGTTGGCCTACAGAACTGTTCAACTTTGAATCAACAGCTGAATCTGGGCAAGCCAGCACCTGGAGCAGCCAGCCACGGTGGACTGGAGGTCTGAGGCCCTTGCCTAATTTCAGGGACTAGATACACCCAGATTCTAAGGGCAAACCCGAGGGGGAGGGTATGATTCCTGACAAATAATGAGGTTAGTCTCTGCCAGCATCCCACTTTTTTTTTCTTTCCTTTTTTAACTACAGTTGTTGCTGACCTATTGGGATCGAGTATGGTTTTTTCAGAAGGCATCAAGGACACTACAAGGTGACAGCTTACCTGAAAAATCAAGTCAAGCTGGAGAGGCAAACCAGAAAGCGAAAGGTAGGACAGAGCCCTCTGACACTGTCCCGAATCCCTGCTCACACTAACTTGAGGCCATGCACTCGGTCGTTTTCCTGGACTTCACTGTTCTGTTAGGCGATTTTGGGTTCTATTCCTGCCCCTGACGAAGCTCTAATATAAAAGGAAAGCACGGATGAATTTTGGAGGTCAGTATCTGAATTCACAGCTGGTGCAAGAGGAGATGGAAATATGGGTATCTTGTGGAAGAAAATAGATAAGGCACAGGTAAAGGACTGAGGCAAACATAAAGGGAGGGAGGGTTATGCTGAGCAGCAGCGTATGTGGTAGGGAGGGATTTCACTCAGAAGAGACAGTTTGGCAGGAATAAAGTATGTTTTAACAAATCCTCCAGGTAATTCCAACGCAACGGGTTTGAAAACCACTGTTCTAGTTAGTGTTTCAACACATAATAAATACACCCGTGCTTCATTACCATTAATTATTATTTTTAAAAACCCAATTGTGAAATTTATGTTAACAATGCTAAACTCACAGGTGCAGGGACAGTAAACAAAAGGTTATCTTTACTGACAGAAAAGCCATAGAGGAACAGACGACCCGAGAGCTGTAGGTTACACCTCTGAGATTAGTACCATGCAGCTAAAAGGAGATGCTGATTAACAGATTTAAAAATTCAGAAAAAGGCCTGACCTGCGGTGGCGCAGTGGGTAAAGGCATCGACCTGGAACACTGAGGTCGTGGGTTTGAGACCTCGGGCTTCCCTGGTCAGGGCACATATGGGAGTTGATACTTTCTGCTCCTCCCTCCCTTCTCTCTCTGTCTCTCTCTGTCTCTCCTCTCTCTAAAATGAATAAATAAAATCTAAAAAAAAAATTCAGAAAAAAAAAAGAAAAAATCTTTGACTTCCATTCTTCACAATTCACTGTTTCCCAGAGGAAAGTTATGACTGCAAGACTTGTAGCCACAAAGAGGAGCTTTCTGGGAGCATTGCTTCCTATTCTACTGCCTTTCCCATCTTTTAAATTTCTTAACTAGTAATATTTCTTAGGAACTCAAAGGAGAGTTTTTCATGGTTTAAGCAAAAATGTGGGTTTAAAATAAAATAACCTGTGGCTTATTGGTCGTTCAGATACAAAAGCTCGCTGCTTTTCCAATTTTGACTATCTCCATTAAAAATGATTTCAACTAGGGCTCAATTTTATTTAGAATGTAGAAGAGCAAGTATAATCATGTGTCTCACAGTACTTTATATATGCCTTTATGTGTACCATATGCAAATTAAAAAACACCGCCATCATAATTTTAAACTTTTTTTTTGGCATTATCTGTTATTAGAGATATAAGAGCTGGATATAAAATTGCCCTGCAAACTACTTTCCTTCTTATACTGGATAAGTTAACACTTCCGTGACAAAGATCTCCACAATTCTCTACCCCAATGACTTTAGCAGTATTCTAACGAAATTTGACAAGTATTGAGTTAGAGTCCTCTGTTTTTACATATCCATAGATCACCGATCCTATTCTATGGATAAAAAATAAGTTTATTTTCATTTGTAGCCATGGGAAGAGTATCTTAGTAATTTGCATTCATATCCTAGAATAGTGGAACAAAGGATATGTGTTGACCAGACACTTTACTTTTTAGAATTAGTTCCTGATCTGTAAGGACAGCAACACAAATAAGGCTGCCCAACAGCAGGTGACAAATTCAGAGGCCTTCACATTTTCCCTAAAGTAAGTTCTCTTACCTTGTCTAACACAAAATTCAGCGGTAGTTTCAAGGGGAAAAATGGGCTAAAGTTCTTACTGCCTCCATTTGCGAGCCCATCTGAAATGCCTGTCACCAGTGTGAAACAGGTCTGTGACCACTGCCTCCAAATTCCATAAAGAGCATTGAGAGTTAGATCTTTAAATATTTTAGTTCTCTAAAAACAAAAATAATAAAGTATGTCAAATTGGTTAACACACCAACACAGTTTGTGTATCCACTATCTGAACTAGCTAAACTAAATAGCCCTTTCTGATGCGTAAGTATATCCTAGGACTTGTGCCATATTTACTCAAACAGTTAAAAAAACTACCAACTCTGCTCAAACCCGACAAACATCTTGTTGATACATAAAGACAGAAGCATTTATCTTTCCTCCTGGTGAATGAACAACAACAAAAAAAACCTCACTAGATCAAAGGTGAATTATATTCCTATTAGGAAATGCCACATTCCTAGTTGCCTTTGAATTCTCTTTTAACTTTCCAAAGTAGGGAGTACACTGGCCTAAATAGTAGCCTATTGGCAAATAAGCAAGAAGCAAAGATCATAAAACGGATGCGTACATTTGGTTTCAGGTCTATTAAGGCAGCCAACAGCTTATCTATATTTTCCTAATTGTGTAGAAAGTTTGGGAATTACCTGCCTAGCACAGCCCTCTAAGTTACGGATCGAGCAGCAGTAGATGCCTAACAGAGATCGCCCTGGGGATGAAGGACCTGGGCTCTGGGCCAGCATCCCTCCTTGATTCCCCACGTGGCCTTGGGAAATTCTCCACATGGCTCCAAGCTGCTTTCTCAAGAGTAGAACAGGGACCGAGAGCTGCCCTGCGTATATGCCACACCTACTGTAATGTCCAAGTGAGAAACTGAAAACGTTTTGTGAAACTGTCAATCAGTTTAGCCAAATATATTTTAGGAAGAAAAGAATCAGATTAAATATTCAGGAACTATAAATTCATTTAATCTGATGATGATTTGGCCCAAAGATAAATAAAGCAGGATTTAAAAAGCTAAAATTTTTTTTAATCAAAATGAACTGCATCTTATATGGCTCAATCATATTATCAGTATCAATAATGATTATTCCAAAGGCTTAGGGATAGTGAACAATTTCAAACAGCTTTCCCAAGGAGTGAATATTAAAATTACATATATATACATATATAAATAGTTAAATAAAGTCACAAACGACACATTTATAGAGCAAGATATGAGTAGACATTAAATAGTTTTAATGAATCCACTTCCTTTATTGCAGTAACCTCTGTACAAAGCAGCAACTGCAATACTCAATGTTAAAACATTAGAAAAGCATTTGTGTGACAGTTATAGTACAGTATTATCAAAATATTACATTTTCAAACTTAGTAAACATCCACCAGAGCTCAAATCTTTAAATTATTTCCATAGTCTTTAAAAATATGTAATATCAGAAAGCATATAAAAAGAATGTAAAAGAAAACCTAAATACAAATGAAATAATGTAACAAATAAATATTTGATTTAATTAACCATTAATAATCAGCTTAACACCACCATTCTCTCTAAACCCACTGAATTTTTACCTATAGGGATAATGAACTGTCAAATGCCATTGCATAATTATTTGTTTCCAAGTTATCACCAATGATTAGAACTAAAAAAAGAAAAAAAATTGGCATTAAAATAATCAAATTCAGTATAAATAAAATAGAGTAGAATAGCTTCAACACTAGCTAGCATCTCTAAGAATTAATTATTGACCTTTATTAGAACACTACAATAACCTTGAAAATTTTGACCTGGTATCTAGTTTTAAGTAAAAGTAATGCATTTTTTTAAGTGAAAAGCTTCTCATAGTATTTCACAGACAATATTAACCCCCCATGATGCATATTTAGATAT
Organism: Saccopteryx leptura; assembly: GCF_036850995.1. Lineage (NCBI taxonomy): Eukaryota > Metazoa > Chordata > Mammalia > Chiroptera > Emballonuridae > Saccopteryx > Saccopteryx leptura. The sequence continues at coordinate 185,968,430 of NC_089506.1, read as the reverse complement.
ATTTTATGTACTTTATACACATATGCATGATGCATGACGTCTGGTTCCTGAAGTACAGATCACAAAGTTTCCTGAATGAGAGAAACCGGAAATAAAAGGAGGTGTACCTGTGCACATTTCAGGAGAGCAGCACTCGGCTTGTGCCCTGTTCCCCATTTTAAACATTCAAACATAAATATTGTTCACTGACTAATAGATTTCTATCGTCTTTCCTCCCAAACACTACATACAAAACCTGCAATAAATGCAACAATGCTGTGAGTTATAATGTAGGAAAAAATATTTTGGAAAAAATCATTACTTTAGTCTCTTAACATTCTAAATTCAAAATTATCAGATCTCCATTTTGTATATTAACTTAGTTCATATTCATGCAGCAAAAATACCGCACTATTGACAACAGTAGTAATTTTATAGCTTTCTATCAAGATTCCTGCAAACCTGCATAAAGTCATCACCATTGAAACTTATAGCAATGAACTCACTGAACAGTAAGTACTTCAGATGAAATGTTCTCCATTTTCTCACTGAATGATAAATGTGGGACTCACATGCCCTTCAAATGATCATCTAGTTCTCCAGAAAACCTGTCTCCTTCAATCTAATTGTGAACTTATGTTTACTCAAACAAAAAAGTTTTAGTCTAATGAATCTTGATCACTTAAAATGCAAAAACCCAGCAACATAGATGTCACTATATATACACATATGCATCTGTGTATGCACACATATACAAACACACATACAGATATGTAGATATGTATCCCTTGAAATGTTTTTAGGAAATCCTTCCTTGAATAAAGAATGAAAAACTTCACATTAATAACTGTATATAAAGCTTTTAGTAACAGTACATAATGCACTGTTATATTATACTAGTAGACTATGATGTCAAAACAGACATTTCAAAAAGCACAAACTGGCAGTTTTTCTTAACACAAAAGTTTTAAAGTATTAAGAATGGATTAAATTTAAATGTTCAGAATAATCTGTTCAAACCTGAGTATATTAATTAAGACTAAGTGTACTTTGACAATTGAATGAATTAAGCCTAAAAACATTTCACTAAGAAACCAGTGGTCCATTTAACCATTTGATGAAACATTATTTTAATGATTATAAAGGATGGTATAGCAAATTCCATGTCGTGTTTACTGAAATATTCTAAGAAATGGCAATAACCTTCCTCCAGAAAATTTTTCTTAGCATTTTTTAAAAGTCCCTTAGATTTGAAGAAAACTCTTAAATTAGGACAAATCTCTCCACTAATAAATAGTAATGGTCTTAAGGACTTTTATCTAAAGAAGGACTATAATTTTTCAGCAGTATATAGAAATACTGGATAAATCTTCAATCTTCCCTAAGGTTTCAATAATAATTGAATAAAGATACCAATAAGATCCACTTAGAAGTTAAATAAAGAAAGAGAAAGGTTTATTGGGTCATTTCCCCTAGGTCTACATTATACATACTCATACAAACCAAAATTTGGGGTCACTTTTTGGTTCCCACTTATTTTTTTGCGTTTTTCATTAACTTGCGCTCTCACCTTTACTATCTAACATACACCTTTACAAAAATAACAGAAAACATACAGTACTCAACACTAATTGGTCAATGGAAGAAGAAAAGTAGTGTCCATTTTATATGAAGGTGGAAGAGACCAGAAATAAAAATAATGGCTGGAGGCAAAGTTTGACATTGTATAAATTTATAAAAGAGGATCTATGGATGAAATTTGGTTATTTTCAGAAGGCACCTCAAGGCTAAAGGCTTTTTGTATTCCTTTCATCAATCAAAAAAAATAACACACTTTTATTGCTATTCAAGTAGCAAGGGAAAACTTGACTCTCATGAGCTTTAGTCCAACAACAAGGAATCATCATTAAAACTGAGATATATTACCGCCTAAAACTGAAGTCTCCACACACATATCAATGGAATAACTTCCTTATGTGCTTTCAAATTAATGAAATAGTGAAAGAAAAGTCTCAGTTCGCCATTGTGATGTTGACGTGTCCTTGAAGATTTCAGTTACTTCATTAGGCAATGAAGTACCACCTGAAGGGCTGTCCACTGTGTAGAATATTTAGGAATAGAATGTGAGGACACTCTGATGATTCCCACGGACTAGGAGAATTGGTGGCAGGTCCTCAGATAGAGCTTCTAACCATGCCATGTAGAGAGCACTAGACACAGCACCTTTTCGTGCAACTGGGAGACTCCTGGTATCAGAGAGAAAGGAAATTCAGCAATGCGTTTAAGTTGAGAAAAATAAAATGTAATAAAAATTAAAATGTTATAATATAGCAACTAAAAATTACTATAGTTATAGAATATTTTTAAATGCAGGGAAATTCTTCATATAGTATAGCAACTACTGCCATACTCTGCCATAACACTTCCTGTTTTTTCAAGTTTGAACAAAAGATTTTAAAAAGTTTCTATATAAGAATATCACAACACATTTGGTATCTAACATTAAATCCTTAATTTCCCCTTCATCAATAAGTATAAAATTATTTTAGGAGAAAACAATGTTTCCATCTGAATTCAGAAAGTGGAAACTATACATGGATAAAATTCAAACACAATCATTTCTACATACTAATTTTATCTTATGTCTCTAGGCTTTCACTTCTATTTGTTGATAAGTAGTAACAGGACCTATTATTGCCCTATAGAGTGTTTCCAGATTTCTAGGTATTAGCATCTTCCATTACAGATATTTGATCATCATCAGCAACACTTAAAATTGTCCAGTGTAAATGTTTGTTGTTAATCAAAAGCACAATCCTTTGGTAGTACTTTATTCAAAAAAGGCTTGTTCTTGTTTATTTGCTTTTTGCAAGAGAGAGACAGAAAAGAAGGGAGAGAGATGAGAAACATCAACTCGTAGTTGCATCACTTTTAGTAATTTATTGATTTCTTCTCATACGTGCCTTGACTGGGGGGGCTCCAGCCAGGCCAGTGACCCCTTGCTCAAGCCAGCAACCTTGGGCTTCAAGCCAGCGACCTTGGGCTCCAGATGGTGACTATGGGGTCATGCTGATGACTGCACGCTCAAGCTGGTGAGCCCACGCTCAAGCCAGTGACCTCTGGGTTTCGAACCTAGGTCCTCAGCATCTCAGGTCAACACTCTATCCACTGCGCTACCACTGGTCAGGGTCAGGCCATTTGGCATGTTTTTGAAGGCTTGAGCATTCCTGACCTATTTAAGGACCTATGCTCCAGAACTGAGAAAATTTGGGTTCAAGTAATATGTAGCTAACCTGGTTTAGTGGAAGGCAAGCCAGAGTGAGCATTAGGATCTTTATTCACCACAAGGACAATGTGGTGGTAATGTAAAGCTTGTGTGTGGGAACCACTTTTTAAATTTAACTCTCTAAGTAACTTTATCATTTCTATGAGGAAGATGCCTGAGGTCCAAATTTTAACTCCAATCCGTTATACCCTACGCATACTTGATGGTTATACTACAGTGTTTCCAAGCTAAAAAAAATTTAAAAGGATCAAGGAAAAATTCCAAAATAGGCTATGATAAAGAACTACTTAGATTCATATAAGCTTAAGATTTTTCTTTCCTCCTATCTTAAATGATTTCTCCAAATGTTTAAAGCAAAGTGTCTTTTTAAAAGCTTGTTTTTTTCTTCCTTATAACTACTAAGTCATAGGTATTAAATAGATATGTACTCGGTATAGAAATTAATCCTAATTGCATTATCATAAATGAATACCTAAGAAAATCTTAGTATAGGTATTACTTACATGACAATGATATTAGCTGTGCTTGAATGTTCCTTTAATAATTCATTTAACCTAATCTGCCGGTATGTCTGAAATGAAACAAGAAAAGGTCATTCCTAGACCATTTGAAAATTGGAATTTATCGTGGTTCATAAAACTGTAAGTAGAAAAAGAAACCAAATTAATTTTGGTATAATAAAAATCAGTCTATAATTTAAAAAAATTAACTCTTTGCAATGTCCACATACAAATCCAACTTAAAGTAGATTTAATTTACACAGCTGGTTCCACCTGTAACAAATTTCAGTGCTTGATACTTTTATGTCTTAAGTATTTTTTTAAAAACACATGGAAGGTTAATAAAAATTAAGCAGAAGAGAAAGAATACCTTGGTTTTATAAAGTTCAAGCTCGTTATCGGTTATGCGCCATGGTTCATCTTCTTTCATTCTATCTGCAATATCCTGTTCTTTATCATCTTCATGCAGTCTGAATGGCTCAATCATTTCATCGAAAGCTACAATACTTAAAAAAATAGAAAGAATACTGACAACCTTATTTTGAATTACTTTATAGTAAGATCTTAAACACAGAATTATAATTGAAGAAGTTAGTGTTTCCCATCTATTGGTCTCCCCTCTATATTCTAACTATTCTGATCTCTGTATCAATCCCCAACCCTGTGTAAATTTTCACCACAGTAGCCAGAATGATCCTTTTGCTCAATAAGTCAAATTGTCTTACTTCTATACTCAAAACACGCAAAGGCTTTCCCAGTTCAAGTACCAAAAAATAAAAGTAGTATAAGAAAAGGTACCAGAATCTGTTGAAGGGAAGGGGCAGATATTAAACATTTAAGAAAATGCTGAATTAATCTCTAGATCCAAGTATACTTAGTAGGACAAAAGACATTCAAAGAACATGAATAGCATTCTATTCCTGTGTGAATGTGAAAAAGTTTTTTGTATTACCATATTGTGATTTATAAGATACTAGGTCTTCATCTCTAGCTTACCGCTCTTAAAACCCTTGGAATCTCCTAAGTGTTGAGAGTGATGAAGGTGTTTTTATTAAGTTAATGAAATGACTCTTGGACCCCACCCAAGGGTCAGAGCTGGTTGCCGGGGCACCGACCTTGTGATTAAAGGTTTGGAACTTCCAGTCGTGTCCTCACACCACCTCAACCTCCAGGAAAGTGCTGAAGATTGAGTTCAATTGCCAATGACTAATGACTTCATCAGTCATGACTATGTAATGAAGCCTCCATAAAAACCAGAGAGGACAGCTCCTTGTTCCTTTTCCCCCTTTTCTGGAGAATAGAATGCTTCCAGGTGCCACCTGGGCAGGCCCTATGCTCCACAAGGTGAGAAGCTCTTTTGGTGGGGACCTCACTCTATGTCTCCCTTCATCTGACTGTAGATTTGTATCCTTCACTACCCGCTGCAATAAAGCAGTAATCTAGTGGGTAATTGGGTTTTCTTGAGTTCTGTGAGCCATTTTACCGATTTGAAAGAGATGTGGGGGTCATGTGAACCACTGATTTCTAGCCAGTTGGTCAGAGAATAGGTCACCTGGGCTTGTGACTGGAATTGAAAGTGGAGGGAGTTTCTTGCGAGGTGGAGCTCTTCACCTGTGCAATCTGATTCTATCTCTGGGTAGATGGGGACTTCTTGGATACCCTGCTGGTGTCTGAGAATTGCTTGGTGTGGATAAGCCTACACACACACTGGACTTCACTACTGGAACACCCCCCTTGCAAATACTGTATCTTATACAAAGCTCCTGGATTTTCTTATTTTATAACAGGAAACAAATCTTTCCCTGATTATAACCTTACAACCTTGTATAGCCTTATATTTTTTTATTTACAATGACTTCTTTACATCGGCTTTATCATTCATTCAACATTTATCTGAGAATAATTAAAATCCTCTCCAGTAGTATACATATAATTAGAACTACCATACACCATTTTCAGATAGAATATTCCATGAATCCACTTTTGAATCTTGAGAATTATGAATGCAAATATTATAGGCAAATTCTTAAATTCTCCTGTTTTAATAATAAAATAGTGGGAAGTAATTTGTATGTGGAGTAGGGACTGAGTAGTCATAATCAATGTGGGCATAAGAAGTGGAAATTTAAAGAACCATTTAGAATTTCTGTGGCATTAATGATTTTTAGAAATTACAAAGTAGTAATCGAATCCTCTGAAAACTGAAGGCCCTTTAGACTTACCTTGGTATCTGCTGGAAGCATGTTAACTATCAGTGCTAAATTTAAAAAGCTGATTTCACATGTAACTAAAGCAGTCAGAATGCCCACATATTAGTTTATGTTGAATGGTCTGTTACTGGAATGTCTGAGTAGATTATTCAAAAAGTATCAAAAATTTGTACAAAGTAATTTATTCAATAACTTACTTTTCTTTCTTTGGTTTAGTATTAATATCTCCTAGGACCATTATATCGGAGAAGTCTATCCGGAACTTGCTAAGCAAAGTAGCCATCCTAAATAAAGAAGAATAGCACTGAGATACATGAAGGCTGTACATAAGTATTTTATTCGATTTAGGGTGAATCTGTGTATCTGAAAAGCATGATTTATAGGAAAAATTTCTATCACATCCTAAACAAGCCTGTCTGAATTCACACTGTACATTCACAGAGTAAACATCTAAAATCCCTCGAGACTTTTATTCTTTCCCTTTCTCTGAATCTCTCCTTAGTATCCAATAATGGACAGCGAAAGACATTATAATGAAATTTGAATGCAATTATTCTTTTAAAGTTAATTTTACTCAAAGTATATGGATTTCAGTAAAAACTAGTATAGTTACTTATTTGATATTTCTGGATTCTTCCATCCATGCCAAATGCATACCTCAAAAGGCACAAGTATGACTTTTCAGGTGAACTTGAAGCTCTAAGTGATGGTAGATTAGGTTCACAGCACTTGGAGGCTGTGGAGGATAAGGGTGGGATACCGTGGACAGGCATGGAAACAGAGCTCCAACAAGCCTCTGATTTTTCAATGAATATCTTTTTGGAAGCATAGTTCGTAATGAAATCTTGGTAGCAACAACAGAAAAGTTGAAACATACAAACAGGAAAAGCGATTAATAGGATTTTATATTTAATAAAAAGAGTTTTCTTTGACTTTATTTTCTTTTCCAAGAGAGGAGGGGAATTAGAGAGTCAGACTCCTGCATGCACCCTGACTGGGATCCACCCAGCAACCCCCATATGGGGCCAAAGCTCTGCCCATCTGGGGCCATGCTCGCAACCAAGCTATTTTTAGTACCTGAGGTGGAGGCTCCATGGAGCCATCCTCAGCACCTGGAGCCAATAAGCTCAAACCAATTGAGCCATGGCTGTGGGAGAGGAAGAGAGAGGAGGGGGAGGGAGAGGAATGGAGAAGCAGATGGTCACTTCTCCTGTGTGCCCAGACTGGGAATTGAACCTGGGACATCTGCACGCCAGGCCAATGCTCTACCACTGAGACAACTGGCCAGGGCCAAAAATGAGTTTTCTAAATTAAGATATTAGAAAACAGATGAGCAACAGGTTTAACTTGTTAATTATTTCTACTATTTCTTATATAATTCACTATTTGAAATGAAAAACACCTTGTTGAATTCTGGTATAAATCTACTGTGTGCCTACTATGTGCTTGCTATAGGGCCCACAAAACTCAAATCTAAGAAAATACAATAAACATAACACAAGTGCAGAATGTGATGAGTGGTATCAAGTACATCTTGAGTCAGGAAGGAAATGTAACAAATTGTGGAGGGAATAAGGAGAAAAAATTAGAGTAGGTATTATAAAGAAGGTGATAACTGTTCTGAGTTTTAAAGAATAGAGTATAAAAAGCTATTTATAGTAGATAGATGAAAATAGGCAAAGGAGTAAAAGTCTGAAATCATATGCATGTTTTGGATAGGTGCAGAAACATAAACTAAACTATAAGGCATATTTAGGGGAACAGGAGATAAAAATAGGGAACAGGAGTGTAGATTTGTAAAAGACCTTGATTGTCAGAGTTAGCATAGACTTTCTATAGTATGTAACAGAAAAAGTTATGAAGTATTTTGGTCAGAGGAATCTCATGATCAAAGTTCTATTTTCCAAACATGAAATTGTGAGCAGCGTGCAAAATAAATGCTAAAAAGGTCAGAGACACCACACAAGGGACTTAGAGAAGCGCTGGAACCAGAACCACACTGATGACAATACAAACCGATAGGGAATGGGTGGTAACGGCATTCATATCCTGTTGTCTAGAAGTCTACAGAATGTACCCTATGTATGAATATGTAGTTTTTGTGCACTTTCTCCCGATTTAAATAAAAAGCTGCTTAACACTTTAATGCCATAAATATTAATGAAGACTTTCTAAAATGTAAATATATTTTTAAAAATTACATATCAGTAAAACTAAATATCTACTACTTAAACATAAGGACTAAATTAAAGACCATGAGGTTTTATTTGAGAATTTTCAGCTTCAGTACAGAACAGAGCAACATGACTGACATTTTATGGATGACCTAATATTTATCCTAACAAATCTATGTAGTAATAATAAAGTACTGCTAGTTAAATGCCCTTTAAATAGACTTACGCTCTCCGGTCATGGTCTATTCTGTTTATTTTTCCACCAATGAACACTCTGATCTTACAATCTTTCCATTTTTTCTTGGTCGTCAGAAGGTAAGGTATCAATAAGGTCAAACCTGAGTCATAAAAATATAACAAATCATATACTAAATGCTAATTTCTTAAGTAAGAACTCTTAATTCAACTTAATCTCTAATCTTTAATTCAATTTAAAAACATGTTTACAACTCAGTATAAAACCAATGTTTTCTTTCTGTCCTTCCTTGATTCAGTCATAAAGCCTAAGACAGGGCCGAACTGGAAGGAAGCCCCAAGGGAGTCGGGCCGTGGGAGGAAGTCAGTGGAGTGGGAAGGTGGCCTGCAGAGTTGAGATGAGTCACATACAGGAAGACAGAGGAGATGGGAGTATTCACTGAGCCTAATGGGAGCGACATTCACTCGCTGAATGAGAAACCAAAGGGGAGAAGCTGGACTGCACCCTGCAGTGTTAGCCTGGAACTGGTTTTCAAACTACACACATACAGACACACACGTGTGTGATTTCCTAGCTCTGCCCACGGAGAGGCGGGGGGGCAGTGCTGCTCTAGCACCAACGAGCATGACCGAGGCCCTGGTCTTTGTTCTCAGCGCCCCTCTCCAGTAAAAGGAGTCTGGGCTCCTCCAGAAAGGGTGGTTCAACGGCTGGTGTACAGAAAGCACAGCACTGAGCCTGGATCCTCTTACTGTACAAGGAAATAAGGAAGGGTTGGGACATGACACATGGACACAGACTAAACAGGATATTCGGGACAATCTGAAAATCAAAACAAATAATGATCATTGATAAATCATATCCCACTGAGTAAAATACAAATTCATGTACACACAGAAATAAAGAGAAAGCTCTTCCTTACAGTAAAATGCCAACTAATAAACGAGGAAGAAATACTAGGATAGAAAAATCATCATCTGGCAACCACAAACACACCACAGTTAATTCAGGCAGAAATGTCAATGTATGCTAAAGAGGGTGGTAAAAGTTGCAGTACCGATGGTGTATTTACATAGTCTCAGAGTAATTCCTCATCCCCCAAATACCTGAAATCATAAAAGGGGAAAACAGTAACTTCAGTGAGGAAAGCTGGTGAAAACCAGCTTACTCAGGAGGCAAAGCTAACCCCCCCCAGTGACGAGACAGAGCACTCCCTGTGCCACCCGATGAGATTAGAGACAGAAGAGCACAGCGTCGCTGGTGACGCTTCTACCAAAAATACAAGTAATTGTGATGAAACTTCAAACAGCACTCCTAAGTGACATTCTACAGAATATTTGGTCTGTAATATTTTAAAATGATTAAGGTCATGAAGCTCAAAGAAGGACCTAGCGACTCCCAAATATGACAACTAAGTGCAACACCCGATTCTGAAATGAGTCCTGGTGTTTCCGGGAATGCTGCAAAAACCAGAATGGGGTTTATGGGTGAGGAATACGTGCCGATTCTTAGTACTATTCCCACAACTTCAGTAAATTTAAAACTGTTAAAAAAATACATTAACGAACTTACCTCCATCATCAAAAAGCCACCAGACATCAATAGTCTTCTTTCCCTGTTTTTTCTGAAACTGAGAACTCGCTTCGAGAAGCTTTTGGTCAGCTATGTTTAAAGGCACAGCAGGGCCTTTGGGTTCTAAAGGAGTAAGCAGAAAAATAAGATGTAAGGGAGATAAATAAAGTCCCTTTGGCTGAATTCTATAGTTTCCTAACTTTTATAGATTCAGATGTTTACAATGCAGATAGTTGTATATGGCATTCATTATAAGCGTTCAGTTGTTTATAATTAAAACATACTTTTAAGATGGTTACAGATAAATACATCTTTATATAACTAAACTCATCCAAATTATCTTGCCTAACTTCCACTATGATGAAGCAATCTGAATGAAAGAGAATCATAAATATCAATCAAGAAAATTATAATTGACTGCTAGATTTTGAATTTTTGAAAAGCTCTTTTAGGCTAACTGTATAAATTAAATTTATGACTATTCCATAAATATATTTCTTTTGGAATCTGGTTTTTCAATAATTTAAAGCTCAAAGTAATTTTTTAGGTAAAATGTTGTTATCTGTAATATGAAAGACAGAAGGAAGTGGAAGACATACCAATACAATCTTACAGTTATCACAGTGAAACCTCAGTCTAAGGAAAAACTCATTTTTACCTAGCATTTATGCCCTTAATATGTGACACCCAATTCTAAAGCCATATAATCACATCTTTCTTTGAACTACAGAAAGATGGTGGAACTCCTTGGAAGGGTACCCATATGCTACAAGTCGAAAGAACAATATACCAAGGAGTTCCCATTTATATTCCCAGATAATTAAAAAAAAAAAATCAACACTGGTTCTTTGAGCAAGCAAATGACTATTATGAAACTCCTAGGCTAAACTTTTAAAAGCAGAAATCCATAGCAGGAAATCTGGTCACTATTGCAGAACATCTATCATTCACTTTTCATGCTGCCACGATGTACGTGAACATGACGAATGATCTCGTGTGATGGAATAATATGGCTACCAAACCACACTGCTCCGAAACTCTCACCTCTATCTCCTTCTCATTAAATTCATGTACGTTGACATGACTGTGTATCTCCCAACGCAGCAGGACTGTGAGAAATATTGTAGTTTTTGAAATAAAAAATATATTAGTATCAAAATTAAGGACTTGGCTGGGTACCACTGATGGTAAAGAATGCAGTGACACTGTAAAGACATCTATTTCAGTGTCTCTACTTATCATGTAAACCATGCAGTTTAAATTAAAAAATTAATATTGACTTTCAGAGTTTGAAGTTTTCAGAAATACTATGATGATTTAAAAGAATTTGTCTTTGATATATCACCTTTCCCTGAGGTGATTTAACTCTTTAATTGGATGAATGATAACTTTTCGAATCTGCATTTAATAAATAACTGTAACATCACCTCACCATGAAAATAGAAACTAAGGTAAAAAAAGAAAATAAAAGGGTTGGAGTTAAAGAGTTAACAGTATGAAAAAAGGATCAAAATAAAATGATGAAAAATGCCTGCCTTTTTTCAACAGTGGTTGAGTTGGAGTCTTGCCATCCTCTTCCTCATCTAGATTATGTTTAAAAAACACAAAATATAAGTTAATCACCTTTATATTTATTAATAAATAAAAATGTAAATAGAGCACATTTAAAAACAAAACCTAGTATGAAGAAACAGTCTGAAAAATAATCAAGACTGAAGATTGATATTTTCTACACTGAGTATTCAGGATTTTAAAAAGCAAACATATTTTGGACATTTCCAATGGGGATACTGATTAACATTCACCCCTAAATTGTATTCCTATACAACTGACCAAAAACTTCAGCAGAATTTTAAACTTTTAAACTTTTGTACTTGACATCAGTTGACAAGATGTTGAACTATGGCTAACAGAATAGAAATATGATATTTAAAAAACTGACGTTGCAGATAATACATAAACTTTAAACAGGCCACTGCATCACTATGAAAATGACTGAAAAGTAATTTTGTAAACACTTAAAGAATAGTTTTTATAAAAATCAATCACTGCTTGAAATATTAATAATTTTATCAGACAGTCTCTTGACTTATGTAAAATGCCAGGTTATACAGGAGTAATTTTTTTAAATACATAAAGTTGTATTTATTCATATGCAAGTATGCCTGCATATACTAATCCATTTACATTTAAATAATATAAATGTTTTCCAGGAGTTAACTGTTTTCCTAATCTCATTTTTTTCTTAATATAAGCTCGCATTATTGGTTTATGGCATATAAAACTTCCAACTAGGACAGGGAAAAGTACATTACAGTAGGCTCTTAAGCCAGACTCCCAGCATTCCAGTATACCTGTTAACCCCATTTCTGGCTGTCTGACTTACTCCTTACTTTCCTCAGTTGTAGAAAGGATGAATACCTACCTCTCAAGGTTGTTATATTGCAAACATTAATGCACTTAGCTCACTGCTCAACACAAAATAGTATTTAAAGGGTGCTGTTTTTGTTCCCTTGTATACTGTATGCCTTAATATTCAAGACAGACATACCAATGACTATATAATAACTATACCAGAATGTTTACAATCCTAAAGACTTTTAAAACTGCATAAACTTTTCTATGGTTTCTATGCTAATTTTGAAAATAATTGGCAAAATAAAAAAATAAACACAAAAAATATTAATGCTATATTAGAATGCTAATTTCTTATGCCTGTTATGGAATAAGAAACATTTTAATTATTGCACTTAATTTTTTAGTAGTATTATTGTTCCTATAGATACTTGATATTATCTGTCTTTGATGATAAAAACCACTCAGAAATGTAACTATGGACATTCTGTATTCATTTCAAAGAGCTCAGAAATGTAAAGGAAATATTTACACTTTAATTAAGCTAAGTTGAAAGTATTTACATTTTTACATTAAAAGGATAAATAGAAATGAAGTGACCCAGTTTCCTACTTTTTAAAAATAATGATTCACAGGATTGTGACACACATTAATGAGCTAATGGACAGATAACATCTACTAAATTGTGGGAGGCACAAAGTGGATGCTTGACAAGTACTACTTCTTCCCCTCCCATCGTAGTTTTGTCTATTCATTCCTAACAAACTCTGTCAAGGGCTTGCTTTAGGAAAGAGAAAAGGACAAAAAAAAAGTAAGAGGAAATGAAAGAATGTATACCATCAACTAAACATAAAAGCAGGAACATAAGAACTGTCATAATCAGTTCATGGAATTTTGAGAAGAAACAGGAAAAAAGTACAATCAAGCCGGCAAAGAACTGAAAGAGAAAAGGTGTCTCAACTAAGCTCTCAGCTACCATCACTTTAAGCAAACAAGATAAATAAGGAAGAAAGAAATAAAAAGCAACATTAATGCTTCTAAATAATCTAGAAAAGATCAATTTTCAGAGACAGGAATGGTCCAATGTGGTCAATTTCAGAAAGAGAAGGGTAATTATTTTAGAGGAACCAAAAATATGATATGGTTTGATGATTTACAGTGCAGATACTTTCTGGCTGCATGTCACCTGGGCATAGGACAGACGGAGATACTGGACGGCACAGAGGTAGGAGAGTGAGGGCAGGAGAGTCGGATTTGGAAGTCATCCCTCTTTCCTTGTCATGAACACGACTTAAGAGATTTGTGGATGAAATTATCTAAAGTTTCATGAGATCTGGAAATCAATTTGTGGCTTAAAGCACATGAGCTACCAGAAGTATTATGGCTGAATAGTTCAGCAGCCCAAATACAAATAGTTTGTTTCTTCAGAGAGACTAAATTGAGAAATAAAATTGCACTTGATTTTTTATTACACTGTTTTACCTAAACAACTGCAGATGTAGTAGATGTAAAAATATCAGCAAACAAAACCCCTGGTATTTAAATACCTTGAGTTGCCAAAAATATAAATAAATTAATTATACAAACTTCATTCCTTTCAATGTTATGTGCTTATACGCACATTACTCTAAAATTACCATGTTTCTTTAAGTTCAGGTCAACCTGTGCTTCAAATGATAATTTATGTTTTCTTTAAAGCAAGTATAAATAAAAACATGCAAACCATATTAGTAGATAATTGGCATGGTTTCTGTTCTGTGATCTACTTTAATACCTTAAAAATTAATTGTTTTGTAGATATTTTTGAAAGTCATAAATTTTAACTGAAAAGTACAAATTTGAGAACAGGTTACTTTATTAGCTATGTTATATAATAAAAACAATTTTTTTCCCAAATTAAAAACATTACCATTAATAAAATTTTTTGTTTGAATAAAAATTACCTTTATGTGTAACAGGTTTTTCACCAGATGTTTTGGAAGTATCTAAATCTGATTTCTTACTATACTCCATACTTAGTACCACATCCTTGACACCAGGTGATTTCTCTTGTGATGACAATAATTCTTCTGTAGATATGAAAGGATTTAAAATATTACCTAAATCTTATTTTAACCACTAAAGAAAATATCATAGTACAGTATCAGTTAGAGGACAATTTCAAGCAAAGTTTATTATGATACAAGTTTATAATAAATAATTTTTTTTTTTTTTTTTTTTTGTGGCAGAGACAGAGAGAGTCAGAGAGAGGGACAGATAGGGACAGACAGGAACGAAGAGAGATGAGAAATATCAATTCTTCGTTATGGCTCCTTAGTTGTTCATTGATTGATTTCTCGTATGTGCCTTGACCGCGGGCCTTCAGCAGACTGGTAACCCCTTGCTCGAGCCAGCGACCTTGGGCTCAAGCTGGTGAGCTTTGCTCAAACCAGATGAGCCCGCACTCAAGCTGGTGACCTCAGGGTCTCAAACCTGGGTCCTCCATATCCCAGTCTGACGCTCTATCCACTGCTCCACTGCCTGGTCAGGCTATAATAAATAATTTCTGATGTAAAAAAAATGTGATTGTTTTTAATTAAAGACTTTATTCATTTTATAGAGGGGGTGAGAGAGAGAGAGAGAGAGAGAGAGAGAGAGAAAGGAGTTGGAGCAGGAAGCACCAACTCCCATATCTGCCTTGAGCGGGGCCTTATGCAGCAACCTCAGCATTTCAGATTCAACACTTTACCACTACGCCACCACAGGTCAGGCTGTGATAATCTATTTTGAAATGACTGTTCACTTCAATATCTTGAGCCACAACTAAGTGTTTGATATTTGAATTAGGTGCTGGGAAATCAGTAATGAATGAGATTCATGGAACACAAGAATCTTATAGACGAAAGAATGATATGTGAATGTTAACCTCCTCTCAAAGTCATTTACACATGTAAAAAATAAAATATAAAATGTGACAAATGATCAAACACCTGTAAGATGACAGACAACACTGAAACACTATACCCATAACTATAGAATCAAAATTAGGGGATAGAGACCTTTCCTAGAGTATCATTTCTTCATTCTGAAGTACTTTCTTCATTTTCTGTCTTTCAGGAAAGAGTCAGTAAACATTTAACTTCCACCATATAAAACTACCATGAAGACAAACATAATACAAAGTTGACCATCTCCTCTATCCTTAACCCTCATCACTGATTTGTGCATTAAGAGAAATAACAATAGAAATTAGGTGACACTATGCTAAATGCTTCACAGGCTGTATCTCCTTTTTAATCTTCACAATGACCCTATGAAGTAATTATGTTTTAAAAGGCAAAAGATTTACGCGATCTGAAGAGAAACCAGAGTATGAAGTAATTATGTTTTAACAGATGAGGAAACCGAGGCTTAGAAGTCAATACATTTCCCAGACTACAAAACTGCTCAGAAAAAAAGCTGGGATTTTAAAGCAGATTTTACTCCAAAACCTGTGCTCTTAATCCCTGTGCTAAACCAGTCCCTGTCTTCAGATCTTAATGGTGAATAACAATTTTTCAAAACAATTTTGGTAATGATTATAAACACATGAAAATATTTTCAAGTTCCAATCACATTCAAAATTTCAGGAAATTATAGAACTTTTAATTTATCAGCCAAACTGTGATACTTTTGAGTGAAAGGAACACCACAAATAATTATTCAGTTAACAAATACCCTAAACATAAGTCACTGTTAGAGCATGTGAAAATTAAAATAGTATTTTGCAAGGCTTACTCCAGAATAAGAAAGTGTTTTTTCATCAAGCCATACTTTTGTATTATATGAATAAAGACTTCAAAGTATTCCTTTCTTGAATGCACAATACCGTTAAAATGGTGGGTGGAGTGGGAGGATTAAAACAGTTTACATACATAAACAGATGACAAAAAGTTCATTATACGCCTCGCAGCTCTTTAGGCTTTAGCTTGTTTTGATGATTTGATTAATCGATAAGGGTAAAATATTAGGTATACAAAATTTCTTAATACTATATATATATATATATATATATATATATTTTTTTTTTTTTTTTTTTTTTTTTTTTTTGGTGACAGAGACAAAGAAAGGGACAGACAGACAGGAAGGGAGAGAGATGAGAAGCATCAATTCTTCATTGTGGCACCTTAGTTGTTCATTGACTGCTTTCTCATATGTGCCTTGACTGGGGAGCTACAGCAGAGCAAGTGACCCCTGGCTCAAGCCAGTGACCTTTGGGCTCTAGCCAGCAACAATGGATGGGGTCATGTCTATGATCCCATGCTCAAGCCAGCGACCTCGGGGTTTCAAACCTGGGTCCTCTACATCCCAGTCTGACACTCTATCCACTGTGCTACTGCCTGGTCAGGCTTATAGTATTTTTTAAACTACCAGGAAATCATTAGAGGCTATGAAATTTTCCAGTTTTTAAAGTTTGTAAAAGCTGTTAAGTACAGCTTAATTGGTTTTTATCTTAACTTTAAAAAAATGGTTGGTTTATTTCTTAAATACTTTAAATATTATACTGTTGGGGAAGAGATTGGTGGTGGGTGTCTGAGTTTAATGATGGGAGATAAGGGGAGAGTATGGTGACAGCTATGTAGGGTAGAACAAGGGAGATCTTTGTGGTGGTGACACAGCTCTTGATTGTGCGATCTTGACTGTGGGGCTGGTTACATGAATCAACATGTGTGATCAGTAGCACAAGCATACACACACGTGTGTGTGCACGTATAGAACTGCAGGATATTACCATTGGGGGAAACTGAATAGAGGGCACACAGGACTTCCCTGTACTATTTTTTACAACTTCTTGAGAATCTATAATTATTTCAAAATAAAATATTTTAAAAAATGATTTTTAGAGTCTTTTTTGGAGACAGAGTAAATGCTATCACAAAGTTTAGTTTTTCACTATTAACATGCCTCTAGATACAAATCATGACTTTCATAAACACAAAAATGTCTAACAATTTAGCACTTAAAATTTTTTTCTCAGACTTACTATGTATTTCTATAAGTTTGGCCAACTTGTAATCATTACTAATGTTTTTTTCTCTTAAAGTTATTATTATCCATGTTGGTATAAAGAGAAAACACAAACTTTGGTGGAGCCAAACAGATCTTATCTTAAATGCCATACAATAAGTACATAACAAAATAGATGGTAAATATTAAAACACTGCCTGACCAGGCAGTGGCGCAGTGGATAGAATGTTGGCCTGGGATGCTGAGGACCCATAGTCGAAACCCCGAGGTTGCCGGCCTGTGCGTGGGCTCACCAGCTTGAACATGGGATCAAAGACATGACCCCATGGTCGGTGGCCTGAGCCCAAAGGTCCCTGGCTTGACTAGAGCCCCTCAACCCCCCGTCAGGGCACATATGAGAAAGCAATCAAACTAAGGTGTGGCAATTATGATACTTTTCTTCTCTCTCCCTTCTTGTTTGTCTGTCCCTATCTCTCTGTCTCTCTCCCTCTTGCAAAATAAAATAAAAAAACTTAAGATACTAAAGGAGTTATAAGCATTATATACACTTTTCTAGCAAAGTAATTTATATTTTTAAAATAAGAAACCTTATTTCAGAAAAGATGTACCTTGTCCTTGAAGATGTGATATATCCAGACCCTCTTTTAGACGAATAACCACTACTCCATATTGCAAGTCAAAGGCATCACTATAATAGGGAGGGGGGGAGAAGAAAAAATTAAAAAAAAAAAAAAAATCACAAAAATTTGTCCCCTCCTCTATAAAATGAAGGCAATAATTGATCTATAAAATTACTTTCAGCTTTAAATATCTGATTCTTTAATGTCTTTAAAATTATGTTGAGAGCCATGTTAGTTTCAAATCCTACATCATTCCTTTTTCCGTTTTCTATAATATCTCAAAACTATTTACATGTAGATCTTTATAGTACTGATATTCTACCTAAAGTGCTTAAAGCAGCAACTATTTTTATCCTATTGGAAACAAGCTAAACTTATGGAAAAACACCTTTCAGGAATACCACCATATTAATTTAAGCTTATACCCCTAAAGCCAAGAGAAATACATGAAAACATAGATTTTACTGAGAATAAGAGCAGACTGCAGAGTATGAAAGGATCTGCAAAAGGAGAAAGAGTATTTTTAAGGAAATTAAAATTTTTTTACAAAACTAGTTTAAAAGGTAGTCCTAAGATATTATATGCATTTGCAGACATGTATTCATATGTCCTTTTAATTTTTTTTAAAGCAGAAATAAATGGCAGCATCCCATACATACATAATATACATTAAACCCTACTACACAGCTCTAAAACTTGACTTCAAATCTACTAAAATATTTTCAAGTTGCAAAGCTTCAGGTTGTTCCACTGAATGGCAACAGGTTAAAATGTAGGATGGATCCTTACTTAAAGTAATAAACCCGAAGCCAAAGAGCAGTCACAACATGGGACAAGCCAGCGAAGCTTTAATATTTACTAAAAGCATTTAACAATTACTTGGAAAATCTTACTCATTGTGTACTTTACTATGCAGTAGGAATAGACTTAAAAAAATAAAAGTAAAGTATGAGATCTTGCTACTTCCTCAAATTGTTTTAAGACAGCTATGAAGACAAAACTATCATATGTGACACAGACAAATAATTATGTGCTTTTCTCTACAGATAAAAGAGGAGTTCAAGTAAGGGAAATAAATAATAACATGAATAGTATAGTTAGAAAGACAAATAACAAAAGAAGAAAAAAACCCACTAGAAAACTCGTAAGAGGGAAGTTCAAGTTCTGTAAATCAAAACTAAGCCATCTGGTAAAGATCACTCACTGGAAACAGCACTGAAAGCAAATAGTAAGCTCAAAACTTACACTTCAAGGAGTCGAAAAGCAAAACATCTAAGTACATACTTAAAAAAAAAAAAAAAGTAAATAACTTAATAGATGAACCAATTGATTAACTGCAAAATTAGTTTGAGAGGGTACCAAATTTAACCTCTGAGGTTGAGGTCAGTGATGAAATGCCTTCCTCAGTATCAGATATAATTATGACATAACTGAAAAGGTCATGGGTCTGCCAACATTCAGGAACTCTGCTTAGCACCAGCTGTAGGGATATGAAAACGCTTACTAACTGAAATGGGGAGCCAGAACATATGAACTCATGTGGGTGAATGTTCACGTGCATAAAGAAACGCAGAAACATCAGTCCAAATCTTTTGTTAATAGATCATTAGTCCAAAACCCAGATAACAGTGTGCAATTCTCCACATTCTTATGCTTCTACTATTAGAAAAGACTATATAAAAAAGTCTTTAAAAATAAGGGTAAGTTTCAAAATTAGTATTCTCTGAACCAAGTTACTGAGTTAAAAGGATACTTACTGGAATAAATTTATATACATATCCACTTCCTTCATATCTGCCTGCAGCCAGTCTTTCTTAAATCCAAGGACGAGTGTGTTTGGTTTCATACGTCCAAGACCAGCAGCCTAAAACACAGGAAAAATATAATTTTAAAGATATACTTCATCTTTTATAAAAATCAATTATAAGTGATATTCTAAGTTATATATTTTGATAGCAGCCATTAAGACCTAGAAGCAAAAGTCCAAATGCATTGTTTACAGTTCTGAATCATACCAACACTAAATTTTGAATTCTACCAATCATGAAAAAGTTTCTGCTGAAATTCAGCTAATTTCCTTCTCAGCTGTTCCATCAGTTTCTCTTGCTACCACATCCAGTTGCAATTCAATATGCTTAACAGAAATGCCCCAAAAGCCAATGAACCTCTCTTTTGTAAGACTTTATAATTCTATTCCAAAGGTGGTGTGCACTTTTTAAAAAGTTTTTTATTGCAGTAAAAAATAAAATATTTTGCTACTTTAACCATTTTTAATTGTACAATTCATTGGCATTACGGGGGGGGGGGGGGGGTGTCCTTGGGTTATGACACAGTTCCGTTCTTACGACAGTGACATAACCCGAATTTTGGTGTAAGCAGAAACACACCCTAGCCTAACACAAACGGATCCTTGAGCTCTTAACAGTTTAACAATGGCGTAGGTGAGCATACTGGGGAACGCCAACTTCCTCCATCATGTGCCGCGTTACTACATATTCTCCCGCCATGCGCAGCCAAACTAGTTCACTCACATGGTCTGTAAGTATGATGCTCATGGCTTAAGCCGAAACACTCACGTCTCAATTTTTTAAAGTTTTTATAGGAATGACTGTTGTAAACTTGAAATGTCGTATGTCAAGACTGCCATAACCTGAGGACCCCCTGTAATTACATTTAGTGTTGTACAACCAACCCCCCCTACCTATTTCCAAAACTGTCTCATGAGAAGTTCTGTAACCTCGGCCCTGGTAATGCTGAATCTCCTTCAGTCTCTGTAAATTTGTTTATCCTATATATTTCCTTAAGTGGAAGTCTCAATGTATAGTGCCTCGCCTGGACCAGCAGCAAGAGTATCACATGGAAACTTGTTAGAAATGCTACTTCTCAGGCCTTATCCCAGACCCACTGAAATCAATTCAAAGGTGAGGCCTAGCAGTCTGTATTGTAACAAGTCTACTAGGTGATTCTCATGCATAATGAAGTTTAAGAACCATTGCTCTAAGGAAGTATTTTCCTTCATAAAACTTATTAAATATATAAAATAGCTATTAAATTGTTCCTATAAATTGTGTAAAAACAAACAAGATTTACCCACTGGATCCAACCTTATGATCAGGAATCACATTCTACTTGAAATATTTAAATATTTTGCATACAAAAGTGAATACAGTAATAATCACATGCCCACCACCTACCTTAAGAAAATAAACATTACAAACACTCATCAAGCACTCCACTGGTCTTTCTCATGCACTCTGTCTTACTATGCATCCCATTATTTAGACACACATATGTATACATTTTAAATTTGCATTTTTAAAAATGTATAACCTAAAATTGTTCATATTCTTTTCTTACCTTGCAATTTTCCCTGATTACTTTTTGAAATTTATTCTCATTGATATACATCTAGATCCTTTCACCATTACCGTATTTTAAACTCTATAAGATGCACTTTTCCCCAAAAAAAGTGGAGGGGAAAATGCTCCTGCATCTTATGGAGCAAAAAATACAGTATTTTATTAAATATTTTAACACACCATTTGGTTCAGAATATTTTTTTTATTTTCCTTCTTAAAACCCTAGGTGTGTCTTACGGTCAGGTGTGTCTTATGGAGCAAAAAATACGGTATATAGAATTCCACTGCATTATTATACCACAACTTTTAATTTTGTGATTGATAGTTGAAGTTTCTTTTATTTTTTTCCAGTATCACAAGTGTTTTAATAACCTTTTTCATGTGTACGATTTTCCCTACAGTATATATACACTTAAGAATGGAAATGTCCTAGGATATTCCCACTTTCAAATTTACAGGACACTGCCAAGTTACTGTCCAAAGTGATGACCACTCAACATTCCCACACAGTTCAAAGGTTTCCAGTTGCTCTACACAATGGTTAACACTCAGTACTGTTAGGCTTCATGTGGTCAGTCTGATGGGTACGGAATAAAACTACACTGCAGTGTTAATGTTTACTTCTGTCATTGAGGTTTCCTTGTATCTTGTAGGGTACCTTATACCTTTTGTTCCCTCGTTTCTCTTAACAGTTCTATAGATATTCTGAACCATATTCTTTTACTGGTAAACATGTTATCTTCTGTTGGTGTGTGGCTAAAAGTTTTAGAAAACTGCCTTTCATACAGGTCTTTAATCCATCTAGAAATGGTTTGAGAGTGGTCTTTGTAAGGACTTGTTATACTGTTTTTTCACATCAATCGTCCTAGCTCTGCCTTTCGATGCCACCTGTCAAATATAAAGTTTCCTAATGGGTGGCTCTTTTTCTTCTCTCTGTTTTGTTACATTGCTGTTTCAATACTGCAGTGTCTTAATTACTACAGGCTTATGATAAAGCTTTATATCTGCCAAAGACACCCATTCTTACCTCTTATTATTCCTGAGGATTGCCTCGGCTATTCTTAACCCTGTGTTTGTCAAGTTTTCAAAAACACAAAACAGAAAGGGCTCAAATGACAGTGCTCTGAGCCTCCCACTTCTACTTTAACAAAGCAGCTCCACCATCAACATACTGAGAGAGCTCCTTTTGAAGGAAGGGTTCCTATTAAAATCTGTTGGCAAACACTCTTGTCAGCCCATTTTTTTTTCTTTCCACAATCTTTAGGGCTGAGAAAACTGAAGTTTCAGAGAAGTTTATTAATTTGCTCACTCCAAAATCCATAATAATGAGGTGGCAGTGCTAGCATTTAAACTACCACTGATTCCAACCCCACAGTCAGGCTCTCACGCCATCACAAAACTGAAAGACAGGGCTAAGTTTAGTGCCAGTAAGTAAACAGCAAGGAAGACAATAAGGAACCTAAATTAAAAACAAAACAATTAAAAACTACCATTGCTGAACATGCCTACAAAAAATCCAAAAAACAAACCAAAAACCCAATGAGGTTAGAGAAACAGGCCAAGATAATAGGTTCTTCAATTAGCTAAAGTCACCTTGTTTCTAGAGTCCCTTTAACTTTCAAGTTATACAAATCTTAGTTTACCTTAATCAAGATATTTTAAAAGATTTACCATTTGTATTAATATGAAGAATGAAAGCCAGAATGTTTTTAAAAGTTTACAACAAACTAAAATGCTATCATTTGAAAGGATGAGAAATTTACCTGCATCAAATACTGTGCTCCCTCTCTCAGGTCGTCTGCATGGACTGGGGCATAAAAGGCTTTCATTTTATTTTTAATAAGCCACCGCTGATACTTAGCTTGATCAATGGACATCTCTTTCATGGCTTGTCTTCGAGGCCCCTTTAAGGTAAAAATATTAATCATATCTTTAATTGAAAGGTAATATATTTCACATTTATAAAAACCTTCCTATTGTACTGGCTTAAACAAGGTGCCTAAACATTGGGAGTCGGGAAGAGAAGTTTAATAATGGCATTTCCTTTTCATGTCAGTGGATTCTTTCCAGTACTTAAGATTATGAAGAGATGGTGTTGGTGGAATAGTTAAGGCACACAGGGTGCCCATAGAAGGCAGAAGAGGAAGAAACACAGGCTGAGAAACAAGAAGTCTTTGGTATTACGTAACTGCAGTGAGGAATGACTGAATTTGGGGAAGAGATTATGCAGAGAAAAGGCGATTTCTGCTTTCCTTCCACAGAAAGTCTCCCAACTTGCTTTCTAGAAATATCACTGAAAATCAAAGCGTGCTATACAATATAAATACATTTTTTCTTCATACTTCTGTTACATGATGAAATAACAGAATAAAGGAAATGAGCTTTTTAACTTGCAAGTCCATTTGATCCTTGTAAGCAACACATAAAATGTGTTATACACAAATATATAAAGCAAAAATCTGAAAGTAAATTTATGACTACACCCTAATTACTCATGAATAAGTAATGGAAAATACAATTTATCTTTTCTGGTAGAAAAACATTCTCATTTGTAATTTCTTGTGTTCAAAATGCCAACTTGAATTGATGAACTTGGAGACAAACTAGAAAACTGCACAGGTCCCAAGTGGAATCAGTGTCTCAGTGTGTCCTTCCACCACCCTACAGATGCACACATGTGGCTTTGGCTTTGCTACTAAGCAGAAGAGCAACTCAAGCAGGGGCGGGAACACAGGCATACAACACACACATTTCTAGCACCAAAACAAGATGAACAAGAAAAACTAGTATGACAAATTAAATATTCCAATTTCTTACGCAGAACAGGTGACTGTTTTTAATAGCGAAGATGCCAAAAAATAGAAAATTACTTTTAGATGAAAGCTAACCACTATTTATTTATTTTTTTTTGACAGAGACAAGAGACAGATAGGGACAGATAGGAAGGGGAGAAATGAGAAGCATCAATTCTTCATTGGGGCACCTAGTTGTTCATTGATTGCTTTCTCATATGTGCCTTGACCTGGGATCTAGAGCAGAGTGAATGACCCCTTGCTCAAGCCAGTGACCTTGGGCTTCAAGCCAGCGAGCACGAAGTCAGGGCTATGATCCCACACTCAAGCCAGTGACCCTCAAGCTGGTGAGCCTGCGCTCAAGACAGATGAGCTTGCCTGCCCTTAAGCCGGTGACCTTGAGGTTTTGAACCTGGGTCCTCTGTGTCCCAGTCCGATACTTTATCCACTGTACCACCATCTAGTCAGGCTAATCACTATTTTTAATATTTTTTATTACTCATGGTTAAAACAAAAATTAATGGGTAATTAAAAGTGTTTGAACTTAGAAATTCAGCATTTGCTCTACTCTTCTTACATACTGGATACTAGATATTTACCACGTTTTGTCTATCTGCTCCAACCCCTTCCTCTTTTTTTTTCTGGTAAGTAAATATTCCCAGTATTCTCAGGGCTTTATGAGAAATATCAGTAAGAAAGAAACATATATTGAATTTCATTTAGCCTCCTTAGTTACCAAGAAGCTATTTTGCTTAGCCAAACCATTCTATAAGGGCAATACAGCTTACTGAAATCTACTCAGAATAAATAAGAAAAACAAAGTTTAAAATTCTAACATCTTTTTAAAAATAAGGTTTTAAGGCAGTTTTGCTGCAAAAATATTTTGATGAAAATAACTACCTTTAAAAAAACACCCAACATATTTGTTTATATTTTAAAATCATTTCAGATTCTAGAAAGCCTCCCCCAACATAAATTACATACACAGTGATAAATGTTTTTTTGTTTTTTTTTCATATTTTTCCAAAGTGCCTAGCCAGGGCACACAGGAGAAGCACCCATCTGCTTCTCCACCCTTCCCCTCTCCTTTCTCTCTCTCTCTCTTCCCCTCCTGCAGCCAAGGCTCTACTGGAGCAAAGTTGGCCCGGGTGCTGAGGTCGGCTCCATGGCCTCCAGCTCAGGTGCTAGAATGGCTCTGGCTGCAACGGAGTGACGCCCCAGATGGGCAGAGCATCGCCCCCTGGTGGGCATGCCGGGTGGATTGCGGTTGGGCTCATGCAGGAGTCAGTCTCTCTGCACTCCCCCCCCCCCCCCCACTTCTTACTTTGGAAAAATACAAAAGATAAAAAAAAGAAAAAGAAAAAGAAAAAAAGAAAACAAAACAACACTTACCATATGTACATGACCACAGATCATCAAACCAACATTTTTTGTGAAAGCATGAACCAAATGAAGTAAAGCTGGGCGTGAGTTTGGAGCACCTGTCATAAGAAGACACTGTGGCCTAATTTAAAGAAAAAGAAAAACAAAATTAACAGTTTAAGTTTTAGATAACATGGACATGATTTTACATTGTTCCTCTAAGAATATATTATTTTACACTAGAATCTCATTTATGCAACTGTCTTCAAGACACAGGTCACAGGATTCTCATAAAAGATGACTTTTAACTAGGGTTTCTTGATACATGAGAAATGTAGAACAGAACCTTCTTGGAACAAACATTATGCCAAATGTTCTTCAAAAGTAACAGCTAATATATTATACATCAAGATTCTGGTAGGTATTACAGAAAGAAATGGCTATACTGATTAAAAAGAATGTAACAACTTTTAATCTTCTAAAGGTAATAAACATTCCAGTTCTTTCACAGAGCTCACAAAACTTCCCGAGAACATGGCCTTGCCTCCATGTACAGAAACAGGTCACTGTTCTTAGTCTGATCAAATCATAATTACTTCTATTTTATAATATTAACCCTTTCTAACCTACCTTAATTTTTATGACTGTTGTCATATGAGTAAATCCACCTATGGTTAAGAAAAGGCTTCTAAGGCTCCTATTTAAACTAAAAATTTTAAATCCAATTAATTATGGTGAAAGCCCAAACTGAATTAAAATGTCTTTGCAAATACAAGACAGCTACATGACTTTTGTATTTATTTTCTCCTACCTACAGATAGAAATCAATCTTTTGATGAAAAAATATTCAAATATCCATTTTATAAGTTCAAACTGATAAGAAAAAATTCTTTAAAACAAGAATGTATAAAATTTAAACAACAAAAAGAAAATATACTGAAAATTGTCTTAATCACTAAATTGTTAGGGTAGTTATTAACTATATTCACAAAATAAGCATGCAAACCTGACTAAAGACTGAAAAATGAACGAACACTCATAATTTAGCAGCTATCTGAAAAATCAGTTCTGCCTGGGAGAAGTGCTTCGGGGTAGTCAAACATGGAATCATCCTCTAGGGCCCAGACTGCTAATATGGTCCACTGTCCCCACGTTCGCAGGTTGTGCTGGCTCCCTAGCTACCGATTACATTCCCTAGCCTTCCTAGCAGCTAATAATAGTGCTCTGACTGATTTACAGCCCACATGATATTCCTATTTCCAGGTCACGTCCTTTAATAGGGAAGCTGGTCACTCTCCATACCTTCCTTTCCTTTCCTACAAGCTAGACCTTGGATGTGCTAATGACACTGACCACAAGGACAGAAACACCTCCTAGGGGAATGGCAGACTGAGGAGATACAAGGAATGTGGGAACTGAATGACCAAGCGCAGCAATCTGCCTGCCACGAACCATCCATGTATCTTTGGAATATCACATGACACCGATGTCTGTCGTATTTAGCCACTGTATTTTTTTTAGCTTTTTGTTATGGTACTTTAACCTATACTCAGTATAGTCTATTACTATGGGAAATTAATTTTTAGTCTCTATATTTACTAAATAGTAAACATAGCACAAAGGCATATACATTTGGTATAGTTTTATCATACAAAAAAAAGGTATTGTGCAAAATATACTAGGGATGACTGAGTAATGATGACAGAGTATAAACATCAGCCTTGATTTTAACTCCTTCTCAAAAGTTTCCATGATATAATGGGATCTTTTAAGGCACAAAACTATAAAGAATATTTATAATAGGATACCACAGCACTGAGATATTAAAAGCTTGGAAATAGATGGAAGAACACTAAAGGGTTTTTGTACATCAGAAAAAGGCTATATCCTAAATGAGCATAAGAGAAATCTGCAAAGCTAACTGATTTTACATCTTAAAAATCACCCAAACCCCCAGGAATTAGAGGCAGTAGATGCATTTGGAAGTAGCAGGGGCAATGTGTTAAAGAAACCAAGGACTGGTTTAAAGTTTTCATAAGAAGCAATAAGACAAACCCAGTTATTTCCATCACTACGATGGGCAGGTGTCCCTCTCCTTCTCCAATCCTATTAGGCTAGGGCTTATTTCCTACGAGGGCATCTGGTCTGGGAGAAACCAGCAACAGCTCAGGGCAGAAACTACTTGAAGTAGGGGAGTCAGGAGAGCATTTATATGCTGCACGCAGAAGCCTCCAAGCTCCTTTCCCACTTGGCTATCGGAACTCTGGTAGTCAGGAATTTACGAACAAGCAGAGATTAAAAGCTTCTGTTCTGGGAAATATAATCATATAAAAAAGAAAGCCTTTAAGATAACTTAAATTTCTCAAAGACCCAGCAAGGCCACACTAATCTACATTAAGGACCTCACTGACAAGCCCCACCCACCAGTGCAGAGCTTCCCTGGCCAAGGATCACTTAAGATCAGGTGAAATCTAAGAACTCAAGTTAAAGAAACAGGGAACAGTGAGAAAAACATTTCAAGGAAACAGAAACTACAAACCGAAGGAAACAAAATCTTTCAGCAAGTTTGGTGAAAACTGAGATAGTGGTAAGAAAAAAATAAGAAAATTACTAACTATAGAGAAAACAGAAAAAGCCATACAGGAAAAAAAGCAGTCATAATTTACCACATGGCTTAGCTCTGAATCATGTTGAAAAGTCATAAAAATACCAAGTATGATCTAATCAAAGTAATGGCATTAAAATATTCTGGGAGTATGAGATAAAAGGAAGGGCGTGTGTGTATTTGGTGAGTGCACAGGGATGAAAGCCATCAATAGATAACGCCTAAAATTAAAAAGCAAAAAGTACAGCAAGACAGCATGTGTTTAGGAAAATGAAGTAAACACTAAATGAAATACGAGTTGAAAGTAGTTGCCTGTGATACATAAGAGAAATAGAAACATGATAAATGGGGAAAATGCTGATGTTAATGACAAACTAAGTTTTTCCTTTTTATACTATGTCCATATATAATTCTGATGAAAACTTTAAAAGCCTTATTAGAATATAAAACTTTTTAAAAATGTTCCCATCACTATAATAAACCAAAGCAACAGTTTTTATTGATGGCAAATTAACTTTGATTCTTGGATATATATACTCTCAGTTTTGGGATACAACTTTACATAAAGGAATGATTTCTATACTATGCAATATTTAGCCTCAACTATTCAACTTGCACTGAAATTAGTTTTCCTCCCAGGGCTCTCTTATTTTCCTTTTTGACTTTTACAAGAGTTTATTTAAACCAAACTGAAAATAAGATCTGAAAATGCTCTCCCGGGGCTCTTACTCCTGTTTCTTTTCCCAATTTCTCTCTACTCCAAAGCTGAAGATCTGTGCTCTCGAGGAACCTTTCACTCGAGAAAAAAGGGGAAGTGGATAAAAAACAAATAACAAAAAGAGGACACAAAAACTTTTCTTACTGGGAGAGATTTGGGAGAGCTATTCTTTTCTAGTGCTTATGACGTCCTCAGGGTTTCTTTAAAAAATATGTAAGTAATATTTCTGGATTTAAAAAAGTATTTATCAATAGTGCTTTAGTAATTGGTTCTTATCAACTATTAGAAGCATGTTAAATTTAGGAATAGTTTTCAAATTGATGACTGATCAATAAACTATTAAGATAAAATGTAAAGTCATTTATTGAAAAAAACAGTAATAAATACTATATATTAAGGCATTGACTCAATCATTAAAACTGGTTTCCAGTTAGTCAATGATGAGAAAGAAATGACTAACATGAAAATATTTAGTGCCTTAATAAAATTACAAAATAAGTTACATCAAAAATCTTTATGGATTTCATACTTAGTAGTTATGGAGTAGTTCTATGACTTCACTGGCCACAGAAGGAAAAAACTGTTCACTTGATACCTACTATCTAAAAGTCTTCATATGAGACCTCTAAGGCTTTTACAATGTTTTTGTAAGGTAGAGGATAATTTATCTCTTTGTAAAATATGATGACTAAGAACCTCACCTTGTTTAAATAAATGCCCAAGTTCAACCAAAACAAAAAATAATATTCTATACTTTAAGAGAACTTCTCATGAAATACCAGCATATACAATTATTACTGGACAGTAAGTGAATAACTACTTGCCACCTAAGACAGAACATTTCTGTATTACTTCCTCACTTACCGGAAGTTTTTCACATGGTCTTCCACCCCCGAAAGACGAATGGAATGCTGCAGCGCGCTCAGGTAAGTCAGGGCTTGCGTGGAGGACCCCCAGTTCACGTCTGCAGGAGACAGCGTTCATGCCGCAGCACACCAACGTTAGCAACCAAGCACCAGTTTGAGACACAGAGAAGTAAAGAGTGCTGTCACATCTAAAAAGTCAATTGCTAAAATAAACTATTATAGTTGGAACTTTTAATAGTTCAAGTTCACAGCATGACATTAAGACAATGCTAATCGGAACTATAATTGTGTTTTGTTTTTTTTTAAAGTACAGTTTAGAAAAGGCTGAGATGACAGGGCTGCATACATGCTCTGTGTGCAATTCCAGAGTCTTTCATAGATAAAGAAAACATTTTAAAATTATTGTTTATATAGCCAAAGTTAAAGGGAAAGAGGCAGCTCCGTGAATATTAAGTTAAAAAGTACAGTTCATAGTACTTACTAGTTTAAAGCTATTTGGATAGGCAATTTTTTCTTTATTAAATAAGCAGCCTGAACACAAATGATGATTTTATGCATTTGTTACTTTAGAGAGTCAATAGGCATATTAGAGAAAAGATTGCTTCTAAGATAGTTAAAACCATACTTTCTTTGTCCGCTTCATCTCTAAAGCCACCATTCTATCTAATCCAAAACGTCATTGTATAGTAGTAGAATTAAAAAATGTTTCCTCACTGCTCTTGTAATCAGTTCCTAATCTAGTCTATTGGGCCCCAAATTTTCAAACTTGTATCACTTACCTTTCTTCTGTATTACAGGTCACCATAGTGAATAGTGGAGCAATTCTATTATATCTTAGCATCATCTTCTTACATGAATATATACCAACAGTTACCAATAAGACACATTCTAGATAATCTTGAACTATTTCCCAGTTAAAATGTTTGTCCAGTTTTCCCTGTCACATAGTAAGCTAGTGGAAACATACTACATCTTTTGGTATTTTGTGAATTCTGTGGTATGTATTACAGTAGGTACTCAGACCATACCAGGTAGTACATCCATACGTATGCTTATTAAGCTTATAGCTACAATAATGCAAATCAAATAATTTCAAAGAATAATTTAAAAATCTTTTGAGTGCAACAGAATGTTAAGTATATGAATTTGTTATTTTTCCACAAAAAGGATTAAATTTAATTTATGGGTATGAATGGGATTTCATAGAATAAAACGTCTTATAATTATTTCATTAAAACTACATGTGGTTAAAAATAAAATATTTGACATTTTACACAAAGTATCTTTTAAATATATAGAAGATGATGCTTAGATATGAAAAATAAAGAATTTCCAGATGTTTCTAGCTTGAAATACTAAATAGAAAAGGTTACTAACCTGGTTTTTTGTAGGTAACATATATATAGAGCCCAAGGACTATGACATATGTCAGAAGTGCAGCCCACCAATTAATGACAAACATCACTATGCAACAAAGAATTGCTCCAATAAGTGATATCCACATGTTGTAGTATTTGAATGCAGGACGCCATCCTAACAACAAATAAAATAGATAAATGAGTCATTCACATACCTCATCTGCTTTAGACAGTGGTACCTATGTATGTACAAAATAACTTTCTTGTGGCTGCTATACAGAGAGATCTTTAAACATTTAAGTATAAGGCTAATACATAACAGTAAAGTCATAAACCACTATTGAGTACGATTTAATTTCATGACTCTGGGTGGCCATGAAAAGAGCACACCTGTGTACACTTCTACATTATTCTGTCTTAGTGGTTCTGTATCCAGTAAACTCTTTAGCAAAAAAGTGTAATTCAACCTACCCTAGTGACCACTAATAACTGGATGGAGAAAGTTTTTAAAAAGAGGTTTGAGTCCTTGATAGTGTGGTGGTTATCTTTCCTGATTTTTGGTATGAGACATACCATATTCTAATGAATATACAAAACATTTTGGAAAAAATATTCTTGAGAATTGTTAAAAATTTATCTATTTGTTGAAAAAACTAAGAGTTAGTTATAGAAACATATCTTCCCATTTGGTAAAAACTTATGAATTAAGCTTCACTCAAATTTTTAAAAATTTTAAGTCATTTCAATAAAATTTGCAATATTTAAAGTTAAACTTTTAATTTTGAGATAATTACAAATTCACATGAAGTTTTAAGAAATAATACAGAGACATCCGCATACCTTTTACCTGTTTCCCCCAGTTATAATCTCTTGCAAAATGATATTACAATACCACAACTAATGGTACTGGTATTAACACATTCAAATTAAAGAAGAGGCAAACACAAGATTCCTTTAAAGCCACACCCACCTCTAAAATTCACGTTCTTACAGTAAAATCTGCAGCTAAGCTATCTGTCCTGAGTTACCACGTTCTCTCGCCCATTCCGAGACCTCCAGACCCCTGCAAGTACAGTGCTTTTTGTCCTTTCATTTCCTTCCCTGATATCCAGGTGGTGTCGTGGCTTATAACAAAAATCCTGTAACGAATGTGTTTCCCACTGATAAAGGCCCCTATATTAGAACTCACTGTGTTAAAAATATATCTGCTCAGGTCAACTATATATAATGGTCTTAGAACTAAAAGAGAAAGCAGCTAAATAAACAAAAACGAAGAAAAAAAGCAAAATAATTCTTTCACAGTGCTGGTCAGAATTTGGGAGTAATGTTATCTTAAATGATAGCATTACTTGAAAATAAAAAACAGAATATTACCAGTAAAATTCATGATAAAGAGGTCTTTGAAGGCACAGTTAATGTGACTCAACTATAAAAGCAGACTGAGCACTAATGAGCTAATCCTACACATACCATCTTTTAAAATGTGTTAGGTTTATTTCCTCTAAAATCTAAGAAATGACCACATTTAAAAAGCTTTTAAACAGGGTAAAATCACCTGGAGATTTTGCGAGTGATGCATGGAATACTGAAAAATTGATCAGTGCGTAGGATGCAAGGAAGAAGTTAGAGATAATTGGAGCAATAACATTCAGTTCAGCTGCAAAAGAAATAAGGCACAATTATTGACATATTAGATATTTTTAACTTTTCAAAATTATGAATTATTTCAAATCTTCAGATAATGACATAATGCTGCTCCTATATTGACCATCTAGATTTAATAAATATATTTTGCCATATGCACTTCACTTTTTAGAAATCAAACCTTATGTACAGTTGAAACCACCAGTATATATCACTATTCCAAAGTCGGTATATTCTTTTCCCAATGCTATAAAGTTTTCCTATATCCATATATAGTCAATCAGCATTGTGCAGTACTGTTAAGGTGTTTTAGAAGTCACATAAATAGTATCATACTATATGTATCATTCTGCAATTTGATTTCAAATTATTATATTTGAGGTTCATCCACAGTGATATGAAAATAGTGGTGATAGATATGAAAACCAAGTTCATTCTTTTTTTACTGCTGAGTATTATTCTGCAGTTTCATTCCTCCATTGACAGGTATCAAGGTTGCTTTCATTTCTTACTATTCTAACTAAGAACACTAAAAACACTCTTGTATGCAGGCACACATGCAAGTTTCTAAAGGATACATACTCCTAAATAGAATTGATGGTTAGTTTCCACAGCTGGTGGTATAATCAGACTTTTAATAAAAGTCAAATGGTCTTTAGCAATGTGACCCATTAGCTCACCGGCGAGCAGAGGCAAAGTGCCAAACAGTAGAGTTCCTACTTTCAAGGGAAATGCTGAAATTCTTTTCTTTACCCTATTATTGTATTTGTTGTAGGGACAAAACCTAAGAGTTCTTTCTAGCCCTAATGGGGACTTAGTGATGGTAATACCTTTTTTATTAGAAAATATGCTTTGAGTGCTATTTGCAGTATTTTTTAAACACTCTTTCATTTGATCAGAAAGAAACTAACAGTATACTAGGCAACATTGTTTACTATTTAATAATTCAATGTTTACA
Source organism: Saccopteryx leptura (assembly GCF_036850995.1). Taxonomy (NCBI): domain Eukaryota; kingdom Metazoa; phylum Chordata; class Mammalia; order Chiroptera; family Emballonuridae; genus Saccopteryx; species Saccopteryx leptura. The sequence goes on along the minus strand of NC_089506.1, from coordinate 185,934,893 downwards.
GCTAATACTATAAATACACCAAAATCTACATTAGGCACACCATTTATTTGACTAACCAATTAAGATGAATCCAAGTGCAATTAGGAAGGTTAAGAGGTAACCACGAAGAGGTTCATTATTTTTCCCATAACCTTTTGCAAACATCTGGAAAGCTGGGTAGATGTTGTCCTTACATAGAGCCTAATGAAGAAATGTAAACAATAATATGAAACATTTTGAAATTAGACATCAGATTTGCTTATAGTTACAACAGGTTGGTCAGGAATGAAACCCACTTTTCTAATTCTTTATCCTCTTTCTTTCCCGTCTCACATTACTTTACCTACAAACTGTAAAGCAGATGCAAACATTTTCAGAGTAGAAAAAGCTTACAATACCTGAAGATTTTATTCACCATATCCCACCACCATGCTGAAATTCTTTTATGAATAAAATCAGAAAAGCAGGCATACAAATAGAAGAAATCTGGAAGCTTGAGAAGTATGACAGAGATGTGACCTACTTTACAGTGAGTTCCAATGCTAGACTTAAAGCAGATAAAAATCTTATTTATAGAACTCATTCATTTTTTAAAAACTACTGAATATTGTTTTAAGAAATATATTCTACATCTTCACTGTAATAACTAGCTACAACTACATTAAGAACAAAGCTGCAAAATCAAAATTTTGTTGATCTGATTTTGTAATAAAAATGTTTTATTCAGTATCAGCTATTCATTTAATGCTCATTAAAGGGAGATATTATCTATCTAATTCATCATTATACTCTGAGTACCTAACACAGTGTGTGGTACATATTCAGCAATTATTTGTAAAATAAAAAAAAATTTAGGTTGGCATCATGCTAATCAAAACAAGATCCTTTAATTCTTCTAATTTACAGTCTTGAATCGCACTTCTTATCCTTGGTAAATATGAAAATTTATGCTAACAGAGTATGTTAAAAAAAAAGCAAAAATTTATCACTACTTCCAGAAACACAATTCAAAGACTATATTCTGACAGTATAAAAATGTAAAACTGTTTATTATTTATAGACATTTACATTTATATGCCTAAAAGTAAACACTAGTCTTTTTTTTTTTTTTTAAGAGAGAGATAGAGACAGAGACAGACAGGGACACAAAGAATAGAAGGGAGAGAGATGAGAAGCATCAGTTCTTCATTGTGGCACCTTAATTGTTTATTGACTGCTTTCTCATATGTGCCCTGACCAGGGGGCTCCAGCAGAGCAAGTGGCCCCTTGCTCAAGCCAGCGACCTTGGACTCAAGCCAGCGACCTTTGAGCTCAAGCCAGAGACTGTGGGTTCATGTCTATGATCCCACGTTCAAGCTGGCAACACCGTGCTCAACTGGATGAGCCTGCACACAAGCAGCGACCTTGGGGTTTTGAAACTGGGTTCTCAGTATCCCAGACTGACACTCTATCCACTGCACCACAGCCTGGTCAGGCAACACCATTCTTGATATGTGTGTGTGTGTGTGTGTGTGCATTATACATATGGGATTGACAGAAGTAAGCAAATAATTTAAAAATATTAACAATCGCAGAATAAAATATATTCCCTTAAACTCCCCTATAGTAAAACTTGTCATGTGGAAATACTTACCTGAAATATTTTGGGCGCACTCACGAGGGATGCTAATGCAGAAGAAAGAGTGGCTGAAAATACACCTGCAGAAATTAATGGGGCAAATCCTGACACCATACTCATTACCTAAAAAAAAGTGATAAAAATGGAAAAATAAGTTTGACAAACAATTTTAAAAGGAACATACTTATACATCATTATTCTAATGAAAGAAACTAATATTGGGAAAAACTCTGATTATAAACAACAGTAATAACTGTTACATGCATTACAAATTCAGAAACAGATATACCTCTAGTCCTTACCTATAAAAAATCTTTTTCTTTTGTAAAATTTCAAAGACACACAATGCAGAGAAAAGAGCCTATTGAACTACCAACCATTCATCACCCAGTTTCAACAATGACCAAGCCTGCGCCAATCCCACATTATTGTGAATCAAACCACAGATATCATTTCATGCACAAATGTTTCAGTATTTGCCTCTAATAGGTAAGAACTTTTAAAAACTGTAACTGCAAAGCCACTGTCACAGCTTAAAACCTAAATAATTCATTTACAGCACCAAATAGCCAACCAGCATTCACATTTCCCAAACTGTCCCTCTTCTTTTGCTTTTCAAAATGGTCTGTACAAATCAGGATCCGCAAAAGGATTTTGCTTTACATTTGATGTGTCTCTTCAAAGTCTTTTAAATCTACAGGTTCACTCTTTCCTTTGCATTTTATGATTTTTATGTTATTTCTCCTATAAAACCTTCACTCTAGATTTTGATGATTGCATCTCTCACCTCTGTGTTTCCAGTGAGCTTCTATCTCACCTCTGTGTTTCCAGTGAGCTGCTATCTCACCTCTGTGTTTCCAGTGAGCTGCTGAGTAGGCCTCAACAATGAACCAGACTAATGTACAGATTTTCTGGCAAGAATATTTCAAGGTGATGCGATATACATAGTTCCATCAAGAGGGTTGTTTCTTTTTTTTTGTTGTTAAGATAGTATATTGATATTGTGGATGTGTTTATGTTTTTTTTTTTGGGGGGGGGGTTGTTTGTTTGAAGAATACTTTTTAGAGCTAAATGTGGAAATATTTCCAGCTGAAACAATCTAAATCTAGGATTTGCTTCTAGAAGTGGGATTTATAAATACAACAAAATCAGCTGTCCATTGAAAATTGTTGAATCTGGAAAATGTGTATGTATAGGTACATTGTATTGCTTCCCTTATCTTTGTACATGTCCAAACATTTCCCAATGATGAAGTTTAAAAAAAAATGGATATATCATTTAGATCATGAGAAGATAACAAGATGAATCCAAACTGAGGGGCACAATGTAAAATCACTTGCCTTAACCCTTCAAAATGTCAGCATCCTGAAAGATTAAAATAGGCAAGCTGGAAACTCTTCTAGATTAAAGGATTTAAAAATAACAAGGTAATTAACTGCCATGCATGATCCCAGATGAGATCCTGAAAGTGGGGAAAATGGCTATAAAGGACATTCGTGGGACAAGAGGGAAAATATGAATATGGAATATATATATATTTAGATAACATTTCACTGACATTAAATTGTTTGAGTGGGATAATTGTACTGTGCTTGCATAGAATGTTTTAAATACTTCAAACTGTCATGTTGCAATGTCTACAATTCTTATATGTTTGAGGACAGAGGAATATACATACACAGAAAGATAAACAAATGGGGCAAAATATAAATAACTAGTAAATATAAGTGAAGGGTAGGTATGCAGGTATTCACTGCGCTATTCTTTCTGTAACTCTAAAATCTGTCAGTATACCAAAATGAGGTGAAAGAGTTGTTGGGTTCAGGTACTGTTCAGCTTGATCCATCAATTATAAATTTCATCAGTAGTGAGTGATGATCATCACTAGAGTCATTCATTAGTGGAGATTTACCTTTCATTTACATTCACCAAGAGCATGGCAACTGAGACCAAGGAATTAGGAAATCAGGCATTACACTGTTATGGCTATTATTACTCTAATAGTTTATGACTATAAACCTCTGACTGTAATACTTTAAACCCAATGTAAAATTACCTGGTCATAATACTTAAGTCTGGTTTCATGTGTATTTAAATTACTTCATTTAAATGTATCTTTTAGAAGACTTAGGGTTAAAAGTGAAGAATACATGTGTTTTAAGATACATTAGCATTGCCTTCTCTAAGCATCGTGAGGAGAAAAAAACTTGAAAAAATGATTTTCAATTCAGCCTTTTAATGATTTAGTAGTTATATATAGGCCATTCATTTTTCATAATCACTATTTTTCACAGCTAGTAGTGCTAGATTACTTAGCACTGCCAACCCCATCTTTAGGAAATGAGATTGTAAGACAAATAAGGAGGAGCAAGATAAAAAATGGGCGGACTTCATTTCTGTTATGTATACTTATTAGATAATACAAAATTCCATGCCTATCTGCAATGACCTCAAAGCTAAGTAAGTGTAAAAACAAGAGATAAATGAAGAAAAAAGTGGAGAACAGAAAATACAACACATTGATGGACTAAAGCAAAATTGACACATTACTAATAACATAACCTTTCACCTTTCATGTTGTGAGGGAAAAAATTATGTTTTCTCTTCTTCCATATACTCAAACTGAGATAAATAATTCTCCTACTTAGCATTTGGAAACACTCTATGCCAGTTTTCCTGTTTTCTAGTTATATATTTACCCAATACCTCTCCATTAGCCACCATTTTATAGTAAAATATGAGTAGCAAGAATAATGATAACATCAATACTGGTAACATCAGAAGAAAAAAGATGGTTTTTGTCTCTAAAAATGAGAAAAAAAGACAAAAGCACAATGAAAGATAAAAACACGACAAATAAAATGGTGAAATTTTGTGTGTCAGGTATGTGTGTTGATGATTTAGGGTTCAGAAGTATCTTCAGGGCACACTGATTTGGACACGTAAAAATAAAAAGCAGTTGCTTTCCAAGCAGAGTGAAGCATCAAATAAAGGAACAGGGCAAGGTCAGCATGTATGCACGTATACGTGTACAAACACACCATGACTGCAGTCCCGTCCAAGGAGAAGGCAGTGGGATCTAAGTCCGCGTATGAACTGCTTTGACTAAGAGCAAAGAAACTCACATTTTTGTTTATAAAACAATGGGGATTCAAGGTTTCAGCAGACATTAAAATTTAGAACTACTAGAATAAGAAACATAAGAATATATATACAAAAAAAAACTTAAAAATTTAAGACAAAGTGACCAAATCACTTTTCCTTCTGAAATGTGAAAAGTCAATTATATGTAAAACAGCATTCTAAAGTTTGGTTTTGTATATATTTTATGATGGAGATTTCCACTTATATGTTCCTCAGTTATGTGCAAGCCTCCATTCTTAATTTTCTAAAAGACAAGCAATTTATTTTCACAGGATTTTCCCCCCATTTTGTATCACTTTACAAAGTATTTAACAATTTTTTTTTTACTTAAAATTTCACTTAAATAAGAAAAGCAGCTTTATGTATATAAAACTCCTCTTTGCTTGAATGAACCCATACTAGACTTGATACAACATACTTTTCTGTTTTAATGTAGCAACACAGAAATGTGATTGACATTTCAGTCACTGGTCAGAAGCCAACATTTGTGCCTTTCATACACAGTATCAATGTCAGAATTGGCCTGAATCATAGCTGGACGTGAATACTTTCTTTCATTCCTACAATTCTGCCTAGTCTTGTGATTAGCAAAACAAACTTCTGTTACATAATTGAATTCAATATTTAGAAGCACTGAAAGTGTAGTCAATTGCTTGAAACTATATAATAGAAAAGAAAAATAATGCCATTAAAAATTTAAGTTCCAAAATTTTGTTATAAAATTTATGTATTGTACATAAAATTTACAGTTCTGAAATACATTGAATCCTCAACTATTATGGTTATTGTACTTACATAACAATAAAAAAAACCACTAGGAAGCAAAACTTTTATTTTTTACTTTGAATAACAGAACCATCTATTGTAAAAATGTACAACAGAATGTATTATTTCAGGTTCCTGAGTCTACTACATCTTCGTGTTTTCTTCTAGTATTCCAGGACTATCAAGCAATTCTCAAGTTATCCTTTAAATTTTAGTAATTCTTTCTCTCTTTATATAGTCTTTACTCAGTTTCTAAAATCCTACACATTTCATAGAAATTTCTTTGTACTTTGAATACCTTATAAAGGTAATAATAAAAAAGCAGGACTAATATTCTATGAATACTTGTGATTACTCATCTTTACATTGTTCATATGTTTGAAAAGTTCACAAACTTTCAAGCATCCATTAAGAATTAAAAAGAGGCCCTGGCCGGTTGGCTCAGCGGTAGAGCGTCGGCCTGGCGTGCGAGGGGACCCGGGTTCGATTCCCGGCCAGGGCACATAGAAGCACCCATTTGCTTCTCCACCCCCCCCCCCAGGGCACATAGGAGAAGTGCCCATTTGCTTCTCCACTCCCCCCCTCCTTCCTCTCTGTCTCTCTCTTCCCCTCCCGCAGCCAAGGCTCCATTGGAGCAAAGATGGCCCGGGCGCTGGGGATGGCTCCTTGGCCTCTCCCCCAGGCACTGGAGTGGCTCTGGTCGCAACAGAGCAACTGCCCTGGTGGGCAGAGCGTCGCCCCTGGTGGGCGTGCCGGGTGGATCCCGGTCGGGTGCATGCGGGAGTCTGTCTGACTGTCTCTCCCCATTTCCAGCTTCAGAAAAAAATTAAAAAAAAAAAAAAAAAAAATTAAAAAGAATTTTAATTATATTGTTAAATAGTAGTTTATCACAGCATGACTCTATGAGCCGTACCTAATTAAATAACGCTATTAATACTAACCAATACTTTTAAAGGGGTATTTACATAACGAAATTGAGAAAATTGACTTTTCTCTAACTAGAAAACTGAAATCATTTCAATTAGTATGGATTTAAATTGTTCAAACTAAAAATGAAATACTTAGGCATATATCTAATGAAATATGTACAGGACTTACTTGTATTCTGAAAACTACACAATGCTAATGAAAGAAATCAAAGATCTAAGTAAATGGAAAAACATACCATATTCATGGATTGGAACACTCAACATAGTAAACATGTCAAATCTCCCCAGATTGACATATGAGTTTAATGTAGTTTCTATCAAAATCCCAGCAAGACTTTTGGTAGATAGAATAAAAACATAAAATTATTCTAAAATGTATATGGAAAAGAAACTAAGATAGCTACAACAATTTTGAAAAAAGATAAAATGGGAAATATTGATCAAGCTGACTTCAAAACTTATTATACAATTACAGTAATCAAGAATGTATGGTATTGGTGGAGGAATAGACACACAAATCAATGCAAAAAGCAGAGGATCCAGAAAAAGACCAATAAAATGACTATGAATGAGATGCTTCCTATGCATCCTTTTATTTCAAAAACAGTATACTATATATATATTATACTCTAGGTGTTACCCATGGAGGACGTTTTGCTCTTGAATGGCTTGAGATTTTACCATTTCATATTTTTCTGTTTGTCTAATTAATTACCTACAGTCTTTCTGAAAAGATATCTAGATATAATATAAGAACCATCCTCCTTGGCCCTGGCTGGTTGGCTCAGCGGTAAAGCGTCGGCCTAGCGTGCGGAGGACCCGGGTTCGATTCCCGGCCAGGGCACACAGGAGAAGCGCCCATTTGCTTCTCCACCCCTCCGCGGTGCCTTCCTCTCTGTCTCTCTCTTCCCCTCCCGCAGCCGAGGCTCCATTGGAGCAAAGATGGCCCGGGCGCTGGGGATGGCTCTGTGGCCTCTGCCTCAGGCGCTAGAGTGGCTCTGGTCGCAACATGGCGACGCCCAGGATGGGCAGAGCATCGCCCCCTGGTGGGCAGAGCTTCGCCCCTAGTGGGCGTGCCGGGTGGATCCCGGTCGGGAGCATGCGGGAGTCTGTCTGCCTGTCTCTCCCTGTTTCCAGCTTCAGAAAAATGCAAAAAAAAAAAGAACCATCCTCCTTTCTAAGTTACTGCTGTACTCTAAATGGTCAGATTTGACAGTAGTAGTCTGACATCTAGATAAATATAGAATGTGTGTATAGCATAAATTTGATGCTCACCTGAAAGTTGTTCATTAGGCCATAGGAACAAGGATTGCTTTCACAATAAGAAAAGTCAAAGTTTAATTTGCAGGCTGCAGAAGTACAGTTTGTCAGCTCGGTTACAATAGTGTCATTAATGTTCCCTGTGGCATCCCGAACAACACAAGAACCTGAGCACAAATGACAAAACAAATAATACAGCTAATGTCTATATTCATTTAAGTATTATATGTACCCATAAAAAATTATGATACTGCATGTACACTTGCTTGTAATAGCATACACTGCATTTACAATTAAGACATCTTTACATGGAACAAAATTTGGAAATCACTGTCCCCAATATTTACATAGTGAAATGGAAACTTACAGAGTACTATTTACACTTGTATACTCTACAACCTTCTAAATATAGTTCTTTATAAATAGTATATTAGGAAAACTATTTCCTGGCCTATTTGGTTAAGACATCCTTAAGCAAATATAAAAATCTTGTGTTGAAAGAGTTCCAAGCCAGAACTGTGGTGATGCAGTGGATAAAGCGTTGACCTGGAATGCTGAGGTCGCTGGTTCTAACCCCCAGGCTTGCCTGGTCAAGGCACATATAAGAAGCAACTGCTATGAATTTATGCTTCCTGCTCCTTCCCTGCCCCACTTTTCTCTTTCTCTCTCTATTCTCTCTAAAGTCAATAAAATATTTTTTAAGTGTTCCAAATGGCATATTTTCCTATACTCCAAATACTTTATATTTAAAATCTGCCAAATGTCACACTTCAGTTAATATCTTCTGTATGGGAAAACAATTTGAACATTAATGAATTATAATTCTTTTTAAACCTTTGTCTAAAATAGGTCTGCCCTGATAAAATATATGGTATCTGAGATTCACTTAAAAATTACCTGTGGGGCACAGTGAATGGGTATAGATGAAATAAGGTTAACTATGTATTGATAGTTCTTGAAACCTTTCTGAAGCTTGGTGATAATTGTTATGTTGGGATCGTTAGAAAATGCTCTCTACTTTTGTGCAAAATTGAAAACTCCCATAATAAACATTTAAAGTGTTTTCTTGAAGAAAGCACTTCATTATTTGGAATAACATATGATGTTAAGTAATTACCATTCCTTAGACTTCATATATTTTTACTTTTGAAGCATTTTAACACTACTGTCACATCATATACGAAGTAATATAGACATTACAGCAAAAAATAAATAAAAAGAATAATAAAGGCAAAATTAAGTTTAAAGGGGAGAATATTTTAATGACTTACATTTCTTCATTTAACTTTCAGAGGACTGTCTGCAAAATCGTGTTTCCTTAAAGGTACTTTGGAAACCACTGGGGGATGAGGGAAGAGCCGAGCCCTGTCTAGCCCTAAAGCAAGTATGCTTTTACATGTTTTGTGTTCCAAAATATGTTTTGGAGAAAAAGGCTCCATTGCTTTGAACTAGTTATACAACCACTGGTGTAGAGGCAAAATGTGCTGGCTCAGCCACTGACTTAGGGAGAAAGGACTACTGCTATTGCTCCAAGGGTGAATGTAGACAGAATAAAATGAGGATGAGGCCAGTAGTGTTACGGGGTCAGGTAAAAAGAGAATTATTTTCCACTTTTAAATATAGTCAGTTAATATCATTCTTTAAATTAAAACTAAATTTTCTGCCTGACAAGGGGTACAGTGTATAGAGTGTTGGCCTGGGACACTAAGAACCCTGGTTTGAAACCCCAAAGTCACCGGCTTGAGCACGGGCTCATCCGGCTTGAGTGTGGGATCATAGACATGACCTCATGGTTGCTGGCTTGAGCCCAAAGGTCACTGCCTTGAAGCCCAAGGTCGTTGGCTTGAACCCAAGGTCACTGGCTTCAGCAAGGGGTCACTGGCTCAGCTGGAACCCCTGGATCAGGGCACATATGAGAAAGCAATCAATGAACAACTAAGATGCCACAACTACAAGTTGATGCTTTTCATCTCTCTCCCTGTCTGTCTGTCCCTTTCTCTCTCTCTCTCTCTCTCTCTCGATAAAACAAAACAAAACAAAATAAATTTTCTTTTCTTTAGCTTGTATATGAAATAAACAAGAATGCTAAGTAGGAACTTTTAAGGGAACAAATTTTTTGAAAATGAGGTTTATGTATGGATTTTAAGGATAAATGAAATCCATACATAAATGAATTCCTTTTTAAAAATTTAATTTAGCCCACCACAATAACCCCCGTTTAATGAAATTTCAAAATTACATTTATGCAAATTAGCATCAGAGTTTGTTAAAAAGTGTTCTGTCACTACTGCCCCCAAATGACTGACTATATGGCAAAAATAAAATTTTCTTACTGAAATACTATGGAAACCTTATAGTCTATAGTCTATGAATTTGGAGTTTGTGATTCTTTAATTTGGTATTAAAATAAGATAGATTCTTACAGTATGCTTAAAACATTTAACTATAAAATTTAAACTTTAGAGTTTATACATTTTTTTGTGTGTGACAGAGACACACACAGATAGAGAAGGACACATAGGGACAGACAGACAGGAAGGGAGAGAAATGAGAAGCATCAATTCTTTGTTGCTACACCTTAGTTCAGGGGTTCCCAAACTTTTTACACAGGGGCCAGTTCACTGTCCCTCAGACAATTGGAGGGCCGGACTATAAAAAAACTATGAACAAATCCCTATGCACACTGCACATATCTTATTTTAAAGTAAAAAAACAAAACGGGAACAAACACAATATTTAAAATAAAGAACAAGTAAATTTAAATCAACAAACTGACCAGTATTTCAATGGGGACTATGGGCCTGCTTTTGGCTGAGATGGTCAATGTCCGGTTCCATATTTGTCACTGCTAGCCGTAACAAGTGATATGACGCGCTTCCGGAGCCGTGACGCGTGCATCCTGCGTCACCGGAAGTAGTACTGTATGTGAGCAATGCCACGCTTTGCAGCATCCTGTGCTCCTCTCACTGACCACCAGTGAAAGAGGTGCCCCTCCCAGAAGTAAGGCAAGGGCCAGATAAATGGCCTCAGGGGGTAGTTTGGGGACCCCTACCTTAGTTGTTTACTGATTGCTTTCTCTTATGTGCCTTGAGAGCAGAGCCAGTGACCCCTTGCTCAAGCCAGTGACCTTGGGCTTAAGCCAGCGACCATGGGGTCATGTCTATGATCCCACACTCAAGCCAGTGACCCTGAACTAAAGCTGGTGAGCCTGAGCTCAAGCCACCTGAGTCTGTGCTCAAACCTGCAACCTCAGGGTTTCGAATCTGGGTCCTCCACATCGCAGTCCAATGCTCTATCCACTGTGCCACCTCCTGGTCAGGCTAGAATTTATGCATTAAAAACAATGCTTACATTTCAAGAATATACCTATGTTTCCTGGGTAAAGTATATGGTTTCATGCAAGTGTAATTAAAAATTTGAGACGTTTAGCCTGACTAGGCGGTGGCACAGTGGATAGAGCCTCGGACTGGGATGCGGAAGGATCCAGGTTTGAGACCCCGAGGTCGCCAGCTTGAGCGCAGGCTCATCTGGTTTGAGCTAAAGCTCACCGGATTGGACCCAAGGTCACTGGCTCGAGCAAGGGGTTACTCGGTCTGCTGAAGGCCCATGGTCAAGGCATATATGAGAAAGCAATCAATGAACAACTAAGGTATTGCAAAGCACAACGAAAAACTAATGATTGATGCTTCTCATCTCTCTATTCCTGTCTGTCTGTCCCTGTCTATCTGTCTCTCTGACTCTCTCTCTGTGTTAAAAAAAAATTGAGACGTTTAACCACTGCATGCAAATTATATATAAATTAATATCAGAGTTTGTAAAAACTCTGAATTATACATAGAACCTACCATTATACACAGCCTTTAAAGACTATTTAAAAACAAAAAAAAACCCAAAAAAACCTGCTTTGTCATAAAAACAATGTTTTTTTGAGCGAGAGAGGGACAGATAGGAAGGGAGAGAGATGAGAAGCATCAACTCATAGTTGCAGCCCCTTAGTTGTTAATTGATTGCTTTTTTATATATGCCTTGAGCCAGTAGCTCCAGCCAAGCCAGTGACCCCTTGTTCAAGCCAGTGACCTTAGGTTCAAGCCAGCAACCTTAGACCTCAAGCCACTGACTATGGGGTCATGTCTATGATCCCATGCTCAAGCCAGTGACCCTGCTCTCAAGCCAGATGAGCCCATGTTCAAGCTGCACTCGTGGGGTTTCAAACTTGGGTCCTCAGCGTCCCAGGCCAGCACTCTATCCACTGTGCCACTGCCTGGTCAGACGCCATGAAAACAATTCTTTAAAGCAAGAAAGAGTTATCCTTGGTAGTGAAATCTCTAAGCTTCATTTCTGGTAGCTATAAAACAGTGATTTTAGAAACTGCTTGAACACTTAAGTCCTTTCAAGTTTTAAAATGCTGTGATTCCAAGTCCATTAAGTGTACTGAAATGGTTAAACACAATATGCATTCAATTTATTAAGACTTCAGTTAGTTTTTTCATTCAATATAGTATGCCCTATTCATCAAAATCAGTTTTTATGGTAAAAAAATTGCTAGGCCTTAAATGGCCTTAAAACAATCTTTTTTTTTTTTTAATGTTTTTTATTTATTTATTCATTTTTAGAGAGGAGAGAGAGAGGGCGAGAGACAGAGAGAGAGAGAGAGAGGAGAGAGAGAGACAGAGGGAGGAGCTAGAAGCATCAACTCCCATATGTGCCTTGACCAGGCAAGCCCAGGGTTTCGAACCGGCGACCTCAGCATTAAAACAATCTTATATAAAAAGATTATAAGAAAATATTAAGTAACCACTATAAAAAATATTCAATAATGTATAAAGATCAGAGAGTTAAGTGCATTACTTTTACATATAAATGCTTCTTTAGCTTAGTGAAATTTAAGATTTTGCAGAGAAGATTTTATGTCACTTTCTAATTTAGTATAATTAATAAAAATCCTGGAGGAGGAGCAATAGAGCCTTTGCTGGTTTAGATAATTCCATAAAATCACTACTAGTTGACTTAAAACTGTTTTTTAAATTCAAATATGTGATACTGTGTCTTTTACTGAAATATTTATGAATTTAAAAATGTCATGCAATAACTATTTATAGTATGTACATCATGAAATTTCTGAAGCATATAAAGAAATGTGAGGCATTTACCTACAGATACTGCAATTCCTGTGTAAACCACCGTAGTAATTAAAATGGCTAAGAGTGTTCCTTTGGGTATAGCTGACTGAGGATCCTAGAAAACAAGAAGATTTTTTATTATGTCTACCTTTAAATATATATATATAAATATATATCATTATTAATATGTAACCAATACAGTACTTTTTAATATAACCAGTGCAGTACTTACTGCGAGATCACCTGAGATATTTGCTCCAGCCAGAATACCAGTTGCAGCAGGAAAAAAGATGGCAAAGACAGAGAAAAAAGTCTCTTCTTCTCGAAAATCTGGTCCAAAGTTCTCATTAAATATTTCGGCTGTAGAGAACAAAGTATTTTCGGCAATTAAGAGCAAATTAGAACATAATAGTTTAAGTCAAGAGTAAGTGGTATGTATGATCCCTACCATTTCTTCAGTTCAGGTATCTGATAAACTCTTGAATATTTCCTAATTCACATATTGGTATTCCTGTTTTCTTATAAGAGGGAACAGTTTACAACTAAAATGATGATTTGACCTGGGACATTCCCTACTATTTTGTGTATTTTAATAATCAAGTTTCAAGCACCTCTAACTTGATGGCTACCATTAATTAGTCCAAACGTAAGTCAAAGTGTAGATAAACCCCTGAAGAGGTCAAAGAAATAAGAAAGGAAGTAGGAAAAAAAAGGAACATCACACAAATCTGGAACCATTTTCTTTTTCTTCCAACTTAAATACTATCTGTACAGCTTTCTCTATTTCCCAGTGGTGACTTGTTTAATTTTTTAGGCTATTTTTGGGGCTTCCAAGTAATTTTAAATAGAGCAAATAGGTAAAGGTCCTTTCCATTTCAACAATAATGAAAGCTTCAAATAGTCCTACCGTTTCCATCTATTCTGAGAGGTACTGACACTAAAAGAACCAATTAACTGTCATTTTTCATCCATCCACCCATCCATTCAATATCTGAGTATCTACAATGTGCTAGGTCCTGTACTTAAGCCATCTAGTATGTCAAGAGATACACTGGCAAGAAGCTACACATTGTTCCTACCTTTATAGAACTTAATAGTCTCAATGGGGAGCGACACAATAAGTAAAGAAACAGGCCATTATGAATAGCAAATGTACTGACGGAAGCAGGGTGTTGTGATAAAGAATGAGAGAACCTAATTCAGTGTGGTTACAGGAGGCTAAAGAGCTGTAACTAAGGAGACGATACTTTAAAAGAGACTTTACTGAACAAGAATCAGGCAGGTGATCATTAGGGGAGAGATTACACCGGGAATAAAGAATGACATTTATGAAGGCCCAGAGGTAGGAAAAAGGCTTAGCTCTTTTAAGGAACTAAAAGAATGTAAAGGTCTTATTATAGTAAGGAAGAAAATAAAATCAGGTAGGCAAGATCAGTGGGGGTGGGACTATGCAACATTTTAAAGGAGTTTAGATTGTATCCTAAATATAGCAAAAAGCCAAGGTAGGCTTAGAAACATGCAAACGACATGATGTGGTTAAGGCTGTGTGGACAGTGGGCTGAAGGCATCAGCGCCTGAAGCAGGCAGATCAATTAGGAGGTGACTCCAGTGGGTCAGTCTGAGAGGGGAGAGGAACATACCGATTAAAGAAAGATTGGAAAGTAAAGGGGCAGGTGGGAAACACCGAGATCTGGGCTCTTTTGATGTACTCAAATGGAAAAGTCTGAGAAGAATTAGGAAGGAGAGACATCAAATAAGCAGCTATGTTTGTCTGGTGTTTAACAGAGAAATCCAGAAATAAAAACGTGGCAGTATCTCAATAGCATTTGGAGCCAGGAAAATAGACATCACTAAAGGAAAGAATATAGTTAGAAGGCCCAGAACCAAACCTGTGCAACTCTGACATTCACAGGACAGGAAGAAGAGAAGAGGGGTGTCAGGAGAAACAAACAAAGTGACCAGTGTGACATCAAACAAAACCAGAAAAGTATTTCAAGGAGAATGGGACAACTAAGTATAACACTGCTGAGAAGACGGGGACTGAAATACTCCCTGAATTGTCCTCCTTAGTAGATACATGCTTAAGTACAGGGTTGAGAGACAAGTCATGATATCTGTAGCTTCTTTCAAAAGGTTTAGCAGTCATAGTAGTTAGATACACATGAAATTATAAAACAAATGTGGCAAAAACATAGACTATAAAAGCATTCATCATTGGTGAATCTCGCCCTGGTTGGCAAACCACGGCTCGTGAGCCACATGCGGCTCTTTGGCCCCTTGAGTGTGGCTCTTCCACAAAATACCACGTGCGGGCGCTACCTCGATAAGGAATGTACCTACCTACATAGTTTAAGTTTAAAAAATTTGGCTCTCAAAAGAAATATCAATCGTTGTACTGTTGATATTTGGCTCTGTTGACTAATGAGTTTGCTGACCACTGGAAGGGATTTATTGTATCAAATTTTCAAGTTCTCTGCAAGTTTGAAATTATTCTGAAATAAGGAATAAGTGAGAGGTATGAATTTGAGAAATTTGTTTATGAAAGGGAACTAGAAAATGAGGTAGTAACTGGAGGAGAACAGAAGACAAGAGACATCATTTTCAAGGATGAGAATTACTAAAGCAAGTTCATAAGCTTATAAGAGGTGAGAGTTTTGATACAGGAAAGTGAGGCAATTATAAAAGGATAAATGCCTTTCAGGAAGTGAAAAATAGGATCCAGAAAACAGCAGAGACACTGGTCTTTGGTGAAAGAGAAATACTTGTCATATCGGAAAGAAAAACAGAGGGGAAAATGAATCCTCTTTAGGTAGTCATTTGAACTGACAAGTTTATCAATATAATTTGTTTACTACTAGCACTGCCTTAGTACAATGAGAGGAGACCCAAGCAGTGTCAACCACCAAAAAGAAAAGTCACAATCCAAGGTATATTTAGATTTATTTACCTCAGAATGAATTAGGCCCAGATGTGCCACTTAAATACAATGTAAATTATTACTATTCTAGCCAACTATGTAATACTATTACGTATTATAAGTTGCCAAGGATCTGAAATAAAGAAAATGAAAAATGTGGGCTAGCAGATATTTTTTAAATCGATTAAAGTCGTAAGTAGAAAATATACAGTTAGGAATATTTTTAGAAGTACTCATTCACTATAATTTTTAATACTACTTTTAAAAGTGACAAAAACAAAAAAAATAAAATAAAAGTGACAAAAACAGATGTTCAAAAACATATATAATATAATGTGACCTGTGGTGGCACAGTGGATAAAGCATTGATCTGGAATGCTGAGGTTGCCAGCTCAAAACCCTGGGCTCGCCCAGTCAACGCACATTTGAGAAGCAACTACAACAGTTTGATGCTTCCCACTCCCCCGACCCGATTTCTCTCTCTCTCTCTCCTCTCTCTAAAAAAAATAATAATAAATAAAATCTTAAAAAAAAGTAAAAATGTATAATGTAAAAAATTGAAGTAAAAATATTCATAATTAGAAGAAATGTCACAAATATATGAGAGCACAAAATACAGATGAAAACTGTGGAAAATTCCCACACAATTAATAATAAAAACTATAGAAAAACTTAAACTGCAATTACACAGAAATTAATACTTCTAGTTCCTTTTTATTTCTAGTTCCTCAGACACTTAGACTGTTGTGCTGAAATACAACTAAAAGAATGAAAAAGCCACATCAGAATTAAAAAAAAAGCCAAGTCAGAACAGAAGTTACTTTTCACTTACATTCTCAAAATCAGTAGAGAACTAACACACTTTTTTTCAGTAGCAATGATTTTGTTTTACATTCTGTTACCTTTTGTTGATAATAATAAAAGTAAAGATATAAATAAGAGTGATATTTTATTTCAATTGTAACATACATTAAGGATACAAAACCACACTGAACTGCCAATTAGTCAAACTCAATTACATCACAATACATCTAAAATGTATTTAAACTTATTTACTAATAGAATGGTGTAATATGAACCTTTAAAAATTTTATCTTTTTTACTTACTTTTGTAACCAAAGAAACCTTTGGGCTTCTTGCTCTCAAATGGGATAAAGGTTCCTATGACGAAATCACCAATGGCAAGCAGCAGAATCACCAAAAGAACAATCTGAGCCTAGAATTTCAAACATTTAAAATCAAAATCAAATCTTTTATGCTGTACATTGGTTCAGTTCCACCAGAAGGTAACTTCCATGGGGGAAAGGATTTCTGTCTTGTTGCCTCAGTGCCTCAAACAATGACAAGCATAGAGTAGGTGCTCCATAAACTTTTATTAAGTGAATGAACAAGAATTTTCAGTGAAGTGGGGAAAAAAATGGATAGCAAAAGTAGGATGATGCCATATACTTGAAATGAATTAATGATGTGCATGCCTTCCCACAAATCATAAAGCACTATAACTTTCAAAACACTGTGGGCTTTTAGTACTACCGATCCCTCTCCTGTCCCCTCCAAGGTACAGTACAATCTTGACATGGCTAACATACTTGCTACATACCCAAGTTTTACATACAAGTCCAAACAAACACAATATTGAATGTGTGACATCTATATGAAAAGAAGGAAAAGTATAAAAAGAAGACAACACCCAGGAGAGGAATTTAAGTAGCAATGGTAATGGAGGAAAGGAACAATCTATGAGAACTACCATCTCCCATCTCTCACTTTTTTTGTTTGTTTTATTGGTACATAACTGAAAATATCAGTTTCAGGTATACAACATAATGATTTGCTATTTGGATATATTGTGAAGTGATTACAAGAAGTCTAGTTAACATCTATCTCTATACAGTTACAAATTTTTTTTTCTGTGATGAGAACTTTTAAGACATACTCTCTTAACAAATATACAGTGCAATATTATTAACTATTGTCACCATGGCTGAACATTACATCCCATGACTTACTTATTTTATAACTGCATGTCTGTACTCTTTGAACCCCTGTTCGCCCATTTTTCCCACCCTCTCTCCTCTTCCACTTTTAACCTCCCAATAAATCTGAGCAGATACTCATGAAAAACTGTGTCACCTGTGAGAATAAGGACCACTTACATGGTAATATCCCAGTCAGTATGAAATAATTCTCAGTGAAGTCAATTTGTGAAAAGTGTAAGTAAATCATTTAATTTTATACTAATGACTTACTTACCATAGGAAATTATTCTTTCAGACTTTCCTAAATTTTTGACTTAGTAAATATTATCATAGTTCTTATATAATACAAATATGTGATTTTATACAATCTATAAAGTAAACTCAAAGAAACCTGAAGCAACTCTGAGATGCTCAGCAACATCCTTGCAGATATGCACGGTTCAGGAAACAGGAGCTGTACTACGGCATATTCTCTCAAAGACACAGATATTTACAGGGGTGGGCAGAAGTAGGTTTACCGTTGTCCACTTGCCTTCATTAATAATAATACAAGAATAAAGTTTTTCTTGTTCTCAAAAATGTAAACTTACTTTTGCCCACCCTTTTTTTGGGTGCTCTGCCTACATATTAACATGAGAAGTCAGCAATTTCTCCCGGAAACAGTGGTATTGGCTTAGTAGTCATGATTTCTGAGATTTCAATAGCAAGGAGCAAAATTAGTTTCTTTAATCCCTAATGGCACCAACTTGAAGTTTGCTGCCCCCATGTTTATTTTTGAAATTGAACTTTGTAACAAATCACAAAGCCAGTAGTTTAATTTGGGCTACCTAACATACTGACCTGAGCATTTCTATATAATGTAAATCACAGGTGGGAGGGAAGTTAAAAGTAAAAAAATTTTAAAGTACTGTGTTTATCTGGATCCTAGACTGATGGGTATATCCAAATATTCCGTCTTGTCAATTAGAAATAATCTAACATAAGTTTTTCTGAAAATAATTACTTAGGATCTTTCAAAATCTAAAAAATGTTACCACACTTTATAACATTCCTAAAACAAAAGCTATAGAAGTTCATATATTAAATATTTACAGACAGTCCAGTGATGTCACTACTTACCTTTGCTTCCCATTCCATTCCAGCTACGGAGATACCTAGAAGGATCACCACTGTGATGGCTCCAATAATTCGGATATCATTGATTCCATCTATCATAGAAAGGGAATGTTCCTAGAAAAATTATAAATGTAATAAGCAATACTAGATATTTTAGATAAAGTCTAATTCTTCAAAAACATTTTAGAGAGAGCACAGTGCCTTACATGTAGAAGCTGAATAACTGTCTATTTAACAAATGAATAGGAAGTCCTATGAAAAAGGAGTAACTATTAGTGATGTGTCTGTCATTCAAGGATCTGATGACATCAAAAATAAGATCAATTAATAATGTTATATTTAATCAGACACAGTAAATCAAAAAGGGAATTGCTAACAAGTAAATAAAAATCATAATATGACTAAACAGTACTAATGGTTAGGATTTTCTTCACATAAAAATATTTTGCATTTATTGTGATTAGTGAACTCATGATTTGCACGGTCTTTTACTTTGCATAAAGAGAAGAATACACTTTTTGCACAGTTGTCCAAAATACACGGTTACCATTCTATGAGCAAAAAAGTATTTGTGGTTCAGTATCAATGTAATTAAAAACATACACTAAATTTAACAATGAAAGAACACGAACTCTTACTGATCACATTGCTTGCTTACTTATAGCCCTTCCTCCCCTTCACGCTTCTGGCCTAGCAAAGAGGGCAATAGCATGTGCCAGTTGTTTTCAGAGCTTACACTTCCTAATGTACCACATGCTACTGCAGAAGAGTTACAACATCCTAACATGAACAACTGTGTCAGTTCATTTAATAATATTGAATCCTAATTCTCTTCTACTGCTCTAACTAGACACATCCCAATGACTCATTCTGTCCAGCTCTTCTGATATTCACCTCTGGTTCCTCAAATTAGACATCTAAACTGTTCTGTGTTCTCTATCTCAAATGAATGGCATTACCTTCCATCTGACTCCCCAACTCAGAAGTCTACGTGTAAACTTGGAAGTCCTTCTCTCTCTTTAGTTTCCCTCTTCCCATATTAACCACCAATCCACTTAATTGACTTTTTGAAAAAATCTGTCAAATTCACCCACACCTCTCCAATCCCATTCATCATTGTTTTAATATAAGCCACATCTTCCCCTTCCCCAGGATAGCTATAACCACCATTTAAATGGTTTTTGTCTCCAGTTGTGATCCCTCAATCCATTCTCTACACTGTGGTCATAGTTCTTTAGGTCATCTCAGGTAATCTGATCATGTCATGGTCCCGAACTCCAATCAAGATAAGATTTAATATAATAGCAAACAAGACCCTTCCTGACTTGATATTTTCTCTCTCTAGTTTTAAATGTCCTGCCACCTTGTACTCTGGTCATATAGAAATATCTATAGTTTAACACCATACTCTATCCCTACCAGGCCTCTTTCCTTTTCTTCCGTTCCCCTCAGACCCCACCCAACCTCCCCTATCTGCCTGCTCAAGTCTAGACTCCCTTCCTTGACACTCCTCTGCCACCACCATTTCTGGATGGTAAGTTAAGTGATCCCTCTGTGTTGTCAAGGTCTCCTACAGGTACCCACTTCTGACATTCTATAATGATTTTCCTCTTTGTCTCACACACTGAAATTGAAGAATGAGTTATGAGTTCTTCACTGCATTCCAAGCATCTAATATGGTGAGTGGCACATAAGCCGTCAATAAAGACTTGGGAAACAAATGACTAAAAGAAAGGCGAATTACCTTAAGCAACTCCACCACAGTTTCTGCGAATCCAACCACATACATAGCAACTGCAACAGCATTGGCAAAAGCGAAGATCAGGCCGATCGCACCACCAAATTCTGGCCCTAGACTTCTAGATATTAAATAATATGCTCCTCCTAAAGAAAAGGAAAAAAAACAACAGTACTGAAGTTAGTATTTTAAATGTCCTTCTCCATACTCAGCTAACTGCCTGAAGAAAACAAAGACAGACTCCCCCAAGAAAGAGGGAATTCTGCAGCAGATGACCTTCAGACTTGAACTACACCATCAACTCTTGTGGGGGACTACAGACTGCAAGCCCACTCTGCAAGTTTTGGACTTTCCCTCCATAATCATGGGAATCAATTCCCTCAAATAAATCTTCACACACACACACACCACTATTGGTTCCGTTTCTCTGGAGAACGCTAATATAGACATGTTATAATATACAAAAATCTATCATTTTACCATATACTAGCAATGAACATTTAGAAACTGAAATTTTAAAAAGTAGCCTACAACAGTACTCAAAAACAGGAAATACTTAAATCTAAAAAATATTTACTGCCCTAGCCAGTTGGCTTAGTGGTAGAGTGTCAGCCTGGTGTGTGGAAGTCCCGGGTTCAATTCCCAATCATGGCACATGGGAGGAACCACCATCTGCTTCTCCACCCCCCCCCCCCACCCATATCTCTCTCTCTCTCTCTCTCCCCCTCTCTCTCATTTCTCTTCCTGCAGCCATAGCTCAAATTGAGCAAAGTTGGCCCCAGGCACTGAGGATGGCTCCATGGCCTTGCCTCAGACACTAAAATAGTTCAACTGCTGGGCAACAGAGCAGTATCACCTGGTAGGGGGCTTGCTGGGTGGATCCTGGTTGGGGCACATGTGGGGGAGTCTGTCACTGCCTCCCTGCCTCTCACTTAATAAAAAAAAAAGAATTTGCAAAATCTATATACTGACAAACCCAAAAAATAATTAAATATGTTTTATTTCATTCATGTTTATGGAATGAAAGGCAGTTAAGATGTCTGTTCTCTCCAAACTGTTCTCTAGATTTTACATAATTCCTATCAAAATCCCATCAGGATACTTCAAAAGAAATTCACAAGGTGATTCTAAAATTTCTATAAAAAGGCTCAAGTACTAAAATAGCCAGAACAATTTTGAAAATTAACAAAGTTGGAAGACTCACACTACCTAGTTTCCAGAATTACTATAAAGCTACAGTACCAAGAGAGCATGGTATTGGATTAAGGCTACATCTATAGATAATGGACCAGCATAGATTCAAAAATAGAATCTCACACGTAGGGTCAGTTTTCCCCCAGCTTTATTAATATATAATTGACATAAAATATTGTGTAAGTTTAAGATGTACTATGTAATGATTTGATACATGTAATACATTGCAAAATGTTTGCCAAAATAAGGTTAGTTAACACATCCTTCACACTTCACAGAATCACCATTTTTTATTGTTGTTACAGTAAGAACATTTAAGATTCACTCTTAACCTTCAAGTATACAACAGTACTATTTACTACAATCTCTATGCTATGTATTAGATTCCCAGAATTTATTACTATAAATAGAAGTCTGTGCTTTGACCATCTCATTTCTCTCACAGCCCCCTGGGTAACCACTTTCTACTCTGTTTCTAGGAGTTCAGCTTTTTTAGATTCCACATAAAAGTGAGATTACAGTTATTTGTCCTTCTCTGACTTACTTCATTTAGCATAATGTCCTCAAGTTTCATCCATCTTGTTGCAAGCGGCAAGATCTTTTTTATGCCTGAATAACAGTCCTTTGTATTTGTGTGTGTGTGTATAAATATATACAGTCATCCCTCGCCATATCATGGTTCACATTTTGCGGTCTCACTGTATTGCAGATTTTTAAATTGTATATATCTAATTTTGTATTGCAGATTTTTTACTATATCACGGGATTTTGCGGTATATAGGTGTTTTTATATATTTATTATTTTAATTACCTTTGTGGTAAAATAAGCATTTTCTAGCCTAAAAAAATTGAAAACTATAAAAAAATAAAAATATTAAAACATTAAAATATTAAATCGAAATAAAATACTACTGGTGAGTACCCATTAGAATTTTATATATTGTTAAAATTATATAGGTTTAAGAGAGTAGAAAGTGTTTAAGAGCATAGGAAGTGTTTATAAGAGTGTGGGAAAGGTTTATAAGAGTGTGAGGAGGGTTTATAAAGCCTTAAAAGATATATAAATAATAAAATAAATATAAGGTTGCTACTTCATGGATTTTCACCTATCGCATGGGGTTCTGGAACCTAACTCCCACAATAGACAAGGGATCACTGTGTCACATTTTCTCCATCCATCCATCCATCCACCCATCTATCCATCAGTAAACACTTAGGTTGTTAAGAATAATGTTGCAGGCTCTGGCCAGTTGGCTCAGTGGTAGAGTATCAGCCTGGCATGTGGAAGTCTTGGGTTTGATTCCTGGTCAGGGCACACGGAAGTGACCATCTGCTTCTCCACCCCTCCCTGTCTCCCTCTCACTCTTCCCTCTCCCGCAGCCATGTCTCAAATGGTTTGAACACAGTTGGCCCCAGACGCTGAGGATAGCTACATGGCCTTGGCCTCGGGCACTAAAATAGCTCAGTTGCTGAGCAACAGAGCTGTGGCCCAGCCTGGCAGAACATCTCCTGGTAGGGGCTTGCTGGATAGATCCCATTCAGGTGCATGCAGGAGTCTGTCTCTCAATTAAAAAAAAAAATACTGCAATGAACATAATGAACATAGAGATGGAAGTATCTTTACAAAAAAAATGATTTCATTTCCTTTGACTAAATACTCAGAAGTGGAATTGCTAGATCATATGGTAGTTTTATTTTTTGAGGTCCCTCCAATACTGTTTTCCTTAGTGGCTGTGCCAATTAACATTCCCAAGAATGCACAAAGATTCCATTTTCTCCACATCCTCACCAGCTTTTGTTATCTAATCCTTTTGATAATAGCCATTCTGACCAGTGTGAGGTGCTGTCTCATTGTGGCTTTGATTTGCATTTCCCTGATGATTAGACATGCTAAACACCTTTTCATGAACTTGCTTTCTTCTTTGGAAAGCCTATTCAGGTCTTCTGCCCACTTTTTAATCAGATTGGGTTTTTTTGCTTTTGAGTTATATGAGCTCCTTATCTAGTGTGGACTGACCCTTTATTTGATATATGTTTTGCAATTATTCCCCCATCCTTTAGGTTCTCTTCTCATTCTGTTGTTTCTTTTGCCATGCAGTAGCTTTTTAGTGTGATGTAGTCCCAGGTGTCAATTTTTGCTTCTGTTGTTCTTTTGGTGTCACAGCAAAAAAAAAAAAAAAGTGTCAACCCAAATGACAAAGAGCTTTTTCCTTGTGTTTTCTTCTAGAAATATTAAGGTTTCAGGTCTTCTATTTCAGTCCTTAATGCTTTTTGACTTAATTTTTATGGGTGGTGTGAGAAAAGGTCCAATTTCATTCACTCTCACGTAAATACCCAGTTTTCCTAACACCATTTGCTTAGAGACTATCCTTTTCCCACTGAGTATTCTTGGCTCCCTCGCCATATGTTAGATGTCTATGTAGTCTGAAATCAGGATGTATGATGCTTTAGCCTTTGTTCTTTTCCAAGAATGCTTTGATTATTTGAGGTCTTTTGTGGCTCCATGGTAATTTTAGGACAACTTTTTCTATTTCTGTGAAAAATGTCATTGGAATTTTGATAGGAATTGCAATGAATCTATAGATGACTGGGTAATTAGGGTCAATTAATTTTTTACAGAAGTGCAAAAGCAATTAAACAGAAAAAGGATAATCTTTTCAACAAATTGTGCTGGAGTAGTAACTGAACATCCACCTGAATCCTGATTCCTAAAAGAAAATCTTTGGGACCTTCGGCTACACGAGATTTCTTAAATACAGCAGCAAAAGCATAAGCCCCAAAAGAAGAAATGTGATAGATGCAATCAAAACTAAGTACTGCTCTTCAAATGACACCATTAAGGAAATGAAAATACAGGTCATATACATTTTGGTTACTGTTCTAGGAAATGCAGTCTAACACTGTAACATCCTGGTTTATAAACACAGAATATGGAATTTGCCCTTAATTTTTGGCAAATTTTCTCTGTTCTGTTGCCATTATTAAGTAAAATAGGTAAAGGCAAAGTAACAAACATAGAATCTTCAAAAGGATTGGGTGTTATGTTATCATTGTGATTGATCACTTGAATAAGTTAAACTTCAAAAGCAGAGACATATAACTTGGGGTGGTAAACACACAATATAATATATAACATTGTACATCTGACATCTGTATATAATTTTAAATTGTATTTATTGGGGTGACATTGGTTCACAAAAATCACACAGGTTTCAAGTATACAACTCAACAAAACATCATCTGAACACTGCATGGTGCACCTAGTGCCCCAAGCCAAGTCTCTTTCCGTCCCCATTTTCTTCCCTTTGCCACCTCCCCCGCCCCCGCCCCCTTTCCCTCTGGCCATCACCACACAGTTGTCTGCGTCTATGTGTTATGTACATATGGTTTTACTTTGGCCAATCCTTTCACCTTCTTTCATCCAGTCCCCCCCTCTCTCCCCTCTACAGCTGTCAGTCTGTTCCATGAAGCCATGTCTGTTTCTTTTTTGTTCCTCAGTTTGTTTAGTTCCTGATATTCCATGTACAAGTAAGATCACATGGTATTTTTATTTCTCTGACTAACTTATTTCACTTAGTATAACAATCTCCGAGTTCTACCTATGTATAATTTTATTAACCATGTCATCCCAATAAATTCAATAAATAAATAATTAAATAAATAAATAATAGCAGAGACATACAACTCTAATTCTGCAGCAGACAATTTTAGGAACCAAGTTAGAGTAATTTTAATAATTAAAGACTGGCAAAATTGAAATATTTCCATGTAAATCAAAGAAAAACCCAAGCCCGACAAGGTGGTGGCGCAGTAGATAGAGTGTCAACCTGAAACACTGAAGACCCAGGTTCAAAACTCCGAGGTCACCAGCTTGATTGTGTGCTCATCGGATTGAGCATGGGCTTACCAGCTTGAGTATAGAGTTGCCAGCTTGAGTATAGAGTTGCCGGCTTGAGTGTGGGATCATAGATATGATCACATGGTTGCTGGCTTGAGCCTAAAGGTTGCTGGCTTAAAGCCCAAGGTCTCTGGCTTGAGTAAGGGGTTACTGGCTCGGCTGGAGCCCCCCAGTAAAGGCATGTATGAAAAAGAAATCTGCCTGACCTACAGTGGCACAGTGGGTAAAAGAGTTGACCTGGAACACTGAGGTCACTGGTTCGAAACCTCGGGCTTCCCTAGTCAAGGCACATATGGGAGTTGATGCTTTCTGCTCCTCCCTCCCTTCTCTGTCTCTCTCTCTCTCTCTCTCTCTCTGTCTCCTCTCTCTAAAATGAATAAATAAAATCTTAAAAAAATAGAGAAATATTAAAAAAAAAGAAAAAGAAATCAATGAGTAACTAAGGTGCTGCAACTACAATTTGATGCTTCTCATTCTCTCCCTTCTTGTCTGTCCCTGTCCATCCCTCTCGCTTGCTTCAAAAAAACCCCCCCCAAAAACAAAACCCAAAAACCCAAGTCAAAAGTTATTTCCGATGACCTCCCAGATTCACATCTGAGCTACTTATGGCTATAAGCAGGGTTTTATTTGAACAGGTTTATATTAAGTCTAATAAAGTCTGATAATACATCTGTTACAGAACTGCTTTTTATAGTTTCTTCAAACATTTTACTGACCTGAAAGGCTGTAATTTGAAAGAAATTAGCAATGAAAGAAGCATGGAGCTAAATTCTAACCTACAACGCCTTGCTTGGTGATGATGGGAATTAATAAAGTTATATAATGGACTTGTTAACCTAAAAAATAAAAACCCTTTCAAAGCGAGGCAGCTTAATATTTATTGCTATCAATAAGAGTAGCAATTCAGTACTCACTGATTCAGGCAGAAACCCAAACAGTGTTCCAATTAGGAGACAAATGCAATTGGTATTTATGAGAAGGGGAAAGGAAATAATTACATTAGAAGGTAAGCCTTTCTATTGGTGCAGATAACACAGACTAAACAAAAAATGTGACAGTCAATGATTACAAGTACAGAAAGCACTTCCTATCACTTACAACATGTGAGAAATGGTAGTTTTCCCTCACTTCCAATGTTTGGCTTCACCTCACAAAAGTGAGGTCTTCATTTATTTCAGAGAAAAGAAAAAGAGTTAAGTAAATAGAGATAATTCTGAAATTTCACTATTTTAAAAAGATTAACCAGCCCTGGCCGGTTGGCTCAGTGGTAGAGCGTCGGCCTGGCGTGCAGAAGTCCCAGGTTCGATTCCGGGCCAGGGCACACAGGAGAAGCGCCCATCTGCTTCTCCACCCCTCCCCCTCTCCTTCATCTCTGTCTCTCTCTTCCCCTCCCGCAGCCAAGGCTCCACTGGAGCAAAGTTTGCCCAGGCACTGAGGATGGCTCTGTGGCCTCTGCCTCAGGCGCTAGAATGGCTCTGATTGCGGCAGAGCAACGCCCCAGACAGGCAGAGCATCGCCCCCTGGTGGGTGTGCCGGGTGGATCCCTGTGGGGCACATGCGGGAGTCTGTCTGACTGCCTCCCCGTTTCCAACTTAAGAAAAATACAAAAAAAAAAAAAAAAAAAAGATTAACCAGTATAATTGGCATAACATTTAATTTTGTTGAATAAAATGAGTATAAATTGTTTCATTTTTGCTCTCATCATCCTTAGAAATTATGAGACCAAAAGCAATGTCACAGTAAATCAAATAACGTATGTCAAAACCATGGTATCATGCCTAGCAATTAGCTCTTTTTTTTTTTTTTTTTTTTTTTTTTTCATTTTTCCGAAGCTGGAAATGGGGAGGCAGTCAGACAGACTCCCGCATGTGCCCGACCGGGATCCACCCGGCATACCCACCAGGGGGCGATGCTCTGCCCATCTGAGGCGTCGCTCTTTTGCATCCAGAGCCATTCTAGCGCCTGAGGCAGAGGCCACAGAGCCATCCCCAGCGCCCGGGCCATCTTTGCTCCAATGGAGCCTCGCTGCTGGAGAGGAAGAGAGAGATAGAGAGGAAGGAGAGGGGGAGGAGTGGAGAAGCAAATAGGTGCCTCTCCTGTGTGCCCTGGCCAGGAATCGAACCCGGGACTCCTGCACGCAAGGCCGACGCTCTACCGCTGAGCCAACCGGCCAGGGCCACAATTAGCTCTTGAAAGAGAATTGTTACTATTTTCTGATCCAAGAAAACAGGATCTTGTCTGATTTTCACTATTACAAAACCAGTGCCCGTCACAAATTTTTCCGTTATCTATTGACTGACTGAAATACAAGTAATCTAAAACTTCAACTTAGTCACAGAAAAGGCAGGTTTATATTTATATTCTCAGAACTACCTGTCTAAAATCTGATACAACCTGGGTTTTTATTTGAAAGTGTACTGACTTCTGCTTTTAGCGTAATGCTCTGAATCAAAGAGCTGAGAAACTTTTTCCCTTCTACTGCTCAATTCATATAATACAATATGATTCACAAACCAGAATTTACACTTTCCTTTTGTAAACAGCTGCCTATGGTTGTCATCTATTTCACAAGTGAGTCTGTATCACAGATTAAGTGGGGATAGGAGAACTCTGCTCTGTGAATTCAGGAAATGCAGACCTGAGTGGCCACTGGCCAGGACCATCTACGTTGCAGAACCTGTTGCACATGGCCCAAGAAAGTTCTGTAGAATCCAAACTCTGGAGAAGACTACAGTTACTGCAGCCCAGTAGGAGCCAGAGCCCCTTCCTATTCTGCAATCCCTGTAGAACATAACTGTCTGTTAGGGCAGGGACTATGCCAGAGAGGAAGGTAAGGTGATGCCAGTCACTGTCATTGCTATTCTGATGCTGTAAAGACAGGGAACTGAGGGGATGATTCATTAACCTGTTGCTAGTAACTTTAAACAGCACACCAAAAAATAATTATTAAAATCTAATCAAGCCTGAAACAAAGCATCTTTTATTTTCTGAATTTTGACTCTTTTTTTCAGAAACACTGAATGTTCCCATATTATTTTTATCCTAGACTTCAGAATTGGACATTATTACATGTTTACAGGCGGTCCATACTTTAAAAACTATTTCCACTGCAGATGCAAAAACAAACAAACAAGGTCCTTCTGTCCAAGTGTGGCAGCCAAGATTGAGTGGGGGAGTAAGGGAAGGAGAGAGAGGAGAATCAACCTCCACACCTACACTTTTCTAGACTGGTATCTGTTTAATCTCTAAAAGGTACTGTTAAAACCAATTTAAGGTTACTTTGTAATATGAAATCTCTGCCATGGCAAAAAGCACGTAACACTAGGAAAAGTATACATTCATAAACTTCCACAGGGCTGGAAACACGTATCTTACAAAACAAGAATAAAATATTATTCAATATTAATAAAGTATAAATGTCATAATTTAGTTAAGAATCAAGATAAATAAAATTAAACTATCAAGCAGTACCTCAAAATAGTTCTATTAATAAGATAACTACACAAGTTTAAAAGGGAGCTCTCCAAATTGAAATTACTAAACAAAACAATTGCAACCTTTAAGGAAATTTTTAGGTAAAATATTTCCCTATTAATTTCCTTACTGACAACTTTCAGTCCATAGAAAACTAAGTCGGGTCTCAGAAAACCAAAATAAATCCTGTTAGGGGCCTCCTCCTCACACGACTCCCATAGTACCCTCCATTGCTCCCATCTGTAAGCCTTTGGCACCCTGATCCTCTGCACAGTTCTGGTTCTGTCCCTCTCTACTCTGTGGAGCCCTTTTAAGAGAAACAGCCCATATCAAGTCCAGTGGTTGAGCTAGAGGAGATCCAATCCAGGCATCCTTGGTCCCATCCTACTAAAACATAGTTTATTGTTAAGAACAGCAAACAAAGTCACACTTATACAACGTTTCTTAAAGTTTGTTTTCAATCCTAATTCCCTATCTCTTTTGCTCCTTGGAAAATTTTGTTAAATAAAAATTTCTTGTTCCACGGAGATTCCCAGCTTGGAATGTGATGTTGTCATTTTATAGTGTCATTTAGTAAGCTCCTGTCTCCCTTGCATGCATATTCTATAAAATGATTCCTGAAGCTGCAGGCACGATGCAATTCACATTAAGTTTGTTGGGAAACAATGCTTCACAGGTATTCCTACTGAGTAAAGGATTTACAAAGTTGGAATATTCTAATTTACAAAGTTGGAATATTCTATATCTTTTTCCTTCACTTATGTAAATTATTTAAAGAAAAAAATCTCTTTTATTAAGTTCTTAGTTACATTGAGTCCAAGTAAAGATTTTAGGTTAGATTTAGAAAATTAAATTTAATGGGGTGACATTGATCAAAAAGAATTCACAGGTTCCACCTGACCAGGCATTGGCTCAGTGGATACAGTGTTGGCCTGGTATACTACTGAGGAACCAGGTTTGAAACTGAGGTCGCTGACTTGAGCACAGGTTCATCCGGGTTGAGCGTGGTTCACCAGCTTAAGCGGGGATCTCTTGCTTGAACGTGGGTCCCTGGCTTGAGCGTGGGATCATAGACATAACTCCATGGTTTCTGGCTGAGCAAGGGGTCACTGGCTCAGCTGGAGCCTGCTGGTCAAGGCACATCAAGAAAGCAATCAAAGAACAACTAAGGCACTGCAACTATGAGTTGATGCTTCTTATCTTTCTCTCTTCCTGTCTGCTGTCTGTCCCTATCTGTCTGTCTCTCTCTTTCTCAACTAAAAAAATAAATAAATAAAAGGGTATATAGATTTCAGGTAAACATCTCTATAGCATTTGAACTGTTGATTGCATCGTGAGTCCATCACCCAACGTCAAATCATTTTCCATCACCATATTTGTTCCTCTTTACTCCCTTCACCACAATCCTCTCCCCTCCAACCCTCTAGCCCATAACCACACTTCACATTTATTAAGTAAAGCTTTATTCAGCACTGAATTCTTTGAAAACTTTATTCAACATTAGATTCTTTATCAAGTTCACAGCATTCCCTAGTATTCTTCAAAGGTGAAAAATGAGATTTTTGGTGGTGTCTATGAATTTATATATTTTATACGTTTTCATCCAAATCAGTTATTAGTGGTAATAGTATGGTTGTTCAAACAGCAAACTTCAGTCAGTATTAACTTCTTCAAGTTGGCTCTGGGGTCCTTTTGATATGAAATTAGTAGCCTTTATTACCTTCTTTACTTCCAGAAGTGAGAAGATTATCTAGGCTCTTCTAGTACATTTCCTGCCCAGATCTGGAATCTTTTCTCCAAGGTTCCCTGGTTCCTTGAATAGAAATACACAATGTGGGCACTAGGGGTGCTCGTTGCTACTGGTGGATCATTTGTTATAGGTGATTGTTGTGGGCAGAGCTAAGAAATGAGTCCTTTTAGGGATAAAATCCATGAGTCACACTAATCTGATACTTTCGATTTAGAATCATGAGGACAGGATGCAAGGTAATCTCAGCAGTTCTAAGTCTGTATTTACCTTCTCCCATGTGGAAAGTACTGTTTTCTCAGGAAACCAATAAATCCTGTTAGGGGTCTCCAAGTCCATGAAGCAGAAAACAGAAAAGACAGAAGGGGCTTACATTCACTGAGAGACTCCAGGAAATGTTCAGTGTACATGATGCAGCTCATTTATATTCTGTAAAGGATCAGCCAGGTGTCCAGTCACCAAATGACAAGTGGAAAATGAATGCCTTCTAGCAAAGCTCCAAAATATTTAGTTATTGCCTTTCTCCCTTTTTCCTCTATAGGTTTCATTATTACAACAAACATATTTACTTTCTCAGCTGTATGAATATCTGATAATAACAGAAGAATTCAGACTTGTAGGATTCAACTGGTTCATTCCTGTAGTTTCTTCCTTTCTGACTGATTTTGTCATTTTGAGGGAACTCAGGCAAACCTGCACCATGGTAATCTGTTGTGACACATCTTCATGCACTCCACATTCTCATACTTCCTTAGTTTCCTAGGACAGAGGACTAGACACAATCTCTGAGATAGATTTATTTGTGAATATATACAAACACTATTGGTAGTATTGAAAAATGAAATAAGTTTTAGTCACAATGCAGGAAAACCTGTACATAGCTCTTAAGTTTGGATTCACATGGAAAACAGTCTGGGGCTCAAACTGTCAGTGGCTTCATGCCCCATTTTTCTTGAGGCTCAAAACCTAGATTCGAAGAGCTGAAGGAGAAATTCGTTGATGATTTCCTTATTCCGTCAAATACCTAACACCCCATTCCCTTTCTCCCTCCAAATCCAATCCCCAATAGTAGCAGAAAGAAATGAAGCAGGGAGCACCCAGTACACAAGGAGCCAAGAAACAACTCTCAGTGTTTTCTGATAACTTTGGACATATCCACATCTTAGAGCCCATTATTGCTCAATCCAGACTCATTACACATGCAACTTTAGCAAATAGTGATTGCATGTTCATCATAATCATATTAATGTGAGCTATAAGTTTCCCCAGGACCAGTGATCTGAATCCTCTGATATATAAGAAACATGAAGATAATGGGGAAGAATGAAATGCTCAACCTAGGTTTCAATCTCTCCAAAAAACTGATGCAGATAAATAAGAAATCATGTGTAATATCCAACACAGATCTGAAAAACAGTTGAGGTAGATGGAACAGGTTGATACTTTTCTCAGGTGATATACTACGATAACATTACAGAAGCTGGTACACAATTCTTCTCCTTTCTCTAGCTGAATGATGAGTTTTTGTTTGGAAAATAAGATTCTTTTCTTGTGTTCTCAGGGGTCCCACGGCCACTCCCCTGGTCTCCTGGATACTCTTCACAGGGAGGGTAAAATCCTAGTAGGCAGAACTTGTGAACTCCAATGAAAGAGGCCTCAGGCATCCATCCACAGAAGATAGCTCAAGTTGAGGTATGAATTCAGGGTCCCAAGTGTAACTCACAAAAGTTGTTAGAAAATGAGGAAAGAACTGTGCCTAAGTTTCCCTCAGTGGGAAGGAAAGAAGTCACACCTATACAATACAGACCAAATGCAGGACAACCCTTTAGCCCTACTGATCTAAGGGCTAAAGCCTGGGAGGAGGAAAAAGGGCAGCCCAGTGGATGAGAAACCCAGTTAGAAGCTCCACTCTTGCTACCAAATACACCGAACACTCTAAATAACTTAAAGCTTACGTGCTGTATATGGATGGATCAATGTAAAATTTTATATTCAAATACACTAGTTTGAAAGGGCTTAGTAGCCACTTTCTTGTCTATATAGGCTGATATATTGCTTTTTAAAGGTAAAAAAAGTAAGATTTAAATCTCATTTTTTTTTAGTAATAGTAATCTGATAACAATAATGCAACAAGACTGAATTTACCTCCTCGTACAAATCCATTGGTAGCTATTGCTGAAGTAGACAATCCTGTGATAGTTGTCACAACAGTGGCCATCATTATTACAAGGACTGACAGACCTTTACAGAAGAAGAGAAGAGACTGAGAATATGCTCTTATTTAAACCTGCTATATTTAGAACTGGTTTGTCCAAGTATACCGAATATCATAATAATTACCTTATTTTTATCCCATTTTAGAAAAATCAGAATTATGAAAAAAGTGACATTAAGACAACAATCTTATACAAAGTAGAGCAAAGTTTAGAATGACTAAAAATTGCTTGTATTTTATGAGGTTCAGAGCCTAGATATGCACACAACTACTATTGTTTATTCGTTCTCAAAGAAATCGAGCAGTAACTTCACTTACCTATTCCAGCTTGACCCACAATCCATGATAATCTAATGAAGAGCATCACACCCCAAATGTTTAACATACAACGTACCTGGGAAAGGAAAAGAGGCCAAATCAGAGATAAAAAAAAGGTGATCAATATAATATAGCAATAAATGTTAAACTAGCTAAGAGTAGGATAACTACATTTAAAACTACAGAAAGACATTTTAATTATAACTCTTAACCCTCCCTTTTAACAGCTCTTTAAAAGAGCTTAATGAGAACTTACATGTGAGCTAACCTGAGCATAACATAGTATGTGATCGTGTGTATATACCCCCATATTCCCATACCCATCACAATGATCTGAAGCAGCAGAAGCAACTGAACAAGAAAGGCAGATGTCAACCCTTAAAAAAAGTAACTTATGTTCCCCTTTGTCAATACCTGTAAGCTTAATTTTTGCTTTTTTTATGTAACACCATTTCATAATTTCTATGAGATGTATTACATAATATTTGTCAACACAAAATGCCAACTGTTGACATATCTTTCAAAAATCCTGTGAGACAGTTTCCCCAATTTAATTTTACATTTGTTTATTGTGCTTATAAATAGAACATAGTCTTCTAAAATACTAAAAGCTAAGACTAGGCAAACTAAACTATCTAGAGCTGCACATTCACTCTATTGACTAGGCTATAAAATTACTGCTAGAACTGGGATGTTCCCTCTACTTCTCCCCTAAGTGTCAATACTCCTCCAGTTAAGTGCTTTCAGAGTCCCACTGTGAGGTCATTTTAGTCTGTCTACTCTAGTCAGTTCCTTAGTGCACATTCAAACACAGAAAAACAAGCAAATCTGAACCTTAATCACCTAAAACTGTCTATTACTGAAGTGACCTCAACACTTAAGGAAAGGATCTTTCCTATTCTGTTCCCTGAAACATCTATAAATTTCTTGTCAAAAGATAATGGGGTAGCAGAAAAGGAAACAGACATATTTCTACTGCCTGCTCAGCCTTCTTGATCCTGATGCCCCATTAATTTAACAGCTTCTTACTTAATTACTGACACATAACAATATGTGAAATTTACAAGGGGCAATAAATACATGTTAGAGGTATCAAGTATAGCAAGTATAGTTGAATTAAATTTAAAATGTTTCCTTTACTGAATTTAATATGCATAAGGAAAGGAGGTACAAGTTATTAATTTGGTCTTCTATAACACTCAGACCAAAAAAGTTTAAAAACGAGAAAAAAGATCTCCCTTTGAATTAATGAGATTAGGAAGATTTTACAATAAATACAAGTGCTATAACTCTAAAATTAAGTCGATATGTACATACTAATACACCCTTGATCCAGCCGAACTTCACGACTCCTTTACTTTCCGCAGTGTACGTGACCACGGCGTCTCTGGTGGGAGTACTTTCTTCCCCATTTGCAAAGCCATCCTCAAAAGGTTCCTGGTTATAAAATGAAAAATGTGAATTATGCTTAAGAATTATTTAAAATTTAAAATCACCTAATAAAAGCAAACATCACTAAATAAACTTAACCATATTTAGAAGGACACACAGTACAGATTTCTAAGAATCAAAGGTTTCTGAATATTTTACCTGAGGAAAATGTCAAGCAGTGAAGTGAAAGAAAACTTACTGAGCTTTAAAAAATTAAATCTTTTTTTTTTTTTTATTATTTGATTTGATTTTAGAAAGAGAGGAAAGGATAGAGAGAGATCAATTTGTTGTTCCACTTATTTATGCATTCATTGGTTGATTCTTGAATGTGCCCTGACTGGGGATTGAACCTGCAACCTTGGCATATTGGGACGATGCTCTAACCATCAGAGCTACCCAGCCAGAGCAAATATTTTAAATCTTATGACAGTAAACCCAGTTTAATAATTTCACCTTTTAATTACACTTTGGTGGTGTCTGGACAACACAATAAATACTATTTGCTAAGCACAGGCTAGCTAGGTCAGTCAATTTAGACTTTGTATCTCCAGTCACAACTTCACATTGCCTATATGGCATCTTCCCCACATTGAGCTTTTAGTGTCAACAATTTAAAACTCCTCTTCATCACCAACGAAGTTCTCTCTTTAATATCCATGACAGCAGGGTTCTCAAGGATCCCGGCATTCACTCTCAACGCCTCTCTTAACTCACTCCCGATATCTGCATTCAGTCACTCAGTGCTCTAAATTTTCTCTTTTGTAATCTTAGATTCAGGTATGAACTTGCTGATACAATGCCATTTCCATAACCAATGTTTTCTTCTTAGATTTTTACATTTCATGTCTAATTCTATAATTCTTATTTTTTTTGTTCTCTATTTTCTTTCTTTTCCTCTCCTTGGTTCTCAACTTTTGTTCAGTCCCAACATATCCAAGTTATGACAAATTTCTAGTAACAGTGCCTTAAACAGATCATCAAGGGTGAAGGGAAGTGTTGGGAGATAGAAAATGTTCTAGATCTAGAATCACATCCCTAACACTATCCCCATAGTTTTCCTCTACCACTATTCTCAACAGCTGGGAACAAAAACCAACTGTATTTCAGATGTCTTTCTTTAAATGCAGAAGAGCCACCAAAATTATTTATTTAATCCTGAAAATTGATCTATATTTCCTATGGTACTTTTTTAAAAAAAAACAAAACATTTTCAGTGGGTGATGCCCTCCAGTGAATTCTGAATATAGATAATTTTTAAAAAGATTTTATTTATTGATTTTTAGAGAGAGGAGAGAGAAAAAGAGAGAAAGGGGGCGGAGGGGAAGAGCCAGAAGCATCAACTCATAGTAGTAGTTGCTTCTGTATGTGCCTTGACTGGGTAAGACTGGGATCTGAACCAGTGACCTCAGCATTCCAGGTAGACGCTTCATCCACTGAGCCACCACAGGTCGGCAAATGTTTGCATACAAATGATGTGTAGCAAGTTCTGTGTTACCACAGAGCAAAATCTGTCATAATCCAAACTTCCCTATTTCCCTTGACCAATATCTGTTAGCCAAGTAGACTCATTTAATTGTCTAATGCATTATTGCTATATGCTTTTTCAAAGTACTATCAACATAGATTAGCTCTTAGATTCCAACTTATATATCTTAACTACTGCTAATATTTAGATTTTTCAGCAATAACAAAAACATTATAAGTTAGATGTGATAATGTCTTTAAGTGTATCTTTTAAAAATTATTTTTACCTAGGCTTTTTAATGTCAAGAGAAAAATAATCAAATTTTCAACTAATTCCCATGTTTGCACTGAGACAAAGCTAATACTTTATGTGAAATACACAGAAAATAAATCATTCAAAGCTCACTAAGAACTTAAAAAATGAACTTTAATGTTAACCACTTCTGATAGTTCACAAACCTAAAATATATCCTAAGAGAAATTAATTATAATAATTTCCCTTTCAATAAAGTTTCAAAACTACCTACCTGTCAATGATTACTGTCCTGTAAGAGATGCCTCAGGCTTATCGTATCTAGAACCACTCCCATAAATTTTTTCAATTACCCCAATCTGCTATACTTTTAAAAAAGTTTTATTAAGATATAATTTACACACCACACAATCCACCCACATAAAGCACACAAGTCAATTATTTTTAGTATATTCACAGAGTTGTACAACTGTCACCACAATCAGTATTTTCGTCACCCTGAAAAGAATCTCCACACCCACCAGCAGTCACTCCCCACTATGCCTTTCCTCCAGCGCCTGGCAATCACTCACCAGCTTCCTGTCCCTGTGCATTTGCTATATTAAATTTCATATAAATGGAATAATGAAATCATACAATATGTGGCCTTTGTGTGTGGCTTTTTCACTTAGCCTAATGTTTTCAAGGTTTTTCTGATATTGTATATATCAGTATTTCACTGCTTTTTAATGCCAAATAATATTTCACTTATCAGATTTACCCTACTTTATTTTCCCATTTATCAGTTGATGATCATTTGGACTAATTCCAGATTTTGGCTTTATGAATAGCACTGCTGTGAACATCTGTCTACAAGTTTTTGTGTGAATGTATGTTTTCATTTATCTTGGGTATACACCTAGCAATGGAATTGCTGGGTCATGAATACTTCTTAAAATGACTACTTCTGGTCATTTTTCTAATCTCTTGTATCAGGCTGTAGACTGTCCTCATTTCAATCAATGTGTCTGCCTATATTTCTCTCTCTGCCTCACTTAGACTCTGGCATACACATGAAAACCAGTAACCATTAAACTTGTTAGAAATATGTATAAATAGAAATTATGACCAGGATTCTGTGTAGCTCAGTCACAAGAGCAACCCACTTTCGGTTATTTCCACTATTAGATATGTTCTAGATGGTCAAGCATCAAATTAAAAATAGAAAAAAGAAAAAGATTTCTCATAGGGACTGATAACTTAACTGTTCAATTATTCAAACAAAAGCCAGGATACTATTCTGGCCAGTTGGCTCAGTGGTAGAGCATCAGCCAGGTATGTGGATGTCCTGAGTTTGATTCCTAGCCAGGGCACACAGGAGGAGCGACCATCTGCTTCTCCACCCCACGTCCCTTTTTCTTCTCTCTTCCCCTCCTGCAGCCATGGCTCGATTGGTTCAAGCGCAATGGCTAGGCGCTGAGGACAGCCCCACAGAGCCTCTTCCTCAGGCATTAAAAATAGCACTGTTGCAAGCCTGGCCCCAGATGGGGGTTGCTGGGTGGATCCCAATTGAGGTGCATGCAGGAGTCTGTCTATCCCCCTTCTCTCACTTGGAAAAGAGTAAAAAAAAAAAAGAAAAAACACCAGGATAAAATGTTTGCCTGCTAATTCAATTAAATCTAAAGTATACAGCAGTTCCTTAATGTTCATTCTAGGATATTTAATACTGTGCAGTTAATTTATTAAATACTTTAAAATATTACATAACCTCCAAGTACTACCAAAAAATATAATGTATATAATATACACAGAAAGACATCTCTCTTCCCATCTCTGTAAAAAGAAAACTAAAGATGTGTGTATATAATAGGAAACTCTTTGCAAGACTAAGTATTGATGTGGGCATGTTTTCCAAATTGTAAAAGTATACAGGCATCTTAAAATTTTTGTTGTGGGTGTTCATCAGATTTCTACTTTGAAGTTGAAGGTTTAGTAGTAATTATGCTAGTTTCCACTAAATTGAGAACTATATTAAAAAACAAAGTAGCCCTGGCTGGGTGGGTTAGTGGGTGAAGTGTCGTCCCAGCACTCTGAGGGCATGGGTTCAATCCCTGGTCAGGGCACATATGAGAAGCAATCACTGAGTGCATAACTAGATGGAACAATTAAGTGTAACAACGGGTTAATGCTTCTCTCTCATACTTTCCTTTACCTTCTCTCTCTCTCTCTCTCTCTCTCTCTATCAATGGAACATTTTTTTTAAAAAAGTAATATTTTCCATAGTATAATATGTATGAAACTGCTTTAAAATAAAGATGGGTCCACATAAATTAAAGTTTATCTTCCTCACCATGTTTCAATAGCTCTATTTCAAAAAGTATGTCAGTCATCTCTAATATACAATTTAAAAATTAAAAAACAAGTACGTTATTTATAATTCAATCAATAGATTTAAATATAATGGAATTGGGTTTACAATTATGTTAATTTCCTGAAGTAAGAGGAAACCAAAGTAGAATACACATATAAGTTTCCCCTACTATCCAAAAATACAGGGTATCTACAAAACCTTTTATAAGATGAAATGGTGGAAAGTGAAGAAGCAATTAGTTTCAGACAATCTTGCTAACAGATGCACAAAATAAACTGAGACAAAGCACAGCTGCTCACACAGGGTTCACAACTGATGGTAGTTTGATAGCGAGTGTAGTTCCCAGAGAAGCCGGTTGGTGGCGCCACTCTCACTGTGGCCTGCTTCAACAGAGGCTCTCTACAAAACAACTGCTGAATGCTGTTTTCACTTTTTGTTTTCTTATAAAGCAAAAATCCTCTTTAGACTTTTATTTTTCAGTCAGCTTAAACAGATACTAATTTTAGGTCTTTTGTAAAAGCAAGGTGGCATAAAATGAACTTTCAAAAAATGTGGGATACCTGCATTATATTTCTGTAAATACATCCAACTGAGAGAAGTCAATTGTCACGTAGGGTATTTGGCTTGCATACATTAAAAACTGCATAAAAATCTTATAATCGGGAAAATTTTACATTTATTACTATCATGAACTGATATATATTATGCTAATTATGCTGATACATAGGTACATAAATAAAAACTTCAATCTACCTGCTATTTTCACAGAAATGATGAGTTTTTGTTTTTTCACATAATGGATAAAACATCAAACATAAGTGATTTTAGAGATAACACCATATTAAATGAGGTGTAATAAATTAATTTGTACTTACTTGGGCAACAACCCTTCAAAAATGAGCATTGTGATTTTGAGCCTACCAAGCGGGGACTGAGGGTGAGTGAGGTGAGACTACAATGGGGAAGCAAGGAAGACAGGAGGTAAGGGAAGACCCTCAGTAAATAGAAGGATTTCTTAATGAAGAAATAGAGAACTAGTAAATTATGTCAGCCTGAAAAGGAAATGATTAACTCAGTTGGACATGTTGAATTTGAGGAGCCATGAGACAATTAAGAGTTCTACCAGGCAGTTAAAAAATTCATGACTGGAACTTAGGAGAGGGGCCAGCACACAAGCCAGTGGGTGAAGCTATGGAAACAAAGAAAAGAGAACCTTACAGAGAGAACAGAGTTGAACATTTTTCTGAGGATATAGAAAATACAAGAATGAAATATAAGACCTCTGGTCTCCATGGTCATTATTTCTTTGTAGGCAGTAGAGAAAAGGAGGATTTTTACACTGTGGATAATGTCTTATCTCGTGTATATTCAACTTTCCACCTCAACTTGATCATTCTCTCTCCTTTAACTATGGTTGACATTTTACTGCACTCTGCTCCCCTTATCCGTCACCAAATGCCCAAACCTGCTGAAATACTACAGCACACTCCTCAGTGCACACCAACCTAGCTTTACCCCACAACACCAAACTGGTTTATAAAACATCCAAAGACCTTCCTGCTGCCAAGTCTAATGTACATTTTTCAGTCCCTATCTCGACGGACTTTTGAAACAACATATGATATGGTTAACCACTCTCTCTTTCTTGAAATACTGTACTTTCTCTGAGCCTCTTCTACCCAGCAATTAAATAGTAAGAGTCCCTTCAACACTTGGTCCCAACCTGTCTCCTTTTTTCACTTATATTTTCTTTCTAAGGTCATCTCACCAGACCCGTAGCTATAAGCAACATCTAAATGTTGTAAGGAGTAAGTGAGGCCCCCCATTCATTTCCAGATTAGACCTCTCCTCTGAATTTCGGCCTGTGTATAAATATTGATGTTGCCACTTGGATATTTCATAACATTTACTATTCTGATTCTTACCAAATAAGAAATTGTCAATGTGCAATGAACAGCACTTTTCTCTAAATAAAAAAAGTAATTTCTCTTTTTTGATTAGTTATTTCCGAAGCTTTCAGTGAAAATTTAACTATCAAAAAAAGAATTTGACCAGAAAGATATTAAGTCCTTAATAATTAAAGTCTTTTATAATGTAAGATGTATTTTAGATTTATTCCTCCTTGCACGTCTTAAATATATATTTACAAAGTGTTCTTAGTTTCCAATATCCAGAAATTAACTTGTCTTTTAACTCACTGATTTATCTTTTATATAACAAAGAACACATTTCAATTCCGCTTGACCCAAGAGAAAACATACTTATAACACAATGACTTGGTTCAATGATTTTTCAATAAAAAAATTCTCATAAAATCAAGCTGTTTATTTCCTAACCCTATAATTTTCTTCAGTATTTTAGCTACAGCCTATGATGAAATCAGATTTCTTTTAAAAACAATGGTCAAAAATCAATACTTAACCAAGTTTTTAAAAAACTTACAATCAAAAACTTAACTGCGCCTGACCAGGCGGTGGCGCAGTGGATAGAGCATTGGACTGGGATGCAGAGGACCCAGGTTCGAGACCCTGAGGTCGCCAGCTTGAGTGTGGGCTCATCTGGTTTGAGCAAAAAACCCACCAGCTTGAACCCAAGGTTGCTGGCTCCAGCAAGGGATTACTCGGTCTGCTGAAGGCCCGCAGTCAAGGCACATGTGAGAAAGCAATCAATGAACAACTAATGTGTTGCAACGCGCAATGAAAAACTAATGATTGATGCTTCTCATCTCTTTCCAGTCCTGTCTGTCCCTGTCTATCCCTCTCTCTCTCTGAAAAAAAAACAAAACAGAACAAAACAAAAAACTTAACTGCTTTAACTAGCTCTGTAACTTCAAGGGCAGGACTGTCTTCTGTGTACATTACATCCTTATCAGTTCCCAAATGTGCATACCAATGTGCTTTTTTCTCATTGTTAAATGCTGTAAGTACACATTACATTAAAATATAAGTTTTTTCTCTTTCTTTGAACATCCCAGTTACTAAGTTCACAAAATTTGTATCTCAGGTGTACTAGGTAGCATAGCGTAAAGTGGTCTTTGCAATGTCACTAACCAAGGACTTAATACCCATGAAAGATGGTTGTATTGTCATCAAATGACCCATGATCACGTTTTTTCCAGAGTAAGTTAATAAGATGTTTATCATTGTGCAAAGAGAAATCACGATCATTTAAACAGTGCGACTTCTAAGTTAACAGTTTAAAGTACTAATAAAATACATTTCTGGCAATGTTTATTACCAATCTATTCATTTTCTGTACAAATTTATGCTACTTTTACAGTTTAACTGGTAAAGGTTGGGCTAAAGGGTCCTTTGCTCATCAATTTCAGGCCATAGTAGACAGAAAACAATAAGCTTTTTGTTTTGTTTTGTTTTTTAATTTGGAAGGAGAAAATGTTTGGGTTTTTGTTTTACTATCATTTTAAAGACCAATTGAACAAAGATATATCAAAGTATCTGTTTGGGTCTTAAGGATGCCACAATGTTGCCTACAGGTAGGATTAAGGATGCTCAAATATGGACTCTCTTTGAAGAGAAATATGTTCCATTCCCTTAACCGTACTTAATATATTAAAATGTCCAAAGTAATTACTGATGTTCTATTATTTTCCCAATTTTGAATTTGAAGAGAAAAATTTTCTGGGTATAAACCACAATCACATCCTTCCACTCATTCATTAAAAAACTTATTAATCAACTTTATCGAGCACCATACTTGGTACTTTCCAGCCCTTCTAGAGTTGATATTTTTATAGTAAAGACTAGAGATGAAAGGTAGGTTTTCTGTCTTTAATCCAGGGTATTTTCCACTATACCCAGTAGCATCTATTAATTTAAGTGCTTAACAGTCAAAAGAAAGTTAGGTGTCTGTTCAATAATACTCTTGTCAAGTCAGCCTTCCTGTGAAAAATTATTTTCTAATCTGTAAAATGGAGATAATGGAATCCTGAGGCTCTCTAAATAAAGACCAATTTGTAATAAGACAGCCACATAAGGCAGCTGAGAATTCTCATGATACAATTTGATTTTTTTTTTATTTTTTTTTTTTGTATTTTTCTGAAGCTGGAAACGGGGGGAGACAGAGACAGACTCCCGCATGCACCCGACCGGGATCCACCCGGCACACCCACCAGGGGCGATGCTCTGCCCACCAGGGGGAGATGCTCTGCCCCTCCGGGGCATTGCTCTGCCGCGACCAGCGCCACTCTAGCGCCTGGGGCAGAGGCCAAGGAGCCATCCCCAGCGCCCGGCCATCTTTGCTCCAATGGAGCCTTGGCTGCGGGAGGGGAAGAGAGAGACAGAGGGGAAGGAGGGGGGGGGGGTGGAGAAGCAAATGGGCGCTTCTCCTATGTGCCCTGGCTGGGAATCGAACCTGGGTCCCCTGCACGCCAGGCCGACGCTCTACCGCTGAGCCAACCGGCCAGGGCCCAATTTGATAATATTTAAGTGCCAGTGCCACATCAGAAATATGAAAACGTGACTGTCTTAAGTTATATATTTCAAAAGAATTACTGTATTCCGCATGTTTAAGACACAACTTTTCCCGAGAAACTTGGGGTCTAAAAACTGGGTGCATCTTATACAGTGGTTAGATTTTTTTACTTGCATTCCCGCTTTTTTTGTGCTCATTGTTGAAGACAGTGATTCATCATCACAGATGAGGACAAGCTAATGGATGGGAGCTTTGACAGTGATGAGATGTATGAATTTTATGATGAATAAAACGAGTTGAATAACTTTATGTAATACATTTTTTTTTCAAATTTCGAGCCCCCAAATTAAGGTGCATCTTATACATGGGAGAGTCTTATACACTACACGGGGAAATACGGTAGTAGGAAACTTAGTCCTAGGTGACCTGCCTTTTCAGTGCCTGGCCATTTTCCATCAAGAACAAGATCACATGCAGAGTGAGGGCAGCAGTTCCCCGGAAACAACTCAAGCTCTCAGTGCCCACAGTGCTGCTCCAGTAGCATCTGTTGTGAAAATCAGACCCTTTATATTATGGGAAGATCAAAGTTGTCACCAACTCCCGCAATGAGGGATTCTCCTCCTGTCCCTGAAATACATACTGTCACTTTAGATTATTTAGTCAGGTTGATTTACTGTGAAAAAATGCACATGAATTGTGATGGGGATCTAAATTTTATTTTCCAGATCAGAAAGCTACACAGTGTAATTGCCTGGTCTTCATTTGGCAGGGTTAGTCACTGTTTGACTCATATTTTGGGACAGCAGGAAAATGATTAGCCAATACATATAACTTTGTCTTAATGAAAAACTAAAATAATCTCATATTACATTTTTCTTTCTTTGCAGTTTTCTTCATCTTCAATAATCACCCTTGTTTATTTTTTGTAAACAAATATCTTATCTTATACAATCTTTATAATACTATGTAAGTTAGTGAATTACAATAGTTTAAGAACCACTTTCTAGTGGTGATCCTAAAAACATATTTTGTTCCTCTATGGACCTTTACACAGAAGCACAGACTCACAGTGGGTATCTATTCTGGGCAAGGGAACAAAAGATAGACAAATCAGGCAACTCAGAAAACAGTCCTACTTAAACTTCCCAACTCCCCAGCCATTTCACTCTTTACCTTGCTTCATCTCTCCTTCCTAACCTACAGACTTCTGACATGGTCCTCATAGAAAGCACAGGAGTTCTGCAAGGGACAGCACCCAAGGGGATTTTTTAAACATCTCTGTGCTTTGTAGATATTCCCCCAGGGTCTCTGATGCTCTGCCCTACAGGACTGTTAAGACAGCTGCACCAGACCACCTATGGAGGAGAAAGAATTGCTAGTGTCCAAACATAACCCATCTGGAAGGCGTGTCAGATA
This sequence comes from Saccopteryx leptura, assembly GCF_036850995.1. Taxonomy (NCBI): domain Eukaryota; kingdom Metazoa; phylum Chordata; class Mammalia; order Chiroptera; family Emballonuridae; genus Saccopteryx; species Saccopteryx leptura. The sequence goes on along the minus strand of NC_089506.1, from coordinate 185,890,137 downwards.
TTTAAGTATGAAACTATGTCCTAGACAGATTTGTTGTGGTGGAGAGGATAGGTAAAATAGCCAATCATTTTTAGGTTACCTAGGATGTTATCCACATTAGCTCAAACTAGCAATTCCATTTAGTCAAATGTTCTAGGCCATACTAGGTCTTTTCTTCCTTTATATGCTTTACCATTGCAACCTCGACCTCTGGGCCCACATACACATGCATGCTCATTCAGGAAATCTTGAAAAATAAATTACCCACACAGAATTCTTGAGATTTGTCATTAATATTTTCTTACCACACATAAAGTATTGACATGATTAAAGTAAATGTATTATTTTACATTTTAGAGTGAAGTTTCTATATTTTTCTAACCATAGATCATGTTCCAATTTCTATTTCTTTTCTTTGAAAATTAACCCTACCCCTCAAACTCCTACCCTTTAAATTAAAAAATTATTAAAAAGAGCTCTAACTAAAATATTTAATTAGCTAATATTACTTTATTGCTAAAATATGGGGTTTAAAGTGTTTTCCCCTGGGGGACATTGTGCTTGCTGCTCCCTCTGCCTGTAACACTGTGAGTGTGGCTGGGCTCCTTATCCTTTAGCTCTTAGCTTAGAAATAGCAACTTCCTTCCCAGTCCACCCAACATACAGTTCCTCCTCATGTAAATAAATTGTAGCATCTCACGCACTGGAATAAAAATGGAATAGCAATGAAAATCAATAAATATAAACACACACATTGAGCAAAGATGGCAGATAAGAATGTACTGTAGAGTTTCATTAATATAAAATTTTAAAGCAAGCAAAACAAGGCTACAATTGACCTTTGAACAATGCAGAAATTAGGGGGCATCAACCTCCGTGCAGTCAAAAATACATATATAAATTTTGCCTCCCCCAAAATTTAACTGCTAATTGCCTACTATTGATCAGGAGCCTTACCAATAACATAAACTCAGTTGATTAATACATATTTTGTACATTAAATGCATTATATACTATATTCTTAAAGTAAGCTAGGGAAAAGAATATTAAGAAAATTATAAATACATTTATAGTATTTATTGAAAAAAAATCCACAAATAAGTGAACCAGCACAGTAAACCTGCATAGTTCAAGAGTCAACTGTAATATTCTTCAAGAATACATGAAGGTGGCCCTGGCCAGTTGGCTCAGTGGATAGAGCATTGACCCAGCATGCTGACTTCCCAAGTTCGATCCCAGGTCAGGGCACACATGAGAAGCAACCATGTACTTTTCTGCCTTTCCTGTCCCCCTTCTCTCTCTCTTCTCCTGTCACAGCCAGTAGCTTGGTTGGTCCGAGCGTCAGCCTCAGGCAGTGAGGATAGTTCAGATGATTCAAGCATCGGCCCCAGATAAGGTTTGCTGGGTGAATCCCAGTAGGGGCTCATGCAGGGTTCTGTCTCACTGTCTTTCCTCCTCTCACTTAAAAAAAAAAAAAAGAATACATAAAGATAGTAAAAGCCTTTTTTGGGGGAAAAAAATCACAACAAAGGCCCAAGGAAATTATCAAGTCATGACAGCAGCTGCTTTGGCAGAGGGATCAGAAGGAGTGCACTGAGGATTGCTGGGAGTACCAGCAATGTTATACTTCTTGATCTGGGTGGCGATCATTTGATTAAGTTATACATTTCTTTTTTTAATTTTTTTTTCTGCTATAACACAGAATAAGTGCTAAATAAAGTTTGGGTATTATTATAAACAAGAAATAAATGTTCCATCATTGCAATTGCCCATGTCATGAGTTTAAATAACTAGATGTTGAGTAAGTACATAAAAATAAATGCTGTAAAATATTGTTCATCTAGACATTATACATAGTTTCTTATAATATGATATTGGCAGAATTTAAGATTACCTCTGGAAGAATAGAACAAAAAACAATGACCTTTATATACAAACATGGCATCACTATTCTGCCCGGTGAGAAAGGATTTATCACCTCCTACTTCAGGGGTTGGGAACCTATAGCTCGCGAGCCAGATATGGCTCTTTTGATGGTTGCATCTGGCTCGCAGACAAATCTTTAGTAAAAAAAATAACAACATTAAAAATATAAAACATTCATTTCCTACTGCTCATGTTCATGGTTGCTGGTGGCTGGAGCCAATCACAGCTGTCCTCCAGGACAACACCAAATTTTTATTGGATAATGTGTAACATACATGGGTCGTTGTATGGCTCTCACAGAATTACATTTTAAAATATGTGGCATTCATGGTTCTCTCAGCCAAAAATGTTCCCGACCCCTGTCCTACACCATCGGAAATCAATTGGGTACAGTGTGAAGAATGTAGCTTTGATGATCAAGGATCACACTACTAGCAATGTTTTGCAACTTCTCTATAACTAAAACCATGCTTAGTAAAGGACCGCTCTCTCCCTTCCCTATTTCCTTTAGTGGCAACTTTAAGCATTTTACAGCAGGTTCATGTTGGATTGCATAGTCTGAGAATAGAAGCAAAACTATCATTATTTCTGGGCCCAATTTTAATTAAGCAAATTAAATCTCTGTTAGTGACAGCCAAAGGAGTGAGAATCTTTATTTTAGGACACTCTTAATATATAAGAATTTATTGTTTTATTAACAAACATCTTATTATTGACTTAAATAAACCCAAAATTACACTCCAAGAATGTTAATGTTCACCAAAAAATGCTACATTTAAATCCTAAAAACAAACCTCTGAAGTATTAATAAAGATACTTTCAAGGTAAAAATTTCTAATATATATACTATAGTTTAATAGCATCTGCTTAATACTAGGGTAAGCCAAAATCTTAAATTAGTTTCATGAAACATAGCCAAATGAATAATTAAATATGATGTGTATGCATATGCAAATTTAGATGCCAAAGTTGCTGGGTTTATTCTAACATTTTTTTTTTCATCAAGTACTAGCCAATTATATTATCCCAAAGTTACCAACATTTCCTATCCGTGCTGTCGGTGATTGGTGTATTCAGTGTAATGTTCCCCATGCAGACTACTCTCTCAAAACAAAGTATTGTTTTACAGGAATCCAATCTGCTCTCGTTAACAATGGTCGATTAATATCCAGTGGCATTAATGCAAAGCTCAAAACTCAAGTGCCACAGAGAAAAGTGGATGGTTTGGCCATGTGACTTTACAATGAACCAAGTCAGAACTGCTGACTGCAGTCACAGAGTTCAGTCCTCTACCTAGCCCATCATTTCTTTACTAATCATTCAAGACTGAGTTACAATAGAATGCATTAATAATGACATAATTATGTATCATTTCAAATCCTATACAACTTGCTAATGTCAACAAACTAATAACTTGAAAGCATTTTAATCCAAATTACCAGTAAATTTGTACCTTCTAGCATTCATTTATATAACAATGTAAACTACATTTCAAATTGTTTTATTTTTAAAATAAGAACCAAAAGTAGTCAAGGATATAAATACATGACTAGTGGAATCATAAATGGGCAAAATATTATAAAAACAATATACACGGAGAAACACAAAAATATTACGTTTAGTGCATGGCATGTACTTGGCATTTCATGTATTTCTCACATGAACATACCATTATTTCTCACTATGAAGTATCATTTTCTATAGAAGGAAACAGGATCAGAGGTGGCAAATCTTTTTTCTGAAGGTAATAGCTTAATTATATATTCATGGAAAAGAACCTAGGGCAAGTGGACAAAAAGCAAAGACCAGAAAAGGAAATACTCTTGATAGACAGAGCTGCTCTGGGTGAGATCCTTGAGTTCACTGCCCTTTTTAACTGAGAGCATTTCCCAAATGTACCATATATAACTTAGAAGGCTGTAAGTGAAGTCTTAAATTATCAGAGAAGAGAGCCCAAAAGCCAACAGAGGAATGAAAATTAAGTGGGAATCTCTAGGAAAAAATTGGAATGATAGCAAGAGTAAGCCTCAAATCTCAGCTGACAACTAAGTGACACAGGTGTAGGAGAGACCACCCTCCTTCCCCCAGGAGCAGGCTCAAAAAGCAGCAGCTGGAACCATAACCCAGAACAAGAGACATCAGCTACCCATAAGGGGAAGAAGACTCAGTTCAAAGTTTGTACCTAGGCAAGTTAAGTACCCGTTAGAACAAAATCAATAATCCTTAGAAGATGATAAACAACAACCACAACCTAAAGTCACTACAATGTATTATCTACATTACCAGTTTTTACCTGAAAGTATTACTAAACAGGAAAATAGAACCCATAATCAGAAAGGGAAAAAAATCTTAAAAAATAACTCCAGCATCTACCACTTACTGGCTGTCAGACATGGGCAAGTTACTATTAGCCTCTGAGTTTGTCTATCTGTACACTACCTTGTTTGGAAGGCTATTGTGCCTAGACAAGAGAGAGCTCCTGAAATATGGCAGATGTTCAATAATGGGCATCTTAATACAATTTAGTATTCAATTACCTAATGGTTAAAGTCAGATCTCTGATTGTTAGCACTTGTTTATATGTGTTTATCAAAGTTGATAATCAGCACATCAAAGAAAATAACTATATACTACAGTCACAGGGACAACCAAAGATTAAGACTCAAAACATGGTCTGGGGCACTGGCTCTCAATCTGGCTTTCTGGGAATCACCAGAAAGCTTGTCAAAAGCTACTTACATATAATTTTTCTTCAAGTGATTCTTTTAGATATTTGGGAATCACTGGTCTGAAAGAAAAGGACAGCGAGACAGAGACCTAATTTCAAAAAAGATTCAGCTTCACCAAGAATTAGTTATGTGGCTTTAGGCAAATCACAACCTTGCAAAATGTGACTGCAACTCCATAGATAGATTTGAAGACCAGATACAGGTAAGTAGTCTTAAGAGTGTTTTAGAAACTCTTAACAGTTTATACAATATTAAGAAATTCTACCCTGGCCGGGTAGTTTAGTTAGTTAAGAGCATTGTCCTGATATGCCAGGGTTGTGGGTACAATCCCAGGTTAGGGCACATATAAGAATCACCCAAGAATGCATAAATAAGTGGAACAACAAATTAATGTTTCTCTCCCTTCTTCTCTAAAAAAACAAAACAATTTTTTTAAAAAAATAAAATTGTACATAGCCTTTCCAATTTAAGACCAGATCTTAATTCTTTGATAGAAAAACATAAATTCCACTAGTTCAACAAATACTGCACTAAGAGGAAGAATTCCATGCAAAATTAGAAGAAAATCTGAATGTTAATAATTTTACACTAGTGGTACCTAATGTGAAAGAAAAGAAAAAGGAGGAATGAGGAAAGGGGAAAATGGTCCCTTGAACTGTATAACTGTAACCTCTGTGATGAAGGAAATGTCCTATATTTCCACTGTCCAATATAACAGCCATCAGCCCTTAAAATGTGGCTCAAGCCTGGCCTGTGGTGGCGCAGTGGATAAAGCGTCAACCTGGAATGCTGAGGTCTCAGGTTCAAAACCCTAGGCTTGCCTGGTCAAGGCACATATGGGAGTTGATGCTTCCTGCTTGTCCCCCACTTCTTTCTCTCTCTCTCTTTCCTCTCTAAAATGAACAAATAAAATATATAAAAAAAAAAATGTGGCTCAAGTAACTGAACCGAATATTTTAATTAATTTATTTTTTTATTTTTAATTTATTCATTTTAGAGAGGAGAGGGAGAGAGAGAGAGAGAGAGAGAGAGAGAGAGAGAGGAGAGACAGAGAGAGAGAAGGGGGGAGGAGCTGGAAGCATCAACTCCCATATGTGCCTTGACCAGGCAAGCCCAGGGTTTCGAACCGGCGACCTCAGCATTTCCAGGTCGACACTTTATCCACTGCGCCACCATGGGTCAGGCCTGAATGTTTTAATTTAAACCGAGTTTAATAACAACATGTGACTAGTGATTAAGGTATTAAAAAACAGAACCCTAGAACATTTAAAACTTTAGGTCATAGTTTTGGGAGACATAGATAGGGAAATGCAGACATAATGGAAGAAAAATACTTAACATTCTATTTATAAGAAACTGTCTTGTATTTCTTTTTGAAGATTTTTCTACTAGAAAAAGAGATACCCATACAGTGAAACTGAGGAGTCCAAATCTTTGGAAGTAACACCAACTAGGAGTCAGAATATTTGCAGCAGGTTGCAACCCTGGTTCTGCCACTTACAGGCCCTATGATTCTGTACAAGTTACTTAGCATTTTTGCACCTTAAATACCAACTGCAAATTGGGACAGTTTGCCAATCAAATGACCTATAGATTCTAGATAACAAATATAAGGTATAAAAGCATTTAAGATTCTTTTGTGCTATATTATTTAAAAACACAAATTCTATTATTCAACATATATTGAGGGTCTGCTGTGTCATGCCTATATGTAAGGTACTACAAACATGATAAACAGCCACAAACATAAGCTACTTTTCATGGAACATAAAGTCAACTCAGTTGATTCAGATAATTGTATGAATAAATATACTATCACTAAGTGAAATAAGAGCTTGAAGGAAAAAGGAGTTTGTCCTACATTGAAGGACAATAAGGCTTCTTCTTTGAAGAAATAAAGATTAATGTGAAATCTTTAAACTGAAAAGTTAACTGTGTGTATGAGGGAGAAGGAATTCATGGTCAGTATCACAAATAGTTCCTATGGCCAAAGGAAAGTATTGTGTCATTGAGTAATTTTCACACTGAAGAAGTAGGCCAGAGCTAGAGAATGCAGAGCTAGTTTTAAGCCAAGGGGTGACATAATCAATTTTGTTTTGAAAAGATTATTCTGGGGACAATAGTGATGGGAGGCCATAGTGAATTAGGGGAACCCAGTTACTGTAGGAGGGATATGTGGGCAGTTGGGTCTAGGATGGTAGAAGTGAAGATAAAAACAATATTTAGGAAATAAAGGTGATAGAACTCAGTGATGATCTGGATATGGAGAAATGAGAAAGTGTCAAGGATGACTCATAGGTTTCTCACTTGTGCACTCTGATGAGTTGTGGTACCATTCACGGAGACATAGAACACACGGAAAGAAAGCCTGGGTTGTTTGGTTTCTGAAAGGGGAGGGAGGCAATCACAAGTTTGTGAGTCTGGGGTGCCTTTGAGATACAAAGCAAAATGTTCAGCAGGCACTGGATGCCCAGCACTCAGAAAAGGGGTATGCGTGGGACTCTTTAGCAAAGAGACAGAGAATACAGCATAGGGAGAGTAGCAGGGAAAGAAAAGCCAGAATCAAGCCTTGAGGCTAAGTTTAGAGATAACGGAAACTGCAAAAGATACTGGGCTGAAAAAGCCAGAGAGGAAGAAGAAAAATGAAGACAGAATGGGATAATGGAAGCCAAGGAAGTGATAAGAAAACTTCAAAACATCAAATGCTGCTGAAAGGGTGAATGCTGCTTGGGGGGGAGAAAGTGTCCTGGAATTGGTGATAAGGATGGAGGTGACTGGTGACCTGAACCAGAACTATTTAGGTGGAATGATGGGGTAGAAGTCATACTACAGGAGATGGTCATGGGTCCCTTTAACTCTTTGAGTAGTGAGTTCTATTTCAAAAAATGAAAATAGTTCCAGTTCCAGTTTTATTAACTTAAAATCATGTTTGTTTGTTAACCAATTTATGGAAACAAGAACATACATTTGCCTTTTTAAAAAATGTTGCTTTACACGTTTTTAAAATAAAATTTTTTGTTACAATCATACTCTGGATGGTCAGGAGGCATGAGGACAATGTGAACGTTCGTACTACTCAAAGGGTTAAGTCCTCCTCCACTAATCAAAGCCAGCCCTGCCAAGCCAGATACCCACAAAAACTGCAAAACAATTTGCATACTAAACTTGAAGATACACCGATGAACTAATTCACAGCAACCCAACAAATAACCAGGCCAGTGGTTTTTAGAATTCTTAACCTAAAATGTTCAGGAACAGCATAGTGAATATTTACTTATGTATGTATGCCTTTATTTATTTTACTGGGATAACATTGTTAATAAAATTATATAGGTTTCAGATATACAATTCTTTAATACATTATTGGCATATTGTTTTGTGTGTTCACCACCCCCATAGTGAACATTTAAAGCAGAGAAAGTTCTGAGCCCATAATTAGCTTCTGCTGAAAGACAACATACCACTCCACTAAGCTATTTTTACTTTTCAGATTTTCCCCTCTAATTAGAAATCCCCAAGTTCTTTATCAGCTCCATGGTTTGCATAATGGCTTTAAGAGCACTGGTACTGGTTCTAGTGAAAAATGGAATAATAAAGCCACTGGCCAATTACAGCTTTCATATTTTAAATAGGAAGTCATTGACATGGTTTTTTGTATTTTTTTTTCTGAAGCTGCAAACGGGGAGAGACAGTCAGACAGACTCCGCATGTGCCCGACCGGGATCCACCCGGCACGCCCACCAGGAGCGAAGCTCTGCCCACCAGGGGGCGATGCTCTGCCCCTCCGGGGCGTTGCTCTGTTGCGACCAGAGCCACTCTAGCGCCTGGGGCAGAGGCCAAGGAGCCATCCCCAGGGCCCGGGCCATCTTTGCTCCAATGGAGCCTTGGCTGCGGGAGGGGAAGAGAGAGAGAGAGAGAGGAAGGAGAGGGGGAGGGGTGGAGAAGCAAGTGGGTGCTTCTCCTGTGTGCCGTGGCCGGGAATCGAACCCGGGACTTGTGCACGCCAGGCCGACGCTCTACCACTGAGCCAACCGGGACATGTTTTTAATTTCACTATTTTAAGTAGTTTTCCTTGTTGTCCATCCCTCAACACTTTCACTTGATGGAATCAATCCATTAGTTTGCACCCCTTTGTAGTCTATATACTTGAAAAACTACTGACTTTCATGGCTTTACCTAAGTTTGAGGCATAAAAGCACATTTTTATAGGACTACTGAAAACCCGGGTTTTAAAGTTATTATATTTCACTAATCACTACGTGAAATTTTATGTCTGCTTTATCATAGAACTAATTTTCAGAATGAAATCCAACTCTTGAGTCTACCTCCAAACCCTGCTCTTCCCAGTCTTCCCCATCTCCGTACCTATAGACTCCGTTATAGCCAGGGGAAAACCCAGGCATGAACATTTCTATACACCTCCTTCTCCAAACCATCAGCAAATCCCAGTGATTCTCCCTTTCAAACATACCCAGTTTCCGAACACTTCTGTCTCAAACACTATAATCTTAATAAAAGTCCTATCATCTTGACTAAAATAGTGCAATAGGCTTCTAACTGGTCTCCCAGCTTCCACCATTACGCCCTTATAGTATATTCTCCACAGAGCAATCAAAACAATATTTTTAAAAGTCAGATCATGTCACATCTGTGCTCAAAACCTTCCATGGCTCCCTACATCACAGAGTAATACGCTAAGTCTTCATCATGATCTATAAGGTTCTATGCTACAGGGAGTCGAATTATGACAGGCTCGACATACGTTTCGAGTTTACAACACTCAGTCCCATAGAAACTTAAAAAATTGAGACTGAGTGTTTCGACTTACCCGTTCTTTTGTCATTTTTTCTGTTACAGTGCAATGTCCAGTACAGTATGTTTGTGTCCTTTTCCTTTCTCTGTGTCTTAGTTGTGTTTTTATGTTCTAGATTATTTTACAACTGTGTTAGGATAGGTAAGTGACTTAGGCTAGGGTGGGTTTTGATTTTCAACAAAACTTGAGTTATGTCACTGCTGTAGGAACAGAACAGTGTTGTAACCCAAGGACCCCCATATTTGTTCCTCACTACTGCTTTGATTTGCTATCACTCTCCTGCCCTCGTCACTCCAGTCTTGGTGGCTTCCTTGTTTCTCAATCACACCCAGCACAACCCCATCTCAGGGTGTTGGTGTTTGCAGTTCTCTGCGTAGGGTGGTCTTCTCCTCAGGCACTTTGCATGGGGTGATCTCTTACTCCCTTCTAGTATCTGCTCCCATATCAGAGAGGCTTTTTCTAACCAGTCTAAAACAGCAATCACCATTCATCAACCCTCCAATTTCTTCACAATTACATCTGACCTATAGTGTCTCCTGCCATTAGAATGAAAGCCCCCAAATTTTATTGTGCTCATTGATGTATCCCCAGCACTTAGCATAGTATTGTTGGTACTTAATAAGGATTTACTGAATAATCAAATTCATATTCTTTTCACTTCATCATGGAATCAATTTCATTAGTACTATCGACTTTCCAAAAACATACATGAAACATGTAATTAGGAATTAATGAAAACAAACACATTGAATATATAAGAACCAAGAAACACTATTTTGGCCCTTTAGATTCCAACTGCACAGGATTGGAAATGTGAGTAAACACAAATACACAAAGAGAAAGCATTAATAATGATAACATATTATTTTCCACATTTTATGCCAAAATTTATCTTTCCTTCTACCCAGGCAGTCAATTGGAATATACTTGGGGAAAGCATCCAGTATTATGGATAAACCAGATGTCAGTTCGAGAGGCATGGGTTTATCACAGGGTAAAGCCTCTGATAAAATTGTCAGATAGTCCAAGTTTGACTTAACACATGCAAGTACGGTATTTCTTACCAGGGTTGCACCTTTACTCAATCCTGGAGCTACTCCTTACCCCAGAGATGTGGCCCATTCTTGTTCCTCCTGGGTGACCTTAAAGAACTCAAGCTATGTACTGAAGTAATCAGTAGTGTGTGGAATTTCTTGCCCAAGAATCAACACAGCCACTCAGGAGCAGCTACAGGATTTAGGAAAATAACATACTTGTTTATGTTTTACAGAAAGTCCTTGTTAGGTGGAAAGAATTGTCCACCTTGATACATTCAATGACCAATCTTCATTCAGTACCTATTTTCTGTATGGAGATGAAAGAGACACAACTTCAGATCCTAGTGTAAGAGACAGCCGTATCAAACATCAAGAATTCCTCTTCATTTATCGGCTATGTAATCATTCCACTCTTGGGAGGTCAGGGTACAGAGGTGATGGTGGTAATCCCCAAGTGTGGGTCCCCTCTCAACATCCCTGCCTTCTCAGAGCAGGTCTGGGCGGATAGGCAGGAGGAAAAAATAAGAAAGAGGAGTTACTATGTCCTTTCATTAAAGTCAGCAAAACCTGATGTGAATTCCATCTGCACCTCTTTCCAGGAGTGACATTCAGCAATTTCTTCAGTTTCTGAGTCCATTTCATCATAAGTAAAATGTGTACAAGACCTATTTCTTATGAATAAAATATATAATGAGCTTAGTAAGACCTAAAAGACATTTGATATAGTTGTTCTCTTTAACTCTCCCTTTTTATTTATTTTTATTTATTGATTTTAGAAAGCAAGGAAGGGAGACAAAGAGACAGACAGACAGAAACATCAATCTGTTCCTGTATGTGTTCCGACCAGGTATTGAACCCACTTATTCATGAAAAAGGCTAAAACAGGCCACATACAAAGATCTGACATACCACCAACAAAAGGCTCCCAAGACTTGGCCTAAGAACAAACAACTGTGTCAAGGTAATGCTACCTTTTAAAACTGTTTTGTTTTTTTTTAATACTGCTTTAAATGCAGTAGGAGCTGCCTGTCCAGGTGGTGGCGCAGTGGATAGAGTGTCGGACTGGGATGCAGAGGACCCAGGTTCGAGACCCCGAGGTCGCCAGCTTGAGCGCAGGCTCATCTAGTGTGAGCAAAGCTCACCAGCTTGGACCCAAGGTCACTGGCTTGAGCAAGGGGTTACTTGATCTGCTGAAGGCCCATAGTCAAGGCACATATGAGAAAGCAGTCAATGAACAACTAAGGTGTCGCAACGAAAAACTGATGATTGATGCTTCTCATCTCTCTCCGTTCCTGTCTGTCTGTCCCTATCTATCCCTTTCTGACTCTCGCTCTGTCTCTGTAAAAAAAAAAAAAAAAAAAATACAGTAGGAGCTATTATCAATTGTCTACCCTTGGTCGGCAAACTGCAGCTTGCGAGCCACATGCGGCTCTTTGGCCCCCTGAGCGTGGCTCTTCCACAAAATACCACGTGCGGGCGCTACCTCGATAAGGAATGTACCTACCTACATAGTTTAAGTTTAAAAAATTTGTCTCTCAAAAGAAATTTCAGTCGCTGTACTGTTGATATTTGGCTCTGTTGACTAATGAGTTTGCCGACCACTGGATACTTTTCCACATGTGATAACCACGCCTTCCATCATACATCTTGAAGTCGTCCATCTAACACTTACTTCTTTGCTTACCCTCTTTTTCTTTTTCCTCTTGTAGGGAGGAGAATCACTACCTTGGGGTTATTTTTTAAATATTTAAAAAAATCAATTCTTGGCATCAGCTTTTAGAGTTTCTGCCTTCTTTAAAACTCTCTTCTCTCAGCTTCCCTGACACTACTCTCCTAGCTATTTCTGACCAGCCTTCACAGCTCCTCCTTAATTTCCTCAACCCCTAACAGACCTGCAGATATTCCCTAGGCCCAATCCCAGACCCTGTACCTGTTCTCTTCTCTACCCAGTCTCCTTTTTAAATAATTTCATGCACAACCTTAGACACTACATATAAACACACAGTCTAAAAAATATATATATATATTTCTGCTCCCCTCCCTCATGATTCATGTACTAAGGTGTTTTACAGGCTACTCAACAGAATTCTTCCTTTACTGCCCCAAATCTATTCTTTCTATAGTCTTTCCCATCTCAGGCAACAGTATTGCTATCTATTCAGTTGCTGGACTCTAAAACCTGAGAATCAGCTTCTCTTTCACTCCAACATCCAATTCAATCTGCCACTAAGCCTTATTATCTGCAACCCAGACCACAGTAATAGTTTGGGTCTTCCTGCTTCCATTCTTGCCCTGCCAATCCATTCCCCAGCCAGCGATGTTAAAATAGATCATGTTGCTACCTCACACAAAATCCTTCAATTACTTCTGACTACATTAATAGTAAAATCTTACACTTACAGTTCTTTGGCTATACCACTCTCTCACCTCACTACCTACACATATGTTGTTCCTTCCACCTGGAATGTTTTCCCACCCATCATCAAGTTATCCTTCCAGGTTTCAGCTTCAATCACACTTCTTGTCAAAGGCCTCCCCAACCCCAACTAAAATTACGTCCAGTTATATCCTCACTAACAGCCTATAGTTTTCTTCTCCAACACTGGGGAAAAAAGAAGTTTGGAACTATGTATGTATATGACTATTTGGTTAATGCATGTCTAAACTGAGTCAGTATCTGTTTCCCTAATCACTGCATCATTCCCCAGTGCCAGAGCCATGTGTCCAACACCTAAGAAACTCCTCTCCACAATAAATATTTTATAAACAGAGAACTCTCGAGTCCTGGCCCTAGAGTGCTGCTTTATACAGCAAGATACACCACAGATATTTATTTCCCTTCAGTTGGATTTTTAGGCAAAATACTTTTAAAAATCACAGTGCTGGGCAATGACAAGAATTCAAGTATAAGGACAAGTTCCCTAACAAGTTACTGGAGTGCTTGTTTTTTTACTTCTTTATTCTTCCATAGTTCATAGCACAAAGTCATTTCCATGGCAGATACTTAGGTATTTGGTGACCAAAGTACTACATGATAATCAATGAAGTGCTAGAACTAAATGTTAAAAAATTCTGACTATGGTTCACTGAGGGCTAGAAGCATTAGAAAGCTTTTAGGTAGAACTCAATCCAGACAGGATGAGGAGGAACTTTTGCTGATCTGACCAACCTATGCTCTCACTCCTTTCCTGCCCTCCATCAGCAGTGGTGTAGCCAAAGTTGGTTCTCAACACAAAACATTTCTTTAACCCATTTGCTAAATTCTAAACAAAATTATCTTCAATATGAGGTTCTATATTAGTTAACCTAATAAACCGTTTTTTGGCCACAAAGGACTCGAGTGGTAGAAGATCAAAAACTTCAAAGAATTCATTTACCACTCTGACCATAACATTTTATATACTACATTCATCTAATAATGTAGGAATTAAGAGGATCTAAATTGAAATCTGAGACTTTATGTACTTTCCGAAAGGCCAATATAAGATGAAAATCATAATTACACTATTATTTTCCAAGCACTGCACATGGGGCTTTATGTGCATTCTTTTTTTTCTAATCTTCAAAATAACCCTGCAAGCTGAAGAGCTGAGGCTGAAAAGCAGAGTGACGTCAAGTACTACTATCCAGCTTACAATACAGGCGTTCTTTTCTACACACTGTAAACTGAGCCCAAAGTGTAAAAACAAACAAAAATACCCTGAGGTTTTGGGGATCTTCAAATGCTTTGTTACTGAGAGAATTTAATTTAAAATAACAAAAACTTCCCTAGGAAGCATACAAGTTCAAGGAATATAACATCCTTTAATTTAAAAAGCCTTCCTAAAATTTATGGGTAAATATAGTGCTTTACTGCTAAATTACTCAGCTTTGATGAAATGAATCTGAAATATACCTGTATAATATTTTCAATAAGTTCTCTTTAAAAAAGGAAAATTACCAGCTACATATCTAATTTACAAAATTTCTGAGTTTTGAAAGGAAAAAAGATTTGAGAAACTACAACAGTATGAATAAGTGTTATAAAACCTTTTTCTTATAACAATATACAATAGAGTAACAGGAGTAGTATTATCCAAAGCTGAATGATTATCAGGCTTCTAATCAATAAGCTATAAGGGTTGAGACTTCTGTAATTATTTCAAACTATATTAATGCTACATTATCAAACACTTTCATATAGGTAGTCTTATATGAAAATGTATGAGAACAAATAATCATATCAAAAAGAAACTGCAGTCCTGGCTGGATAGCTTAGTTGGTTAGAGCATCATCCTGCAGCACAGAGGTTGCTGGTTCGATTCCTGGTCAGGGCACATACAGGAACAGATGAATGTTTCTGTCTCTCTCTCTTCCTTCCTCTCTCACTAAAGTCAATAAATAAAATTTAAAAAAAAGAAATTGCATACTTATGTATTTCAACATTTCCATATTATGAAAAGTTGTGATCTTTTCAATCTGTGTGGTACCAACTCTTTGCATTCATCAAAATTCCATCAATGTAGTCATTACACATTGTACAAGCAAACTTCAAGTGATCCCAACTTTAAAAAAGTTAAATATTAACCGAATCTCAAAAGCATCAATGTTATCTTGAAATAACAATTATGTACCCTAAAGAAATAAAAGTTATATGTGGCCATAAAATAGAATTACAGAAACAGACTTCCTCCATAGAAAAAAACCTCTCAATCTCTCTCAATTCTGTGCCCCCTCCCCCGCCTTTTTTTTATTAGTTTTTTCCCCCCCAAAAGGTTGGCATTCAAAAACAGACTTATGCCATTATCAGAAACAGTACGTCCCAAGATTTATGATCTTTGCATATTCAAGATTGCAGGAATTGAGCTTTAATAATTCATGGACCACAAACACACCCTGTTAAGATTTTTTCCCTTAAACACTAAAGTCCCCACTCTCGGGACCCCTAATGGGTGTACATAAGCCTTAAAATACAGCCTTTAAAAAGGACACAAGTGGTAGGTGTGCTCTCCACTCTCTGCTGAGAGGCGTCCTCACCTAGAGCTCTTGCACATTCCCTTCCCGGGGTCCACAGACATAACTGTCATTCAGAGATGGTAATTGTTAAGCGCGGGTGAGAAACAAGGCGCACACGAGATATATAACTGGATGGGGAAGGTTGTTAAATGCAGCCTCTCCTGTATCACGTAACCAGCCTAACCCGCTGCAAACTTTTAAGAGATTAAGTTACATTCCTCTGCAATTCCACCCTTGACAGCTGAATCCAGAGATGCCAGCGCGTCGTGCGTGTCCATTCCCGCCACCTCACTGGTGGAGAGCCGGGGCCACATCCCGCGGTCAGCGCAGACCAGTGTGGGGCAGGAGGGAGGGCTGGCGAGAGGGCTGCAGGGAGAGGGCCGGGAGAGCTCACCTTTTCCAGCTCATCGTGAAGCTCCGCTAGGCTGGGCCGGAGCAACTTCTCGCCCAGCTGCGCTACCGTGTGCCGGTAGTGGTCGATCCTGGGCACGGCGTCCATGGTGTTGTGGCCGAAGGTGCGCAGGTAGTAGGTGTTGGTGTGAGTGTCATAGTAGTAGTGCTGGTGGTGCCCACTGCCGCCGCCCGAGTGCAGGCTGCTGCCCTCGCTCAGCACTGTGTCCCCGCCGTTCTGGAAGCTCACGTTGGGCCCGTCGCCTCCGATCCCCGCCGCATCCGACAGGCTCTCCTCCGCCGACGAAGAGGCAGCCGGGTCCACGAAGTTCACACGGAAGCGGCCCTTGGCTTCCTCGCTGCCTTTCGCCGGCCCGCTTTCGCTGCTGGCTTTCCCGTCCACGGAGGTTCCCTTGCTCGCGGACCCGACACCAGCCGCCGCCGCCGCCGCGGCAGCCCGCCCCGCGTTCTCGGAAACCAGGTCCACCTGGAAGCGGCTCTGGCTCGGGGTGGGCCCCAGGGGTCTGCCCACCCCGTCCCCAGCCGCCGCGGTGCCCTCGCCGCGGACCCCGTCGCCGCCGCGGCTAGCGGCCGCAGCATCCTCCCGCGCCGAGTGCACGGCGCCGCCGGGCCGGTCCACCCTAGGGGCGGCTGCGCCCGCCGGAGGCGTCTCTCCGACCCCGGCCAGCCTCGGGGCGCCGGAGGAGGGCGCCGTAGGCCCCGGCTCCATCGCCGCCCGACCCTCGGCGGACACGGAGAGCCTGGCGGACGTCGCGGGCTGCGAGCCCTCCGCGCCCCTGGCCGGCGGTGTCCGCGGCCGCAACGCCGGATGAGCAGCCGCTCCCCCTCCGCCCGTTCTCCGCCGCTAGCCCGTGCCGGCACGAGGCCGCCGGCAGCCGAGTCCGCTCGCGAGTGCAGCAGGCGCGGGGCGGGTTCCGCTGTTTAAAGCCTCGGCGGAGCCGCGGCGGTGGCGGCTCCGCTGCAGCACGCGGGGGGCGGGGCCCGAGGCTCCTCCACCCCTCGGCCCGCCCACCCGCGGTCCCGCAGTGACGCCCGGCGGACGGTCCCCGGGTTCCCCGGCCCCCTGGGGTCCTGAGCGACCCCACACCAGAGCGAGCCGCGCAAGGGAGGGGTCCGGCCGGTCACCTCCTGCCGGGCTGCGGGCAGCGCGATCAGGAGTGGCCGCGCGCTGCCTGACCGCGGTCGCCGGGAAGATCGCCCCGCCGCCACCTCCTCTTCCGTCGCCCTCCTCTCACCCGCCACCTCCACCTCCCTCCCCCGCCCGCTCTGCGGTGCTGAGGAGCGGGTCCCCCGGCCGCCGCCTCCTCTCCCCGCCCTGGGGCTGCGCGTCTGCGGGCCGGCAGCCGGGGCCACGGCAGACCAGGCTGAGGACGGCTCCGGCACGGCTGGCGAAGGGGCGCGCGGGCCCTGCTTCGGCGCGAGCGGATCACTGATGCTCCCGCGCAGCTGCCACAGCAGCGGCTGCTCTCCCGGCTCTCGCCTGCCGGCTTTTTTTTTTTTTTTTTTTTTTTGAAGTTCTGAACTCTCAGTACTCGGGCAGAGCCGGCGAGATCTCGCGAGATGCTGCAGGACTACAGGGCCGCTTCCCCTCAGGCGCGTGGTACCCGCGGCGGTGCTGGAGTCGCCGGCTGCTCCCGGCTCATAGGGGTGATGCCGGGGTCTTTCCTGTCCCGCCGGCAGGTGCTTCCGGAGTTGCGGTGTGGTGCGCCCCTTAGCGAGGCCTGCTTGGAGCTCCTGCCCGCCGGGGCTCCCGCACTCACTTCAGGCCTGAGCCTAGGAGCAGGCAGGATTTCCTCTGTGCCGCATCTGAGGCTGTGAAGTCGCCCGCCTGGCAGCGTTAAATTTGCATAACCAGAGAGTAGTAATTCTAGTCGTGATTCAATGGGTGCGTCCACGGTTCGGATGACCCCTTTATTTTAAAAGCTGTGATGGTTTGAAGGTGAGAAGGGGGTTTAGTTGTGATACCTTATTGTTTCATGACGATTTTTAAATCGAGGCATTTCCAAAAGTGATAGAAAGCTCAGAAATTAATATGAGAGTGGTAACATCGGGAAGTTTCAGCATGGTTGTGAAGAATTCCTGTTTCAATCAAAACGGAATGGTACTCCTCTGCAGGTGTATTTTCTCCGATGTAAAATATGGGGGAAAATAATTATTTTCCAACTTCCTTAGAATCTATTTTTAATCTAAATTGTAACCACAGCCCTACATGAAAACAGATAACAATGAATGAATTCTTGGATAACTTTTTACTTATGCCTTTATATTTAGATATCTTTATATTTCATTTATGGGGATAAACACCGTTTTTATTAAACCCTAAAAGTATTATCAGCTGTAGAATTTGCAGAACTGTTTGGAAATACAGTATTCTTATGAAAGAAAGCTGCAGGTAGTTGTCAAAATACTGTCATAACCAAGATCTTATTTGACCTGCACAACTTTTCATCTCAGTTTATTGTCTGTATTGTAAAGATGGAGAGAGGAAGGAACCTCTCTTGATTCCTGACGCCACAGTTTTTAAATCCCCTCTTGAGCATTAGTAATATTAGCAGAAAACCAGAAGAGGCCAGAAAAGTCAGGTAGTCTTTTGAGCAGTGCTGTCCTAGTAGTGGTTTGCTGCCTTGGTAACTGATCTGTGTGGTACCTCTTAGGTCCAAAGCTAATTAGATGGCTATTGGAATTCAGCATTCATTGAACTGCACAGATCGGA
This sequence comes from Saccopteryx leptura, assembly GCF_036850995.1. Classification (NCBI taxonomy): domain Eukaryota; kingdom Metazoa; phylum Chordata; class Mammalia; order Chiroptera; family Emballonuridae; genus Saccopteryx; species Saccopteryx leptura. The sequence continues at coordinate 185,871,534 of NC_089506.1, read as the reverse complement.
AGCACCTACTATAAGGTGCTCTGTGTTCTGGGAAAATAACAGCAAAACAGACAATCTCTTCTCTTATGGAGCCCATAGTCTAGGAAGAGAGGGGAGCAATGAGTGATAAAGTAGATATACTGCTCACAAAAATTAGGGGATATTTCAAAATGATTATGAAGCAATAAAATATCCCCTAATTTTTGTGAGCAGTGTAGCATGCTGTAGGCGTATAGAAATACACAGAACTATAAGCATGCTTGCACTGCTAAGGAAAGGGTAAGAGGTTATGCATGTGAGATGGAGGTGGTAAAATTTTCCATGGGATGGCCCCACCAAGAAGGTGACATTTGAGTGAGGAAATGGGAGATGCAAATATCTGGGTAAAGAGTATTGTAAGCAGAGGAAAACCAAAGCCCAAAGGTGAGAGTATGTCTGACATGTTCATGGAATTTCATGTGGGCCAGTATGGCGGGGGCTGCTTAACAGACGGAGAGAATCAAAAGCAATTAGGTCAGAGAATTCATGGACTGGGGGTATGACAACTCCGGAATTGTGTAGGACCTCTTAGGAAGGACTTTGACTTTTAGTCTGGGAGAGTATGTTAGTCAACTTGGGCTGCCCTAACAAAATAACATGCACTGGGTGACTCAAAAATAAATTTATTTTCTTACAGTTTTAGAGGCTAGAAAGTGAGATCAGGGTGCCTGCATGGCCAGGTTTTGGTGAGGGGTTGCCAAATGCCACCTCATTGTGTGGTCCCATGTTAGAAAGAATTCTGGTATTTCTTCTTAAAAGGACACCTTTTTTACTGATCACAGCTGCACCCTTATGATCTTACCTCCTTAAAGACACTATCTCCAATATGGTCACATAAGTTAGTGCAGTGGTCGGCAAACTCATTAGTCAACAGAGCCAAATATCAACAGTACAATGATTGAAATTTCTTTTGAGAGCCAAATATTTTAAACTTAAACTATATAGGTAGGTACATTCCTTATCAAGGTAGTGCCCGCACGTGGTATTTTGTGGAAGAGCCACACTCAAGGGGCCAAAGGGCTGCATGTGGCTCGCAAGCTGCTTTTTGCTGACCACTGGGTTAGGGCTTCAACATAGGGGTTGGGGTGGGAGGGACACCATTTCGTCTCTAGCAGATGGCAAGTTATTGGAGGGTCTGAGTAGAGAAATGACATGATTTGATGTATATTTAAATGGTCAATCTAGCTGCCGTCTTGTAAATATACAAGGGGGTAAATGGTGAAGATGGGAAAATAAGCAAAGAGATGAGTTATGAAGTAATACAGAAATTCAGGAAGTGATGTGGCTTTGGCCATGATGAGTAGCAGTGGAAATGTTTAAAAAGTGGCTGAATTCTGAGGACGCAATAGAATTTGCTGATGGATATGGAGTATGAATGAAAATCCAAGGGGTAGGGCCTGAGCAACTGGAAAAATTGTATTGCCATTTTCTTGGATAGGAGATGATGATGGAGAAACCTTTTATGGGAGGAATATCAGGTGTTCAGTCTGATATGTCTGTTGGAGAAAAAAAATAAATGTATAATAATAATAAATAACAGTCACTCATAAAAATGTGTAACTGCAAACTGAGAAGTTCTAGGACAGAGAGAAACATGGTACAATAAGAATGTGAAGTTCCTGTCTGTCTGTCCCTGTCTATCCCTCTCTCTCTCTGAAAAAAAAAAAAAAGAATGTGAAGTAGAGGGACCAGACTTAAGGAGGAAGTGATTTTTTAGCTAAAGTAGGAAGGTTGATTAGAGTTAAATTATATATATCTTGCAGGGATGTTTCAAAAAAAAAGGAAACATTGTGGGCAAAAGCCCTTTTGGAGTGAGCATGACCTGTTTAAGGAGCTTGAAAACAGTTTGGTTAAAGCATAATGATTAAGAGACAAGAGTGGTAAGAGATGAATGAGTCTGTCTATTCTAAAAACCCTATAAAACTACTAATGGGTTTCCAGGGAGGTGAGCACATGATGAGATTTACATTTATTAAAAGTCCCTTGTTATTTTGTGAGGAGAAGATTGGAGAGGAGCAAGAATAGGCATGGAAAGACAGGATACAGTTTCAGTAATCTAGGCATGAGATGATAGAAATAATAGTAGCTAATATTTATGGAGAACTTAATGTCCTGGATACTGTGCTAAACTCTACATTCATAATAATCTTATTTTATTCTTAGGACACTGTGAAGAAAATCATATTATTTCCTCCATTTTACAGATGAAAAATTAGGTTAAGAAAAAAAGGTTGATCCTGACCAGGCAGTGGTGCAGTGAATAGAGTTGGACTGGGATGCGGAGGACCCAGGTTCAAAACCCTGAAATTGCCGGCTTGAGCGTGGGATCACCAGCTTGAGTGTGGAGTTGCTGGCTTGAGCGTGGGATCATAGACATGACCCCATGGTTGCTGGCTTGAGCCCAAAGGTTGCTGGCTTGATCCTAAGGTCGCTGGCTTGAGCAAGGGGTCACTTGCTCTGCTATAGCTCCCCCCGCATCAAGACACATATGAGAAAGCAATCAATCAACAACTAAGGTGCCACAATGTAGAACTGATGCTTCTTATCTCTCTCCCTACCTGTCTGTCCCTCTCTCTGTCTCTCTCTTTTTCTGTCTCTGTTACACACACACATACACACACACACACACACACACACACACACACACAAAAGGAAAGAAAGAAAAAAAAAGGTTGAGCCCTGGCTGGTTAGCTCAGTTGGTTAGACTTGAGCATTGTCTGGATACACCAAGGTTGTGAGTTCGATCCCTAATCAGGACATACACCAGAATTAACCAATGGATGCATAAATAAGTGGAAAAACAAATCAGTCTCTCTCTCTCAAATCAATAAAAATTAAAATTAATAAAAGAAAAAAAAAGATTGAGGACACTCTTCTCCCAGGAGCACGCCCTTGCGTTTCTCCCACACAGTTGTGCATCTCCTAACTCTAACAGTCCCCATTAGAGTTGCAACCAGGGGAGCAATGGGCAGTGGCAGCTTGTCTCAGCCTTACCCTCTAAACCAGGGGCCCCCAAACTTTTTACACAGGGGGCCAGTTCACTGTCCCTCAGACAGTTGGAGGGCCGGACTATAAAAAAAACTATGAACAAATCCCTATGCACACTGCACATATCTTATTTTAAAGTAAAAAAAAAAAACAGGGACAAATCCAGTATTTAAAATAAAGAACAAGTAAATTTAAATCAACAAACTGACCAGTATTTCAATGAGAACTATGCTCCTCTCACTGACCACCAATGAAAGAGGTGCCCCTTCCGGAAGTGCTGCGAGGGCCGGATAAATGGCCTCAGGGGGCCACATGCGGCCCGCGGGCTGTAGTTTGGGGACCCCTGCTCTAAACCTGTCTCCAAGGCCCCCTTTTCTCTGTCTAGTGAGCCAAAACAATCCTACCTAGGCTCTCTCCTGTTGCCTCTCTCCTAAGTCCTTCTTTGTTTCACTGTCCCTAGATTCTATAAATGTACTCTCAAACCAGAGGGAGGGAAGGAGGGAGGGAGGAAAGGAAAGGGAAGGAAAGGGAGGGAACTGAAGGGAAGGAAGGAAGGAAGGAAGGAAGGAAGGGAGGGAGGGAGGGGAGGGGAGGGGAGGGGAGGGGAAAGAAAAAAAGGAAAAGAAAGAAGAAGGAAGGAAAGATTAAGAGTAACTTGTCCAAGGTTACACAGCTAAAACCAAGATTTGAATTCAAGGTATTGCTCCACTATTCAGGCTGTAAGAGTTTGGGTTATAGAGGCTGCCGGGAAGATGAGGAAGGAGAACAATTTGATAGATAACTCAAGAACTTGGAGATAGATTAAACAGATTGGAGGAATGAGGAAGAATAAGGGATAAATGAGTTTTCTAACTTATTTACCTGGGGTTAGATGGTGGTGACATTAGTGAGAATAAGAACATTCTAAAACTAGGTTTGGAGAGAAATATGAGCAATTTGTTCTTGAGCATATTGGGCTTGACATATCTTTGAGACGTCCAAGTGGAAAGGGAAGGAAGTATTTGGCTATATATGTTTTGGCCTCAAAGGAGAAGTTTGTTTAAGAGAGTACAGATGTGTGGTCTTCTGCAAATAGATGATAATTGACATCATGAACATGTCAACATAAGAAAATTCCAAACCTGTAGAGAATTTTTTAAAGAGTTTATTTCAGTCAAATTGGCAGCATATACCGAGGAGCAAGATCTCAAATGCTTCACAGAATTAGTTTTGCAGCTTATCTATGCATTGGAAATTAAGGAGGGAGTGTAAGGAACATTACATGGAGGTGGGAGAAAGCAAGGCAGGGATTGGATTACAAGACAGTTGACAAGCTTGTGTGCTCTCTAGCCCTGGCTTGGTAGCTCAGTTAGTTAGGAGCGTTATCCCCACATGCTGAAGTTCAATCCCCGGTGAGGACACATACAAGAATCAACCAATGAATGTGTAAATAAGTGGGACAACAAGTCAATGTTTTTCTCTTCCTCTCTTCCTTCTGCTCTAAAAATCAAGATCATGTGCTTTCATGACGGTGGTATATTTCAAAGGTGTGTTAATCTAGATGCATAGAAATAATGGACAGGGAGGGCCTGCTTAAAGCGAAGATAAACCTTTTGCTAAAAAGATGTACGCCATGACCTGCCCACTTAGGAATTTATGATCAGATCACCCTGTGAGGTTACTTTTCATAGAACTCGTTTTTTCATCCTCTGACATGAATAGGGTCACTCTGAGCAGCACTACAATAGAACTCTGCGATGATGGAAACATTCGGTTTCGGTCCTGCCCTGTATGATGGCCACAATACTGAGCACTTGACACGCCTAGTTCAACCAAGAAAATGAATTTTTAATTTAAATATTTAAAGTTTATTAAATAGCCCCATAGGCTAGTGGCTTCCATATTGAGCAGCATAGATACAGAGTTCACAAGAAGGCTTTGGCCTGACCAGGTGGTGGCGCAGTGGATACAGCGTCAGACTGGGATGCGGAGGACCCAGGTTCGAGACCCCGAGGTTGCCAGTTTGAGCGTGGGCTCATCTGACTTGAGCAAAAAGCTCATCAGCTTGGACCCAAGGTCACTGGCTTGAGCAAGGGGTTACTCGGTCTGCTGAAGGCCCACGGTCAAGGCACATATGACAAAGCAATCAATGAACAACTAAGGTGTCGCAACAAAAAACTAATGATTGATGCTTCTCATCTCTCTCCATTCCTGTCTATCTGTCCCTATCTATCCCTCTCTCTGACTCTCTCTCTGTCCCTGTAAAAACAAAACAAAAACAAAAGAAGGCTTTGGGGCCCAGGTTTAGTTGGTTAGCTCATGTGGTTAGAGCTTTGTCCCAGTACACCAAAGTTGTGGGTTCGATCCCCAGTCAGGGCACATACAAGAATCATACAATTATATTTTGGGGGAAAAAAAAAGTTACCGAGAAGCTTGTTTGTGCTGTGTCATAATTTTGTTTTCTTACCTAAGTCCTAATTATATTGTTCTTTAGTTAAAAATATCATAAGCATTTTAAAGTCAGTCACAGAATTAAATAATCAAAATCTAACTGTTCTTTTTCTATAATATTCAAGTTCATATTTCTGAATTATGTCTTTCAAAAAAGGCAGTCTAGGGTTTATTAAATTTAAGTCTGATCCAAGCAGTAAGTTCATGACAGATGCACTTAAAATAAATGTATTGTCTGTCTGTTCTCATTTCTCACTTCTGCCTATGCAAGTGTGTCGTAAGGCTAGTCAAGGAAAACTCCTCCACTCACAGTTGGTATTGGAAAAGTTATCTTCCATCCCCGCTGATTTAATGTCATACTTCTAACTCTACAGGCTATGAACATATGTAAACTGCAAAATTGTTATCAAATATTAACATATGAAGTAAATATTTTTACAAAATATTTTAGTAGTTATTGTCATGATCTCTATACCAGATGCCTGGATTTGAATCTTGACTTCACTAGTTACTGGTCATGTGAACTTGGGCTAATGTGACCTCTGTGCCTCTGTTTTCTTATCTGGAAAATAGTGATAATAATGGTACTACCTCATTGAGTTACGAGGATTACGTGAATTATCATCTATAAAGTGCGTAGAGCAGTGTCTGATGTATGGTAAGCCCTAATGTGTATAAACATTAAATAAGTGTTAAAAGCAATATTTTACTCAAAAGAAAAAGAAAAGAAATAGTGCTAAAGCAAACCTTTAAGCTTGTATCTGTTTTGTGATCTGTTTAGTTTTTAAAGTTTGCATTTTGTTTTGTTTTTGAGAGGCATTTAAGTGAATTTTTGAATACCAGACAAGTTTTTTATTTTTCTGTTACAGATTGTGAATTTTATTTTTTTAATTTTGAGAATATGTCCATTAAAGCTGGGGACAGTGAAACAAGGCTTAGGATAGAAGAAGCGACTGGAGAGGGACCTGGCGGGGATGCTTTGGTTCTCTAGAAATGTTGTGGGAAATTGAGCCATACGGGCCTGTGTGGATTCACACAGAAGGAAAGTCACCGTGACAGAAGTGATTTAAGGCAGAGCTGCTTTTAGCTCACTGAAAAGTCAGAGAAAAGGGGGCCTTGCAGATGCGTTCAGGGGGTTAGCCCAGGAGGAGCTGCTGCTGCCCATTGCTCCCTACTTGCAAGTCTCAAGGGGACCCTTAGGGTTTAGGAGATACATGCCTGAGAGGGGAGAAAGGAATGGCTGTGCTGGATGGAGATGTGGGGGTTGGGAAGAGCACACCCAGGTTTTGGATTTTTTTTTTTTTTTTTTTTTTTACAGAGACAGAGAATCAGAAAGGGATAGACAGGGACAGACAAACAGGAACGGAGAGAGATGAGAAGCATCAATCATCAGTTTTTCATTGCAACACCTTAGTTCATTGATTGTTTTCTCATATGTGCCTTGACCATGGGCCTTCAGCAGACCAAGTTAACCCCTTGCCCAAGCCAGCAGCCTTGGGTCCAAGCTGGTGAGCTTTTTCTTTTTTTTTGCTCAAGCCAGATGAGCCCGCGCTCAAGCTGGCGACCTCAGGGTCTTGAACCTGGGTCCTCGGCATCCCAGTCCAACACACTATCCACTGCGCCACCACCTGGTCAGGCAGGTTTTGGATTTTTAAGCCAATTGTTAACATCATTTTGCTGCCACTTGTTTGGGAAATGAAACAACAGTTTACACTGAGGATTTCTATCTTATTCACCTTAAATCCATTATTCCTGCTACTAGACTCTTTAAAACTAATGGTTTGTTACGAAAACCATTATGCACTAAATGTATGTTACATACTAACATATGCTATAGGAATATTTTGTCTGCATTCACTGTACTGCACTTTACTTTCCAAAAATTAGAAGCTTAAAACACATACACCAGCACTTACAAAAAACACATATACCTTATTTAATTGCCCCCTTTATGAGTCAAATATTTTAGTGTCCCATAACTAAATTATATACCTATATTTTCCTCATTATTAATGAAAAATACCCAAGTTTTATCCTCTAAAAAATTCCTTAATGATAAATTTATGTTTTCACTTTCAAAAAAGCTATACATATAATTGAGATATGTTTTCATAATTATTTAAGATGCCTAAAATGTTAAAAAGCCATAAATGTGGTAGGGATCCTAAAGTATTATGTAGTAAGTCTCTACTTTAAAGGAAAAAGTGCCTGACCTGTGGTGGCGCAGTGGATAAAGCGTCGACCTGGAAATGCTGAGGTCGCTGGTTCCAAACCCTGGGCTTGCCTGGTCAAGGCACATATGGGAGTTGATGCTTCTAGCTCCTCCCCTGTCTCTCCTCTCTCTCTGTCTCTCTCTCTCCTCCTCTCTAAAATGAATAAATAAAGAAAGAAAGAAATACTGATCAGTTTGTTGATTTAAATTTACTTGTTCTTTAAAAAAAAAAAAAAAAAAAAAAAAAAAAAGGACAAAGTAATTCTACCTTTGACACTTAAAGAAAACCAAAACATTTTTTTCTTTAGTAACATATTCTAATTGTTATAAGCCCTTACAGCCATAGTATTAGACATGTAATAGACTCAAAGAACAGTTCTTTTTGTCTAATGGTTAAACAAAATTATTCTCCTAACAATTTAAATTTTTTGCTTCTTTTTCTGTTCTTCAGAGGTTATGGTAACCCATAAACTGTAAGGTTATTTTTAGTTTTATATCTTAAATGGTTTCCTCTTGCATGTTATTATAGAACCCAGTTTCTAAGTACGTAATTATTTTTATTACTTTCCTCTGGACTCTTTCCAAGTAATTTATTCTTCCTCTAAATGTGGGCCAAAACTATTAGGTTCAATATTCCATTAAAAAAAACAACAACTGATGATTATAAAGGTAAAGGGAGATTTATTTTTACATAATTGTTTTTACTTAAAACCAGGCCACCACATCTTAAACTATGGTTCTGGGTATCAACTCATCTCATTACTCAAAAAAAAGTTTATTTTTTAAAAATAAAATTTAAACTAAAAGTCCACCTCTAATTTAATCAATTTCTAAAGTCATAAAATTTTATAATATAATAAAAAAATTATATATTTTTTTCACTGGGTAGCTTAGGTGGTTAGAGTATCATCCCACTTGTCAAGGTTGCATGTTTGATCCCTGATCAGGGTACATACAAGATTCAACCAGTGAATGCAAGTAAGTGGAACAACAAATTGATGTTTTTCTTTCTCCATCTTTCCCCCTCCTTTCTAAAATCAAATAAATTAAAAAAAATTTTAAATAGAGAAAAGTTATAGGAAAAATCAAAAGGAAATAGCACTTATAATGCCATCACGCTGAAATAACATTTACTTTTTGGTTTATGATAATACAGAATGATTTATTGTATGTCTTGTTTTATAATTTTTAAAATTTACTAATAACACAAACATCTTTCTGTATATATCTTGAAACTGCATGATTCCTAATGGCTTTATAATATTGCATGATTTGGATTTATCATAATTTACTAAAGCTATTATCTATTTTTTTTTAAAGTTTTTATTTAATTTACTGGAGTGACATTGGTTAATAAAATTATATAGGTTTTAGGAGTACAATTCTATAATGCATCATCTGTATATTGTTTTGCATGTTCACCATCCCAAGTCAAGTCTCCTTATCACCATTTATACCCCCTTTACCCTCTTATAGCTCCCCCGCCCCCTTTCCCTCTGGTAATCACTATACTGTTGTCTGTGTCAGAGGTTTTTCTTTTTTAATCCCTTCACCTTTATCATCCAGCAGCCCCCATCACCTCTTTTTTTTTTGTATTTTTCTGAAGTGAGAAACGAGGAGGCAGAGAGACAGACTCCCACATGTGCCCGACCAGGATCCACCTGGCAAGCCCACTAGGGGGCGATGCTCTGCCCATCTGGAGTGTTGCTCTGTTGCAACCAGAGCCATTCTGGCACCTGAGGTGGAGACTATGGAGCCATCCTCAGCACCCGGGGCCAACTCTGCTCCAATGGAGCCTTGGCTGCGGGAGGGGAAGAGAGAGACAGAGAGGAAGGAGAGGGGGAGGGGTGGAGAAGCAGATGGGCGCTTCTCCTGTGTTCCCTGGCTGGGAATCAAACCAGGGACTTCCACATGCCAGACCAAAGTTCTACTACTGAGCCAACCAGCCAGGGCTCATCACCTCTTTTTGAATGTTTAGTTTATTTTCTTCATGTATAATTATAGCAAACAATGCTGCATTGAATATCTTTGTGCTAAATCTTTCTTCATTTCAATTATTTCCTTAGGATATATTTCTAGAAGTGAAATCACAGGGTATGTATATTTTTAAAACTTTTGCATCCTGGACTGTTGGCTCAATGGATAGAGTGTTGGCCGGGTGTATGGACACCCTGGGTTTGATTTCCAGTTAATGTGCACAAGGCAAGTGACCATCTGCTTCTCTCACCCTGTCTATCCCCCTTCTCTCCCTCTTCCCCTCTTGCAGCCAGTGGCTTGATTGGTTCTAGCATTGGTCTCTGGTGCTGAAAATAACTCAGTTGATTGGAGTATAAGCCCCAGATAGGTGGGAGTTTCCAGGTGGATCCTGTTGGGGTACATGTGGGAGTCTCACTATCTCCCCTCCTCTCACTTAGAAAAATAAATAAATAAAAACTTTGGCATACACTGCAACATTTTCAGAAAGATTATGTCCGTTTATTCCTCTATCAGCATTGTATTTGAGCGTGTATCTTATGCTATCCTTACAAATTCTGAGAAAGATCCTTCTTTATCTTTGTCAGTCAGATTAGCAAAAGATACTTAATTTTCATATCATTGACTATTAGTGAGGGCTATCTTTTTAAAGTTTATTAATTATTTATATATTGTTATTTTTGTTTTGTTTTGTTTTTTCAGAGAAAACATCTCCAGGTCATTTTGACATTTGATTATGTTGCATACCCATCACCCAAAGTCAAATTGTCTTCCATCACCTTCTATCTGGTTTTCTTTGTGCCCCTCCCCTCCCCACCTAGCCCCTCCCCGTAACCACCACTTTCTTGTCCATGTCTCTGAGTCTCATTTTAATGCCCCACCTATGTATGGAGTCATATAGTTCTTAGTTTTTTCTGATTTACTTATTTCACTCAGTATAATGTTATCAGGGTCCATCCATGTTGTTGTAAATGTAAGAGGAGGAAAGATAGAGAGACAGACTCCTGCATGCATCCCAACCAGGATCCACCTGGCAACCCCCATCTGGTGCTAATGCTTGAATCAACCGAGCTATCCTCAGCACCTGAAGCTGACTGACACTTGGACCAACCATGCTATCCTCATGCTCAGGCCAGCCACTGGGGGAAGAGAGAGGGAAGGGAGAGTGGGAGGAGAAGAGAAGCAGATGGTGGCTTCTCATGTGTGCTCTGACCAGGGATCCAACCTGGGACTTCTGCATGCTGGGCCATCACTATCCACTGAGCCAACCAGCCTGGGCTCTGAGTTCCGTGTTGATAGCCACAGTAGACATTTGCTATATCCTGGAAGTCTGGTTTCCAATCTACCTTGTTTTGGTAATAGCATACAACTGGGGTTTGTTTGTTTGTTTGATTTTTGGTGGGGTTTGAGAATAACCTCTTGTGCAGTTATGGAAGGGCATAGTATTAGAGGATCTTATCTGCCCATCCAAACCGTGAGCACATGACCAATGTGCCAGTCTGGCTCTCTTAAGAGTTTTAAATTTTGAGTAGTGTGATGCAAAGTCAGAAAATAAGTTCAGTTTCTGGAACTATTAGCTATTCATACCTCACCACCTCCCTCTCTGGAGAATTCCCTTGCCTAGTGCAGCCCAAAGGAACTGGCTAAAGGGACAATACAAAGGCCTTTGCCTCTATTTGGGACTACTCCAAAGAGCACCCTGTAGTATAGCTGAGGCTTCAGCTGCATCCTCACTGGGGTCTGGTTGTCCCTCTGCCCAAGCCTGCCTTGCCTTCCTCATCTCCTTGTAGGTCTATCTCCTGAGAGCACTCCCAGCCGTCCTCTTCACTCTGTTCCTAAGCAACTGTTCATTTATCCCAGTGGCGGCACTCAGAACCTGTGTGGTAAGGGGTTCCTGCTCCCAGCACCCTCTGCAGCTACTTCTCTTGTCCTTCCTGCACCCAGTTCTTTCTTTTCCCTTTCCCATGTTCTCTTAGTCATTCCCTCTAGTTAATCAGATTGTTCCTATGGCTTACAACCAAGAATCAGTATGAATACAATGTTCTTTGCAGTTTTCCTGATGTCTTTTATTAACCATTTTTGAACTTATGTATCACGGATTTAAACCTTAAACTAAGTTGGTTTTCTTCAGTTTGTCAGTTCCATTGTCATATTTTTATCATAGTGTTGGCATTCAGTCATTTAAAATGTATTGCTGTCAAGTATCTCAGTATTTTTGTTTGCGAGATTTACTTAGGGGACATTGCCATTGTAAAGTCATGTACATGAAACTAATAGTATAAGGTTTTATTTTTAATCTTCTAATTATTATAACATTTATTTTTGCTTTGGTATGAGGCAATGATTTAATAATTTTTTTCAAATGATTTAACTGTGTATTTAGGCTTTTATGTTAAAATCTAACTGTATCCTCAAATTTCAATGCTTAAATAAGATAAGCATCTTTTACGCAGACAACAATCCAGGAATAATGTGACTCAGGCTGGCCAGGCAGCCCTGCCATTCTCATCTAGAGCCTCTCCTTTCTGGGTCAAAGGCAGCAGCTTCATTTCTTGGTATGTTCCAGTCAGTGGGAAGGAGGAACTAGAGAGTGGAAAAAGAGCAACTCAACATCGTACATGCACACACACTTGCATATCATTGGGAATTTGGCTATGTGTGACAGGTTGGGAAATATAATCTTTTACTGGGCAGTCCTGCGGACAGCCAAAACTTATGCAGTTCTGGAATTCCCTAGGATGATGGAGCCTGCCAGTGGGTAGAAATCTGAATTTTAATGGGTTATAAAACATTCTATTACTAGCATTAAAATGGTAATTATGTTGAACATGGAATTGAAAATGAACCTACAAATATTAAGTGAAAATTAACACGTAAAGGGTTTTTCCCTTACAAAGTGGTGTGCGCGTGTGTGCAGCATAGCAATTCAAAGCTTTTCTTTCTCCTCTCTGCTGTCGCCACCACCGTACATTTGGACATGGAACATGAGTTGAGAAGAGGTGTTTCTTTGATTTTAAGCCTCTTGACATGCTTCATGTATTTTGTTCAGCTCTTGGATTTTTTCTGTGCAGGGTATGTGAATATGAGCAATGATGAAAGGAAGGATGAATTAATATGTTTGTTTAAGAGGATTTGCAATTTATAAAGTAAATTAATTAGGAAATATAATACAGTATTCTTGAAAAAGAATGAGCTATATTGGACTAAGGAATGAATATTAAATATCTAACAATGAAGAAGGACTTGAAGTTCTATCTTCTCATCTAAATATAGAGTCTACTGTCAGTACTGGTACTGATTTTTATTTTGATGGGTTGGACATAGTCCATATTCACTTTCTCTGTGCATTCTTTGGGGGTTACAAATGCCCAATCTTAGAATTCATCCTGCAAGCCTACGGATGACTCCTTGGAAACTCTCATAAGATATTCTTTGAATCAAAGAATATTAGTGCTTGACCGGGTGGCAGCACAGTGGATAGAGCATTGACCTGGGATGCGGAGGACCCAGGTTCAAGATCCTGAGGTTGCCAGCTTGAGCGCGGGCTCATCTGGTTTGAGCAAAGCTCACCAGCTTGGGCCCCAGGTCTCTCACTAGAGCAAGGGGTTACTTGGTCTGCTGAAGGCCCACGGTCAAGGCACATATGAGAAAGCAGTCAATGAACAACTAAGGTGTTGCAATGAAAAACTGATGATTGATGCTTCTCATCTCTCTCCGTTCCTGTCTGTCTGTCCCTATCTGTCCCTCTGTCTGACTCTCTCTCTGTCTCTGTAAAACAAAAACAAAAACAAAAAAACAACAAAGAATATTAGTCTGTGTGAACCATGTTTTTGATGCAGAGTGGTAGTTGGTGCTTTGATTTATTTCGTTTTTATTATGATTCATAACATACATACAGTGAAGTGTTCAAAACATGTACATTTTGGTGAAATTACAAATTATATATATGTAAATTAGCATCTAGGTCACGAAACATAACATTACCAGGTCTCTAGTAGCCCCAAGTATGTCCTTTCTGCTCACAACCCTTTTATTCCATTCTCAGATAATTTGTGATCATTCTTTTTTTGGTTTTACTATTTGCATATGTATCCCTAAACATAATGTAGATGGATTCAGGCTGTATGTTTCTTTTATGTCTTGCTGCTTTTCAGCAAACGCTTGTGCATTTGATCCATGCTCTTGTTTATGTCATAGTATATTTATTTTCGCATTACAGTATTGCCTTGTATGGATATACCACAATTAATGTGGCCATTCCACTGTTAATGAATATTTTGGTGGTTTTCAGGTTTTTATTTTTGCTATTTTGAACATGGCTGCTGTGAACATTTCAGTACATGTCATAGGACTATGTGTAAGTTTCTGTAGGGTCTACATTTAGGAGGGTATTGCTGGTTCATGGGGTATGTTTTTCATGTTGGGTTTATGGTGATAAACCATAGGTGACAAACTATTTTCCAAGTGGTTGTATCAAAAATGGTATTAATTTTAAGGTTCCATACCATGTCTTCAAATATTTGCTACAAGTGTCTTGAGAGAAAAATTCACTTGGCATATTATCTTATTGTATTTTATTATAAAGTAAATTTTAAAATACCATCTAGAAAGGATAAAAAAGGCACCACGGCCCTGGCCAGTTGGCTCAGTGATAGAGTATTGGCCTGGAGTGTGGAAGTCCCGGTTTTGATTCTGAGTCTGGGCACACTGGAAAAGCGCCCATCTGCTTCTCCACCTCTCCCCTTCTTGCTTCTCTCTCTCTTCCCCTCCTGCAGCCATGGAGAGCTTGATTGTATGTGTTGGCCCTGGGTGCTGAGGATGGCTCCACAGCCTCCACCTGAGGCGCTAGCTTAGTTGCTAAGCAAATAGCAACACCCCATATGGGTGGAGCATCACTCCCTACTGGGCTTTCCCAGTGGATCCTGGTCGGAGCTCAAGCGGGAGTCTGTCTCTCTGCCTCCCCTTCTTTCACTGAATAAAAAAATATAAGCATCTCAGTATGGATGACATATATTAATATATTAAATATATTTATAATAATTTTATATTAAAATTATGTAATAAACAATATATACTATGTTTTGGATACAGATGATAGATATATGTAAAATATTTATATAAATATATTATAATTAATGATACATTTTAAAATGTAATAATTACCTGATATAGAGATATATTTATATGACATAGAGATAAGTATATAGATCAAACATATAACAGATATGTAATATAGTAATAAATACATATAGTAAAATAAAATTTTTTGTGACAGAGACAGGGAGAGACAGAGACAGACAGATAGGGACAGACAGATGAGAAGCATCAATTCTTTGTTGTTCACTGATTGTTTTCTCATGTGCCTTGGTGGAGGGGGCTAAAGCAGAGTGAGTGACCCCTTGCTCAAGCCAATGACCTTCGGCTCAAGCCAGCGATTTTTGGGCTTAAGCCAACGATCATGGGGTCATGTCTATGATCCCATGCTCAAACCAACAGCCCTGCGCTCAACCTGGTGAGCCCACGCTCAAGCAAAATGAGCCTGCACTCAAGCCAGCAACCTCGGGGTTTCGAACCCAGGTCCTCTGCGTCCCAGTCCAACGCTCTATCCACTGTGCCACTGCCTGGTCAGGCTAAAATAAAATGTTATATCAGGCAAAAAGGTATAAAGTGAAAAACGAAGTTTCTATTAATTTCTTTCCTTAAGTTCTGCCTTAAATGAATACCTAATTAACAGTTTTTTATGCCTTTTGAAAAAAGTTTATATTTCTTTATATACATAAATAGATCCTAATGCACATGGTCATTTTTCACTTTGTTTAACAGAATGTATGACTCTATTCCTTTAATAGCATGTATAATTCTTTCTTTGCAAGGCTAAATAATATTGACTTGATTGAGTATATAATAATTTATTTAACCAGTCATGCTAATTGATTATCTCCAGGTGTTTGTTATTATTGGTGATGTATCAGTAAATACACTGGAATATGTATCTTATATTTTTTGAGAGTTTATTCATTTGATAATTCAGAGTGTACAAGCATTTTAATTTTGATAGATATTGCAAAATTGTTCTCCAAAAAGTTATATCAGTATACATTTACATCAACTTTTTGTCAACAGTGTGTATTATCAGAGTATTTTATGTTTGCCATTCTGATATTTGAAAAATATAATTCTTTTGGGTTTGCATTTTTATGAGTTAAGTTAATCATGATCCCATTTTTCTTTTTCTGCCAACTGCCTTATCTGTTAATATAATATCCTTTGCCTGTTTTTCTACTGGGTAATTACATTTGTTTCTTAATGATTTGTAATTCATTACTCATTACAAATTTTAAAAATTAACTTTTTGTCTCTTATGTGCTGCAAATATTTTACCTATTTACACTTTATAACTTTTGTTCATGAGTTGTAATGTTTTCTGCAATTTTGGGGTGGTGCATAACTTTCAAATTGCTTGGAAGCCTCTTCCATGTGTTGCTATTTGTTCTGGAACTTTATAAAGACCACTAAATTTAGTTCACACATAGCTCAGCCTTTTTTTTTTCTTTTTTTTCTTTTGTAAAGAAATCTGTTAAAAGATTCCTAGAAGGAAGAACTGTAGTTTGATGAATATGATGAAACTAATGAGTTTTGGTTGTCAAAACAAAAGTGTGTTTAACATTTAAATGACTACTACTTCCTTCTTCCTTCAGTCATGGTGTTAGTAATGGGCATTACTGTATACTGAAAAGATTGAGAATACCTTCTCTCCAGCCTTCCTCCAAACTACAGGTCCTGCTTTCACCTGAAACACTACCAAAAGCTGCCAGAAGTCCTAGCATCTTTTATAACAATTTATCCATGGTTAAATTTTGGCTTGTGGTAATGAAATACAATTGATTTATATAGTATATATAAAATTATATTTTTATTTATTAATTATAATTATAGTCAATAAATAAAAATATTTATATATCTATAGTCTATATTTGCCTAAGAAAACCTATTATAGATATTTCAATAGAATAGTTAAAATATGATAGGTATACATAGATTATCAAAACATAAAAATGGGTTAGTATTTGAATATATAACAATAAACCATGTGAACATAGTTCATACTTATTTCTCAGCTAAAATGACTTCTTGTTTAACTCGAACATAAAAAGCCTGGGTAGAGAGCAACCAATCATGCAAGGTGTTTTTAGTCTATTTTTTTTTCTTACATATTATAAAGCTGTTTACAAATTATTGAGTAAAATTAGCTAGTGTAACATTAAATCTGATCTTGAGCTTTTGTTCAGTAGGCTAGGAGCTCCCAGCCCCCAGATGATGCCTAGTTGAAAACATGAAAATCCACACTGTCCCCAACCACTTTTGCTTTCTCCAGAGTTCTTCAGCCCAGGCCTGTGTGAGAGCAGCATCAGCCCAGTTCAGACTGGACCTCATGCTCTGGTTTTCATGGTTAAGGTTTCATATTGGACCGAGGCAGTTCTACTAATTATCTCACACCTGATGTTTAAAGATGACCCAGGTTTTCTAAAATATTCCCAGTTTCACAAAGCTTATTGTTTTCAATAAAAGCAGCTTTTAAATGTTTAACTAAATGATGTTTGGTTTTTAGCCTTGTAAAACTTTATCTTCTGAATTTAAAAAAACCCTATCAGTCTTTTTTTTTTTATTTATACTGTCACATTTATAATGCTGTGAGAAAAACTGCTTAGCAGGCTCTACTTCTAGAAATTAAATAAAACTATAATGCCAGTTAGATCATACACGAAAAGATGTTAAAATGTTTAAATTTGTTCTCTAAAATGTGTATTTATCATTTAATTCTAGGTTAACTTAAAAATAACATTTAAACTGTAGAATTGAAAGTTTCATTGAATGTGGTATAGTGTTGTACCTCCACTAAAGAAAATGTGAAATCAATCAAAAAGTTAATTAGAACATGAATATAGACTAAGTTATTACGTTGCCTAGACCCATTAATCATTTCTTTGAATAGCAGAAATTTCAAAATAGATGAAAATAGTTTTTTAAATGTTAGGATTTAAACTGCCTTTACAAATATTTCTGAGACACTATAACTATATTCTTTACTCTTTAAGAGAACAGTCAAAATATTTGAACACTTTCTTGGCTCACATCAACTCTTGGAATGTTACAGCTATTATGCTGAAAGGTGGTAGCTGTAGATACAATTTTAGATTTATTGGGAGACAGTGTCCATGGATCTCTGTGTTGGTGCATGTCTTTTAAGTAGAGACACTGACAGCTTTTGTTTCACACTATCTTTTCTTGAAAGTGTGTACAGCAAACAGTCTTGAAAGATTGAGATGTTTCCCTGGAAGCAAAGAGCAGTTATGCTCACTGCCCATTGTAGAAGATTCAGGTTTCCTAACCTCAGGTTCCCTAAACTCCTCTCCTGTAAACAGCCACAAAGTGTGCAGGTGTTACCTGGTTCTCCTCACATTGCCCTGTGGAATTAGTGCTTACGGAACTGTTGCTAATGCTGATATTCTGCTAACTGCTATTGCCATGAGTAAAAAAAACTCCTTTGTTTCTGACACTGGAGTCTCATGTCCTAGAACCTTCACTGGTCTTGACAAGATAATGTAGAATAGGGATCAGTGAAGGACTGGATAGACCATCTATGATCTCTGCCATATATGCTTTTTGATTTTTTTTTTTTTTTGGTGACCCTTTAAAAATATATATAAAAACCATTCTTAGATTATAGCCCATACCAAAACAGTCTTTGGGCTGAATCAGACCCATGGTCATAGGTTGCTGGTGTCGAGCCCTGATAGGCCCCTGATGTGCAGCACAGGGAAAATGGCTATTCTGCTACACCAGCAGACTCCCCAGAACTTTTCTTAAAATCATTATATATTGCTTTTCACACCTGCTTTTCTCGTGGCTGATAATAAAATGGAGCATGTGCTGCTGCACATCTGCTTGGAAATAAAACGTGACTATCTGCAAAATTAGTGAGATGATAAAAAGAAAAAGTAGTATCTTCCCAAGTGGTTTAACTAGAAAATTTTCTTCCTCACTCTCACCTTTGGAAATAGGTTAATCTATGAGCCGGATGACTCTGACTCATCTGATACTAACAATGGGTGATTGGCAGCTTGTAACTTCTACAACACACTACTCACAATAAAATTTACATTCGGTTTTGGGGGAGGATTTATCCTAAAACTCTATATGTATTCCTCCAAAAATAGTCATACTTTTACTCAGGATCTTCTTAAGTTTTGTGTGAACCAAAATTCTCACAGAATATTAAACATTGGGTCTGGATTGGTTATCCAGTATTGATATGTTAGTCAATTTTAAATAACTTTCTGTCTAGAACAACTTAAAAAGCTATTTAAAAAAAAGCATGAGAGCATCTCAAAGTTAACAAAATAAGAAGAATTACTAGGCCAGGGTAGAGACCTTACAAAATAGCTAGGCTGAGGGGCCGCTTTTATTCTGGGGATGGAAATGAGGAGGCTGGCCCATGGTTCTCAGGCCTAGAATAAGCAGTTAGAAATGCAGCAGTGAGAATCCAGGGTCCACCATGCAGGGATCATGGTGAACTCCTTGCCCAACAAGGCTGGGACCCCAAAGATTAGAAAAGGAGAACCAGGAGGAGAAACGCATTTTTAGGGACTACTGCCAGCTTTAAATCATTTGCCTGTGATTGTTTTGAGGTGATCTGGATTGCTAGTACTTCCAGAAACTGGGAGTACTTCATCCCCTCTTGAGGAAGATAAAAGCATTGTAGGCCTCATATTATTTCTACAAACAATTTTGCATGAGGAGGCAAGACAGCATGGACCAAAAATATATGTATTACAAAAAAAGCAATGGGAACAATAGCAACAGACACATGGGAGCTCTGCATAGTGGAGCTACCGGGCACACAATATGTATCAAATATTATTTTTCAGGAAGATAAAAGATTGAAAATATGTAAATTAAAGTTGGAAAATAAGAAATTCTAGAATTGAAAATATAACTGAAATTAAGAACTCAATGTAAAGATTTATCATGGAGGGAACTTGTGAAGAGGAATATAGATCACAGAATATGCAGAATGACACATGGAAACTTAGATACAATGGGAGAAAAAATTAGTAAAATAGAAGAAAATATCCAAAATAAAGTTTAGAGAGATAAAAGGATGGGGAATCGGTAAGAACGTATAAGGGACTTAGAAAATCCAGTGAGGAGGTCTGGGGAGCTTGGAGAGATCCTGACGACAAGGAAGAGCGGGACAAAAGCAGTATTTGAGGAGGAATGACCAAGAACCTCCCAAAGTTAATAAAGGCATAAAGTCCCAGGTTCAAGATCCCTCGGAACTGTAGGGAAGATAAACAAGTGTACATCAAATTTAAGAATATATACAAATGCTAAAAACTAAAAACAAAAAACAAAAATATTTTAGAGCAGCCAGGAGGAAAAAAACAAGTAATGCCTGGAAGTACAATAATTATTCTGAGAACTGAACTTTTTTTTTTGAACTTTTTTTTTGTGTTAAAAAATACCTAACATATAATTTACTATTTTAACCATATTTAAGTGTACAATTCAGTGGCTGTAATTACATTCATAATGATATGCAAACATCACCACTAACTATTTCCAGAACTATTCATCATCTCAAACTATACCTGTACTCATTGAACAATAATTTTCCATTGTCTCCTCCTCCCATCCCTGGGAATGTATATTCTACTTTCTGTCTTTATGAATTTGCCTGTTATAGATATTTACTATAAATGGAATTATACTATATTTGTCCTTTTGTGACTGGCTTATTTCACTGAGAATATTTTCAAGATCTGTTCATGTTGTAGCATGTATCAGAACTTCACTTACTTTTATGGCTAAATAATATTTAATTGTAGATACTACATTTTGTTTACTCATTCATCTGTTGATGGATACTTAGCTTGTTTTCATCTTTTGGCTATTATGAATTATGCTTTTCCGAACATTGGTGTACAAGATCTGTATGAACCTGTTTTCAGTTATGTGGGTTTATAACTAGGAGTGGAATTGCTGGGACATATGGTAATTCTATGTTTATCATATGTTATTTCTATGTTTCACTTTTCTAAGAGCTGACTTTGTAATAAAAATAAGCCAGAAAACAATGGGACACCATTTTCAAAATGCTAAAGAAAATTAACTGTCAAACTAGAATTATATATCCTACAAATATATCCTTTCAAAATAACATTTCAGACAAAAATTAATAGAATTCATCACTATTAAGCCTGAGCAAAAGGAAATACTAAAGGTAGCACTTTAGACAAATATAAAATAGTCTCAGAAGATTGAACATGTAGGAAGGAAAGAAAAAACAATGAAAGTGGTAAATAGCAGGGTTGGGATAATATAAAAGAATATTGGCTCTGGCCAGTTGGCTCAGCCAACTGACTAGTGTTGGAGTGTTGGCCCAGCGTGTGGATGTCCCGGGTTCCGTCTGCTCCTCCACACCTCCTCCTCTCGCTTTTCTCTCTCTCTCACTTCTCCTCCCCTCCTGCAGCCATGGCTCAAGTAGAGCGAGTTGGCCCCAGGCACTGAGAATGGCTCCATGGCTTCCATCTCAGGAGCTAAAAAATGTCTCTGGTTGCAACGGAGCAAAGGCCCCAGATGGGCATAGCATCGCCCCCTCGTGGGCTTGCTGGGTGGATCCTAGTCGGGGCACTTGTGGGAGTCTGTCTCTGCCTCCCCTCCTTTCACTAAAAAATAATAATAAAAAAAGAATATCAACAGTGTAAAACAATCATAATAATAATAGCAATGTCTTGGGTTTTAATATAGAGGAAATTACTGTATTTTTTGCTCCATAAGACACACCTGGCCATAAGACACACCTAGGGTTTTAAGGAGGAAAAAAAAATATTCTGAACCAAATGGTGTGTTAAAATATTTAATAAAATACCGTATTTTTCGCTCCATAAGATGCATGGGAATTTCCCCCTCCACTTTTAGGGGGAAAAAAGTGCATCTTATGGTGCAAAAAAAATACAGTAAATAAAATGCCTGACAAGAATGGCATATAAATCAGAAAAGTATTAAGTGAATTAAGGTTTTCTAAGGATTTTGTCTTTTCTAGGAAGAGAGCGAATCTACTAAATAATAGATTTTGGTAAGTCAATGATAACTGTTCTAATCTTTAGAAAAATTATTATAATAGTAAATACTATATATTCTCCAGGTTAATGCATAGGGCAAGATGCAATGAAAAATTCAAATGAAAAGTTGAAAAGAGAGACAAGATAAATAGAACTTCATAAAATGGTAGTTTTAAATACAAATATATCAATAACTACATTAAATATAAAAGAACTAAATGTTCCGTTAGAAGACAAACTCAACATTGTGTTGCTTACAAGCATTGTATATAAAATGTGAGGGGGATTAGTAAAAGGATGGAAAAAATGCAAACACCAAAGGGATGTTAAGGTAGTAATAGTAATATCAGAGAAAGCAAACTTCAAGGTAAAAAAGCAATATTAGAAATAAAATGTTCTCTTGCTTATGGGCGGAACATCGTGATTGGCTCACGCAGCTTTAGGGCACTGTGACCTCACTTGCAGATCAGTTTTGTAAAGCCATTGTAGTATTGCACCAGTGTGGTTGTCCTGCCTCTTGTAGCAAAACTCAGACAGCAATTTACAAATACCAGCCAGCTAATATTATAGAAGACTATACCCAGCTTTTTGCGGCAACAATTGCACAAACACAAAAGACATTGATGTTTTTGGTAGATTCCTTGCCAAGGGAAGAATCTACAGCTGCTGTGCAGACTGCTGCTTGTATGAGCTAGAATAGGAAAGCAATGAAGCTGCTACATGTCTGCAGGATGCTGTTGATAAGGGGACATGCTTCTGGAGAAGATACAAAGTACACTTGCTGATAGTGCACAGTCACAGCTGAAGGCAGTCTCTTCCAGATTCGTAGTACCCATATATACCATGTGGCTGAGAATAGAACTATTTCAATGCCATTAAGAATTCTGCATCAAAATTTTTTTTGAATTCTGCATCAGATTTAGATGTAAGCTTTACCAACAGTTACAGAAACATTACGCACTATAACACGTTATCTTTTTAGCTTTTTTAAATAGTTTCCTATTTTCACGCTTGTAAATTTGTGATTTAACCAGCTTTATGCCATCATTATACCATACTTTTTATTATCTGAATGAAATTGAGGCAGCTATTGCATTAATGATTATAATATCATATAATTAGAAAATGAAATTCTATTGTGACATAAAAAAGAAATAAAATGTATGCTTCATAATAATAAATGTTTTTATCCACTATGAAGATATAAAAACTTTGTCTAATTGCATAGCATCAAAGTATATAAAATGTAAGTTGATGTAACTGAAGAATTAAATTCATACTCGTAGTAGAAGATTTTAACGCATCTCTCTCAATAATAGAACCAGCAGACTTGAAACTGTGTGCATGCAGTAGCTCTCCCCTGGGGAGCGTGCCTGCACCTGTCCCTGCTCTCTCCTCTTCCCGCTCCCTTTGCCTTTCCTTCTCCTCAGCTCCACTAGGCCTTCTTTTGCTTCTATAACTTGTTTCCTGAGTCTGTGCAGCCCAGCTAGCTCAGTCCACTACCTCTGTAACCTTTTTTCCCCCATAAATTTTAACTAAAACAACAGACATCTATGTCTCACAGTTCTGGAAGCTGAGAAGTCCAACATCACTGGTGGGTGTGGTGAGGGCCATCCTCCTGGCTTGCAGATGGCTCCCTTCTCCTGTGTCTTCACATGGTGGAGAGATGAAGAGAAAGAGGGTGGGAACCTACCTCTGTAACTTTCTAAATAAACTTTCTCTTATAATTTGAACAAAAACAATGTATGCTGTTTTAAAAAAAAGGAAATAGAATTTCTTTCACATGATAAAACAGTTATAGAAAACCTGCATTGAACATTATCCTATACTTATATTAATACTCAAAATAGTGAAAGCTTTTCTTTTTATATACAAAATAAGAATATCACTGCTTTGCCTGACAAGTAGTGGTACAGTGGATAGAGCTTCGACCCAGGACTCTGAGGTCTCAGGTTCAAAACCCTGAGGTTATGGGCTTGAGTGCAGGCTCACCTGCTTGTGCGTGGGATAATTGATATAATCTCATGGTTGCTGGCTTGAGCCCAAAGGTTGCTGGCTTGAAGCCTGAGGTTGCTAGCTTGAAGCCCAAGGTCGCTGGCTTGAGTCCAAGGTCACTGGCTTGAGCAAAGGGTCACTGGCTCAGCTGGAGGCCACTGTCAAGGCACATATGAGAAACAATTAATGAACAATTAAAGTGCTGCAACTATGAGTTAATGCTTCTCATTTCTCTCCCTTCCTGTCTGTCTGTCTGTCTCTCTTTCTAAAAAGAAAAAGAAAATCACTGCTTTTGTTTAACATTGTGTTGGAAGTCCTAGTCAGGGTAGTAAACAATAAATTGAATAAGTATTTGAAAGGAAGAACTAAAACTGTCATTGTTCATAGTTAATGTGAATGTGATTGTAGGAAACTCAAGAAGATCTCAGATATATTATTAAACAGGTTTGCTAGATACATAAATGCAAAAATCAACAGCACTTTTAAATATTGGCAAAAATAAAAAAAAATTTACTGACACCATTGAAAACAGCATTTTAAAATACCATACACTAGATCTAACTAAAGATTTGCAAATCCCCATGCAGAAAACTACCATTTCATTAAGGTGCACTAAAGAAGACCTGAAGAAATAAGATATACTGTGTCCATGGAGTGGAAGACAACAGTTTTACAAAGAAGATAATTCTTCCTGAATTGCTCTATTGAGTCAATATAATTTTAATAAGAATCGTAACTAGCTTTGTTTTTTCAAGAACCTTTGATCACAGCATAAATGACAAGCTGATTCTGAAATATATATATATATATATATATATATATATATATATATATATATATATATATATATGGAAATGCAAAAGATAAAGAATATCCAAAATGCACATGAAGAAGAACAAGGTAGAAGAACTAGAAGAACTTCTTTGAACAGATATTTTGATTTATTAAAAAGCCATTGTAGCCTGACCAGGCGGTGGCACAGTGGATAGAGCGTCGGACTGGGATGCAGAGGACCCAGGTTCGAGACCCTGAGGTCGCCAGCTTGAGTGCGGGCTCATCTGGTTTGAGCAAAGCTCACCAGCTTGGACCCAAGGTTGCTGGCTCGAGCAAGGAGTTAGTCTGCTGAAGGCCCATGGTCAAGGCACATATGAGAAAGCAATCAATGAACAACTAAGGTTGACAAAAAACTGATGATTGTTGCTTCTCATCTCTCTCCCTTCCTGTCTGTCCCTATCTATCCCTCTCTCTGTCTCTATTAAAAAAAGCCATTGTAATGAAGACTATGATGTATTGACATGTAACAGACCTATGAGATAGACATCCCAGAAACCCTACACATGTGCACTTGATTGACAATATAGTGGAGAAAGAATGGACCACTCACAACAGAGATAGGTTCTAAGAAATGCATCATTAGGCAATTTCATCATTGTTAAAATATCAGACAAAGCTAGATAGTATAGCTTACTACATGCCTATACTATATAGGATAGCCTATTGCTCCTTGCTCCTAGTCTCAACCCTGTACAGCATGTTGCTGTTCAAAACAATGTGAGATGAAATCAAGCACAAGACAAAATGATTCAATCAAGAGACGAGGTAAACATGATATGTATGAGGCTATTGCTGGCATAATATGGCATTTGTTGATTGATTGATTGATTTTAGCAAGAGAGGAAGGGAGAGAGAGAGAGAGAGATAAGAACGTCAATCTATTCCTATATATTCCCTGATTGGGAATTGAACTGGCAACCTCTGTGCTTCGGGACAATGCTCCAACCAACTGACCTATCTGTTCAGGGCATAACATGGCATATTGTTTTACACCAACTTTTCTTTTTATAAGTAGAAAGAGCACACTCTAAAATAATAATAAGACCTGAAGAATAAATACATAAACCAGTAACAGTCACTGGCTGTCATTATCAAGTATTTTGTATTATACATAATTGTATATGCTATACTTTTAAATGACTGGCAGCATAATAGGTTTGATTACATAAGCATCACCACTTATGATGGCTATGATGTAACTAGGTGATAGGAATTTTTCAGCTCCATTATAATCTTATGGGACCATCATCATATATATTCAGTCATTCACTGAAAGGTCATTTTGCATGAGTTTATACATACCACATATGGTACTTTACTGCAGGGTTTTCACATAAAAATATTGAATAAATAAGTAATCCTGTTCATACATTTTACACAAAAATCAACTCAGTGGGTATTAGATCTACATGTAAGAGCATACAATTTTTCCAAACTATAATAAAGGAGAATATTTTTATGAAGTCATGGTAGGAAGTAACTTAAGACACAAAAAGCACTAATTGTAAAGGCAAAGATTGGTAAGTAAGACGATATTAAAATGAAGATCTTACTCTAGTGAAAAGTCAAGACAAACTTGGAGCATATACAATATATTTTGCTCCATAGGACGCACCTGACCATGAGACACACCTAGGGTTTTAGGGAGGAAAATAAGAAAAAAAATATTCTGAACCAAATGGTGTATTAAAATATTTAATAAAATATACCACAATAATATTTCAACAATGTAAACTCAACAGCAGTATTAACAACTATTAGCACTGTTATTAACAGATGAGAAGATACTTTAATGTTCAAATATTCTTCTAGTTGTCCAGGAACCCCAGGAACTCATCATTGTTTGTGTCAGAATTTAAGAAGCTCAGTTGCTCAAAATCACTGGTATCACTTTCTTCGCTATATTCATATATGATACCATCTTCAGTGCCATCTAAGGCATTGCTAATGCGACATTTTTTGAATGACTGTACCATGGTTTCATTCTTCACTGACTGCCATGATGTTTTCACCCATTCACAAACTTGAGTGATAGTGGGTCTATTCATTCGTCCAGTTGGTGTCAGATCATGATTACCAGCCACATCCATTTGTTCCACTCTTCTCATATAAAGACTTTAAACGGTTTATTGATGGAAACATCAAAAGGTTGCAACTGGCTGGTAAGACCTCCAGGAATTACAGCTAGATGAGTCTTCACTTCTTTTTTTTTTTTTTTTTTTGTATTTTTTCTGAAGTTGGAAACGGGGAGGCAGTCAGACAGACTCCCGCATGCACCCAACCAGGATCCACCTGGCTTGCCTACCAGCGGGGATGCTCTGCCCAGCTGGAGCGTTGCTCTGTTGTGACCAGAGCCTTTCTAACGCCTGAGGCAAAGGCCATGGAGCCATCCTCAGCGCCCAGGCCAATTTTGCTCCAATGGAGCCTCTGCTGCGGGAGGGGAAGAGAGAGACAGAGAGGAAGGAGAGTGAGAGAGGTGGAGAAGCAGATGGGCACTTCTCCTGTGTGCCCTGGCCGGGAATCAAATCCGGGACTCCTGCATGCCAGGCCAACGCTCGAGTCTTCACTTCTTTAAAGTTTTTGTGTGGTTTCGCTAATATGTGCTCTAAACTGGTTAAGCACTAATAGGGCAGCAAGTGATGTCAGCACTTCACACAGAGCTCCAGCAGCTGCAGCGCAGCCCTCCACCCCTGCAGCGCGCCTCTCACGTCTGCCTTCGATGATGCCAGATGAATGCGCCCGCACGACGTTGCTCGCCTTCCCTCCTGCACTGCATGCAACTGGAAACCGGAACCAGGAGATCACTCAGCAGATGTTGGTTCTGCACGCTGCTGTGGCGGGTATGATTATGCTCCCGCTGGCACTCATTCTACATATGTTTACTGGCGCAGCACCCCGCAGCAGCTAAAAGAAATGAACATTCACTCCATAAGACGCACGGGCATTTTCCCCTCCACTTTTGGGGGTAAAAAGTGCATCTTATGGAGTGAAAAATATGGTATTTGCAACAAATATCATAAAAAGAATCTAATATTCATATACACAGAAAATCTTCCTACAAAGCAATATGAAAATGACAAAACAACACAACAGAAAAATGGCCAAAAGACTTGAACAGGCACTTAAAAAAAAAAAAAACAGGTGTCCAAATGACTGGTAATAATACCAGAAGGTACTTAATTTCATTTAAATTTTGTTAATTTTGATTAAAAACAAAATAAAATGGCTGCACACCCATCTGGAAATGCACACTCAAGAAGGCAGCTAATATCAAGTCTTGGTGAGAAAGTAAAGCAAAGGAACTCTTTCCTATTGCTGTAAGGAATGTGGATTGTTATACCTACTTTGGAGATCAATCTGACAGTATTTATTAAAGTTGAGCATAATTGTATACTATAATTTGTGATTCTACTGCTAAATATGTACCCAACAGAAATGCTTGCAGATATGTACAAAGAGATATATACAAGCAAGCTCACAGCAGCTTTATTTATCACAGCTAAAACATGGAAACAACTTCCATGTCTATCAACAGTAGAATGAATAAATAACTTGTTACATAGCAATGAAAATGAATAAACTACAGCTGCATACAAGAGCATGGATGGATCTCACAAGTGTAATGTGAAAGAAGTCAAATGCAACACATACATACTATGTAAGTCTTGTCATATAAAATTCGAAAACAAGTAAAATTTTATATTGTAGGCATGCATGTTTTAAGTGTGAAACCTATAAAGAAATGTTAGGAACTGATTACCATAAAAGTCAGAATAGCCCTGGCCGGTTGGCTCAGTGGTAGAGCGTCGGCCTGGCGTGTAGAAGTCCCAGGTTCGATTCCCGGCCAGGGCACACAGGAGAAGCGCCCATGTGCTTCTCCACCCCTCCCCCTCTCCTTCCTCTCTGTCTCTCTCTTCCCCTCCCGCAGCCGAGGCTGAGGCTCCATTGGAGCAAAGATGGCCCGGGCGCTGGGGATGGCTCCTTGGCCTCTGCCCCAGGCGCTAGAGTGGCTCTGGTCGCGGCAGAGCGATGCCCTGGAGGGGCAGAGCGTCGCCCCCTGGTGGGCGTGCCGGGTGGATCCCGGTCGGGCGCATGCGGGAGTCTGTCTATCTCTGCTGGTTTCTAGCTTCAGAAAAATACAAAAAAAAAAAAAGTCAGAACAGTGGTTACCTTCAGTGGGTACATAGAAATTAATGATTGGAAGACAACAAATGTGGGCCTCTGGGTTGTAATAAAATTATATTTGTTAGGTTGGGTGGTAGTTACACATATTATTTTGTGTACTTTTCTCTATATGTTATATTTCACACACAAAAAAGGAGATTTTAAACCATGATTGAAAACAGGACGAGGAAGTAAATTATCCCATGACTTTTGGTTGCAAGCAATAGAAACCCCATTCAAACTGGCATGAAGTAGCTTAAACTAATTCTATGGAATGTTAAAGAGCAAAAATTTATAATAAAGTAAATTTAAGATCTTTACTGAATGATTTATGAACTGGGTAGCTTATCATCCTTTAGTCAGATAAGTTTGTAAATATGATGTATATGTTTACTTGCTTATAGTTTGCATTGAGTGTGGGGGACAGGCTGTAAGCAGGCAAGGTCCTTATAGTCTAAGGCAGTAGTCGGCAAACTCATTAGTCAACAGAGCCAAATATCAACAGTACAACGATTGAAATTTCTTTTGAGAGCCAAATTTTTTAAACTTAAACTATATAGGTAGGTACATTCCTTATCGAGGTAGCGCCCACATGTGGTATTTTGTGGAAGAGCCACACTCAAGGGGTCAAAGAACCGCATGTGCCTTGCAAGCTGCAGTTTGCCGACCAAGGGTCTGAGGCTTAGTTTTAAGACTAAGCCTTTCCCACCTTTTTAATACTAAGATCTTAACACTAAGCTTTTCCCCACACCCTTAACTGTTGCATGATGTGGGGTGGTGCACTCTTATGAGAAATCCCATTTATGCCTCAGATAGGTGGCTTTGTATCAGAGACTTCCTTGTTTGTATATTGGCTTAAAGCAGTGGTTCTCAACCTGTGGGTCGCGACCCTGGCAGGGGTCGAACGACCAAAACACAGGGGTCGCCTAAAGCCATTGGAAAATACATATTTATTATACAATACATTTTTAATATGTATTTCCAATGGTTTTAGGTGACCCCTGTGTTTTGGTCGTTCGACCCCCGCCGGGGTCGCGACCCACAAGTTGAGAACTGCTGGCTTAAAGGCTTTAATTTCTACACTCTAAGATAAGGCAGATTGGGGGGCTCTCTTGCTCAGATCCTGTCATCAGCTTTGCAGAGGAGAGGCAGACAAGATGGCGGAGTGCTGAAGGAGAAGCCAGTTTGTGCAGAGTTTGTGCAGAGAGAAGGAGATGGGGAACAGAGGTGAATAGGCTGGTGGGGTTTTTGATTCTTGGAATACTCAGATGAGTCAGTGGCTTTGGGAGCCCTGAATGGAAAGGGAAGTGTTTTCCCACTGTGTGTATTTTCTCACCTGCCAGGTGTGAGCTAGGATTAAAGGTAATGGCCCACCAGTTCTTGGCTCTGTTGTTTCATTACCATCTGTCTGAATCAAATGCGAACCTGCATGAACCAGGCAGCTGTGATGGTGGCCGTGACTACTGGCCGAAACATGAGCCTGATGTGTCCTAGCGATTTCTTCAATGTTTGGGTATATATTTGAAAGGTAACTCTCATTTCCTCATCAATACATTGAAGAATTCCTCTCTTTTTACTCTTAATTGTGTTGAGTGCAGAAAACCCCCACCATACATATCATCTTAACTTGACACCAAACAAAGGAAAGAAGAAACTTGTCTCCAGTTGTTCCAGGGAACATGGGGGGTAGTGTAAACAATCTAGTACCACAGCTTAACAGCCTTTTGCAACCTAATTGGCAAGTGAGGTGGGGGGGTTGGGCAGAATGTCAGCTTACAGCCAATTCCCCACACCTCTGTCCCCCCAAAATCTAAACTCCAAAAACCCTATTGGTTTTTTGGTCCCCAGCAGGCACATATTTCTTTGGAATACCATAGGGCGCACTTGGAAGTCTTCTAGGGTGCACCAGTGTGCCCTGGCGCACATTTTGAGAACCACTGTATTAAGCCCACTGACCATAACCAAAGCCACAGCCTGACCAGGTGGTGGTGCAATGGATAGAGCATTGAACTAGGATGTGGAGGACCCAGGTTCGAGACCCCAAGGTCGCCAGCTTGAACGAGGGCTCGTCTGGTTTGAGCAAAAGCTCACCAGCTTGAGCCCAAGGTCGCTGGCTCAAGCAAGGGGTCAGTCATTCTGCTGTAGCTCCGCAGTCAAGGCACATATGAGAAATCAATCAATGAACAACTAAGGAGCAGCAACAAAGAATTGGTGTCTTTCTTGTCTCTCTCCCTTCCTGTCTGTCTGTCCCTATCTGTCCCTCTCTCTGACTCTCTCTGTCTCTGCCACAACAACAACAACAAAAATAACCACCTGACCTGTGGTGGCGCAGTGGATAGAGCATTGACCTGGAATGCTGAGGTCGCTGGTTCAAAACCCCGGGCTTGCCTGGTCAAGGCACATATGGGAGTTGATGCTTCCTGCTCCTCCCCACCCCTTCTTTCTCTCTCTACTCTCTCTAAAATGAATAAATAAAATCTTTTGGAAAAAAAAAATAGCCAAAGCCTCAGTTACTCAAGCTAAAATTTCAACTCTTGAGTTCCCCCTATCAACTCTTTTAGACCACTGCAGCCAAGCTTGTGTGTCAGTTCTGTTAACATATAGTCTGGCCCTTGTTCATTCTCTCAGTAGGAACCAAACTGATAATGCCATTGGTAAATTGGGAAGGTGTATGGTCATTAAAGACTAAGTACCTCATCTGTAATATTTTATTATTTTATAAAGGATAATACATTAACTCATTTTTAACTTGTATAAATTTTTAAAATTCTGAAGTAAAATGACAGAAGAATGGTAGTTGTCATTCCTAATCCTTATAACACTACTATTCTTATTTTAAGTTGAAGAAACTAAGGCACAAAGAAATTAATGTGACCAAGCACACTGTTGATAAATAGAAAATTATTATTTATTTCAGCAAGAGAGAGAGAGACAGACAGACAGACAGACAGACAGAAAGGGGGAGAGATAAGAAGAATCAATTCTTCATTGTGGTACCTCAGTTGTTCATTTATTACTTTCTCACATGTGCTGAGCTGCTGATCCCTTGCTTAAGCCAGTGGTGACCTTGGGCTCAAGCCAGTGACCTTGGGCTTTAATTCAGAGTCAAGACTCAAATACAAGCAAAAGTTTATTTAGAAAGTCACAAAAGTAGAAGGATTGAGCCATGATAGAAGTGAGCCAGCTGGGCTGCATGGGCTCAGGAAACAAGTTATAGAAGCAAAGGAAGGGCTGTTGGCCCTGGCTGGGTAGCTCAGTGGTCAGAGCGTCGCTCAATATACCAAGGTGGCAGATTTGGTCCCTAGACAGGGCACATACAAGAATCAACCAATGAATGCATAAATAAGTGAATCAAGAAATCAATGTTTCTTTCTTCCTTCCTTCCTCTTTCTCTAAAAATCAATTTTAAAAATGTTTTAAAATCAATAAATTAAAAAAAACTTTTGACTAAAAAGTTACATGCCTGGGGCATGACTATCCACCATGACCTGTCCAGTTAGGAATTTATGATCAGATCACACTGTAAGGGTACTTTCCATAGAATACCCCCTGTTTTTTCTTTTCATTCACAATGGGATGTGTAAAGCCAGTAGTCACGGCCACCATCACAGACGCCTGGCCCGAGCAGGTTCGCATTTGATTCAGACAGAGAGTAATGAAACAACAGAGCCAAGAACTGGTAGGCCATTACCTTTAATCCTAGCTCGCACCTGGCAGGTGAGAAAATACA
The DNA here is from genome assembly GCF_036850995.1 of Saccopteryx leptura. Lineage (NCBI taxonomy): Eukaryota > Metazoa > Chordata > Mammalia > Chiroptera > Emballonuridae > Saccopteryx > Saccopteryx leptura. The sequence goes on along the minus strand of NC_089506.1, from coordinate 185,839,064 downwards.
CACAGTGGGAAAACACTTCTCTTTCCATTCAGGGCTCCCAAAGCCACTGACTCATCTGAGTATTCCAAGTATCAAAAACCCCACCAGCCTTATTCACCTCTGTTCCCCATCTCCTTCTCTCTGCACAAACTCTGTACAAACTGGCTTCTCCTTTAGCATTCTGCCATCTCAGCTGCTTCTCCTGGCCTCCTCCACGTGGCCTTTCTCTGCTCTCCTTTCTCTGCTCTCTTTTCTAATTCTAATCTCATGAACTGAGAGAGAGCAAGCTCCAGGTCTGCCCCACTTTATAGTGTAGAAACCAAAACCTTTAATCCAATATAAAAGCAAGGAAGTCTCTGATACAAAGTCACTTATCTGAGGCATAATGGGATTCCTCGTGAGAATGTACCACCCCACATCAAAAAGGGTGGGGAAGGCTTAGTCCCAAAACCAAGTCCCAGGCTACAAGGACCCTGCCTGCCCACAGCCCGCCCCCAACACACATTAATATAATCATGCCCATCCAAGCAAGAAGGGCAACCAATACCATCACCTGGGCGACAGGCTTCCATGTGGGCAGCACCATCTTTAACAAAGTGAGCATAATATATTTTATCTGCCCAACAATGGCTGACTTCTATGAGGGTTCAGAGTTAGTCATGAGTTTTCTAAGATAGAACTTGAAAGGAAACCCCAGAGAAATTTCCAGACAAAATTTATTAGGCTTATACTCTAGCAAAGGGAGGCAACACAGAAGAAAGGAAGGTCCTGTGAACCTTGCTCAGACTGGCTCTGCTGGACTGCTTTTGTAAGTTAGGGACAAAGTGGGCTTTCAAGAAAAGGAGGGCTTTTTAAAAAAGTCACAGGGACCTTGTACACTCTTGGCAGCCCCAGCATGTCAGTACTCCCTGAATCTAACATTGACCATAATGAGAGACTATCAGAGATAACTTCTTTTGACCTGTCTGAACCCTTTGAAGCTCCCAAGGCACTTTAACTCATCCCTAGCTCAGAATCTTGTGTATGCTTCTGTTCCTTTTCCATCTCTGAACCTCTCACGTAGATGTAGATGGGGTCTCTGACTTATATATGTAGGGTTCCCATACATGATTATTAAATTTGGTTATTTTCTCTTGCTAATCTGTCTCATGTCTATTTAATTATTAGACCAGCCAGAAAGAACCTTGAAGGTAAAGGAAAATATCTTCTCTCCTATACTCTGGCTATAGGAAGTCCTAAATAAATAGCCTGAGTGTGCTCAGTTGGTGGTCTTTGTTTATTTCTACAATATCCTTCCAGTCTTTCAATTATGCATTTATAGATGGAAATGTATATGTACACTTGGGAAATACATACTACTTTATGGATTTTTAAAATCAAAAACAGTATTATACATATTTTTATGTATCTTGATTTTTTTTTTTCTTAAAAATGTCCTGGAAATCCACCCATGTTAGTTCATCCCAATTGTTTTCACTAGAGGGAGGTAGTATGTTTATCCTGGCTTCTTACAACACAGTTGGCTTTGTGGTGCTAATGCTCCAGTTCTTTACAAGCTGCTTACTCTCCTGTGTCCACCACAGGTCATTTATCTCTGCCTTTGCACCTCCATCCCCTCCTCTTCCACCCCCCATCCATAGGTCACTCCTCCTTCAGTTTTCATCCTCTGAGATGCTGTGGATTCTCCATGACTCTGGCTGACTGCTGTGGACTGAAAAAAAGGGGGATCTATGGAAAGTAACTAAAGGAATGAAATGCTAATAGTTTTTGCTTTAGATATGCTAATTAACTAGGCAGATTCTGTGTGAGGCTTGAGCAGCTCATTATTCAGCAAAGAGGTGGGGAAATATGTACAAGTAATGACCTCAGAACTAAACTCAGATCTTGGTGGGGGGTGGGGGGGGGGGTAAGCCAGGAATAAAGGGATTTAGAAATTTCATGCTTTCCTTTGGACCATGCGTTTTGGGTGCCTGCTGTCTGTAGTCCCCACCCACCTCTTCATCTCACCCATCTTGCCTTCCCTTGATATATAAAATGCCTGAACTTTGAGCTCTCTTAAGATGGATTTGAGAATTACTTCTCTCATCTTCATAAGCTAGGCTTTCTTGATCAATAAACCTTTCCTTACTTCAAAGCTCTGATGTATTGAATATTGGTTTTTCTTATTTAATTATTTATTTTTTATTTTTTTTATTCATTTTTAGAGAGGAGAGAGAGTGAGGGAGAGAGAGAGACAGAGAGAGAGAAGGGGGGAGGAGCAGGAAGCATCAACTCCCATATGTGCCTTGACCAGGCAAGCCCAGGGTTTCGAACTGGCGACCTCAGCATTTCCAAGTCGACACTTTATCCACTGTGCCACCACAGGCCAGGCGAATATTGGTTTTTCTTTGGAAACATCAGCTACATGAACCTTATACCTATATCATAATTTTATAGGGTGATCTGATTATAAATTCCTGACTGGGCAGGTCATGGTGGGTAGTCATGCCCTAGAAATTTAACTTTTTAGTAAAAGGTTTATCTTTGCCTTAAGTAAGCCCTGTCCATTGTGTCTGAACACCTACATTAACACACCTTTGAAATAAGCCTAAGGACCATCAAGAGAGCACTCGATCTCAAGAGAGCATATGTCATCAATTTGGCTCAAATAAACTCATAAAAATTCTTTACAGGTTTGTGCATTTTTTACATTGACATTGCCTTCCTTCATGCTATTAATGGCTGTTCTAGGGCTGGTTCTTCAGCTGCAAAGTTGGGGCATGTCTAGGAGTTCAGAGATACTGGTCTCTGACTGGTCTAAGTCATCTGTATTAACTGCTCAGTTTCCTCATTACAGACAAATGAAAGATGCAAACCTTACTCATGCTGGATTCTTTCACCTTGAGTCACTTTTCCGATTATATACAAGAAATATATTCCAATGAATTAAACATAATGTGGACCCCAAGAAATAAGATTTATTTGATATGAACCTTGAGAAGGATTTTATCTGCTGAGATGGACTCTGTAATGGCAATCAAGGGGCCATAATAAGAGTCTAGAGGCCATATTCTGATGGGGGCTCCTCAGTATTCTGTATACTGGGAAAGATCTCAAAGTAAATCCTCAGCTTCCCACATTATGCCTGGTTTGTCTACACTGAGTAAACCACTGCAGAGTAAACCACTGGGTTCATTTTACTATCATCAGATTGAGATCTGCCCTGTCCAATCAGAACTACACAATTTGCATACTTCATTTACATAAAATGAACTTAATTGAGAAGCCAGGCAGGGATTTACCCTGTAACAGGCAGCCTCCTCTTTGTCTTGGTAGAATACAATTTACGTTGCTCACTGAATCTGTGTCCCTCAGGAACTGGCGGTGCATGGAGCAGCTGGAAGTGGCCTCAAGATTCAGAGACCCAGCAGGAAACAGAAAGAGGAGACTATCGGGCAATCCAAACTGCAGCTGCAAAAGAAGCCCTCTTCACCGGAAGAGGCGGCTGATACGCTCCTTGTTTGGGGACCGCAAGGCTCAGATGGAAGTCAAGTGTTGCGCAGTCCTGTGGGGTCTCAAGACTGCAGCCCACTCAGCCCAGGTGCCTCCTGTAAGTGAGGCCTCCAGGAAGAAAGAGCCTAAGGGTCTGGTGTGCTGCCGTGAGAAGAGGTTTCCTCTTGCCTGTTTGCTCATTCACCATTGCGAGGCTCTATTAAACGGTAATGGCCCAAAGCTTTCGGGTTCCACCGTCTGCCCGAATCCAGTGTGGACCTGCCTGGCCTCAGTCACTGGCATTACAGACAGCATGTCCTGTCGTAAGTGAGTTTCAGTGTGCGTATATGCAGCTTCCCCAGTTGGTCTCACCCTGAAAACTGAGCAAGATGTTCCTGCCACATGCTGACACTTGCTTTCTGCAGAAGCCTTTCTAAGTGGACCTCCCCCCTCTGGCAGCAGGAACCAGTAGTCTGAAAAACTACAAAGGGGTCTTGTTTTTGTGGGACAGTACTGAATATGCTGGTCTCACATCTGCCCAACAGCCATGGCACCAGATTAACTGACCAGCCAGGGACAGACCAACCTCACATCTGTCCCACAAAGCATTCCTGAAAAGGCTCTGAACTCAAACAAACCCCCACAGCCTCTGGGGAGGGGGACTGTTCCAGGATAGGGGAGAAGCTAAAAGAAATGGAACTCTTTGTTAGGCGTGTCCAGGTAGCCTTGGTTTCTCTAGCTAGGTGGGGCCTGCACACCAGACCCTTAGGCTCTTTCTTCCTGGAGGCCTCACTTACAGGAGGCACCTGGGCTGAGTGGGCTGCAGTCTTGAGACCCCACAGGACTGCGCAACACTTGACTTCCATCTGAGCCTTGCGGTCCCCAAACAAGGAGCGTATCAGCCGCCTCTTCCGGTGAAGAGGGCTTCTTTTGCAGCTGCAGTTTGGATTGCCCGATAGTCTCCTCTTTCTGTTTCCTGCTGGGTCTCTGAATCTTGAGGCCACTTCCAGCTGCTCCATGCACCGCCAGTTCCTGAGGCCGCTGCCACTCCTGGACTTCCGCGCTTAGAGGGCTTCCTCTGGGGCTGGCTTCTTGGAGGCCTTCACAAGAGAATGAACATCTGCTAAGATCTGTTTGCAGCTTTCCTAACTTCTTCCTGGCTTCCCGTGGATGCTTGGAAGGTCACTTGGGGAGGTTTTTTTTTTTGTTGTTGTTTTTTTTTAATCTATATCCTCTTCAACTCACTTCATTTCTTGCCACTCAGAGGAGAAACAGAAAAGTGATATCTTTGTTTATGTAATCCTCTCACATCATCAGTTGTTTATAAATGCTTAGCATTTACTGGGTTACTATGGGTTAGAGAAAAGAATGCATCTTATCAATGGGTCTCATCCTTTTTGCCATTTGATAATGTCACAAGATCCCTGTAGCTAGAGTGAGCAAAATCCTAATATGTTTAGGATAGGTTAGAAGATTTCGATATTACGTTGTACTGCTTGTAGGAGATATGAAACTTCTCTTCAAATTTGCTTGAAACAAGGTAAATTGCAGTTATCTTCTGCTGCCTAAATTTACCAGATAAATATTTGCTTTACTTTGCTTAGAAAAGCATTACTTATATTAAAAATATCTTAGGTGTTCTTTATACAAATGTGGTGGAGTATAAACATACTTATTATTTCACTACTTTAAGTTGATAATTGCTATTTTATTTGTCAAATGTTTTCTTTATTATGATATTAAATAACTGGTTTAAATATATTAATATAATTATCCGCTAGATTCTAAAAAATATACACTGTAGCTTACAAAAATGCACTTAAATATATTTGCATTGGTCTTTTGACATGGGAGCATTATTTCATTTTGTATTCAAGTTGCCAAGAGATAAATATTTAATGCCATTCCCTGAAACTTAATAGTAAGTTTACAATTTGTTGGACCACAAGGGGGAGTGAATTCTAGAGCTAAGAATACCTCACTGATGGTAGACTTGAATAAAATAAGGTCAATATACATTTACGTGACCAAACAGCCTGGCAAAATGCATAAGAAAGAACTAGTTTGGCAGCCTTGTTACTAATGATTATTAACAAATGATTTCAATATATATATATATATATATATATATATATATATATATATATTGTATTTTTCTGAAGCTATAAACGGGGAGAGACAGACAGACTCCCACATGCGCCCAACCAGGATCCACCCGGCAGGCCCACCAGGGGGCGACGCTCTGCCCACCAGGGGGCGATGCTCTGCCCCTCTGGGGCGTCGCTCTGTTGCGACCAGAACCACTCTAGCGCCTGGGGCAGAGGCCAAGGAGCCATCCCCAGCGCCAGGGCCATCCTTGCTCCAGTGGAGCCTCAGCTGTGGGAGGGGAAGAGAGAAACAGAGAGGAAGGAGAGGGGGAGGGGTGGAGAAGCAGATAGGCGCCTCTCCTGTGTGCCCTGGCCAGGAATCGAACCCGGGACCCCTGCATGCCAGGCCGACGCTCTACCACTGAGCCAACTGGCCAGGGGATTTCAATATTTTCAACTAAGCTAACCATTAACTTCTTTTAAAATCAGTTATATTCTCATCTGACTATGTCTTTCATACTAAAAAAACCTGAAATTTTGAGTATGACATGTCAGAATAGACATAAACTTTAGACTTCGGCTTTGTGGATGTGGGATTTGTTCCTGGTTTACTGGCATCTATTACAATGCAGGGGTTCTAGAAGACTTCTTTCTTAAGTTTCTCTGTCTTCTAAAAAGGAAGTTGAACATGACCTTGTGATGGCACAGTGGATAGAACATCGGCCTGGACATTGAGGACCCAGGTTTGAAACCCCAAGGTATCTGGCTTGAGTGCAGGCTCATCCAGCTTGAGTGTAGGCTCACCCAGCTTGAGCATGGGCTCAACCAGCTTGAGTGTGGGATCATAGACATGACCCCATGGTCACTGGCTTGAGCCCAAAAGTCGCTGGCTTGAGCCCAAAGTTCACTGGCTTGAGCCCAAAGGTTACTGGCTTGAAGTCCAAGGTCACTGCCTTGAGCCCAAGGACCCTGGCTTGAGCAAGGAGTCACTCGCTCTGCTTGAGCCCCCCCCCCCCCCATCAAGGCACATATGAGAAAGCAATCAATGAACAACTAAGATACTACAATGAAGAATTGATGCTTCTCATCTCTCTCCAATCCTGTCTGTCTATCCCTGTCTATAGCCCTCTCTCTGCCTCTACCTCTGTCTCTCTCTCTCAAAAAAAAAAAAAAAGAATGAAGTTGAACCTTAATATGTCACTTAACAATTTGCCAACCCAAATCATAGTGTCACTTACAATAAAAAAACAATAGCTAATGTCTACAACCATAATTACTTGGATAATTCAGGATAGGAAGCACTAATTTTTTTAAATTACCAAGACAATTTTGTGGGGTGATGGAGGCAATTAACCTTAATGAACCCATTGGTTAACCAAACAATTCAAATAAATTGATAACTCTAACTCCAAACTTTATAATTTTAAGGCTTATTTTGCAAAAGTGGCCTTTGTCCAGTTTCGAAATGCATTATTAAAAGCAGAGTTGCCTCTTATTGAAAACTACTGATTAATGATTGAGCTACTTAGCATATATTGTTCCTGTCTGATGGGATCTTAAAGATCCTGATGATTAGTCTTAATTTCTCATATTATACTATTGTCCATTTATCCCATAGAGCTTCTTTTCTTCAGTTCACAGATGAATGGTCCGAAAATCTATCCTCTTTACCTGAACAAGGGGCCCTTTCAGGACTCACTGGGACGAAGCCAATTGTTTCCAAGACAGAGAAGTCAGGAAGAGACCCGACCTCTGAAAGATCGATGACCCATCATTTTAGTACAGAAGGTTTCATATAAAAACTGCTCGGCGTGGATTCTAGATGAAGCAGCTACCTGGCCTTAGAAGACAGACTAAAAGTTAGACCTGGATGGCCTGTCCCTAAACGGTGGTCTTCTCTGCTCCCCTGCTGTTCAAGGGGAGAGGTGATAACCTAGCCCCAGTAAGGGATCCTGGCACAGGTCAGTCAGGGTTATTGTTTCTCATGGAGTATTAGAGTAGAAGGTGACCCAGGACCATGGCAGAAGTTCAGTGAAACAAACCAGGGCCAGGAACTTAGGACCAAAGTTGAATCTGTCAGCACAGGCATCAATCAAGTAGCCACACAGAATTTTTGATTCTCTCGCTCCCCCAAGCTTGCTTCTCTGCCTTCCGCATTTCAATCCCCCCCCCCCCCCAGGCCTCCCATTGTCAGCCCTATTCTTTTTTTTTTTTTTTTTAATTTATTTATTTTTGTCTTTTTCTGAAGCTGGAAACGGGGAGAGACAGTCAGACAGACTCCCGCATGCGCCCGACCAGGATCCACCCCGCACGCCCACCAGGGGCGATGCTCTGCCCCTCCGGGGCGTCGCTCTGTCATGACCAGAGCCACTCTAGCGCCTGGGGCAGAGGCCAAGGAGCCATCCCCAGCGCCCGGGCCATCTTTGCTCCAATGTAGCCTCGGCTGCGGGAGGGGAAGAGAGAGACAGAGAGGAAGGAGGGGGGGGGGGAGTGGAGAAGCAAATGGGCGCTTCTCCTATGTGCCCTGGCCGGGAATCGAACCCGTGTCAGCCCTATTCTTTATTTTTCAGCTCCGAAGGTCTGCTCTCTTCTTCTACAATACAGCTTGATTACATAATAAAACTATTGCAATAATCACTTGCAACATAAAAGCTCATTTCATTTCCTTGAGGGAAAAAATAATTTTACGAACATGGACCCATCTCTATCTACATTTTAAAGAAATTGGAAATGTTTGTTTTATTTTCTGAGAGTGTAAACATGGGGAGAGGGGAAGGCATTCTTCCCGTAGATTTATTAATTAGTATCTTTCTTTTCATACCAAGAATAAAAGAGAATGTATTCTATGTTAAAACAACAAATTGCTCATATCCAGCACACAAATAACCGCTGGAAAAGATATTTTTCTGACTGAAAGACATCACTATGTAATTCCCAAACAATAAAAATTAATGAGCTTTGCCCCTTCCTTCCTTCCTTCCTTCCTTCCTTCCTTCCTTCCTTCCTTCCTTCCTTCCTTCCTCTCTCTCTCTCTCTTTCTCTCTCTCTCTCTCACTCGCTTTTTTTCTTTTCTTTTTTTTTAATCAATTACTTGAAACTTCTAGCAGAAGTACTAAAATGATAAATTAACTAGTATGGTCATTTTTATCAAATGTGAAAAAAAAGTCACAGACATGATAAATAAGTCTTTGCCTCACCTCTGGTTGAGGCAAGATGAAGGAGTATAGAGAATTAGACACCATCATCACGTGTGTCCAAATGATACCACATTTCTGATTTCCAATAACCACGTAAGTATAGACTTTTCTTGCCTGTGCCACCAAATTCCATTCCAAATTAAACACTAAAAGTTATCATTTTGTGATGAGCATAGAAAAACTCCATTCGAGGTTAATGAACATCCCTTTATGATCAGAAAGAGTTAATGTGACTAGGCATTTGTAAAGCCAGCAGCCACGGCCAGGGCCACTATCACAGCAGCCTCCTGGCCCATGCAGGTTCGCATTGGATTCGGACAGTCGGTAAAGAAAGAATGGAGCCAAAAACTGATAGGCCATTTTCTTTAATTCTAGCTTGCACCTGGCGGGCAAGTAAAAACACACACTGGGCTCCAAAACCCACTCACATTCAGTGCTCACAACGCCACTGACTTATCTGAGTTTCCTAGAATCAAAGGTTTCTAGCTCACCAGACTTATTCTCCTCAGTTCCCCATCTCCTTCCTTATCCCAGATACAAACTCTGCACAAACTGGCATCTCACTCAGCACTCCACCATCTTGGCTGCTTCTCCTGGCCACATGGCCTCTTTCTGCTCTCTGCTCTGCTCCCTCTGCTCTCTCATGCTAATCATCCCAGGAACCAAGAGGGCAAACTCTCGTTCTGCCCCCATTTTATATTGTAGCTTCACAACCTCTAATCCAATATACAAAATAGGGAAGTCTCTAATACAAAGTCACTTCTCTGAGGCATGATTGGATTGTACCACCCCACATCAAAAAAGGGTAGGAAAGGCTTAATCCCAAAACCAGGCCCCAGGCTACAAGGATTCTCAACACACATTAATATCACCTGGGCGATGGCCTCACGTGGGCAGCGCCATTTTTAACAAAGTGAGCATAATACATTTTATCTGTCCAACAGCATTCTAAATGTCTCATTTAGTAGCAGGCACTATGGGGAATTGAGCTTATTATATATTTTGTTTTGGTTTGGTTTTCAAGGAGACTCAGGAACTGCCTCCTAACATTTTTATTAGCACACAATATGTTTCAACCCTTGGGGGAGATACCTCAAAAAGGAAGATATAATCCCAGTACCTGGAAATTGTGTAATCTACTTGAGTAGAGACTCTTGAATTTTTTAAACCTTTAATTTGTTTTAATGAAAGCATTTTTGAGAGGCATCCACCAGTGAAGCAATAGAGACATCCATCAGAGGTTAATAGTGTTTATCTTTGAGTGATGTGATTACAGATGCTTTTATGTTTCTAAGTTTTCCCTTTGTTTATTTGTTTTGCATAGAGTATATTTAATGTTTTGTAAGGGGAAAAATAAACACTAGTTTTAAACAAGCTTTTACAGGACTTTTTCACAGTAGCGTGCTCAATGAATATTTGTTAAGTGGATGAGTACATTTTCCAAATTCTCAAACTCTTTTTCTTAAAAACATTAAGGACATTTATTTCAGGTCACAGAACTCCCCAAAGTTCTGATAAGGCAGGTATTCCACCAAATTTATCTTCAACATCTGAAAACTACTGATAAGTACATAAACAGCTTGATAAAGTCTATGGATGTTATATTGTATCCAATGGATAAAGAAGATAAATTTGTTTTCTCTCTTCTCACTTTTAGATTCTTCTATAAATAAAAACTACTGGTGTGTAGGACATAAACATAGTGTCATAATAACTTGGAATTAATTCATAACTGCTAAAGTCTTCAACCGATCTAGATGGAGTAGATTAGAGAGGAGGATGCAAAAACTGTTTATCTAAGATATAAGATGTAAAGAGAAGCAATTTTAATGAAAACCAACCTTAAGTTACTAGAACAATTTGACCTTGATCTAGGTATAGAAAATTTCAAAATGTAGTCTGTAAATTTAGGTTAGTTCATTGAACTATGAGAGCTAATGAGTCCAATGTTCCCATTTTAGATGGTCCACTCACTTTATTTCTTTAGCCAGTGGCTATGTTGCTAAACTGGTCAGCCTTCCTACACAGATGTGCCGTGGTGTTAAGGAAACCTGAGAATAGGAACACAGTATCATCATGAGAAAAGAATTCAAAATACTAGCTTTAAAAACAGTGGGTGGGGAGTGCTCTGACATCAATATTGAGGGCAGTACCAGGGAGGGGAGGGGTGGTAGTAGTCGTTGGGAAAATTCTCAGCTGGGTGGATATATGTCACTGTGACATTTAGAGTGCCATTGAAGAGATGGGAAACACACATAGAAATTGAATTAATAACATATATCATTGACTTTTATAAGCCACCCACTCCTTTTTGTGCCATGTCTTATAGATCAACTGGGCAAAATTTAAGTAGTTTAAAACAGTTACCTACTGCTTCTTTCTATTTCTCTTTCCCTTTCCCTTTCCCTTTCCCTTCCTTCCTTCCTTCCTTCCTTCCTTCCTTCCTTCCTTCCTTCCTTCCTTCCTTCCTTCCTTCCTTCCTTCTTTCCTCCCTCCCTCCCTCCCTCCCCTCTTCCCTTCCCTTCCCTTCCCTTCCCTTCCCTTTCTCTCTCTCTCTCTCTCTCTCTCTCTCTCTCTTTTCTTTCTCTCTGTGGGTCAAATAAGTTTGCAAATATGATGCATATGTTTGCTCGCTTATAGTTTGCATTGGGTGTGGGGGACAGGCTGTAAGCAGGCAAGGTTCTTATAGCCTAAGGCTTAGTTTTAAGACTAAACCTTTCCCATCCTTTTAATACTAAGATCTTCTCAACACTAAGCTTTTCCCCACACCCTTGACTGTTGCATGATGTGGGGTGGTGCACTCTTATGAAGAATCCCATTTATGCCTCAGATAAGTGGCTTTGTACCAGAGACTTCCTTAATTGTATACTGGCTTAAAGAATTTAATTTCTACACTATAAAATAAGGGAGACAGACCAGAGGCTCTCTCTCTCGGTTCCTAAAATTAGCATTGCAGAGGAGAGGCAGCCAAAATGGCAGAGTGCTGAAGGAGAAGCCAGTTTGTGCAGAGAAAAGAAGATGGGGAACAGAGGTGAATAAGGCTGGTGGGGCCTTTGATTCTAGGAATACTCAGATGAGTCAGTGGCTTTAGGAGCTGTTGGGCAGATAAAATGTATTATGCTCACTTTGTTAAAGATGCCGTCGCCCAGGTGATATTAATGTGTGTTGGGGTGGGCTAAAGGCAGGCAGAATTGTTGTAGCCTGGGGCTTGGTTTTGGGATTAAGCCTTTCCTACCCTTTTTGCTGTAGGGCGGTACAATCCAATTATGCCTCAGAGAAGTGACTTTGTATTAGAGACTACCCTGTTTTGTATATTGGATTAAGAGTTTGGATTGCTACACTATAAAATGGGGACGAAGTGGGAGCTTGGGCCCTTGGTTCCTGAGGTTAGCATGAGAGAGTGGAGAGAGTAGAGCCAGCAGCTAAAGGAGGCCACGTGGAGGAGGCCAGGAGAAGCAGCCAAGATGGCGGAGTGCTGAGTGAGATGCCAGTTTGTACAGAGTTTGTATCTGGGATAAGGAAGAAGATGGGGAACTGAGGGAAATAAGGCTGGTGAGCTAGAAACCTTTGATTCTAGGAAACTCGGATAAGTCAGTGGCTTTGTGAGCACTGAGTGTGACTGGGTTTTGGAGCCCAGTGTGTATTTTTACTTGCCCGCCGGGTGCAAGGTAGGATTAAAGGCTATGGCCCACCAGTTTTTGGCTCCATGGTTTCTTTACCGACTGTCCGAATCCAATGCGAACCTGCATGGGCCGGAAGGCTGCTGTGATAGTGGCCCTGGCTGTGGCCACTGGCTTTACAGGAGCCCTGAAGGGAAGTGTTTTCCCATTGTGTGTATTTTCTCACCCACCAGGTACAAGCTGGAATTAAAGATAATGGCGCACCAGTTCTTGGCTTCGTTGTTTCATTACTGTCTGTCCGAATCAAATGCAAACCTGCACGGGCCAGGCAGCTGTGATGGTGGTCGTGTCTACTGGCCTTACACTTTCTTTCTTTCTTTCTTTCTTTCTTTCTTTCTTTCTTTCTTTCTTTCTTTCTTTCTTTCTTTCTTTCTTTCTTTCTTTCTTTCTTTCTTTCTTTCTCTCTCTCTCTCTCTCTCTCTCTCTCTCTCTTTCTTTCTTTCTTTCTTTCTTTCTTTCTTTCTTTCTTTCTTTCTTTCTTTCTTTCTTTCTTTCTTTCCTTTCTTGTCCTGGCTTCTCTAATGCCATAGTGAAGGCCAGCAGGACTGCTCAGACTCATGCATGTGCAATCAAGAAGTGCAGGGGAGTTATTGCCAGCAGAGCTATCTTTAATCAGTGGGGGACAGGAGCTAAAAAGTAAATATTTCTTCCTTTTATTTCCAGGTGGATTTTCAGAGATGCATTTCGTAAGGCTCATTAGAAAATCCAGGTGAGACCTGGCACCAGAAACTCGTAGTGTTGTTCAGTTCAATAAGTTATCTTTGAACTGGCTCTTCCTTTTACTCCCTCGGGCTCTCAATCATGCTCCTTGAGATCACTTCCCACCAACATGCAAGCCTATGTTTCAGCTCTTCTTTCGAGACAATCAACATCAGACACGAGGCAGGGACATGTGATAATCAGGTCATGAACAAACAAACAAACAAACAAACAAACAAGAAAAGGTAATTGCGAAGAGAATCAAGAGATGTATTTCAGAGATCTTATAAAAGACTTGGTAAAACTTAGTAATAAAACAATGAAAAATGAGAACAGTCAGCTTGAAGGGCAAGATGATGGGTTCTGTGCCACATGAGGTCCTAATTTAATGTTAATGCCAGGAGGTGGTGGGATTAAATTTTAGTAATCAACTGACCATTGAAATCTTGAGAGTAAATGAGTTCTCTAAGAGAAGACTTTATGAAGAGATGACCAAATAGGCTATAGACTGAATTTCAGATAATCATCTGATTTCAGGGGTTAAGAAGAAGAAAAAAAAAAGGGCAGCTATTGGGCACTCAGGAAAAGAGAAGAGTTTAGGGCTTTGTGTAATGGTGTGTGAGTGGAGAGACCACACAGTTCAATTCTACCATCAGGACAGAGGCCAAACTGAAGAGGCTTAAGTTGAAATAGATAATTTACAGTGATGAGATGGAGACAGTAAAGTAAATGGCTTACTGCACAGAGAATGTATAGAGGTAGT